>NC_047084.1:453667639-454275139 GCF_902459505.1 Geotrypetes seraphini | reverse complement strand
AGGGATTCGGTGCTGAAGCTGAGTCTGAAGCCATATTGGTAGGGATGGAGGATGGAGAATCTCTCTAGGTAAGAAGAGAGCTGGGTGGCGACTATGGCTTCTAGCAGTTTAGTTAGGAGAGGGATATTTGCTATGGGGCGGTAGTTAGATGGTAAGGAAGGGTTGAGATCGGCTCTTTTCAGAAGAGGGGACAAGGCAATGTGTCCCATTTCTGTGGAGAACAGGCCCGATAGTAAAGCAGAATTTAAAAGCTTGGTAAGGGAGGAGATGGCCTGCGCGGGAATGTTTTCGTAAAGGTAGGAAGGGAAAGGATCCAAGATGCAATTGCAGGATTTCAGTTTGAAACAGAGTTTAGAGATCTGGGATTCAGATACAAGTTCAAAGGCAGTCCAGGATCTATCAGCAGGGATAGGGTTGGAGTCGTTGGGAGGCAGACTGCTGGGGGGAAAGAACTCCGTAAGGTAGTAATCTTTTCATTGAAAAATTTAGCTAGGTCCTTAACTTGACAACTGAATTTTAATGCCAAAAAATGTAAAGTGATGCACCTTGGTAGCAGAAATCCATGCAAAACATACACCCTAAATGGTGAAAACTTAACAAGAACTGTAGCAGAACGGGAATTGGGAGTAATCATCCGGGAAGACATGAAAGCTGCCAATCAGGTGGAGAAAGCTTCAGCAAAGGCTAGACAAATGCTGGGTTGCATCAGAAGGAGCTTTATCAGCCGAAAGCCTGAAGTTATACTACCGTTATACAGATCCAAGGTGAGACCTCACCTGGAGTATTGTGTTCAGTTTTGGAGGCCACATTATCTAAAGGACGTGAAGAGAATGGAGTCAATTCAGCGAATGGCCACTAGGATGGTCTCAGGAGTTAAAGATCTCCCATATGAAGAACGTCTGAGCAGGCTGTGCTTATATTCTCTCGAAGAGCACAGAGAAAGGGGTGACATGATAGAAACATTCAAAAACATCACGGACCGCATTGAGGTGGAGGAAGAAATCTTTTTTCTTACCAGTCCCACGGCGACTAGAGGACATCCGCTAAAGCTCAGAGGGGGAAGATTTCATGGGGACAACAGGAAATACTTCTTCACCGAAAGGGTAATTGATCGATGGAATGGTCTTCCAAGTCAGGTAATCGAGGCCAGCAACACACTCGACTTCAAGGGACGATGGGACAGACAGGTGGGGTCGCTCCAGAGGAATGCTTAATAGATGAGAGGGAGGGAGGGTTCTTGGGTGGGCAGACTTGTTGGGCCGTCGGCCCTTTTCTGCCGTCATACTCTATGTTTCCTGATTGACATGGAAAGCTGAGACCACCTAATATGGAAGATGTAATATATGCTTGGAATAAATCAATATTGAAACTATTAGATGAGCTTGCTCCAGTTCAGTCTCACCTCATATCCCAATGGAAGCAAAACAATCCATGGTTTTCCTCGGAACTTAAATTAATCAAGAAATAACTTTGTTCTTTGAAAAGGCGATGGAGACATGGTAAAACCTCAACTAATCTTAGGGCTCCTTTTACTAAGCTGTGCTAGCGGTTTTCGCTAACGCCTCCATAGAGCTGGCATTAGTTTTTCCGCGTAATACGAGGGTTAGCATGTGCTAATCTTCAGCGCGCGCTAAAAATGCTACCTTAGCTTAGTAAAAGGAGCCCTTAATCTTTATAAGGAACATGCCATTTTCTACAAAACAAAAATACTTCAGGCAAAATTCAATTATTTCTCTAAAAAAATATCTATGGCAAAAAACACAGCAACACTTTTCAAGATCATTTGTGCTTTGACCTAAAAAAAAAAAAAAAAAAAACACACGATAAACCTGATGTTTCTCAATTGCCATCAGCTCAATCATTGGCAGATTATTTCTCAGGGAAAATTTCAAAAATTAGATCATCTCTTCAGTCTTCAGTTTATTTAAACACTGCCATTCCATCTTCCCAAAACTTCACATCATCCAACATATTGTGCTTGAAATGTTCTAGGTTCAGGATTCCCTCATTAATGGAGATTCAACAAACCATCCCCCCTCATATTCTGAAGTGTCACTTTCCAATATTCGGCCCACATATACTCAATTTCATTCAAACTAGTCCCATTACTAGTACTATACCTAAGCAATGGAAAGAAGCAATTGTTTTTCCTACAATGAAAGAAAACAAAGTCAGAGCAGCGAAGATTTCCAATTGTCGCCCCATCTCTAATATCCCATTTTTAGCCAAACTTACAGAAAAGATTATTTTCACCCAACTTTCCAACTTTATTGAACAAACGTCCTTCATCCTAATCAGACAGGTTTCCGTAAACATCACTCAACAGAACTGTCTTTGATATGGCTGACCACCAACCTTATTTACCACCAGGATCATCATACATCAGTTCTACTTATTTCATTGATTTATCATCGGCCTTCGATACTATAGACCACCAATTATTAATTTGCAGGCTTCAGGATATAGAGATCACTAATCAAGTTTAGACTGGTTTAAAATCATACTTTAAAGATCGCTCCTCAAAAGTAATGTCACTGCCTACCGCCGTATTGAAAAGAACTCCCAAGTGTGGGCGTCAGATAACTCTTCCTGTAGTTGACAATCCAACCCAGCTCTTCCAGAACCTGGAGCACCTGTTCCACCGTGTGTTGTCCCTCTGCCAAAGCAGTAGCTCTGATCAACCAGTTGTCTAGATAAGGGTGAACCTGCAACCCCATCTTCCTCAAATGAGCCGCCACCACCACCATCAGGAAATCATCTAATTCCTTCTTGAATCCCAATATCGTACTCTGACCTATCACACCCTCTGGAAGCGTGTTCCAGGTGTCCACCACCCTTTGGGTGAAGAAGAACTTCCTAGCATTGGTTCTGAATCTGTCCCCTCTTAACTTTTCCGAATGCCCTCTCGTTTTTGTAGTATTCAAAAGTTTGAAGAATCTGTCCCTCTCCACTTTCTCTAAGCCCTTCATGATCTTGTAAGTCTCTATCATGTCCCCTCTAAGCCTCCGCTTCTCTAGGGAAAAGAGCCCCAGTTTCTCTAGTCTTTCAGCATATGAAAGGTTTTCCATACCTTTTATCAATCTCGTCGCTCTTTTCTGTACCCTCTCGAGTACTGCCATATCTTTCTTAAGGTACAGCAACCAATATTGGACGCATTACTCCAGATGCGGGCGCACCATCGCCTGATACAACCGCAGGATAACTTCCTTCGTTCTGGTTGTAATACCTTTCTTGATTATACCTACAATCTATTCGCCTTCTTAGAGGCTGCTGCGCACTGTGCCGACGGCTTCATTGTTTTGTCCACCAGTACCCCTAAGTCCCTCTCTAGGCTACTTTCACCCATTACCAGCCCTCCCATTGTATAGCAGTACATCGGGTTTCTGTTTCTTACATGCAAGACTTTACATTTCTCCAAGTTAAAGTTCATCTGCCATTTATTCACCCACTCTTCAAGTTTGTTCAGGTCCCTTTGTAAATCTTTGCAGTCCTCTTTAGTCCTAATTCCACTAAATAGTTTGGTGTCAATTTTATAACTTTGCACTTCGTCCCTGTTTCTAGATCATTTATAAATACATTGAACAGCAGCGGCCCGAGCACCGACCTCTGCGGAACTCCACTCATGACCCTTCTCCAATCTGAGTAGTGGCCCTTCACTCCTACCCTCTGCTTTCTTCCCGCCAAACAATCTTTGATCCATCTATGTATGTCTCCTTCCACCCCATGGTTCTTCAGTTTCTGTAGTAGGCGTTCATGGGGTACCTTGTCAAAGGCTTTTTGAAAATCCAAGTATATGATGTCAATGGGGTCCCCTTTGTCCATTTGTTTGTTAATTCCTTCGAAGAAGTGCAATAAGTTTGTTAGGCACGATCTTCCCTTGCAGAAGCCATGTTGGCTTGTTCTCACCAGTTTATTCCTTTCTAGATGCTCATCGATGCTGTTTTTTATCAGTGCTTCCGCCATCTTCCCTGGAACCAAAGTCAGACTTACCGGTCTATAGTTCCCCGGGTCACCTCTCGATCCTTTTTTAAAGATAGGCGTAACATTAGCTATCTTCCAATCCTCCACATGGTGCAAGTACACTCCAAAAGTGCTAAATTTGCACAAATTTTGTATGAGTTCAGTATATCAGACCCTAAGGACTCCATCCCAGCAAGTTTCCTGGCAAAAAACTGAGTTTTGAAAAAGCAAAGAGAAGATGAAAAAAAGATTGTAAAAAATCCAAGATGGGTGCCAGCACCAAATTCACGCCAAAAACGCGATAAACACACTTCCTGAAAATAAAAAAACACCAAATTTTGGATTTACACAGGGGAACACTTCAAACCTCAGAAAACCCCTCAAAAACAACATTTGGAAATCGCTGTTTTAGAGCTTGTCAGCTCTGGCTGTACTCACCATTACAGAGACCCTGGACTGCACCTGCTTCTAGCTCTGATCAGTAGCCGGTCAGAATTCACTGTTACAATGCTGGGAAAACTTTCTACAAGCTGATCTTCGGGCTGCCAGTCAAACTCCACCGTCTGATTATGCCTTCAACTCTGCGCAGAGTGGAGAATGGGCAGAGGCGCAAAAACACAGCCGGCACGCTGCAGGACACCACTGAGCCCCCATAAGCATGCCAAAATAGTCTGCACTTGAACCCCGTGCAATGGAAGATGAGACGACTTCAGGGATGGTCCTGAGCTCCAAGGAATCTTATGTAGACTGGCTAACAGGGATCGGCCCGTCAGCTACAGATTGAAGTCTGAAAATTCACCAGCAGGCAGAGCCTCCAAAGCACATTGACCTCAAAGATACCCGCAAAGGGAACAAAACTATGTCAAATTAAAATGATAAAACTGAGGAGAGCAGACACACAGAACTGCAGACTGAGCTGTGAAGTACACTGAGGCATAGTGAAAAATCCAGAGTGGATTTCTTCTGCAGTCCAAGCGAGCATGGGGAATGTCTCACCTATTGCACTGGAATAAGAATTTCCCATTCTTGACAGATACTTCCCTACCAACAAGAAGGTTCCAAACAAGTAAACAATATAGAATCATGCATTATGCAATAAATTAAAGCAGTATTATTCCATTGATTGCCAAAATGTTCAATCAGGAATGTTTTTAAAGGCTAAATATTTTGTACTACTTTTGGTATCACAAAGAAGCTGCATGAATACTTAACTGCAACAGAACTGAGTGCAGCTGGAAAGATATAAAAATATGGTCAGACAAGCATTCAAAAAGCATTTCTGGTGCCCACCCTTCTCTGCCTACCCAACAGCGCAGCAAAGATGGGAAAGTTGATGAGCTTCAGACCCAGCTGCTTGGCTACCTCCTGCATAAGGAACTGATTGGTAGTAAGATTCTTGCCATTCCAGCTCAACTTCAGAGCATGCGAACTGTAGTAAGATGGGATATTGCAGAGTGCATACTCTGAATTGTGGGCAATAAGGCCATGGAAACCATTCTCACGGAAAAAGGAAACAACTTCCAGGTGATGGTCCTCCAGTGTCTGAAACACCTGCAAAGAAAAAAAGTGTCAAGATCAATGACAATATCTTATAAATCAGTGCTAAACTATTAAACCACTCCAAGTTGCAACATCATGACAGATGACTGAGAATTTCCATTCCTGTTTCATTTCAATCCCCTTCCGTCTGTAACTAATCAGTTTTACTGTTTTCCTAATGGAGAATTAAATGTTAAAATAAAGGAGTAGGCACATACAAAAGTAGGAAAAGAAATGCAATGAGACCCTTTCCAGCTACACAAATCACAAACCATAGCATTTACTATCGACAGATGGTGTGTGTGCGCCTACATACATACACAACACATTAAATATATAAAGAGATTATGTTCTTACCTTGATAATACCTTTTCCAGTAGATAGGTGTGTCATTCTGGACAAGCGGGTTATCTCCCCATGGCATTGAATCATATGCAGAAGGAATCCACTCCAGAAATTTTCTGCGATCCTCTTACTTCAATGGGAGCTCCACTGCCACCTACAGCTAGTTCTCAAACTTTGAACAGCTCCCCCAAGACTAGGTGAAGTAAGGAAGTGGGAAACTTCCCAAACAGTTCTGCTCTAACAAAGTAACAACCAAATGCCAACAGAAGCATCAAAGGAGCTCAGGTAGGACCCCTGTAGACTCTAGAAACATATTATACAGTATTCTTCAGGGCTCAAAGGGCCGACTAGCATCCAAGATAACTACTTGAAGAAGATCAATCAGAAAGAAACAGCAGGCAGTAGAGCTGCCTGATTCAGGGAAAATTGTTTCGATTCAATTTGCCCTATTGAATTGATTTTTCAATTCAATTTCAATGACACAGTTTTTAAAGTTGAATCAATTTTTATTGTAAAATTAAACAAGCTTTAATACACAGTCAATGCTAATAGAAAATCATGGGCTAGATGCACAAAGATGGCGACTTGATCGCTGTTGGCCAATTCTCTGGTCGATTCTCCCAACAGTGATCGATGTACTGTCAAGTTTTAATGCAAATTATTTGCATGCAAACATGACTGATTCAATCGCTCAGTGAGCGACTGACAGATGCACAGAGTCCTAAGAGCAGTGACAGGGAAAGCAGCCTCCTGTCACTGCTGTTAGGGCTTCTGTTTGTTTGGGTTTTTTTAAAGCACAGATGTGCATGTGCTAAATATGCACAATCTGTCCCATTAAACGAAACAGAAAAAAGCCCCCTCCCCCCTGCGTCACCGCCTCCCCCCAAACCAAAAAAAAAAAATTTGATAGGAGGGATGCCCACTCCCTCCTGCCACCGTACGCTCCTGCTTCCCCCCCACCAACCAAAAAAAAATGGCAGGAGGGATGCCCACTCCCTCCTGCCACTGGAAAACCCCCACCATCAGTCCCCTTCCATCAGCCCCGGTACCTTTAAGTCGGGAGCAGGAGGAGTGCTCAGTCAGTCCCTCCCGCTCCTCCGCCAGCTGCAATGCGGGCCTTAGGCCCCTCACCTTAGGAGGGATCTTAGGCACCTGAGCCAATCAGAGACTCCCTTAGGGATACAGAGGGAGCCTAAGGGAGTCCCTGATTGGCTCAGACGTCTAAGACAGGTCTAGAGCAATCGGATTTTACAATCGATAAAACCAGATGCTAAATAGCCAAGTGATGTTAGTGCATCAATCGCTTGGCTATTTTGCATGGGGTTTTACTAATTTGAATGGATCGGATAATGGGAGGACAGCATTGGGGAATCTGATTGCTAAACTGGTCAAACTGGTTTAGTGATGATCATTACACGATCGGTAAGTTTTGTGCATCCCCAGAATGTCCTTTTCATACACACAGAACACAGATACACCCTGCCCAGTATGGAATAAGTAATCACAAATTAAAGACATAAATATGTAGACAAAAGTTAAACTAACCTCCCCCCTACAAAACTGTAGCACGTTTTTTTGTGCAGGCTGCAGCAGTAATAGCTCCAATGCTCATAGGAATTCTATGAGCATCGGAGCTGTTACTGTCGCAGCCATCGTTAAAAACCACACTACATTTTTGTAAAATGGTAGGGGGGGTTAAACAGCCAAGAAGCCAGACTCTGTATACAATGCAATACCACAGAAACAGTAACACATGTCCCATAATACTGTGCAAAATATAAATATAGCAGATGTAAATCTGAAAAAAAAAATGACAAAAAAAAATCACTTTATAAATTAACAAATGGAAAATAAGAAAATGTCATTTTATTGGACTAATCCATTTTTAAATTAGCTTTCAAAGGCCAAACTTCATTCTTCAGGTCAGTAGGGTATATTGCTGTTACAGTATCATATTTTGACCTGGTTAGGAGAAAATGTATTAGAATTAGTCTAATAAGAAGAGATTCAAGATGGCGGCAATATAGACGACCGCATTAACAACGCAACTCTAGTTTGCACAAATTTACCTGCGGGCAGTGTGCTGTTTGACTGTACAGATAGAGAATGACACAGTGGCAGTTACCTGCGGGTAGCCGCGGGTAACCCACCGAAACAGTGTGGGGGAAAAAGCACAGTTACTTACCGTAACAGGTGTTATCCAGGGACAACAGGCAGATATTCTCTACATGTGGGTGACGTCATCCACGGAGCCCTGTCGCGGACAGCTTTTCAAGCAAACTTGATTGAAGATCTCAAAGTTTGCTAGTGCTGCCCACGCATGTGTGTGCCTTCCTGCTCCACTAGAGGGCGCATCCCCTCCTCATGGTCTTCAGTTCAGATAGCTAGCAAAGAAGCCAACCTCGGGGAGGTGGGAGGGTTGTGAGAATATCTGCCTGCCATCCCTGGATAACACCTGTTACAGTAAGTAACTGTGCTTTATCCCAGGACAAGCAGGCAGCATATTCTCTACATGTGGGTGACCTCCAAGCTAACCAAAAAGGGACGGAGGGAAAGTTGGCAATTTATGAAAACAGATTACGCAAAACCGACTGGCCAAACTGGCCGTCACACCTGGAAAAGGCATCCCGACAGTAGTGAGAGGGGAAGGTATGAACCGAAGACCAAGTGGCAGCCTTGCAGACCTCTTCAATAGGCGTGGACCTGAGGAAAGCGACAGACGCTGCCATTGCTTGGACTCTATGTCCCGTGACCCGACCTTGCAGTGAGAGACAAGCCTGAGCGTAGCAAAAGGAAATACAAGCAGACAACCAGTTGGACAAATGCGCTTGGAAACAGGACGGCCCAACCGATTAGGATCAAAAGAGAGGAAAAGATGAGGCGCGGACTGATGAGAATCGGTGCGTCGCAGGTAAAAGGCCAATGCCCTCATATAGTCAAGTGAAGCGCCACCTTACCAGGATGCGAGTAGGGCTTCAGAAAAAACACCGGAAGAACAATGGACATGTTGAGAGGAACCAAGCTGTTAAGTGTAGAGACTGCAGATTGGAATGCAACAGCGAACCCCGACTCTGAGACAGCAGAGAAGGAAACACGGGAAGAAGCAGAGGCTCCCTGACACTGAGCTGGAGGAGCAGGGAGAACCACGGCTGCCGGGGCCACCAAGGCGCTATCAAGATCATGGTGGCGTGGACCGACTTGAGATGCACCAGCGCCCTGAGAATCAGAGGAAAGGGAGGGAATGCATAGAGGAACCCTTCCGTCCAAATGAGAAGGAAAGCATCCGCCTCGAGACGATCCGGGGAGTACACCCTTGAGCAGAAACGAGGCAACTTGTGATGGAAGGACGAAGTGAACAGATCTATCTGTGGAGTCCCCCACCGAACAAACACCTGCCGAAGAATGTGGGCATGGAGCGACCATTCGTGCGGCTGAAGAAGGCGACTCAACTTGTCCGCCAGACAATTCTGCTCGCCCTGGATATACACCGCCGGGAGAAAGAAGTTGTGGCATAACGCCCACTGCCAAAGATGAAGGGCTTCCCTGCAAAGCGACAGGGAACCTGTACCCCCTTGCTTGTTCACATAATACATCGCCACCTGGGTGTCCGTACACACCAGGACCACGCAATCCTGCAACAAATGACGAAAGGCCACCACGGCATTGAAAATGGCCCGGAGCTCCAGCAAGATGATGAGGTATCGACGGTCCGCACTCGACCAAAGACCCTGAGTCTGAAGGCCGTCGAGGTGCGCCCCCCAAATGTTCGCAGAGAAGTCCGTCGTCAGAACCTTCTGATGCGGGGATACGAGAAAGAGAAAGCCTCTGGACAGATTGGAAGAGTTGGCCCATCGAGGGAGTCACCGCAATGTTCCCTGACAGGAGCTGAAGACGTCGAGGCACAGAGCCCCAGTCAACGCCGAGGCACGCGGCCCCAGGCGACGTCGAGGCACAAGGCCTCAGGCGACGTCGAGGCACAAAGCCTCAGTCGACGTCGAGGCACCAAACCCCAGGCGACGTCGCTCAGCCGAAGTCCGTCGAGGGTTCTGAAGATGGCACCATACCAATGAAACTGGTAATGAAGATGCAGCAGTGCGCTCCATAGTGGGCAACCTCGAAGATGAGTATTCCCATGAAAGGAGGCACGCTTCGAAGGTCTCGTAGAGGCTGGCACGACTGCACTTGATGCCTAGAATGCCTGAGACTCAGCCGGTGGCGTTACCGAGGTAACGCACCTAGAAAGAAAGAAGAGACTTACCCAAGGATGGAACCCACGAGGCACAGCAGATGGGACGCCACCGGGGATCGAGGCTATGTCAGCTCGATTCCAAAGAAGGAAAAAGGGCCCGGCCATTCTGCTCACACGAGGTGAACCCAGTGAGAGGCCAGGGGAAGAAGAAACACACAGCCGCAGCCAAACGAGGCCTAGCGGCAGGGACGAAGCCCAAGAAGGGCCTGCCAGTTTTTGGAAAACCAGCAGGAACACAACAAAAATTCTATTTTATTTTTTTTGTTTGTACAAAGAAAATACACGATCAATCAACAAACCACACAGAGACTCTGAACAAAATAAAGAAGCCGCTGTGCTAGAAAGGCACTTAGAAGAACGCAGAGAAGAGAAACAGGGCTTTCTGGCTATGCGGAAAACTAAGAACTGAAGACCACGAGGAGGGGATGCGCCCTCTAGTGGAGCTTGAAGGCACACGCATGCGTGGGCAGCACTAGCAAACTTTGAGATCTTCAATCAAGTTTGCTTGAAAAGCTGTCTGCGACGGGGCTCCGTGAACGACGTCACCCACATGTAGAGAATATGCTGCCTGCTTGTCCTGGGATAAAGTGCTCACTGCGGGCACGGGGACAAGGCAATCCACCACCCCGTGGAGCAGTGAATGGCCTTGTCCCCGCAGTTAAGGGAGGGAAGGCGCGCAGTCACTGATCGCGCACAGCCCCCTCCCTCCCTACATACGGCCAAATCTATCTTCCTCCCTCACCTTCGCGGCGCTTTAGTAAAGAAACTTACTGAAGCCAGTGAAGCCTGCCTTCCTGCAGTCGCGCGTGTAAGGGCAGAAGCTTCCACCCACATACACGCAACTGCAGGCATAGGCAGGCAATCTCCGCCGGCTTCAGTAAGTTTCTTTACTAAAGCGCTGCGAAGGTAAGGGGGAGGAAGGGAGATTGATTTGGCTTTGGGAGCCCTGACGCCCAACAAAGCTTGAGTCCAGCCAGGGACTTAAGCTAGAAAATGACACGGTGGTTATTACCCGCGGTTAGCCGTGAGTAGCCACGAGTAACCCGCCGAAACGGGGAAACAAAAAATAGTCGTCTCTGCGGGGACGGGGACAAAACCATTCACCGTCCCGTGGAGCGGTGAATGGACTTGTCTCCGCAGTAAGGCAATCAAGGATCGCGCGGTCTAGCAGCCCCCACCCGCCCGATCGCAGCGTTCCGCCATCTCTCTCCCTCCACCTCACCTTAGATGTAGAGTTTGACGGCTTTCTTTTTCGCCCAGCCACACGCATTCAAAAAGCTGCGCACGCACGGCTGCTCAAGATGATCAATCTTCTTCTCTCCTGCAACTTCCTGTTTCTGGTTGCGTCAGAGGAAAATATTGAACAAATGAGCAACCACACGTGCGCGGCTTTTTTAACACATGCGGCTAGGCAAAAAAGAAAGCCGACAAACTCTACATCTAAGGTGAGCTGGAGGGAGGGATATGGCGGAACGCTGCAATCAGTCAGGTGTCTGCTGTTTTTGTATCACTGCCTGCCTGCGCTCACATTCCAGATCCTCCTGTTGCCCATTGTACTGCAGCATCTGCATGACCATGTGCTCAGGTGGGCATTTTTAGTGTGCACAATTGACCTGATTCGAGCTATAGGTGAACATGAGGGACACGTCATTGCAAGGGATGACAAGTTAATTGATTTATTTTATGTTCTGTTTTTACTAAAGAGCAGAGGCACTGAAAAAGTTTCTCAGTGCAGTAGTAGTAGTGGCAGGACTCTCTTTTGTCTTCATGGTATTTTGCACCTTCAGCCCTCTGTCATATGGCCAACCTACCCTCTCAGCAGCAGAGCTTCAGGAGCTGCGTTGGAAAGACAGCTGGGATATCCTAGTGCGGAAGCAGTAGCTTTGATAATTTGCAGACATCTGTGTCTGCATTTCTTTGAGGGGATAAGTAAGCAATTGGACCAAGGTGACCCAGTAGACATTATATATCTAGATTTCCAAAAAGCCTTTGACAAGGTGCCCCATGAACGCTTACTGAAGAAACTGTGGAGTCACGGGGTGGAAGGGGACGTGTACAGATGGATCAAAAATTGGCTGGCGGACAGGAAGCAGAGGGTAGGAGTAAAGGGGCACTACTCTGACTGGATAGGGGTCACAAGTGGTGTTCCGCAAGGGTCAGTCCTGGGACCATTGCTGTTCAATATATTTATTAATGATCTAGAAACGGGGACAAAGTGCGAAGTTATCAAGTTCGCGGATGACACAAAACTCTCCAGCAGGGCCAGAACTGTTGAGGAATGCAAAGAATTGCAAAGCGACCTGAACAAACTGAGTGAGTGGGCAAAAAAATGGCAGATGAGCTTCAATGTGGAGAAATGTAAGGTCTTGCACATAGGGAAGGGGAACTCCATGTACAGCTATACGATGGGAGGGAGGGTACTCGGGAAAGGCAGCCAGGAAAAAGATCTGGGGGTATTGGTAGATAACACAATGAAGCCGGCGGCACAATGTGCAGCGGCCTCAAAAAAAGCGAACAGAATGTTGGGCATTATCAAAAAAGGTATCACTACCAGAACAAAAGAAGTTATCCTGCCACTGTATCGAGCAATGGTGCGCCCACATCTGGAATACTGCGTCCAATACTGGTCGCCATACCTCAAGAAGGACATGGCAATACTCGAAAGGGTCCAGAGGAGGGCAACGAGGATGATAAAGGGTATGGAGAACCTTTCGTATGCCGAACGGTTAGACAGGCTGGGGCTCTTTACCCTGGAGAAGCGGAGACTGAGAGGGGACATGATAGAAACTTATAAAATCATGAAAGACATAGAGAAGGTGGAGAGGGACAGATTCTTTAGACTAGCAGGGACAACTAAAACAAGAGGTCATTCAGAAAAACTGAGAGGAGACAGATTCATAACGAATGCAAGGAGGTTCTTCTTCACTCAGAGGGTGGTGGACACCTGGAACGCGCTTCCCGGAGAGGTAATAAGACAGAGTACAATTCTGGGGTTCAAAAAGGGACTGGATGACTTCCTGGAACCGAAGGGGATAACAGGGTACAGATAGAGGTTTACCGTACAGGACATTGAGCGAATAGGGTATGGATATTTCAGGTTAGGTAGGGAACACTTTCAGGTCATGGACCTGGGGGGCCGCCGCGGGAGCGGACTGCCGGGCACGATGGACCCCTGGTCTGACCCGGCAGAGGCAACGCTTATGTTCTTATGTGTCTGCTAGACTGCGCGCAGCTCACACTAGGAAGGAGGGAGTGAAAGGGAAAGAAATTCTGGGCCAAGGGGATGAAGAGGGAGAGAAAGAAACCCACAGCAGGAAAGAAAGGGGAGGACAGGCAGGTGAATCAAATGCTGGAAGGGGGGGGGAAGAAAGAAGGAAAGGAACTAGATGGGGTTGAAGAGAAGAGACACATTGGTATGGAAGAGGACACAGGAAGGTAACAGAAATGGAGGGGAAATTATGTGCATGGGGGAATAGGGACAGAGACATAAAGGGGACATATATGCCATGGGGATGGTATATGGACACAATGGGGGCAATGCCAGATACATAGGGGAGATATTAGAAATGGGGAAAATAGGAACACAGAAGCGAGATTTTTTGGGGACCGAGCTCGCAGGCTCCAGCGGCTTGCACAAATTACATTGATTGTAACATGCCATGAAAGTAAGAGGGAGTGAGGTAGATAGATAGGCCGCACGAGAGGAGCTGAAGGGTGGTAGAAAGGAACAGATGGTGAAGGAGGGAGGGAAGGTTAGTGGTTGAAAGGAATAGAACAAACATTGAAGGAGGGTGAAGAGGAACAGACCCTGAAGGGAAATGTGGAAGACAGAGTAGGGAGAAGACGCTGAAAGGGAAGAAGACAGATGCCAGACTATGGTGGAGCGGAGGGAAGAAGATGGGTGCCAGACCAATTGGGGGGGGTGAAGGGAGAGGCACAGTAACAGAGCAAATGGAAGACACAGAGAGAAGACACACAGTGGATGGAAGGAATTGAATGAGAAGATGAGGAAAGCAGAAACCAGACAACAAAGGTAGAAAAAAAAATTCTATTTTCTTTTTTTTTTTGCTTTAGGATAAAGTAGTATATTAGTTGTGTTGATAAAAATTTATAAACAAAGCCCTGCCAGCTCAACATCTCTTTCTCTAGTTCAGCAGCCAGAACTTTGATTTATAAGGAAGGCATAAGCTAAATATTGCAGTACTGAGGCTTATATAGATGCTGCGGGGACGGTGACGGGGCTGTGAATGGGATGGCAGTGACGGTGACGGGGCTGTGAATGGGATGGCAGTGACGGTGACGGGGCGGTGAAGGGGATGGCGGTGACGGGGCGGTGAAGGGGATGGTGGTGACAGGGCGGTGAAGGGGACGGTGAGCCAGTGACGGGGACAGATTTTTTTCCCCGTGTCATTCTCTAACTTAAGCACAAGCACATACCATATTGATCAGAGCAAACCCAGCTCCACTTGTCCTTAGTCGTCTGTTACAAGTCTGAACAGCAACAAACCTTGCACCATTTATCCGCCGCCTCATTTCCTAGCAACATCTGCCATGACTCCGCCCATCTTACATGCTACCGCCATCGATGATTTCCCTTATATGACCAATAAACATAATGATTCACTGGAACGTTTTGAGATTCAATGGAGACACGACATGCAAATCCCAGATGTCATGACGTCAAGATGGTTTGAGGCACCCACACACAAGATGGTTTGAGACGTCCTCACACACGCAACTGCAGGTACAGGCACGCAGCCTCCGACGGCTTCAGTAAGTTTCTTTACTAACACGCCGCGAAGGTAAGGGGGAGGTAGGGAGATTCTCGGGCCGCTGAAGGGCGGTGAGGTGGCGAGAAGAAAATCAATAAAAACAAGAGAAAAAGGAAGCCGATATGGTTCTCCAACCTAGTGGCTGAGAAAATAAAGGCGAAAGAGTTGGCGTTCATGAAATATAAAAAAACCCAAGAAGAGGAGAGCAGAAAGGACTACAGGGTGAAACTGAAAGAAGCCAAGAGAGAGATACGTTTGGCGAAGGCACAGGCGGAAGAACAAATGGCTAAAAATGTAAAAAAGGGACATAAAAATTTTTTCAGATATATTAGTGAAAGGAGGAAGATAAAAAATGGAATTGCTAGGCTAAAAGATGCTGGGAACAAATATGTGGAGAGTGATGAGGAGAAAGCAAATGTGCTAAACAAATACTTCTGTTCTGTGTTCACAGAAGAAAATCCTGGAGAAGGACCGAGATTGTCTGGCAAAGTTACACGAGAAAATGGAGTAGATTCTGCACCGTTCACGGAGGAGGGTGTTTATGAGCAACTTGAAAAACTGAAGGTGGACAAAGCTATGGGACCAGACGGGATCCATCCCAGGATACTAAGGGAGCTCAGAGAGGTTCTGGCGAGTCCTATTAAAGACTTGTTCAACAAATCTCTGGAGACGGGAGTGATTCCTGGGGATTGGAGGAGAGCGGATGTGGTCCCTATTCATAAAAGTGGTCACAGGGATGAAGCAGGAAACTACAGGCCGGTGAGCCTCACTTCAGTTGTTGGAAAAATAATGGAAGTGTTGCTGAAAGAAAGGATAGTGTATTTCCTTGAATCTAATGGGTTACAGGATCCGAGGCAACATGGCTTTACAAAAGGTAAATCGTGCCAAACGAACCTGATTGAATTTTTTGATTGGGTAACCAGAGAGCTGGATCGAGGACATATGCTAGATGTAATTTACTTGGATTTCAGCAAAGCCTTTGATACAGTTCCTCATAGGAGGCTGTTGAACAAACTTGAAGGGCTGAAGTTAGGACCCAAAGTGGTGAACTGGGTCAGAAACTGGCTGTCGGACAGATGCCAGAGGGTGGTGATTAATGGAAGTCGCTCGAAGAAAGGAAAGGTGACTAGTGGAGTCCCTCAGGGTTCGGTGCTGGGGCCAATCCTGTTCAATATGTATGTAAGTGACATTGCTGAAGGGTTAGAAGGAAAAGTGTGCCTTTTTGCAGATGATACCAAGATTTGTAACAGAGTAGACACCGAAGAGGGAGTGGAGAATATGAAAAAGGATCTGCAAAAGTTAGAGGAATGGTCTAATGCCTGGCAACTAAAATTCAATGCAAAGAAATGCAGAATAATGCATTTGGGGATTAATAATAGGAAGGAACCGTATATGCTGGGAGGAGAGAAGCTGATATGCACGGACGGGGAGAGGGACCTTGGGGTGATAGTGTCCGAAGATCTAAAGGCGAAAAAACAGTGTGACAAGGCAGTGGCTGCTGCCAGAAGGATTCTGGGCTGTATAAAGAGAGGCGTAGTCAGTAGAAGGAAGAAGGTGTTGATGCCCCTGTACAGGTCATTGGTGAGGCCCCACTTGGAGTATTGTGTTCAGTTTTGGAGACCGTATCTGGCGAAAGACGTAAGAAGACTTGAGGCGGTCCAGAGGAGGGTGACGAAAATGATAGGAGGCTTGCGCCAGAAGACGTATGAGGAGAGACTGGAAGCCCTGAATATGTATACCCTAGAGGAATGGAGAGACAGGGGAGATATGATTCAGACGTTCAAATACTTAAAGGGTTTTAACGTAGAACAAAATCTTTTCCAGAGAAAGGAAAATGGTAAAACCAGAGGACATAATTTGAGGTTGAGGGGTGGTAGATTCAGGGGCAATGTTAGGAAATTCTATTTTACGGAGAGGGTTGTGGATGCCTGGAATGCGCTCCCGAGAGAGGTGGTGGAGAGTAAAACTGTGACTGAGTTCAAAGAAGCGTGGGATGAATACAGAAGATTTAGAATCAGAAAATAATATTAAATATTGAACTAAGGCCAGTTACTGGGCAGACTTGCACAGTCTGTGTCTGTGTATGGCCGTTTGGTGGAAGATGGGCAGGGGAGGGCTTCAATGGCTGGGAGGGTGTAGATGGGCTGGAGTAAGTCTTAACAGAGATTTCGGCAGTTGGAACCCAAGCATAGTACCGGGTAAAGCTTTGGATTCTTGCCCAGAAATAGCTAAGAAGAAGAAAAAAAAAAAAAAAAAAATTTAAATTGAATCAGGTTGGGCAGACTGGATGGACCATTCGGGTCTTTATCTGCCGTCATCTACTATGTTACTATATGAAAGGGAAGGGTGAATGCTGTAGGGACAGGGCGGTGAAGGGGACGGGCGGTGAAGGGGACAGTGGTCTGGTGATGGGGCAGTGATGGGGACAGATTTTTTCCCCCGTGTCATTCTCTATCTACGGATGCCTCATTCTAAGAGTAAGGATACAGTGCGTCCAGACCTCTTCCCGGGGAGGACTTCCACCCCAAACCAGAGATCAATACTGGAGTATGCAGCAGCCGCCAGCGGTCCGAAGAGTTCTGGAGGGACCCCAAGCTTTTGCCAGCGGGTGGATCTTAATTCTATAGTGAGGTTATTTTGGGGTGAAAAAATTTGAATTTTCCCTGATGTCACAAGAACTACACAAGAACGGAGAAAGTTGTTTCTTGCAATGAGACCTGAAACATTAACACTTGGAGCAACATTTCTTTTGGCATATCTGTGCAAATACTTAATAAAATTTTTAGAACATACACCTTTTTCATCCCAGAGCAACTTCAATCATTCCTGGACTTGAAGAAAATGACAACCAGGATAGTTTAATAAGATCTTAAGACAGTAATGATTATGGAAATATAAGGACCTCTTACTGTTAAGCCAATTTCTTATTTTGCAATATTTGAGTTGTTCCTCACTCTTCATAGTCTTTTCCTCTGTGGTCTAAGAAAGATTTAAACTGTTTTCTTAAATTGCTTTTGTTTAAAATATTTTTCTTCTGATTTTCTTGTACAAGAGATCTCTTGTGAAGTTATGTTAAAATCTCAATAAATTAAAAAAAAAAAAAAGAATTGGTCCAATAAAAAGGTTTCTTTACTTCCATTTTCTATTTAAAAACATGTGTTGCATTTGCTAATAAAAATTATTTAAAAAAAAAAACATTTATCAATACAGCTACAATAAAGCAACAACAAAAAAATCTTTTTTCTACCTTTTGTCGTTTCTGCTTTAATCATCCTCTTCACTCTCTTCTTTCCATTCAGCATCTCTCCCTTCCATATATCTGCCTCTTCCATCCACTGTGTCCCCCATCCCTCCTTCTGTCCAGCTTTTCCCCTCTCTATCCCCTTTCTCCTCCTACACTCCTTATCCCAAGGCAAGCATCTCTCTCTTTTTTCTCTCCATTTGTGGATTTAGCAACTGTCTCACTCTTCTCTCCTCATTTCTCCCTCTCTCTCTTCCTGCTGCTGTTCCAGCTCCCCTGTCCCAGCATCTCTCTCTTTTCCTCCCCTCCATGACTTCAGCCTCTCCCACTCTTTCCCTCTGTCTTATCTAATCTCTCTCTTGTCTATCGTTTAGATTCTCGTTTGAATCGCAGGCTTTTTTTTTTCTTCCTTTACTTTGACTTTTGTCCTTACCTGACAATGCCAAAAAGAAGGGGTCGAAGTGCCGCTGTAGCCTCACGGCGCCTCGACCCCGCAAGAGTCGGCAACATCAAGGACCTAATCCGTCGGATGCAGGAAGTGTCGGCGGCAGCGGCGGCTTCACCGTTGGAGGCTATCGTTGGTGAGCAAGAGGTAGTCTCCCCGGGACTGGAGATCTCACTGAGCCCCGACGCTAGAGCACCTCCCCCTCTCCCTCAGAACACCAGTTCCCCTCGGGCAGTGGAGCCATCGGAGGTCGGTGAGCTCCTGTCCCCTGAGGCTTTAGACACCAGGGGAGCCTGGATTTGGACTCCTGCTTCGGGAGTCCTATGTTGGCTGAGGCTCATAACAGCATGAGGGACTGCAGCTTCCAGGAGAACAGCATACAGGAGAAGAGGTCAGCTATATTAAATCTTCCCATTCAATTTGAACAATCTAATATAATAGAGAAACCCCGAGAAATAACTCTTGAGGCGATATGGGATCTAATAGCGGACCTGGCAAAATCAATTAAACCTCAAATTGAATTAAAATTAAACACCCATGAAACAGATATTAAAAGCTTACAAACTGAAATGCAGGACCTTAAAGACTCAAATGCTGCCACTAAACAATTTCATGAAAGATAATACAAATATGAGAAGAAAATTGGAAGCTCTGGATAATCTTTCTCGTAATAATAATCTCAGGTTAATTAATTTTCCTAGAGTGGCAAAAATACCTCCGAGAAATATGATAAAAAGGTATATGATAGAAATATTGGACATATTACATTACATTACATTACATTAGGGATTTCTATTCCGCCATTACCTTGCGGTTCAAGGCGGATTACAAAAGGTTAAATTAAAGAACAGAATTATAATGAATTATAGATTTACAGGATAGCGGAGTTGCAATGAATTACAGAATTGCAATGAATTACAGAATTACCGAATTACAGAATTGCAGGATTGTAGAGTTATATGAGTTATAATGAATAGCTTGAGGGGTAAGATGTAGATCTTAAGGGTTTTTAGAGGTCGTGTTGTTATTGTTGTTTTAGGAATTTCTTGAAAAGGGTGGTTTTTATTTCTTTTCTGAAAGTCTTGTAGTCTGGAGTGGTCATCAGAAGGTTGGTGATCTGGTTGTCCAGTCTTGCAGCTTGTGTGGCTAGGAGGCCGTCATGTAGTTTAGTTCTTTTTACTTCTTTGGATGGGGGGGGTATGAATGGGGAGTGCGTTTTTCTGTGTCTGGTATTGGTTGCTTGTATGAGGCGATTGTTCAGGTATGATGGACTGTCTCCGTGTAGGGTTTTGAATAAAATGCAGTAGAATTTGAATTGGATTCTTTCTTGGATTGGGAGCCAGTGTGAGTTGATGAAGGCCTCAGTGATGTGGTCGTGTTTTTTCAATGAATAGACGAGTCTTAAGGCTGTATTTTGGATTGTTTGGAGTTGTCTTATCGTGGTTGCCGGACATGGGAGGAAGAGTATGTTACAGTAGTCCAATATACTTAGAATTAGGGATTGTACTATAAGTAGGAATTGTGTACTTTCAAAGAATTTTCGGACTTGTCTCAGGTTTCTCATGATTGCGAATGATTTTTGGGTTGTTTTGTTTATTTGGGGTTGCATTGTGCAGCGTCTGTCTATGGTCATGCCTAGTAGTTTTATGGTTGTTTGGATTGGATATTTGGTTGCGTTTATGTCTAGGGTGGTTGTGGTTTGGATCTTGTCATTTTCTAGGAGGATGAATTTGGTTTTGTCTTGGTTGAGTTTAAGTTTGTGATTTTCCATCCAGGTTGTGATTGCTTCCAGTGTTTGGTGAAGTTCGTCTGTCATGGTAGGTTTGGAGTGATCGTATGGGATGAGGATGGTGATGTCATCCGCATAGCTATAGGATGTTATACTTAGATTATCCAGATGAGTTCCTAGAGAGGCAGTGTATAGATTGAAGAGGATGGGGGATAGTGGAGATCCTTGTGGTACGCCGCAGGGGTTTGACCAGGATTCTGATTTTTCGTTATTTGATTTTACTCTGTAGGTTCTGAGTTTTAGGAATCCTTCGAACCATGAGTATACTTTATCTGAGATGCCTATTGCATCTAAGATCTGAAGAAGGATGTTGTGGTCTACTAGATCGAATGCCGCCGATAGGTCCAGTTGTATGAGTAGCATCTTTTTCCCTGTACTAAGTTGTTGTCTGACGGTATCCATGAGGGAGCCTAGTAATGTCTCTGTGCTGAAGTTTGTTCTGAATCCTGATTGCATGGGGTGGAGTAGGTTATGGTCCTCTATGTAATTGGTGAGGAGTTTGGCTACTAGGCCTTCTATAATTTTGACATATAGCGGGATTGAGGCTATAGGTCTATAGTTGGATGGGAGGTTTTGTGGTGCCTTTGGATCTTTTTGTATTGGGGTGATGACAATTTCGCTGAGGTTGTTAGGGAATGTGCCCTCTGTGAGCGTGTATTGGATCCATTGTAGAGTTATGGTGCGGAACTTTACACTAGAGGTGGTAAGGAGATATGAGGGGCAATGGTTGAGGTCACAGGAGGCATGGCTGTATTTTTTGTAGAGTTTGTTGAATTCTGCCCATTGTATGTTTGGGAATTTAGTCCAGATTCTGTCTGCTGCGATTGCCTCTTTTCCTGTAGGGTGGATTGTGATAGGATTTAGATTGGATGGGTTGAGGATGAGAGTGGCTCTGGTATTGGTGATTTTATTCTTGAAGTGTTCTGCTAAGATGGTGGGTGATGGTGGAGGTGTGTCCGTGGAGTTAGTGTATGGTTTGGTGTCTGTTAATTCTTTCAGGATTTGGAATATTTTTTTGGAATCTTGTGTTTCTGTGCCTATGAGATTGGTGTAGTAGCTTTTCCTCTTGTCTTTTAGTAGATTTTTGTATTGTTTGTTGATTTTTTTCCAGTCGGTTTTTGTTTGTTCTTGGTTCTTTTTTCTCCATTTTCTTTCTAATCTTCTACACTGTCTTTTGAGTTGGAGTAATTCACTGTCAAACCATTGGTCTGATTTCCTGCTGGTTCTGGTTTTGGTTTGTAGGGGTGCCAGATTGTCAAGGGCGTTGGTGGATTCATTTTTCCAGTGGGAGATGAAGTTTTTTGGGTCGCCTTCTTGGATGTTTTCATCTACATGTGACCAGAAGATGGTTGGGTCGATGTGTTTGCGTGAGGTATATGTGGTTTTTTTTGATTGAGGTGTGTGTTTGGTTTTGGTCCATTTGATGTTGAAGTTATAGATGTAGTGGTCTGACCATAGGGATGGGGACCATGTTCCGTTAGGGGTTTGGATTTCTTGATTGGATGGATTGTGAGACATGAATGCTGCAATGTCTAGTTGATGACCTTTTTCATGAGTGGTTTGTGGGTTTAGGATCTGGAAGGATAATGCATTGAGGAATGATAGACAATTGTTTGCTGGTGTGGAGGTTGGGTCTTCTAGGTGTAGGTTTAGGTCTCCTAGGATGAGGTTAAAATCGGCTGTTAATGAGTTTTGGTAGATGAAGTTTTCAAATTCGGGTCTCACTGTGGTCCAGTTTCCTGGTGTTATGTAGCAGAGCAGGCAGTTTAGAGAGTTTTTTTGTGTTGTGTTTGTGAGTTGGCATGCTAGGAAATCCAATTGTGCCCAACCCGACCATGTGCCTCAGGCCGCGCCCCCAGGTGGGACCTAAGGCTCCAGGGCCTATTCTGATTGGCCCACGCGCCTTAGGCCCCACCAGTAGGCGGAGCTTTAGGATGGATGGGCCAATCCGGCCTCATTCCTTCTATGGCTGCCTGCCGGACAGGCGGGTTTGGCTCCCGTCTGTCCGGCCAACTACCAAAGGTACGGGGAAGGGGGGTGGGGGGGTCGTGGGGGTCGCCAGGGGGGTCGCGGGTCGGCTGGGGGGGCGGTCGGAGGGTCTTGGGGGGGGCGGTCGTTGGGGGGGAGGGGGGTTTGCGTCGAGGGCAGGAGGGCCTGGGATCCCTCCTGCCCGTAATGTAGTGCGGGGTGGGGTTAGGGGGTCGCCGTGGCCAGGAGGGTTTGGGCTCCCTTCTGGCCCAACTACCAAAGGTACGGGGAAGGGGGGTGGGGGGGGCCGGGGGGGTCGCGGGTCGGCTGGGGGGCGGTCGGAGGTTCTTGGGGGGGGGCGGTCGTTGGGGGGAGGGGGGTTTGCGTCGAGGGCAGGAGGGCCTGGGATCCCTCCTGCCCGTAATGTAGTGCGGGGTGGGGTTAGGGGGTCGCCGTGGCCAGGAGGATTTGGGCTCCCTCCTGGCCCGATATTGTTGGGGAGTCGGCGGTCCTTCGGGGGGGAGGGATGTATCGGACGTCGGGGGGGGCATCAGGCTTTCAGGATGGGGACAGACCTTCAAGGGGGGACAGTGCACGGAAGTCAGGGGGGGTGAACGGAGAGTCGGGACAGCGCACGGAAAGTCAGGGCGGGCGAAAGGAGCGTCGGGCAGCATGCGCGGTATACCCGTGAGCGCGGTATACCAAAGTTTTTGTACATATCATCGTGATTTCTGCGCGCTATACCCGTGTGCGCGTTTTATACGGGTGCGCGTTATTTGCGTGAAAATACGGTATATCCCTGTTTTTCTTCTTCTTTATATTTCAATGATTCTTTTTGGCTCACTGCTTTACATCTTGGATCCATGAATTGAGGACTTGAGGAGGAGACTATGATTACTTTTGCTGTGATAGTGATTGTTACTTTGGAATTTTATTTTTCTTTATTGCTTCTCCTTTCTGTACAAGTGTATACTTGATATTTTTTGAAAATTGATAAATAAATAAATTTTTAAAAAAAGAATCTTCCCTTGCCATCACATCTACTCTATAAAATTTGGCAAATGTATGTAGAGTGGACCAAGTCACTGCCCTACAAATCTCAAGGGAGACTGCCCTAGCTTTGGCTCATGATGAAGCTACACTCCTGGCCGAGACTGCCTCAACGGAAACAGGAAACTGCTTCCCACAGATAATGTAGGCTGACGAAATAGTCATAAGGATCCATTTGGCAATAGTGGCCTTGGAGGCAGGCGCGCCTTGCTTAGCCAAATGAGGAGGCACAAACAAGAGACTAAACTCATTAGTGACCTCAAGATACTGAAGAACTCTTTTCACATAACATAAGAACAGCCTTAGTGGGTCAGACCAATGAGCCATCAAGCCCAGTAGCCTGTTCTCATGGTGGCCAATCCAGGTCACTAATACCTGGCCAAAACCCAAGGAGTAGCAATATTCCATACTACCAATTCAGGGCAAGCAGTGGCTTCTCCCTGTCTTTGCCAATAACATACTACAGGAACTTGTTCAAACCTTTCTTAAAACCAGCTACGCTATCCGCTCTTACCACAACCTCTGGCAATGCGTTCCAGAGCTTAACTATTCTCCGAGTGAAAATTTTTTTCATCCTAATGGTTTTAAAAGTATTTCCCTGTAACTTCATCAAGTGTCCCCTAGTCTTTGTAATTTTTGACAGAGTGAAAAATCGATCCACTTGTACCCATTCTACTCCACTCAGGATTTTGTAGACTTCAATCATATCTCCCCTCAGCCCTCTCTTTTCCAAGCTGAAGAGCACTAACCATTTTAGTCTTTCCTCATATGAGAGGAGTTTCATCTTCTTTACCATCTTGGTTGCTCTTCTTCTTTGAACCTTTTCTAGCACCACTATATCTTTCTTGAGATAAGGAGACCAGATTTGAATGCAATACTCCAGATGAGGTCACACCATGGAGCAATACAGGGGCATAATAACATTCTTAGAACAAGTGAACTGGAATGCAGGTAAATTGACCTCTTAATTGAAATGAAACACCAAAATTTCCTTTGGCAGAAAAGAAGGGACATTGCGTGGAGAAGCTCCAGTGTCCAATATCTTCAGGAAAGGTTCTCTACATAAGAAAGCCTGCAGCTCCAAGACTTGTCTTGCCAATGTCACAGCCACTAGAAAAACAGCCTTTATCGTTAAATCCAGCAGAGATGCTTCTTCCAGTGGCTCAAAAGCCTGCAGAACCACATCAAGCTCCCAGGAAGGGAATGGGAGGCTTGACCGGTGGTCTGATGTGGACAGCACCCTTCAAAAATCTGGCTATGTCTGAATGAGATGCCAGAGTAGGTCTGCGGTCGCGGGCTCTGAAACAAGAGAGCCCTGCAACTTGAACCCAAAGGGAAGCCACAGTAAGCCCCTTGTCAAGGCCAGTTTGAAGGAGAGCTAACATGATAGAAATCGGAGCTGAAAAGGGTTCCACACACTCCTCAGAGCATCAATGTTGGAAAGTCTCGAGAAGGGTGGTAATAACCACCTCTGAATAAACCTTGCACGTTAATGCTTCATGTTCAAGAGCCATGATGTAAAAGCAAAGCAATCTGGAACCTCCATGCATACTGGACCCTTCTTTCTGTCTTTCTTTCTCTCTCCCTGTCCCCCCTTTCTTTCTGTCTATGTTTCTCTCTCCCTTGCCCCACACCCCCCACCAGGAACGTACAAGCGCTGGTCCCACAGTCTTCCCTCCCACTCCTGCCCGACATAAATTCTGACGTTGGAGAGGAAGTTCCAGGCCAGCCAAGCAGCGATTGTCTGGCCCGCTTGGATGTCAGAATTGACGTCAGGGGGGAGGGGGAGGGGGGGAAGGCTGTGGGCCTGGCGTTGGTACACGCCTGGCATTATGAAATCAGGGAGAACAGAACGCAAAGGCAACGCGAGTCTAGCGCGGAGCCTGGGATGGGCTCCGCGATCAACTCACATTGCCTTTGCGATTGACCTTTTGGGTACCCCCTGCCCTAGAGGGTCTGGGTCTACTATCAGGCAGGTTCTTCAGCCGACTGAACACCATAGAATTCATTAAATCGACCAGGCCCTAGCAAAACAACAAGTGCTCTGAAGGGAATTCTCGCCAAAGAAATCTTTGGAAGTCTAATCCAGAGCATTCTGTGGGCAGAAATGGAACACGCCAAAACCCGCATAAGGCATATAAAGCGGTAGTCACATAAGCTAACCCAGCCAAAAGAAGCTGAGGAGGATAATCTACAGTAGAGAATGACACGGGGAGCGATCCCCGCAGGGAGCTGCAGCGTGGCTGCGGGTTATGGAGACTCCAAAGCCAAATCGCCGCAGACACGGGGACAAAAGTTTTCACCGCCCGCAAAAACAGTGAAAAGATTTGTCCCCGCAGGCCAATGTACCCCCTTCTAGGAACCGCTATTTACCTGTGTTTCACCGTGCTCCTCATTTGTCAGATCAACCCTTCCTGCCAATAGAACCCGCCCCCCCCCCCCCCCCCGACGATCGCCGGCAGGAAGGTGCTCAGCCCTTCATGCCGACAGAACCAGCCCTCCCCAACGATCGCGGCAGGAGGGTACCCATCCCCTCCTGCCTACCCCAACAGCCCCCCCGACGATCGCAGCAGGAGGATATCCAACCCCTCCTGCCAGCTCCCCAACAGCCCCCCTATGATCACTGGTAGGAGGGTGCCCAACCCCTCCTGCCGGCCCCAACGGCCCCCTATATCGCCAATAGGAGGGTGCCCAACCCCTCCTGCCGGACCCTCCCCCAACAAACCCCGCCATCCCGAAACACCACCCTTAGTCTTACTTTCCAAGTTGGACCGGACGGCTCCTCGCTCGTCTGGCCAGCAGGCCTGCCTCCGTCCAAATGAGGCGGGCCCGCCCCTCCCCTGCCTAACCCACAGGATCCTAGGGCCTGATTGGCCCAAGCACCTAAGGCCCCTCCTATAGCGGGAGTGGCTTTAGGTGCCTAGACCAATCAGGCCCTAGGATCCTGTGGGTTGGGCAGGGTAGGGGCGGGCCCGCCTCATTTGGACGGAGGCAAGCCTGCTGGCCATACGTGTGAAGAGCCGTCCGGTCCAACTTGGAAAGTAAGACTAAGGGGGTTCCGGGGTGGGAGGGTTCGTTGGGGGGGGTCCAGCAGGAGGGGTTGGGTACCCTTCTGCTGCGATTGTCGGGAGGGCCGTTGGGGGGGGTCTACAGGAGGGGTTGGGTGCCCTCCTGCCGTGATCGTTGGGGGGAGGGGAGACTTGCAGCCGTAGCCGCGGTCACTATGCTAATCACGGCAGGGAGATCTTTGCCGCGATTAGGTACAGCGGCCGCGTCTACTTACCATGTAGGCTAACATTGTAAGCATTAAAAGTACATGTCGTGTTTGTTTTTGTATAGTTATTAACTAATATTTAACTAAGTTTTAAAGTTTTAAAGAATGTTTCCTTTATACGTAAATAAAGAAAAGTATATAAAATCGTACCCGTTTGAGGCTTTTATGTATGCAGCTGTGACGGTGACGGGGCGGTGAATGGGGTTGCAGTGGCGGTGACGGGACGGTGAATGGGGTGGCAGTGGCGGTGACGGGGCGGTGAAGGGAATGGCGGTGACGGGGCGGTGCAGAGGATGGTGAGACGGGGACGGGGCGGTGACGGGGACCAATTTTTTCACCGTGTCATTCTCTAATCTACAGTCTCACTCTCCAGGGTACATAGGCGAGACAGATAGGTGTGTGTGACAACAGATGCCACCAAAGAAGCCTGAAAGCCCAAAGCAGCTGCATTAAAAAGCCTCCAGAGGACAATGTCCACAGGGCAGTCCTGCATATCTGTAAGCACCACAGAACTTCCCCCGGATAGACAGGTGCAGTCAGGCACCTAAATAACCAAAGAATCCACTCAAGGCTGATCCAGATCCTGCGGGCACTCCAGTGCCAGAGAGTACCAGTGAGACATGGTCCTCGCTTACAAAAAAATAACACCTTCCAGATAGTCACATTGCGCTGACATTTAAATGATCAGATAAGGGTGTCAGGGAAAGGTGGGAGACTGAGAGCACGCACCAGAAAGCCAGGATAAAGAAGATGGAGCTGGCTGAGTGACCAATGTAATTCCTGCAAAGACTCAGAAATAAGATTTGGCAAAGCCAAACAAGACTGAAACAAGAGCAGAACTGTGGGATCACCACCCAGATCCAAGAGCCCCTCTAGGATCCAAAGATCCTTGGAAGCGCTGCACCTTGAAAGGAGGAGTTAGCAATTTTGGACATCAGCATAAAGACCAGGATCAGAAACAACAGCTGACTGAGACATGGACATGCCCAGAGAAGCAACATCACTGGGAGACGCAGCGGATGAGGAGCAGGCCTGCACAGGGGAAGAATGCTTGCTTTTAAAAGGTTTTTTTTTTTCTTTTTTTACAACTGTTTCAGAAACTCTGAGAAAGTCTCTGGCTCCTGGGGCGCATAGTCACCCTCTGATGACTTAACCATGTGATTCAGAGGTTGCAGAAGAACCGCAGCCATGTGCACAGCACTATGAGCCATGCAGAGCCCCCAAAATAAAGAAGGCTGCCCTACCGGGCTAGCCGAGTGTTGTCACCTGCTTGACTAGAGGAGAGGTTAAGTTTTGCGCTGCTGCCCTTCCCAGCTGCACCATGCAGAACATAGTGCAAGAACGCTCCTAAAGTGCCTAATTTGCACAATCCTGGCAGAAATTCACCTTAGAAGAGCCTAAGGACTCCATTCCAAAAAGATTTGAGGCAATATGAGTAGCCTCGCGAGACTGCTGCTGAAGCTTGGCAGCTATTTTCGTCGCTGAACGAGTATGGGTAGGAGCGACTGGGAATCGCTCCTGCCCCAGCGCGCTGCTAGACCACCAGGGAAACAAGGTAGGCCTGGGGTCTTTCCTCTGGGGGTTGATGGTATCTGTCTGGCCAGGGAGGGAGAACGCTCTCTTTTCTTGTAGGGGGCTTGCAAATGGTGGGAAAAAGTCTCCGGATTGGGCGGGGCCTGGGCTGGTAGCAGCGGCAGAAGCAGAGAAGTAACACTACTGGGAGGGAGGGTGACAGGAATGGTACTTTGGGGGGAACTCAAATACAGACAGAGACCCCCAAAGAAATCCGGGTAATTGGACATCTGGATAATCAGCATTCTGATAATCGGTGTTTTACTGTACATGGAATTAAATATATATTTGTTCACAAAGAAGAAACTGATGAAAACAAGAAAGAGAGATGGAAAGAAAGCAGCACAATACTGTAGCTAGAACTAGAGGATATCATCAATTTGTACCACTTGACTCAAATGCCATTCATGTGAGCAAGATTTCAAATGATACTACGGTATTGGCCTATATATGGTTTTTGCAATCCAAACAGTGGGTGCAGCTACCTTATATGGGGCGGCCTATCTAATGACATCGTAGATAAGCTGCCCCATTAGTAGATCCCCCCGTACCTTTTAAAATAATGTAGCTCCCTCGCTGGCCTTCTGCCTCCTGCCTTGTCGCGGCCATGGTGCAAAGCAGGAGCGATCTTGTCAGCATCCAGCCTGCCTCACACTGCTTCCTCAATGCCTGCATCAGTTCTCATGGGAATCGCGAGGAGAACCGACACAGGCATTGATGAAGCAGCGCAGGGCCGGCTGGACGCTGAAAAGATTGCTCCTGCCCTGCACTGCGGCCGCGACATGGCAGGAGGCAGCCAGCGAAGGTAAGATATTTACCGAGGGGGAGAGATGTATAGGCCGTCCCCATGTGGTTTTAAAACTCTTAGATAAGCCGCGGCTTGTAACATGGGGTGGTTTATTTAAGAGTTTTAAAACATGTATAGGCATTTTTTGCGGCCTATACAATGGGGCGGCCTATATGTGGAGAAATATGGAATTATATACAGTATATTAGAATATAAACTGAGATTTTGGGGCAAAAAAATGACTGCTGCAAGATTCCCCGAGACAGTCTTACAAAGTTTGCCACGGGGTCTCCTACCCTCCTCACCGCTGGACCACCAGGGACATAACATAGACCTGTAGGGGTACCAGGAGGGACGGGCTAGTTGCACAAAGTTGCCGGAAGAGATTGAAGGCAGCTACAGTTCCCCGCTCCACTGGACTACCAGGGAAGTACTGGAGGCCTGCGGTGGGTCCAAGGGAGGCAGACTGTCTGTACCATTTAACCAACAGGGCAGTACTGTAGGCCCGGAGTGGGTCTGAGGGGGGGATCCATTCCGGGAAGGGGGGCAGATTGACTGGCTGTTTGGCTGCAGAGCCAGCAGACAAGACACCAGAGAAGAGGGGTTGCTTCTGCCCTGTACAGGTACTTGAATATAAACCATCAGTTTATATTTGAGTCAACATTTTCCCTCCATTTTGGGAGTAAAAGGTTACCTTGGTTTATATTCAAATTGGTTTACATTACATTCGAGTATATAAAAGTACTTATTTTGTGGCCAAAACTTTGAGTATTCACACTACAATGCCATGCTTGAGGATATCACAATTTCTCCCTGGTAATTATGTTGCATGCATATACGATAACAAATGGTGGATTGGCAACACTGCAGAAGTATCAGTTGAAGAAAATAACATATTGAAAAAGTTTATGCATCCACACGGACCTGCTAATTCATTTTACTGGTCTGAAAGACAAGACATTTGCTGGGTGACAGAAAAACACCTTATTTCTGTACTCTCTTCTCCATTGGTTACATTATCTGGTCGACAATATCAGTTTCCAGAAACTATTTTGGCAAATGTAATGCATAAATTCAATAAAGTGCAATGAATGAATAATAAAAGCAGTCAGAACTCTGGCTTGAGAACCAATAGAAGATACCCACCTTAGGCTTGGGAACCCTAGGTCAAGCTGCCCAGTCATTGGTTTGGGAACCAGACAGGCATCCACTAAAGGCTTTGGAACCTCAATGAAGAAACCAAAACTACAGGCTTGGGAACCTGAACTAAGAGACCCACCTGTGGCTGGTACTGCACCGCTATCAGGCATGACCCTCTACAATGATGAGGTTGCTGGTTCAAATTTCTTGAACTAGTAGTGGCAATGCCACCTTGGACCAACACAATCAAATATTTTCCTCATAAAAAATGGAAAAAAGTTTATAACTTGAAGAGCTGACCATCTAATATAATAAAACCCTAAGCGCGCATGAGCACTCTTACCTGCGTGTTCCGTTTTCCGGGAGCTGTAGGGCCCCGCCGGCAAGAATGCATATGCGTGCTTCTACTCCCTCTCTCACTGTAAGTTTGCCGCCGTCGTCACCCCCTCCCCCCGTACACCCTTTCCCAGCGCACAAGAACCCCCATTGACCCTCCCACCGCAAGACGCACAAACCTCCCGGCTCCAGCAGTGGCCGCATCACACTAAAGACGCTGCTTCGTGGCCTTCCCATGCTCTGATTTCTTCTGCCGGCGTCTCTGATGTCATCAGAGATGCGGCAGAGGAAATCAGAGCATGGGAAGGCCGCGAAGCAGCGTCTTTAGTGTGATGCGGCCACTGCTGGAGCCAGTAGGTTTGACGGTCATCTCGCAGTGGAAGGGCCAGTGGGGTCGGCTGCACGGCGGCGATAGTGGTGGGGGGTGGAGAGGGTTCTATTGCACAGGGGGATGGCTGGCTGGCAGGCAGGTTGGCTTCGGAGGGTGCGGGAGGGACAAAGTATGGAAGGCAGTGAGGGGGAGCAGGGAAGAGGTGTTTCTGGACCGGGGGAACAGGGAAGAGGGACCAGGGGAGCAGGGAAGAGGTGCTGCTGGCAGGGGGGAGAGAGTTGTACTGCACAGGGGGATGGCAGGCAGGCAGGCAAGCTGATTTCGGAGGGTGGGGGTGAGACAAAGTCTGGAAGGCAGTGAGGGGGAGCAGGGAAGATGTGCTACTGGACCAGGGAAGAGGTGCTGCTGGGCCAGGGGAGCAGGGAAGAGGTGCTGCTAGGCCGGGAGAGCAAGGAAAAGGGACAGGGGCGCAGGGAAGAGGGGCAGGGGAAGTACGGAAGAGGTGCTGCTGGACAGGGAGAGCAGGGAAGAGGTGCTGCTAGACCAGGGGAGCAGGGAAGAGGGACAGAGGGAGCACGAAACAGGTGCTGCTGCACAGAAAAGTGAGTTGGTGGAGGGAAATGCTGCTGCACAGGAAAATAGAGGGGGGTATGCTTCTGCTGCTACTGCACAGGGAAGTGGAGTGGGGAGGGAAATGCTACTGGTGAGAAAAGGGGGCTGGGGCTGAAAGGGAAAAGATGGGAGAAGGGGGCTGGGGGAGGGAAATGGGTTTGGAGCTGGAGCTGAAAATAGGGGACATATGAGGGAAGGAGGATTTACTAGCACCCGTTAATGTAACAGGCTTAAACTCTAGTATTTCAATATTAATGTAACACATTACAGGCAGTCCCAGTGTTAAGAACAAGTTACATTTATAAAGCTGTTCTTAAGTCAGATTTGTAACTCAGAACTTGTAGATTTTAAGATTCTTGCTACTTATCTCTGCTCCCAGCTTACAAAAAAGGCCAACTGCCCCTACCAGTGTTCCTTCTAAGGTACAGCATGCACAACCATACACTGTTCTTAATGTGGCCACACATCATTCCTGAATTGTAGGAGTCTATGTCACTGGAAATACTGCTCAGTGAAATCAAATGAAGCCGCAACTGTGTTCTGTAAGTCGCAGACTGCCTGTACTATGGAAACTTCCATGATCTTTGACCCTTATTTTCAGACACTGTTTGTTTGCATTGAAAAACAAAACCAAGTTATTTCAGCAGGTCTGAAATATGTTCTAATAGAATTAGTTTGAAAATGTTTCCAGAGTATTTTTTTTTTGTAAATGCTGGTTAAAAATACCCAATTTTTGACATTTTTTGAAAAAACACAAGCTTTACATTGAAATTATAAAGTAACAATATTAGCTAATAAGTTGAAATTGTATATTTGAGAACAAAGTCATGTCACAAAATAACAGACAAAATTTGACAGGGATAGCTTCATTATTACATGAGCCACCGAAGGCTAAACTTTGAACTTTTTGAGCACAGTTCATTTTTGGGCCTACTTTGAGGCTTTTTAAGTACCTCATTTTCAAAAAATGAAAATTCGCATTAGTTCCACTGAATAGATCGTAAAAAGTTGTATAAGAATGCCAAGTTTCATTCACCAAGGAAATATTTTGACTCAAAAGTTGCCAAAATTAGGAGGGATTCAAAATTGTATCAAGGACAGACGCAAAACGTGCAGCTCTCCCTTAACGTTGTTCTGCCTGCCTTTTAACCCTTACCGGATAATTTTTACCTGGGTGCAGTTTCTTCGGCGAGTTGTTGCCAATTATGAGTCGATATGGTGAAAAGGAAGGGAGCTGCCCGGTCAATTACTCCGGTGCCCGGGAGTTCCAAAAATCTAATCCAGATAGACGGAAAGACCCCAAAGCAAACAATTAGAACACTTCCGACTATGGAAGGCATGCTGAATTAAACAACGAGCCTTAGTTCAGATCGGGTTTCTCTTAACCCGATCCAGGGGCAGGCTCCTCTCCAACCCGGAGAGCCCTATGGAGAGCAAGACAGTGCAGTTTGCCCAAGGAGATCGGCAACTGCTAAGCCCTGGAGGAGCAGTGGGTGGAGAGTTGGAAAGAGGAGAGGAGCCTTGACATCAACCCTCACCATGGAGTCAGGAAAGGTTTCATCTTCCATTGGTAGAAGTGAACAGTTTGGAGAGTTGGTTAAGCCGCTGTGGTCAATATGGACGAACTGTGGAGAGCTATTGAAGTTATGGACTCCAACCTCAGAAAGGCAGTGACTATGGTAAGAACTGATTGCATTTCTATCAGCTCCCAGGTTAAATATCAATGGTGAAATGTTACAAAAACAAAAACATGAAGACAAATTAATCAAATTAAAATCTTAGAAATGGATATTGTTAAAGAAAGAGCTTATATCTAGAAAAAGTTGGAATATTTAGAGAATAAACAGAGAAGGAATAATTTGAGAATCTTGAACTTTCCTAAATTTCCAATAATATCAGCAGTTGAAATGGTCTGGAGATACTTGAAAGAGTCTTTGTTAATACCGGCAGAAAGTTTACCACCTATAAGGCTCAGTATATCTCTTTGGAGAGGAAACTGAGTTCTATCCCTACTGAACAGTGGGAATAGAAGATAATGAAATTAATTTGACTAATTTTCTGAAGAATTCACTAGAAGTAATAACTGAAAGATCTACTCTCATAGTGATATTTGCCTTGGAGTTTTATAGAGATTTAATACTTCGGACCTACTTTAGACATATGAATGAAATTTTTTTGTTTGACAATTCGAGTGTTCCCCGATTTATCTCAAGTAACACAAAAAAGAACAGATTTCCTGATATATAGACCAAGGGTTCAAGCCTTGGGAGCATCCTTTGTTTTGAAATTTCCTGTGAAAAGTTGTATTTCACTAGAGAGGAAAAATTATATTTTTTCTTTTAACCGAAACAACTAATATAATTTATTGTGGCTAAAGAGGGAGGGGGAGTGACTATCAGACAAATAACATCTCCTACAGTGTAACGAACTGGCTGTCAGAAACTATTTTCTAAGGCTGTCCTTTAGATTTATTTAATTTCTATTTTTTTTTTTTACTAATACTTGGATCCCTTAATTAGTGGACTAAATAATGAGCGTAATTTTCTTAACATTTTTTATTTGATTTCACATCAAGTGAATTTCATTTTTTAAATCTATATTCAAATAAAGTTTGCTTGTTTGTAATTTTGAAAATTTAATACTTTTTTTTTTTTTAAGTTGACAACATTGTGCAGGGATACTGTACATGGTTGTGGTTTGGTATCAAACAAAGAGCTATATCTCCACAAGTATTTAATTGGTGGATCTTAAATTTTATCAGAGTTCGTTTGGGTCATGTAAGAGTCAACATACAAAGTTTCATCAAAATCCGTAATGGTGGGATGGGGAGCCCAAGACCCTTGGGGGTACATGGGCCACGTGTTGGGGGTACGCAGCTTGGCTGCCGCGGAGAATATTCCTGCCCACCCATCCAAAGGCACGCTGCCGCTGCCAGAAATCACTCCTTGCTGCCCTCCACCCCCTCTCCTCCTTCAGCCGACCCACAGTGCTTCCCTCCGATGTCAGAACTGACGACAGGGGAAAGCCATCCAGCTCAGTAGGGCGGGAGGGGGGAGATTACCAGTTACCTCGTTGCCACACTCGCCCCTTCTGCCTTCAGTGACTTGTTGAGAGGATGCGCAGCCGGCAGCGGTTCACAAGCTGCACATAGCTGACCTGGAAACCTTTACTCCAACGTCAGAGTTGATGTTGGGAGGGAAGGCTTGTGGGTCAGCCACGTGCAGAATATGAATCACTACCTTTGTGTGTCCCCCAACATGCCGCTGAGGGCAGATGGAGCAAGTGTGGCTGGACCAAGTAAGGTGACACGATCATTCTGGGACAAAGGGAGAAAGGAGGGGGGGAAGGAGCGCTTTGGGGGCATTGGAGGGGCACGATTCTGGGACAATGGCTGGAAGGCAGGGAGGGGGTACGAACTCAACTCTGAAGGAAGAGGTGTAGCATGAACATGGGACACAAAAGGGAGGGAGGAAGGAGGCACTAATTTGGGACATAGGAAAGAGGGAATAGAAAGGGAGAATTGTTGGGCATGAGTGAGAGGGAAAGCGATGAAGAAAGAGGAAAATTGGGCATAGAGAGAAAGGATTGAGGTAGAGATGCATAGGGGAGAGAAGGATGAGAAGGAGAAATGTTGGATATGGTGGTGGAAAGGGAACAGAATGACAGATTGAAGGGGATGCAAGAGGGAGAAATATTGAACATAGTGATGGAGGGGGGTGATAGAAGGAGAAATGGGTAGTGGTGAAAAATGCTCCACATGATCCGGGGGATGAGAGAGGGCAAAATGTTGGACTCATGGAGGGACAGAGAAAGAGATGTTGGTTAGGGAAGGGAATGAGGTCCGGAGAAGAGGAAGCATGCAGGAGGCAGAAAGAAATATTGGATGCACAGTCAGAAGGAAATGCAACCAGAGACTTATGAAATCACCAGCCAATAAAGGTGTCTATATTTTGCACTATATTTTTCTGTTTTTCTATAGTTGTTACTGATGACATTGCATATTTTAAAGTTATCTGCCTTGACTTCTTTGAAAAAAAACCCCAAATATAAATAATTTATATTTTCTCTGCATACAGTGGTGTACTTTTTTTTTTTTTTAATTAAGGTTACCATAAGATTATATTGTGTGTCTATGAAAAATGGATGGAAGAAATTGCGTTACAATTAGTACTATTATTATGAGGGTATTTTGGTTTATTGCTGCTAGGGGATCAGGGTGGCTCGCTTGAGGTGGGGCTCACGTTGCCCCAGCGGAAAGTTCTCTACATGGCTATCTTGGTGGCGAAAAAGCTTCTGTTGCAACATTGGGTGGCTGACACAATGGCCTCTTTCCCGCAGTGGCTTGCTCACTTGACTGAGGTGGGCCACTATGAAGTACAGCATACTTCTCAGTCGGGGCACCTAGCACATCGGTGTTACCTAGCTCTTTGGCGAGGGCCTTGCTCCTGTGTCTGCAGCTCCTATGCACTGACTCCTTTCCAGGCATGGTGCCGTTTCTTCTTCCCTAGGTAGATACATGGTTGCATGGGGGTGTATGAATGACTGAGTACCTGATGAGTGTTTGTTGTGGCTTGAGGACGGTTGACTGTTGTATGGTGTGTATGGATGGGTGGATTTTCTTACTTAAAATGTCAATTGTGATGGGCATCTAACTAAGGATATATTGTTCCCTATCTCATTGTTAGCATGTTCTACTTCTTGCTGTGCACAAAACACAGGGGAAACAAATCCACAACAGATAGAATGATAGGGACAAGTGGAATTGTCCAATAAGAAAAGGTGCAATGAATAAAAATGTCTTTCAACTCATCTGAATAATCAGGTGATCCTTTATTCTTCCAAAAATACTCGACCCGACATGTACATGTTTCGGCCCTACGGCCTGCGTCAGGAGTCTTAGAGATCTTTGGGTATGAAATAACCTGGTGTATGGACCACTTTACAGCCAGCATTCGCATGACGGCGTTTTGATAAATACAGTTTTCTAGAGTGGTCCATACACCAGGTTATTTCATACCCAAAGATCTCTAAGACTCCTGACGCAGGCCGTAGGGCCGAAACATGTACATGTCGGGTCGAGTATTTTTGGAAGAATAAAGGATCACCTGATTATTCAGATGAGTTGAAAGACATTTTTATTCATTGCACCTTTTCTTATTGGACAATTCCACTTGTCCCTATCATCACTACTTCTTGCTGTGACACTTGCATGATTGTTTTGCACTGTTCCTATTTGATCCCCCTTTGGTTGTATGCCCCTTTTGCAATTCCTAATAAATATAATTTGGAAAAAAAAAAAAATATATATATATATATATATATATTATGAGTGTGGTGTCAGGGGCGGAGCTTGGGTAGGTTTGTGGCGGAGCATGGGCGGGGATACTCGGTTGATATTTGTTAGACTTAGGGGGTACTTGGCTTGAAGAAATTGAGAAACACTGCCCGAGACCAATTGACATGGAGTAACCCAATTACTCTTTTCCTTCTCCTAAAAATACAAGAACTAAAATAGTGTTCTTCAATACAAGGTCAGGGGAGGCTGCTAGAGACCTCTGGGATGATCCCCTGTTTTTTTGTTTGTTTTCCTATTATTCTGCCTCTCTACCCACTCAAGTTTAGTTTTATTTAAAATTTGATTAATTGCTTAATCTTACTTCTAAGCAATGTACAAAAATAAAAGGTTTAAAAACATTCAGGGAGGTACAATATTTGAGACATGGTCTTAACATACCAAAACTTACATTGCCAAAGGGGAAGGGAGGTAAGAAATACAATATAAGATAGGAAAGAAACAAATATGGAAAAAACATAAGGTAGGGGTTTGAGAAAGGAAAAGGAAAAAGAGACAAAGAAAAAAAAAAAAAGAGTTATGAAATGGAGTTAAGATCAAAAAAGGAGCTTATTCTAGCTTAAAGAGTCAGAGATCAAAGGCATCCCTAAAAAGAAAACATTTAATATTGCTCTTGAACCTGTTGAGAAGACATTCCTCTCTTAAATAAGCGGGAAGAGAGTTCCATGTTTGAGGTGCAGTAAGTGAAAAAATATATTGTCGCCTTGTATTAATGACTTTGAAAGCGGGGACTGTTAAGGTTAAAGTGGATGGTGGAAGACAAGGCATTTCTCAGTAGATAAAACAGAATCAATTTGGAAATGCTCAACCTTGAGGATAGCCCACAATGATGTATGAAGGTAGGCTGGTGGGGTAGATATCATTGACACACATTGGTCAGAAGTGTCATGGCCCCACATGGGAAGATATTTAGTGGCTCTACATCAGCTTATAGGAGTCCAAAGAGGGACACACAATGAAACTATTACATAGTAAATTTAGAACAAATCAGAAAAAAAAATTCACTCAACATGTAATTAAATTCTGAAATGTATTGCCAGATAATATGGTAAAAGCAGCTAGCTTAGCAGGTTTAAAAAAATTGTTTGGATGGTTTCTTAAATGAGATTTCCATAAACCATTATTAAGAGAGACTTAGGAAAAAAAAGGCACTAACTATTTCTAGAATAACCAGAATATAATCTGTTTTACTCTTTTGGAATCCTGGCAGGTACTTGTGACCAGGATTGGTTGGCCACTGTAGGGAAACAGGATACTGGGATTAATGGACCTTCATCTGTACCAGTAAGGCAATGCTTATGCTCTTGAACAGAGTGACCATATCCACAAAGAACAGTTTATCGCTACATTTGATCATTATATATATATATGTACTCACACGATTGGCCAGAAGCCGGGGGAGCAGGGTAGTGGGGAGGGGAGGAGGGTCAGGACTTCATCTCCCTTCTCCTCTTACCTTGACTCGGAAGCGGATCATGGCCAGGCGGATGCAGTGGCTGAGACAGGCGGGAGGCAGAAACCAGGCACGGGGTGGTGGGGTGCCCTTGTTGCCAACGTGGCCGACAATAAGCTGCGCTGTCTGTCGCTCTCCCTGCGCCCTTCTCGCCCATTCAGGCAGCCGTTCCTTGGCCAAAGCACCATTGAAAAGCAGTACCAGTTCCAGGCCGCCCTGGTATAGGCAAGCCTGTGACAGGGCCGCCAGGTAGCCCAGCATAGCATTCCACTGCCCGCCGCACACCCAATCTGTCTGGTAACCACCATAGAGTCGCTGCAGAGCCGAATCCGCGTCTATCAGTAGCCGGGCGGGGAGAGGCGCGTGCTGAGGCTGCAGGGCTTGCACGTGAGCTCCCGGTGACGGCTGGTAGGCACCTGGTGGGAGGCCCCCCGCGCGCTGCTGCTGCTGGTGATATTGTTGGTGAGAATGGTGGTGCTGTTGCTGACGCGCAACAGTGCGCGCGAGTTTCAGTAAGTCCACGGGCACCACTGCGCCAGGACAGCGCTTCTCCAGGAACTCCTGGAAACCCTGTACGCCCATTTTTTTTAAGAAAGCAAGCGTCCTCTTAGCTCACGCTAACTTAATAGTTTAACAAAAAAATAGGTAAGGCTGGGCTAAGTATAAATAAAAATATCCAGAAACAAACCCCCCCAAAATATACAAAATCCGGACATATGCGGCGCTTCAGCACTTTATGTTTGTGAAGTTCTTCTGGCTTCGGCCGCCATGTTCTCTTCTCCTCTCAGCCGCTCGCCTTGAGGGAGCTGACTACTTGGTTGTTTTACGTGACGCTAGGAGATTCTGGAAATTGTAGTTTTCATTTAATAGTCGCCTGGGGTTTTCAACCCCCGTCTCGACAGGTGCGAAACTACATTTCCCAGAGTGCACTGTGGTGGGCGTCCGGGGGTCACTTTATATTGGGGACATTTTTCTTCGGTTACTAATTAGGAAATTGAAAAAAAAAATCAAACTGTTTTAAAGTTGAAATTAGGACTCCAGGGTTGCTGCTATTTTAACAATTGTTAATTCGCTGCTCTTTTGTCTTACATTTTTTTTATTTTAAGGTTGGCCTGCTATACAACGCTGGGAGGTGTAGTATTCAGGGATTGCTCCGCGTAACTCCCCGAATTCCAGGCCCAATCAAAAAGGAACTACAGTACTATTCCCAATAAGCTTTTCTCTGATTCGCACGTGAAATGGCTCCCGCCTATGGAAACTTTCTTTAGGCATATACAGAAGTAGTTGCATCAAAAGAGCTTAAGAGTTTTTAAACGTCAAAATTTTCTTAAACAATGTTAAAATACTGTGAGAAGGTTCTTATGTGAAAACGGTCCCCCTGCGAGTCATGAGCAGCGACATAGTAGCCTCTTTAGTTTTACTATAAATCCCAAATTCTGCTTCCATGCTACTTCTATGTATAGAACTGGACTGTTACACTTATTTAAAACAAGTTTGCAACGATGTGTTTTATTTCTTCTTTTTTTTATCGTGCACTTTGCGTTGAAAGCCAGAGCCAGAATAAATGGCTCATTCACATGGTGTAGCCAATGGTTAAAACAAGTTTTCAAACGATGTGTTATTATTATACACTGTGCGTTGAAAGCCAGAATAAATGGCTCATTCACGGGCTGAAGCCAATGGGGAAACAGAAGTTAAACTAAATTTCCACACCTATATAGGGTCTGTTCATTTTCTTAAATACATTACACTTAATTTTAAATACCTACAGCAACTGTCCATAAGCCAGTAGTGAGATGGCTTGGGGAAATCCACTGTTTATTCCTAAGATAAGCAACATAAAATATGTTTTACTACTTAAGATCTAGGCCTAGATTCACTAAAGTCCATAAATCTAACAGATTTGTTTCCTATCCGTTTCCAAGTCATTCTGGCTGATCGATTCAATACAGCTTGTCCATATAAATGATCAAATCATAAATACGCCCCCATTCGCGCACACATCTCACTGTAACATCAATCGACACGCGTGCGCACTGTATCCTTGTTGGTTTTGAAGCACATAACACATGCGCTAGGACTTCACTGCGTAGAAATGGGGCGGTGTTTAATCACAGACATCATTGGTGGACTCCGAATGCGCCTACCGCAGAGCATTGTTGTCATAAAAAATGCAATATAAGAACTAGTTTTTACCAATCTCTCTTTTTTTCTTTAGTGCTGTTACAAGCTGTAAAAGCTGTGACCGTAGCTTTTTGAAAAATTTGTTGGAGAGGTTTAAGGAGAAATAGCATCGGAGGTTTGTAAGCAAGCCGTGGAATTCTTCGAGCTTGTCCTATTTTTATAGATCGATCTCTAAGTTTATTGCGCGCTTCCAAACAGCTTAACAACTCAGGAAAAGAACTGTTAAGTTGCTAGAAGGCACAATAGTTAACAGCAGTTGAATGCACTGGGATCATGCGCTATTATATACAGCCTACAAATCCCAGGAGGCTGTGCGGCTCTTTCTGCCGTGAAGCACGAAACAACAAAAGGCGACCCCGTGATGTCAGATGCACGCGACAATCTAGCTGGAAGGAAGGGGGAGGGATAATTGGCCCTTAAAAGTTATTTTTGATTTTTTTTTTTTTTAATTTGGCAATATACTGTATTTTGAAATGTACAATGCATAAGGAGAGCACGGGGGTTAATCTGTGATTTTCTTGCCAAGAGCATTACAAATCTGAGATTCACTCCCGCACCCGCTATGCGCATTCCAAAAAAATAAAAAAAAAGATTTGTAACGCTTATGTACATGAAAGTTTACATATATTTAAAGTTTAGATATATTTTGGATTTTTTGCAGCGTAGATATATATATATTTTTAATGGGGTTCTTAACACGCAACGTGGCAGTTGCTAGGCAGGAATAGTCGGTGAGGATGTAAAGCGACTGATCCTCAGCAGTTGAAACTTTTTGGATCGAAAAGGCCAGTCGGTTTGGACAAAATGGTGTCATGAATCGATGCCTTAAGAAATTTACATGCCTTTTTACTCATTTGCATACGCAGATAGGGATCGGGTGCGGATGGGATCTGGAGGAAGGTTAGTGAATCGAGCTATAGTCGGAAAGTGAGCACAAACCGATTGGTACACGATCGGCTTGCTTAGTGAATCAAGCCCCTAGTTAGGTACTGGGGGACCTGGGTTGGCCACTATTGGAAACAGATACTGGGCTTAATGGACCTTCAGTCTATCCCAGTATGGCAGTTCTTTATGTTCTTATGTAACCAAATGTCCCACCGTACAACAATATTTTGACTGTTCCAGGTGCTCAGTGAATCTTATACCCATAAGAGCTGCCATTTCCGGGTCAGACCTTCGGTCCATCAAGTCCGGCGATCTGCACACGCGGAGGCCCAGCCAGGTGTACACCTAGTGTAATTCTAGTCACCCATATCCCTCTATGCCTCTCGTAAGATGTGTATCTAGTTTGCATTCCTGGCGTCCACTACCCGCTGCGCGAAGCAGAACTTCCTGATATCTGTCCTGGACTTGTCCCCCCTCAGCTTCAGTCCATGTCCTCTTGTCCGTGTCACATTGGACATTGTAAATAATTTTTTTTCCTGCTCTATTTTGTAGATTCTTTTCAGTATTTTGAAAGTCTCAATCATATCACCTCACAGTCTCCTTTTCTCAAGGGAGAACAATCCCAGTCTCTTAAGTCGTTTCTCGTATTCCAAGTTCTCTATACCTTTTATTAGCTTTGTTGCTCGTCTCTGCACCCTCTCCAGCAGTTTTATGTCCTTTTTTAAGTTGGGAGACCAATGTTGGACACAGTATTCCAAGTGTTTGTCTGACCATTGCTCTGTAAAGCGGCATTATAACTTTCTCCGAAAAGGACTTGGGTTGGTGGTCTTTGCAGCCTCTTCACCACAGCAACGAGCGGGCATAGCTATTTTGATTCATAAATCCTTACCTTACAAAGCCCGCCTTATAGAGAGTGACCCCCCAGGGCCGCTATCTGTTGCTCTATCTTATGGTGGGCGCTTATTCATTCTACCTTTTGAATGTGTATGCGCCCAATGAATATGATTACTCTTTTTTCGAATGCTTAACTGCGTTGCTGTTGGAGCGAGTGGTTGACCCAGTGTTTTTAGTGGGAGACCTTAATCAGGTCCTAGACCCTAGCTGTGACTGCTCTTCGCCTGGATTAATTTCGGGGGGTTCACGGACATACGGTATTCCTTACCTTTGTGCGGCATTGGACTTGGTTGACCCCTGGCGCTTGCATCATAATGCTGAGTGCGATTACATACATCGGTCGCGTGCACATGGCAGACTTTCCAGAATAGATTATATTCTTACCACTAGACATTTGAAAGATAAAGATTGGTGTCACTTATGGTCTAAAACTAACAGACCCTTATTATCAGCCAGTATGTCTCAAACATTATTATTCGTAATGTGGAGAGCAGTCTGGACTCCTTATAAAAAGAAAAAGGCAAACCTCACTTCTGATGATACTTGTTGGCATTGTATGCAATCTCAAGGGACGCTTAGTCATATGCTCTTTTCCTGTCCTATGATTCAAGCATTTTGGATCCAGATTTGGTCCTTTATATGTAAGATTACTAATTGTACTGCAGATCTTTCTTTTGACATTATCATAGTGCGCTCTTTGCATCCATGCTTTGAATTCTGTACCTGTGACAACAAACTGATAGATATCATGATATCAGTAGGTATACAACAAATTCTTCAAAATTGGAAATCAGCATCAAGATTGAATTTACCTTCTGGTGGCATTCCTTATGCCTATACAAGCGTTTTGAACAACATGCAGCTGAAAAACTACAACATCGTCAGAAGTTGTCCATACTAACTCTTTGGTCTCCCATTGACATTTATTTACATTCTTTATAATTGTTTTGATATGTTTACTGTATCGTGTTCTTGAGTATCTGATATGTCTTCACATGAGCTCTAAACTGTATCCCAGGCTTTTGTGAACTGTGGTTGTTAACGAATGTTTCTCTTTTTTATGCCAATTTTCAATAAAAAAGATTGGAACTTAAAAAAGAAAATAGCTACAAAATTTATTACCGTTGGTATTATATACTCCAGCTAAACTGTATCAGATTTACAAGTCTGGTTCTGTGCTTTGTTGGCGTGGCTGTGGGCAGAAGGGTGATTTCGGTCATGTGTGGTAGTGTTGTCCTGCTGTGGTGTTATACTGGAGGGAGGTTGGCAAGCTATTGGTCACCATACTATGTAAACATTGCCCACTACTGAGTTCCGAGTTTTACAAAATCGGAAGTTGACGGCTATTCGTCATCACACTTTGCCTTTTTATCATAAGGTCGGGATTGCCTACCTTACTTGGAAACAGTCTGCTTAGGGTTTCTGGGTAGGGGCTTATGGTTTGGCTGGGCCTCCTTAATGGGACTGCACTGTTTTCCTCCTTTTTGCTTTTGGTTTTGTTTGTGCCTGTGTTTTTTTTTTGTTTTTTTTTTGGCTGTTTTGTTAGAATTTGAGGGGGGAGGGGTGGGGGGGTTGGTCAGGAGGGAATTGGGTGGTGGTGGATTCACATTGTGTTTTTCTGTGCAGATATCTGGTGATTAGCTGTTAAGCTTGTGTTTTTCTATTTTTGAAAAATCTTAATAAAATATATTAAAAAAAAGAAGACAATTTCTTAACAAGGTGCTTTACATAGCAGAAAACATAAAAAGTGTAATTTAGAACTCTATTCGCCAACATGGAATTTTGGTACAGGCGACGTCCAAATTTGTCCATAGTGTGCCCTTCATGCCCTGGTGGCACCGAGGCACAGACTCTCGATGGAGTAGATTTTTTCAAAGTTGACTCTACCACTAGTGACTGGTGCTGAAGCTGTGGTTTGTCAAAACCCAGATAAGAAATTATTTTATATAGAGAGTCCAATTTTCTGGGAGCCACTGTAATGGTTAGGGGTGTTTCCCAGTTCTTGTAAAGAGTCTCTTTGAGAATACCGTTCAAAGGTAGTCTGAGAAGTTCTTTAGGAGGTTCATCATAACCTAAAGCCTCCAAGTATTCAGCACTGTAAGAAAAGTCAGCTTCTAGCTTAACTGGGAGCTCTTTGCCCAACTGTTGAATAAATTTTGTAAAAGTCTTTCAGTAGGAGATTTAGTCCTTGGTGGAGACTTTTGCAGAGACTTCTCCGAGGTTGTGGTATAAGCCTCCGTCGTAGACTCAGGTAAGTCCTCAGCTGAGTCAGACTGTAAATCAGAGTCATAAAAGAGCTTTGGTGAATAAGTGCATCGAGAGGATCGATACTGACGTCGAGTCCAGTGTGGTTCAGATGACAAGGAGGAACGACATGACACTCTTTTACGCTTGGAAGACCGTGAAGGAGAGCAATGTTTTATTTTTGAAGCTCCTGAAAAGGAACGATGTTTACTAAATTTGGTGCATGGAGACGAGAAGGAAGAATGATGATGCCTCGATGAACTGGAGCAAGGCCGTGATGGAGAACTGGACCTACAATGATGTGGTCTACGCTTAGGCATGGAACATCGATGCTGCTCCGGAGAGCCAGTGTCGGTACCACAGGACCTGGTGACCTTATGCTCAGGCTGGATTAGTACCGAGGGAGTCAATGTCGGAGTAAGGAATTTAAACATAGCACTCACTTTGAAAAGTGGGTCGAGCTTTTTGCGGCATGAAAGCACCGATACTGTTGGCCTTTTTGCCGGTACCATAGTTACCACATCTCACCTCGTTGACCTTAAAGAGGATGCAAAACAGATTGTCGCTTGGTTGCCGTCAAGGGACTCGATACAAGAGTGACCTGCGAGACCTGTTGGTAAGCTGGCGGCTTCTTAGCTGGCTTACCAGATGGAGCAATGTCTTCCAACGCCAGTATTGATGTCTTTGATGTCGAAGGCTCTGATAATAATAATAACAATAATAATAACATGCATACTGGCACCGAACAATTTTTCTTGTTGAAGTCTCTGGCTGTTGATGGAACTTTTCTGCAGGATAGAACACTGAGCACAAGAATCTACACAAGTCAGTGATGGAAATTGGCCTCTGGCACATGCAACACTTTTTAAAACCTGTTAACGGCTGGCACATCAATGTAAAAACCACCTCAGCAAAATCAAACTCAAATGACTGAGGAAAGCGAAAGGGCCTCGCTGGCTGAAGCCTGTGAGGAGACAAGAGAGAAATAGAAGAAGTTTCCCCATCTGACTCATGAGCAACCATACTGGATAGGCCAAGCACATAATATAGGCCGCTTTTTTCTGGTTTTTTATTCATATGCTTAGAGTCATCAAGTTTCTTTTTCACCAGAATAATCTCTATCTCCAGGGAAAATTGGAAAGAGCACAGGAAGCACCAAAAAGAATGACACCACGTAGTCAGAACAGCAAAGAGAGAATATGAAGAGAAGCTTGCAAAGGAGGCACGGAACTTTAAACCTTTCTTTCGATATGTGAAAGGGAAACAGCCGGCGAGGGAGGAGGTGGGACCCCTGGATGAGGGGGATAGGAAAGGAGTGGTAAAGGAGGAAAAGGAAGTGGCAGACAGATTAAACACGTTCTTCTCGTCGGTCTTCACGAAAGAGGACACATCCAATGTTCCGGAATTGGAAAAATTCTTCAAGGGGGACCAAGAGGAAAAATTATCGTGCATGGAGGTAAGCCTCGAAGACGTACTCAAACAGATAGATAGGCTAAAAACTGACAAATCCCTGGGCCCGGACGGAATTCACCCAAGAATGCTAAAAGAACTTAGAAACGAAATAGCGGAGTTACTGCAGCAGATTTGCAACCTATCCCTGAAAACAGGGGTAATACCGGAAGACTGGAGAATAGCAAATGTTACACCTACCTTTAAGAAGGGATCCAGAGGCGACCCAGGGAATTATAGACCGGTCAGCTTAACCTCAGTTCCGGGGAAGATGGCCGAATCATTGATCAAGAACAGTATCAGTAAGCACATAGAAAAAAATAAGCTGATGAGAACAAGCCAGCATGGTTTCTGTACTGGAAGATCTTGCCAAACAAACCTGCTGCACTTCTTCGAGGGGATAAGCGAACATTTGGACAAAGGTGACCCCATAGACATAGTATACCTAGACTTCCAGAAAGCCTTCGACAAGGTACCCCATGAGCGCCTTCTAAGGAAACTGTGGAACCACGGGGTGGAAGGGGGACATACACAGATGGATCAGAAACTGGCTGGCAAACAGGAAACAGAGGGTAGGAGTAAAGGGACACTATTCTGACTGGAAAGAGGTCACAAGTGGCGTCCCACAAGGGTCAGTGCTGGGACCACTGCTATTCAATATATTTATTAATGACTTGGAAACAGGGACCAAGTGTGAAGTTATAAAATTTGCGGATGACACAAAACTCTCCGGTAAGGTTAGATCTGTAGAGGAATGTAAAGAACTCCAAAGGGACCTGGACAAACTGAGTGAGTGGGCAGATAAATGGCAGATGAGCTTTAATATGGAGAAATGTAGTTATGCACATAGGGAAAGGGAACCTGATGTACAACTACACGATGGGGGAGATGAAATTGGGAAAAGGCAACCTAGAAAAGGACTTGGGGGTTTTGGTGGATAAAACAATGAAACCGGCAGCACAATGTGCAGCGGCCTCAAAAAAGGCAAACAGAATGTTGGGCATTATCAAAAAAGGTATCACTACCAGAACCAAGGAAATTATCCTCCCGCTGTACAGGGCAATGGTGCGACCGCATCTGGAGTACTGCGTCCAGTACTGGTCGCCGTACCTAAAGAAAGATATGGCGATACTCGAGAGGGTCCAGAGAAGAGCAACAAAAATAATAAAGGGCATGGAAAACCTCTCATATGCTGAGAGGCTGGAGAAGCTGGGGCTCTTTTCCCTGGAAAAGCGGAGACTTAGAGGGGATATGATAGAAACTTATAAGATCATGAAGGGTATAGTGAAGGTAGAGAGAGACAGATTCTTCAGACTGGCGGGGGCAACAAAAACTAGAGGGCATTCAAAAAAATTGAAGGGAGATAGGTTCAGAACAAATGCTAGGAAGTTCTTCTTCACCCAGAGGGTGGTGGACACCTGGAATGCGCTTCCAGAGGGGGTGGTTGAGCAGAATACGGTTTTGGGTTTCAAAAAGGGATTGGACGAGTTCCTGAAGGCTAAGGGAATCCAGGGGTACAATTAGACAAAATGCTCTTGAGTAATAGATCACTACAGGTCATTGACCTGGGAGGCCGCCGTGGGAGCAGACTGCTGGGCATGATGGACCTATGGTCTGACTCGGCAGAGGCAATGCTTATGTGCTTATGGTTAAAGTCCAGCATCCTTTAGAATGAACTGGTGTTTAAGGCAAGATATCTGTAGATGAGAGGAGTTTTATTATTCACATGGGCTAAAGCGCATACTCTAGCCCAGTGTTTATCAATCTTTTTACACCCGTGGACCGGCAGAAATAAAATAGTTATTTTGTGGACCGGCATACTACTAGGACTAAAATTTAAAAACCCATTTCCGCAAGCTCGGTCACCTAAGTAACTATAGAAAAATAGACAAATATAGTGCAAAATATAGACAGCAGATATAAATTATCAAAACTGACACGTTTTGATCACTAAATTGAAAATAAAATCATTTTTCCTACCTTTGCTGTCTGGTGATTTCATGAGTCTCTGGTTGCGTTTCCTTCTGTCTGTGTATCCTTTCATTTCTTTCTTTCTGCACTCAGGCCCAACAATTGTCCCTTTCTATTCTCTCCCTCTTTCCTTCCCATGTCTTTAGTTCCCCCAGTGCTTCCTTCCCAAGTCCTTAGTGCCCCTTCCTATGTCTTTAGTGCCCCCAGTGCTTCCTTCCCATGAACTTAGTGCCCCCAGTGCCTCATTCCCATGTCCTTAGTGCCCCCGTGCCTCCTTCCTTAGTGCCCCTTCCTGTCTTTAGTGCCTCCAGTGCCTCCTTCCTATGTCCCTCTCACTGCCTTCCACACTTTTTCCCACCCCCACCCCCGAAGCCAGCCTTTCTGCCTCTCTACCTCTCTCCCTCCCTGGCCAAAGCCAGCCTGCTTGCCTGACTACTTCCTTCCCTCCTTGCCGGCAAAAAAAAAAAAAGCCTCCCTCCTTGCTTTCCCCTGCTCTTACCGCCCTGCTGCTGCTAAACCTGACAGGAAATCTTCTTTCCGACGTCAATTCTGATGTCGGAGAGGACGTTCTGGGCCAGCCAGGCAGCGATTGGCTGGCCCAGAACGTCCTCTCCGACGTCAGAATTTACGTCGGAAAGAAGATTTCCTGTTGGGTTTAGCAGCAGCAGCCGCAATCTTTCCTGCGGACCGGCGGTTGAAGACAGTGCTCTAGCCAAGCATTCAGCCTGGTGATGCCACCCAAATCCCCAGTAGGTTATTTCATTGGGTTTTTTTTTAGTTCAGTACTCTGCTTTTTCATCAAAGTCGGTTTAGGCAATAGTGTAGTCTTTTTAGAGTCTCTGTTAAGAGTTTTTATATAATATATATAGAATAGTATTTTAGGTTGCACTTCAGAGCATAAGATAAGAACTGATTAGGGTACAGAGAACAGCTGATGAAAGTATTTGTTTAGTGTTTAATTCCCACCCATCCCAACTCCCATCCATCCCTGGCCTGATCTCCGATTTATAGGCCATTAGAAGGCTATAAAAATAATTAGTTAATCTCTATTAGCTAGTAATTAACTATTAAGAAATAGTCTAAGGGGCATGGCCATGCAGTGAGCTAGGCAGACATGCTTTCCTGAGCTCCGTAGCCTTTATCCTCTATTATACCCTTTGGAACTATGTTCGCTGGTGATTTTCTACTCACCTTTTCTCCACTTTTGGTGCACTCTCGTATGAATAAGTTTGAGGCCAACATCTGTGAAGACTGGGAAAAAAGATCGGGACAGAGCCAGAGTGGCCGCAGGTGGTGAATCTAAAATGGTGGCTAGAGGGGAAGACCCTGATGTGGTTAGCGAAGCCCTTCTACAAAAACTCACTGACATGGTAGTGGCAGCACTGGGGTCTCGCTTAGATACAGTTAATGAAAACCTAACTACCCTCTCCACATCAGTTGCGGACTTTAATACCAGATTATCAGAGATCGAACAGCGTGTGGGCTCAATCGAAGACTATTATGACACTGCCTGCAGAGTTAACTCAACTGTGTAGCAAGATTTCTCAATATGAGGAAAAGCTGGATGATATGTAAAATCATTCCAGACGAAACAACATTAGATTGGTGGGGATGCCGGAAACTTTAAAAGATGCCGATTTTGTCTCTACTTTGTAAAAGTGGCTGTCAGAGGAACTTTTGGTTAATTCTTGTGTGGGCCCTTTGTATATTGAGTGGGCCCACTGACTGGGATGTAAATCAGATGGCTCTGCTTGACCACGGATCATCATTGCAAGAATCTTGAATTTTGCTCTTAAGAATTTGATACTTTGGAATTTCCAGAATCATAAGAACTGCCATCTCCGGATCAGACCTTAGGTCCATCAAGTCTGGTGATTCGCTCACGCGGAGGCCCAGCCAGATGTAACCTGGCAAAAAAAACAACAACAACAATTTAGTCACCCGTATCCTTCTATGCATCTTTCGAGGAGATGTGCATCTAACTTGCCCTTAAAACCAAGAACGGTGGGTTCCGCAGCAACCTCCACCGGGAGAGCGTTCCAGGTGTCCACCACTCGCTGATTGAAGCAGAACTTCCTGGCATTTGTCCTGGGCTTTTCTCGCCTCAGCTTCAGTCCGTGACCTCTTGTCCTGGTCACATTTGACATCGTAAATAACTTTTTTATCCTGCTCTATCTTGACGATTCCTTTTATTATCTTAAAAGTCTCAATCAGATCCCCTCGCAGTCTCCTCTTCTCAAGGGAGAATAGTCCCAGTTTTTTAAGTCGTTCTTTGTAGTTCAAGTTTTCCATACCTTTAACTAGTTTTGTGGCTCGCCTCTGCACCCTCTCCAGCAATTTTATATCCTTCTTTAGGTAGGGAGACCAGTGTTGGACACAGTATTCCAAGTGTGGTCTGACCATTGCTCTATAAAGCGGCATTATGACCCTCTCCGATCTACTAGTGATTCCCTTCTTTATCATGCCCAACATTCTATTTGCTTTCTTTGCTGCTGCCGCACAATGTGCCGACGGTTTCAGGGTCCTATCTATCAGTACCCCCAGGTCCTTTTCTTGTTCGCTCTTACATATACAGTAAAATCTTGGTTTGCGAGCATAATTAATTCCAGAAGCATGCTTGTAATCCAAAGCACGCGTATATCAAAGCGAATTTCCCCAAAGGAAATAATGGAAACTCAAGATGATTCGTTCCACAACCCAAAAACTTTAATACAAAATACTATACGTACTCGTATTGCAAGACCTCGCTCATTTAGAACAGTCACTACACGCCTGCAGCTTCAGAGAGAGAAGAACCATCGGCTCAGATGTGATGATGTGACACGTGTATACTGTATGTACTCGTATTGCAAGACTTTGCTTGTTTAGAACAGTCACTACACTCTTGCAGCATCAGAGAGAGAAGAACCATCGGCTCATTTGTGATGTGTGTATACTGTATGTACTTGTATTGCAAGACATTGCTTGTATATCAAGTTAAAATTTAATGAAATGTTTTGCTTGTCTTGCAAAACACTTGCAAACCAAGTTACTTGCAATCCAAGGTTTTACTGTACTTATCTTTCAGGACTACTCAGCACACGTGGCTTCTCTGCAGATTCTCAGATGTTTGCAAGCAGCTCATGGAGAAAACTGCACTTTACTTTGCAGTTCCCTGCTTACGAGTGCTGTACAATGGACAACCGTTTATTTTCGAGACAAGTTCCAGCGCTAGAGATCAACTGTCCCGGTGGTTCTCTGAGCCTGTTGGGGGCTACTGTCTTATGTTAAGATGACTTCCTTACATGTCAGCTATTGTCTGCATCCTACTCTGCTCCCTCCGGGTGGAGTTGGGTTGATGAACTTGGTTCTCCCATTTTGCCGCTAATGTTTGGACCTTGGCAACTCTTCTGTTTGGAATCATACAGATTGGTGGAGGAATGCATTCCAGTTTCTGGGGATGCTCTCTCCACATGTTTTGGGTGCCTAATGGGCTTTGTTTGGTGAAAATTGTTTGTTGAGTGCAGTTTCTTACCGCACAAGTTATTTACTTACTTCTATTTCTGGTGGAATTACAGGACTTATAAAGTGTGTGTGTGTGGGGGAGGGACTGCTAGCATGTTGGTGAGCCCCGCAGTGGTTTGGTGGAGGGTGCTACTTATGAAGGGCAGGGAGGAAGGTGTTTGGGAGAGGGATGGGTGGGGGATCAAGATTCTGGATTGAGAGGTGGGGGGTGGTGTGTGGCTGGGGATTTTGTGTGTTTGGGGGATTGCATGTTGTATATCTGCTGGGGTGAAGGCTGGGCACTCTGGTGGACGATGTTTGTCATTTTTCTCTTTATGCTTCCGTTTGCTACTCTATGAATAGTTTGTGCTGTGTGTCCTGGAATGTGTTAAATAGACCAAGATTTTACAGTATCTGGCCAGGAATAAAGCTCATATAGCAGCTCTACAGGAAACTAAACTCAGTGCTCTGAAACATGGCAAATTAAAGCAATCATGGGATTATGATTCTTCTGTTAAGGCCCGAGCGTGAGTAGCCCTGTTAATTCATAAAGCGGTACCTTTTTAGATAAACAAGTGATCTCTAATCCCAAGGAAAGATTTGTGGTGGTTCAGGGGGAGTTATATAATAAAAAGGTGGTTTTTGCTTCTGTGCATGCTCCCACTAGTGCTCAGTGATTGTTTTATCAATGGTTATTTGAAATACTCTTGCCTTTGCAAATAGTTTCTCTGGATTATACTATTGTCATGGATGACTAATTCCATTATGGATCTAGACCTGGACTCTTCTCTGAGTCGTCTCTGTGAATTGCAGGTGAACGGATAATGGTTTGGGTGCTTGGGTACAAGAGTTATATCTAGTAGACGTTTGGCGGACACTGCACCTGACAGAGCGGGATTTTACCCATATCTCTAAAGTTCATGGTACGTCTTCTCAAGTTGACTATATTTTTGTTCCTCGGATTTCTTTTCATAGGGTGAATTCAGCAGAGATAGGTGCTCTCGCCATCTCTGACCCTACTCCTATCTGGATTGGCATTGCAGGGGTGACCAGGGGGGGGGGATAAGCTCTAAGGGCATTGGCAATTCCCTTTAATGCTGTATCATGATTTGGAATTCTGATCTTTTATTGTGCATCAATGGCAAGATTATGTCTCTTTTAATGAAGCTTATCTCAGCACAGGATCTATATTTTGGGAGGCGGCCAAGGTGGTCTTACGCAGTAGTATTATTGCCTATTCCATTCGGAAAAGAAAGCAGATCTGTAGTAGAATTCTTGAGCTAGAGCAGCAGGTCAAAAAATATAAAGCTCTATATTAGATAAGACCATGCACATAGCCCAGGGAGCGCTTAATACCTTAGTCATTGAAAGAGCTCAGTAACATCTCTTTTATTATAAGTTTAAACTGCATCGCTTTGGGAACAAACCTGGTTACTTGCTCGCTCGCTTGACTGTCTGGTTTTACTCCTTCGCATTTCACTTTGCTGCAGGATAAAGCTGGTAACCTGGTCACTGCACAGAAAAAATTAAAGGATCTTTTTGTACAGTTCTTTTTTTTATTGAAGATTTTTCAATTTACATCAACCAAATAAATGTACAGAGATAAGGAATAAAAAGAAACTAAACTTATGTATATAATTTGTATCACAGATAGTCAACAAAGAAATCCCCTCAAGCCCACATTTTGCGGAGAGAAAAATCTTAATAAAGGTGTGAACTGCCGGGCAGGACCATAACATATGACCCAACACGGCGATCTGATGACCACATTTATCACACACTGGGGATGGTCGAAATTTAGCACAATAAGCTACATAAGGTGATACATAAATTCTAAACAACTTAAATTGCATTTCCCAAAAATAGACATATTTTCTCAGAGCAGGCAGCCGGGCTACTGCACGAGATATAGTATCTTCCGGTTATCACTATATTCAAATCCTGAGACCACACTGTCTGAAGATGAACATAATCCGGCAAGGGGGTTTCATCCTTCAGGTGTCTAAGGTGAAACTTAAGGGGGACATGCAATTGAGAACCAAAAGTGTAGGCCGTAGACAGTAAGTCCTGCCGAGCAGATTGCAAATTATCCCTGTTCAGAGAGGCTACATGAGCAATCTGCATATAAGCAAATCTGTCCACAGCAGTTAAACCATGCAACTGACACAAAGTTTGAAAGGACTGCATTGAGCCATCATCCTGCACCAGATGGAATAAAAAGATTAACCCCCTTGCCGCCCATTGTTGGAACCTGGAGCCCCCTATACCCGGGGAAAAATTACGATTGCCACACAATGGCAAAAGGGGGGACTCATGTGCACTAATACCATGGAATTTACAGACCCATTTCCACACCTTAAGTAATGGGAGTCCAAACACCCTAAGCCGAACATCCAAGGTATAAATGGAAGGAACAGAATGAAAGAATGCACTAAAGTGCTCCTGCTGAAAGCACCCCCAACTCCAAAGAGGTATTAGAGAAAACAGAGGTGCCCCGAAAATAATCATTGATGTGGCGCATACCACAGCCAATAGTAAGATGTCGAAGATTAAGTAAACCTAAACCCCCTTTATATTGCGGTCGTGCTACTTGAGAGTAGGGTAGATGAGCTTGGCGACCCCGCCATATAAAGCGGCGAACTAGACGGATATAATTCGTTTCAACTCGCCTGAGCAAATATAAGGGGAACACTTGAAAGATGTAAAACCAAGTGGGGAGTATGATCATGTTAAGGAGAGCCACCCGCCCTAAAAGAGAAAGAGGGTAATCCTGCCACAATCGAAGTTTAACTGCCAGAGTTTGCAATAAAGGAGGCACATTAGATGTGTATAAAGTGGAAAGATCAGCAGGAATAGTCACGCCCAAGTATTTAATAGCAGCATTAGTCCACTGCAACGGAAAGACACCCTGCCAGGAATCCCGAATAGCAGAATGTGAGGGAAGAGCCACTAATTTTTCTAAGTTAATAGTCAGCCCTAAGTAAAAACCATATTCTGATATAAGATCCAACGCAGCCCCAAGTGAGATAGCCGGGTTGGTAAGGACAAGCATTAAGTCATCTGCAAAAACCAAAGTTTTAATCACTTGGCCCGCTATAGTCAATCCGCTCACCTCCTCAAAATGTCTTAGGGTACACAACAAAGGTTCCAAAGTAAAAATAAAAATTAAAGGCGACAGAGGGCACCCCTGACATGTTCCATGGTGAATAGAAAAGGTGTCGGAAAGAGTGCCATTAACAACCAAAGACGCAGTCGGGCCAGCATAGAGCAACGCAAATGCAGCCCGGAAAAAGCCAGAAATCCCTATATAGTCCAAAGTATGAAAAAGATAAGACCACGAAACATTATCAAACGTCTTAGCCGCATCCAAACTGATCAGCAGGGTAGGCTCCTGAACGTATTGAGCGTGAGCAAGAGCTAAAAGGATTTTACGAATGTTCAGTACCGACTGTCTGCCAGGGATGAAACCCACCTGATCACCATGGATCAAAGTGGGAATCATGGGGAGGAGGCGATCTGCCAAAATCCAAGCGAACAATTTGAGGTCAACATTAATAAGTGAAATAGGCTTTCCAGGTTTAGAAAGCAGAACAATAGAGGCATTATTGGCAAATCTCGGGAATGTCCCGGACTCCACAGCCTTATTATAATAAGCTAACAGAGGGCCACAAAGATGTGTTTCCAGCATCCTATAAAATTCCCCTGGGAAGCCATCAGAACCCGGTGCCACACCTGCCCTAAAAGACCGAATAGCACGTTGTAACTCTACCTCCTGTAACGGTCTATTCAAGCGATCAATATCCACTGCCCGCAAATGGGGCATGCTCGATGCTAGGAGGTAGTCATCAATCAGGTCCCCAGGGGGACTGGGAAGAGAACTGTACTGGGCTGCAAAATGATCACAGAGAACCCGAGCGATATCATCCGTACGGGACACTACTGTGCCACCCGCAGAGCGCAAGGACAAAATCTGTTTCTTTCCCACGTGAGTGTCCACCATTCTAGCCAACAGCTTTCCTGACTTGTTACCAAAATGCTGAAATTTATAGCGATGAAAGTGGACCAACGTTGGTATCAAGAATGTAAAAGAGAATTGAGTGCTGCCTGCGCGGCCAAGTAGTGTTCTCGGGTAGATGCCGAAGGATGGGCAACATGAGCCCTCTTAGCCAAACACAGGGAACACTCCAAAGTGACAATTGCCTTATTCAATCTGCGCATGCAGGCAAGCTAAAATATGACCCCGAAGCACAGCCTTAGCCATCTCCCAAAATAAAAGGGGATCTCCCTGATGTTGTTCATTAGTCAAGACATAATCGTCCCACCGTGCCAAGAGAAACCTTTGGAAGTCGTCATCAAACCGTAAGTAAGCTGGAAAGCGCCAATGTCTGGCTCGAATAAAGCTCGCATTGAGCTGAATATCGATCCAGACAGGAGCATGATCAGAGATTTGTATCAAACCCACTCGCGCCGCCGTTACCCACGAGAATAAGGAAGAAGAGACAAGAACATAATCCAACCAAGACCATGAACCATGAGCCCATGACAAATGAGTATAATCACGTACCTCTGGATGTAGCAGTCTCCAGGGATCCACTAAGTCTAAGGCCGTACAAAAATTCATAAGTACAAGACCCCTGAGCCCCAAAGGAGTAGCAGGACTGGAAGATTTGTCAATATCAGGATCCATGACCAAATTAACATCCCCAAGGAACAAGAATGGATCAGCAGGATACTTCATGCAAAGAGCAGTTTCTGAAAGAAAGGCAGTTCAGCAGAATTAGGCCCATAGACTGTTAACAATAGGTAACAGGAAGTGCCCACCTGCAAACGGACCAGCAAGTATTTACCCAGTTTGTCCGTCTCCAGCACCTGAACACCTAAGGGAGAAGATTTACGAAGAAGCAAAGCCACAAAATACACATCTCCCACCCAGGACTACTTCAAATGCTCCTCGTCCGTCAGCCTGGTCTCCTGGAGGCAAACTAGATTGGCTGTAGTATGCTGCAACGGAGCTAAGATTTTCTGCCATTTAATAGGTGAGGTAATACCCCCAACATTCCAGGAGACCAGCCTAAATGACGAGCCTGGCATGTCCCAAAGAAAAGACGTACAAACAAGGCCCTGTATGATCAAACCCCAGGAGCCCAGCCTCCCCCAGGGCAGAGTAGAAAGAAAGGAGCAAGACTAAGCAATGATGTAGAATGTGTCCTATGTCCAAAAGAAAAGTATACACAATATATGGATGCAAAGATCTGACCCCTATCAGGAACTCCGAATCTCCCCCTCCCCCCTCCCCAACCGCCCTACCAATCCCTCCCAACCTCCTACTCCCCAACCCACCCCCAAAAAAAACCCGTACAACCACACCCACCAACAGGACCCACAACCAGTGGAGCCCCAGAAGAATCACAAAATGCAATGCACCCCCATGCACACATACAGCAATCAGAATAGTAAAAGCCAAACATGTGAGATAAACAAAAAAGTCACACGTGCAGGAAGCAAAGCCTGTATTCTGGATTTCGTGTCCAAGCCAAAATGGAAGTTAGGCAGATGGACCCTCCATAGTCAGAATCAGGTGAGATGTGACATCAAGGATTGTGCGGCCTCCACAGAGTCGAATGACTTCCAGATCCCATTATCATGAATCTTAAGGACCGCCGGGTATAAGAAAAGAAACCCAATTTGCTTCGCAGCCAATGCTGCGCATAAGGGTTGAAACTTCCTCCTCCTAGCCTGGAGGGCCACAGAATAGTCCTGGAAAATACGGATGGGCATATCATCATATTTAAGAGTATCCCTCCGGAGAAGATATTGCTTAAGGATTTCCACCTTATGGAGATAATTATGCAATTTTGCCACCACGACCCTAGCCGCTGCTGCTCTGTCTCTGGGCGTCCCGCCCGATGAATCCGTTCCAGGCAAAGAGAGCCCATACCAGCAGGCAGAGGAAACTCAGCGGCAAGCCAGTCTTTAGATGTAGTACCCAATTGACGTTCCGACAGCATTTCAGGGACCCCAATGAAACGTAAGTTGTCCTGCCGAGATAGATTTTCAAGGTTTCAAGTTTATTAAATTTTTACTATACCGACTATCAGCAAATATCTAGCCGGTTTACAAGTTAAAATAAGATTTTAAAAAAATGTATACAATATATAAAATAATTGAAAAGAAAAACAAGGGGGATTGTGAACATTTAGACTTTAACTGGACATACTGGAAAGTGATGGTAGGGAAAAGAAGTGGAAGGGGAAAAAAAAATACATAGTTAAAAAAAAAAAAATAAAATTGGAAAGGGAAGGATGAAACATAAGGAATGGGATCGCTTCCTAAAAGCGGTTGTGGTATTGAAGAATAAATTATATTTAGGAGCAGGAGAATGCATTTTGGAATAAGAAAGTTTTTAGTTTGGCCTTAAATTTATCAATTGATGTCGCGTGACGAATGTGGGATGGCAATGAGTTCCATAGAGTAGGAGCGACTACGGAAAAGTTAGTCTTTCTCGTATAGAAGAAATCTTTGATTGTGGGAATAGATAGTAGGTTTTGATCGGCTGATCTAAGGGTCCGTGATGAGCAGTAAGGGATGAGAAGTTTATCTAGAAAAGAAGGTTGACGGAAGAATCTAATTTTGAAGACTTGCATAATTGTTTTATATGTGATACGATGGGTTATAGGTAGCCAATGAGCTTCTTTCAGGAGGGGTGTAACATGGTCATATTTTCCTAATTTGTAAATAAGTTTTATGGCTGTATTTTGTATGAGTTGAAGTCGTTGTAGTTCTTTTTGAGGGAGTCCTTTGTAAAGAGAGTTACAATAATCAAGATGAGAGATGACAAATGAATGAATTAGAGTTGTGATGGCTGTAGTATCAAGGATGGATGATAGAGAACGTATAAGCCTTAGTTTGTAAAAACAAGTTTTTACAACTGTACTAATCTGATCATGAAAGGTAAGATCTTTGTCTAGGGTAACCCCTAGTAGTTTTATTTTGGTTTCCATTTTTACAGGATAGGTTTTGATGAGAATTTGTTCATTAATAGTTTCGTTCTTTTTGGTAGGAAAAAGTAGGCTGCTTGATTTATTGATGTTTAGAGAAAGTTTGTTTTCATAGAGCCAGTCACTTATTTCATCTAATTTTTTGTTGATTGTTTGAATATCTGTGGGATTAGCGGTATCTACTGGATGAAGTAATTGAATATCGTCTGCATAGGCTGTAAATCCTATTGACTGTGCAAGAGTAAGGAGAGGGGACAAAAAAATATTGAACAGCAGAGGAGATAAGATGGAGCCCTGTGGGACACCGTAGGTTTGAGATATGGGAAGTGAAGTTTTCTTCTTTGAATGAACTCTAAAGCTTCGGTCGTTGAAATATGAGATGAACCATTGAAGAGCGGAACCAGTGAGGCCGCAGTCGCTGAGATGGTTAATGAGAAGAGAGTGATCGATAGTATCGAAAGCTGCTGTAAGATCTAATGAGATGAGAAGAACTGATTTTTGGTGGTCTAGATAATAGTTGACAGTTGAAATAAGACCTAATAGGGATAGTTCGGTAGAGTAGAAGGGGCGAAAACCGGTTTGATGTGGATGCAGGGCATTTGTTTTTTCGAAAATTCTGCGAGTTGATTATGAATTATTTTCTCAGTTAACTTTGAGATGACAGGGAGGTTGGCTATAGGTCGGAAATTTGCTGGTAATGTTGGATCAGTGTTTTGATTTTTTAATTTAGGGAGGACCAGGGCAGTTTTCCAGGCTTTGGGAACGCAGTTGCCTGAAAGGCAGTTTGTTACCATTTCTAGAAGAAATGGTCCGAAGGTAAAAAACTTTTTCAGGAGTATAGGGTGAATGGTCCCTGTGACATTGTAGGGTGTGTTAATGGATTGGAAAACTTTGAGAAGATTATCCAGGGATGGAGGTTTAAAGTTGGTACAGGTGCTATAAGATAAAGTAGTAGGCTCGGCTGGAATGTCTTGAATTGGGGTTGGAATGGATTGACCAAGCTGAGAACGGATTTCCTTAATTTTGTTGTCAAAAAAGGATGCGAGCTCGGAGGCTAGAGGTTGTGTGGAAACTGATGGTGGTTTCTTTTTGGAGTATGGAGATAAAGATCGAACTATTTTAAAGAGTGTGGAGGAATTGTTAGCTGTGTTTATGAGGTTAGAATAGTATTCTTTTTTAGCTTTTTGAATGGTGATTTTGTATAAAGTGGCTCTTTCTTTATATAGTTGAAGGGATTGGTTTGATCGAGTAGTACGCCATTTACGCTCTGTTGAGCGAAGTTGTCGAAGGAGAAGGGTTAGTGTGTCGTTGTACCAAGGTTTCTGTTTTGGTTGTAATTTTGATGATCTTTCTTGGGGGGGAGCAAGAAGATCTGTCAAAGATTTTGTAGCGTTACTCCAGAGTGCATTTTGTTCGTCTATAGTACAATTCGTGAGATCTTGTAGTTTGAGATTGAATGAGTTCTGTATGTCTGATAAGGTAATTTTGATGATATTTCTGGTGATGTAAGTTATTGTTGGGGGGGAGGGGTTGGGTAAGATAGGATAATTGAAAGTTAATGAGAACGTGATCGGTCCAGGGAAAAGGGTGTGTTTGAAAATTTTGAAAAAAGTGGTTAATAATTGAGGGACTGAAGATCATATCAATAGTGTGTCCGGCTGAGTGAGTAGGTTTAGAGAAAAGAGAGGTTAGGGATAGATCAGAGATTGTAGTCAAGAATTCTGCTGTGTTATGATGGCTTGGAAGATTGAAATGTATGTTGAAATCGCCGAGAATGATAGGATTGGGACTAGAGATGTTGAACTCAGAAATTATAGTTATAAGAGTGGATAGAGAAGATTTAGTGACTGGAGGAGGCAGATAGGTTAGGAGAAAGTTAAGAGGTAAAGAATGTTTAGATTTTATTGAGAATTGGAAAGTTTCAACTGGGTGATTGTTATGATTGTAATTGGAGAGAGGAGGAAAATATAGATTGGTAAGTGAATGGTAAATTACTGCGAGGCCTCCTCCTTTTTTGTGTGGTCGAAGTAGATATCTTGCTTTGTAGTTGTTGGGGCAGGCTTGGGTTAGATATGCCTCTTCACCTTGAGTTAGCCAGATCTCGGTTAAACATAAAATATGGAGATTATGTTGTAGGATTATATCATGAATTAGGTGGTGTTTATTTTTAATAGAGCGCACATTTAGTAGGCCGACATTGATTATGGAAGGGTGTTGTGGGGATGGGGTAGAGATTGAAGGAATTAAGGTAATGGGAATAGTGGTATAGTGCCTTGATAAGTTGCCTAAGGTGGTAGCGGGAGGGTTTCGGGGAAGTGGACGATGGCCCCATATAACCGGAATGGAGGCCATAAAGTTAGTAGGAGGGGTAGGTAAGTGAAGAAGGGGGGAGAATAAGAAGCAGCCGGTTAAGAGAGAAATTAAGCTTAGAAATAGAAAGTTAATTGTTTTGTTCTTTGGGACTTGTGTGAAGATGTTAAAGAATGGAACATATAGTAGCTGCATGAAGGAGCGCATAAAGGAGCAGGACCTGCTCCTTGTGCACGCTCCTTTGGCGCGCGCCTTTGCGGCGTGTGCCGCAAGGTGGGTGATTTTAAAGGGGAGGCTACCGGAGCTGATTTGTGGGCGGAGTCGTCGGTGCCGCCGCTTCGCGGCGGTGTTCTCCTTGAAGCGTAGGAAGCCCTGTTAGGATCAGAACAACAACACATTAGAAAGGATTCCAGGGAACAATAGTGGTTAAACAAAAACGAAACTAAAAGAAAGTATGCAAAGAAGGAACTACATACAGATATATAAAGAGCTGTGGAGCAGTAAACAATACCAGGTAAATTTAAAAAACATAAGATTCACTGCTAGGCGCTGCTCCAGACTGGCAAGTCGATCGCTCAGAGTCTGGGCCGAGTCTTCCGCTGCCGATACTCTTGTCTCCATCTCGGTGGTTCGGGTAACTGTGTCCCCCAGCAAGGTCTCTAAATGCAACATTTGGTTCAAGAGTTTCTCCATTTGCAGGGCCATAGCAGACGCTACCGCCGTGGTAAGCTACCTCAGTTGTACATCCGTGAACTCCGCCACAGAAGACGGCCCCGCCTCCGCCATGCTGTCCTCCACCAGGTGCGCTTTATCTTTGGGTTTAGCTGCGGTTCGGCTCGATCGGCAGCCCCCCGATTTGGACACAAAGTGGTCCATAGACAGACCAGCGGGAGATGAGAAACCACGGAGCTTCGAATTGCCGATAATGGTAAATAAATAGCTTATGTGCGCGCGGGGGCCCGGGAGCTGCAGAGAACATATCCGCTCTCCTCACTGCATCACGTGGTTCTCCCCATCGTATCATTTATAAAATAGCTCTTCTCTCCTTTAAGTCTCAAGACACTAAAGAACCGGCCTTTATTCATAAACTTCTTATTCCACATGAACCTATACGAGTCTTAAGATCCTCTTCTCAGTACCTTATTCATACCCCGTCATTGAAAATTATTGGCTCACATTGTGCTACTTCATTTGCAGTCACAACGCCCACTATATGGAATTCCTTACCTCTGTATATCAGGGCAGAGAAAAACTTAGTCAAATTTAAGGGAAATCTAAAGACTTATCTTTTCCATGATGCATATCATTTTTAAATAGATTACTATCTTAACCAGAGTTGCTCGATAATCCTGATGGTCTCCCCTCCCTATTGTGGTTTACCTTTTATGTATTCTCTACTTTTAAACTGTAACTCTCCCAACTTTCCTAATGTTTCCGTTGGTCAAGTGTTGTTAAGTGGATATTTGTCTATTTTGTCTCCCTTTTTTTTAATATAATTTGTAAAATTCTTAGCTATGATTTGCATTTAATCAAAAATTTTAATAAACTTGAAACTTGACTCCACAGTTTTTGCTTCTTTTGTTTCAGATTCCTATTGCATTGAGAACATTTTTTGAAGCAGTTTGGTGCCAATTTTGACATGAAGGGGAAAATGTCCAATGTGAAGTCTAAGGGCTCAATGGCTCAGGGAGCTTGAGTAAAGATGGAACAAAAAATGATCAATGCTCCTAGAGAAAAAAAAGGGCTTGAGGAGGCCCAAAGGCCAAAAATGGAAAAGTTTACAAAAAACCCCCAAATCCAATAGAAATGAAAAATTACTATAAAAATAAAGAATTATGAGAAAAAGCAGGAAAATGATGGGAAGACACCAAAAAACCCAAAAAAATTTATCTGATGCACTGAAGAGAAAATTAAAGATACAGGTTCTCAGCTTCATGGAAATCAATGATCTGATGTTCTCACGAGCCAACATCAGGCAGAAAGGCACTGGGACATGTGAGGTACAAGTACTGCCTTAAAAATTTAAAGTGACAATGCACTTGATATGTGGCTGTAATGGGTTCTGTGGTTGACATTAGAGAATGACACGGGGAGAGATCCCCGCAGTGAGCCGCGGGGAGCCTGCGGTTTGGCTGCGGGCTTCAGAGACTCTATACTCAAATCGCCGCAGACACGGGGAAAAAAGTTTTCACCGCCCGCAGGCGCAGGTGAAAAGATTTGTCCCCGCAGGCCAATGTACCCCCTTCAAAGAACCGCTATTTACCATGTCTTCACCGTGAATCTTTGGTCTTGACCGGGTGTCATTTTTTTTCCGGCGGCCATGTTTGTCTTCGCGTGGTCTGTCTCCTCAACCCGACTTGCACGTTGCCGCATTGACTCCGCCCCCTAAGAAGAGGACCAATCGCTACTGCCACACCTGTAATTAAACCTCCTTCGCGGCTTTCTCCTCCCTCTGACGCGTCACTGATGACGCTACTGTTGGGAGGTTTGCTGCTTTCGCTGGGAAAGTCGGAAAGGTTCACTTGGGGGGGGAGATAGGAGGATCAGCGGGGGTTCGGCTGGGAGGAGGTTCGGGGGTTCGGTCTGCCTCGGTGCTCCAAGGCCTGGCGCCATTACCTTTTTCGCCCCTCCCGCCCCCCCCCCCCCTTGGTACGCTACTGCTCTCCAGCTTTCCTTAGTTTGCCGGTTTTCTTTTTCGGCCTTGTTCTCTGCCGGGTCCTGCCTACTTCCTGTTTTCATGAAGACAGGACCCGACAGAGAGGAAGGCCTGAAGCGGGCAACAGAAGTGAATTGTGAATGCTGCTGCTGCCCGATGAAGTTCAGGACATCGAGGAAGGAGCAGGGTGAAATCGGCTGCTGGCTTGGGGGTGAGGGTAGGGAAAGAATCGTGGAAGTGGAGAAATTGGCACGATGGCACGAAAGAAAGAGGGGGACCAAGGGGGGAGAGAAAGAAAGGCAGAAAGAAAGAGGGGGTCAAGAGGGAGAGAAAGAAAGGCAGAAAGAAAGAGGGGAGCCAGGGGGAGAGAGAAAGAAAGAGGGGGGGCAGGAGAAGAAAGAAGAAGGATCAGAAGAAGGACCAGAGACTCATGAAATCACCAGACAAAAAGGTAGGAAAAATGATTTTATTTTCAATTTAGTGATCAAAATGTGTCAGTTTGAGGCTTTTATGCATGCTGCAGTGACGGTGACGGGGCGGTGAATGTGATGGCAGTGGCGGTGACGGGGCGGTGAATGGAATGGATGGCAGTGGCGGTGACGGGGCGGTGAAGGGAATGGCGGTGACGGGGCGGTGCAGAGGATGGTGAGACGGAGACGGGGCGGTGACGGGGACCAATTTTTTCACTGTGTCATTCTCTAGTTGACATCACCCTTACCGTAGGCCGATATCATGGATGACTAGACTTCAGCAGAGTATCTACAACCAGGGTAGAATAGCCTTTATGCTCTAAGGCAGGGGAGTCAAAGTCTCTCCTCGAAGGCCGCAATCCAGTTGGGTTTTCAGGATTTCCCCAATGAATATGCATGATATCTATTAGCATACAATGAAAGCAGTGCATGCAAATAGATCTCATGCATATTCACTGGGGAAATCCTGAAAACCTGACTGGATTGCGGCCCTTGAGGAGGGACTTTGACACCACTGCTCTAAGGCCTCACGCTCAAGAGCCACGTCGAAAGAACAAGGTGACCCGGGTCTTCTATGGAAATCAGACCCTGTGTGAGGTCTGGCTAGGCACTCAGGCGAAAGCTGTGACTTCTGTGCAAGCACATTAGATCTGGGTACCAAGTCCTGCGAGGCCAATCTGGAGCCACCAGAATGACATGGCCTGGATAAGCCACTATTTCCTGAAGGATCAGGCTGATCATCGGCCAAGGAAGAAAAACACATGGGAATCTCCCAAGGCCATAGCTGAACCAGAGCATCAAGCCCCTCGCTTCCAAACTCAGGTCTTCGACTGAAGAAGTGATCTGCTTTGTTGTTTCTTGCTGTGGCCAAGAGGTCGAAGTGGAGCACCCCCAGCGCCCCACTATCGCTTGAAATGCCTCCAAGGACAGGACCCACTTTCCCAGATCCAGTGTATGTATGCTGAAGAAGTCTGCTTGAACGTTGTCTACTCCCACCAACATGCACTACCATCAGCGCTAAGAGATGAATCTCCACCAAAAGAAACAGCAGACGGGCCTCCTGAGCCAGAGGAGTGCTCTTGGTCCCTCTCTGGTGAAGACCCTCACCACTTGGCCCTCCAGGGTCTTTTGCAATCTTGTCAGAGCTAGTTGAATGGCTTGGCGCTCCAATTGGTTGATGGACCACTTTTGCTGAGAGGGCATCCCAACATTCCTGAACAGGACGATTGCTCTGTGCTCCCCAGCCCCGAATGCTGGCATCTGTCATTACCATGACCCAGGAGGAAATGCTTAGCGGTATGCCCCTGTGGAATGAATGTGGAAGAATCCACCAATCCATGCTCGCTTGGGCTTCCAGAGTTTAAGGCAGATGGGCTTGCAAGGCATCCCTGTGCGGAACCCGAGAGAGTAATGCATGCTGAAGAGGATGCATGTGCGCCCTCATCCAAGGAATGACATTCAGCATTGTCACCATGGATCCTAGAACCTGAAGATAATCCCATGTCAAAGGAGCCGGCCACTGAATGGCAGAAATATGGGCACACAGCTTCTGTCTGCAGGCTTCCGGGAGATAGATGCGGCCTTTCGCCATGCCAAAGAGAACTCCCAGATATTCCAGCAATTGAGAGGGTGTCAGATGGCTCTCCTGAAGTTCACAATCCAGTCCATATCCTCCAGCACCAGGAGCACCCGCTCCACTGTGTGGCACACCTTGTCCAATTAAGGATGAACCTGGAGACCCATCTTCTGCAGGTACACTGCCACTACTACCATCACCTTGGTGAAGGTCCAGGGTGCTGTTGCTAGCCCAAAGGGCATTGCAGAGAACTGATAATACTGCTCTAGGATATGAAACCGCAAAAACTTACATTGGGCTGGAAAAATGGAAATATGCAAGTACGCCTCCGTGAGATCCAGATAGGCTAGAAACTCTCCTGGGGCCACTGCTGCAATGACTCAACGCTCGGTCTCCATTCAGAATCGGGGAATCTTGAGAGCCACATTCACATGCTGAAGATCTAGGATAGGCCTCCAATCTCCTGAGCCTTTTTTTGGTATTATAAAGTATGTGGAGTATCTGCCTGAGCCCAAGAGCTTGGGTGGCACCGGCTCTATATTTTGCATATCCAGTGAGCGCTGAACAGTGGCTTGAATCCGTAGAGCCTTGTCCAGGTGACCTGAAGGAAAGGTCATGAACTAATCTGTCAGAGGTCGAGCAAATTCCAGCTTTTAATCTGACCGAATAATGTTCAAAACCCACTGGACAGACGTAATGTGCATCCAGGTAGGAAGAAATGCGGAGAGCCGACCCCCTATGTATCGCAGAGAATCCGTTGGTCTGGTGTCACTGAGCTTTTCTGGCCACTGGCGCAGAATGGGAGGAGGAAGGCTGGGTACATCTGTAGCCAATATATCTGCATCAGGAGCCCTGGGAAAATCTCTGCAACATAGCATTCACATACGGTCCATCACAGAATCCATGAGGTAATCTAGCTCTTTGCCAAACAATATTTGCCCCTTAAAAGGCAGTCTAGCGAAGGTGGAAACACCAGCCCATTGGCAAACCCATAGCATCCAGCAGGCAGACACTTTAGCCAGAACTCTCATGAGATCATACACAGCATCCGCTATATAATCTGTCCCAGCCATCGGAAGTTGAGGAGGGGGATCCACTGCCTCATTCTCCAGGGTGTGCAGTCGAGAGAGACAGGTGCATGCCATGAATGTCGCCAAAGCAGCCTTGATACCCACAGTAGCAGCCTCAAAAAGTTTCTGGAGGACATCCACTCAGTGGTCCTGCATATCCTTAAACACTATACCACCTTCACTGGTGAGAGAGGAGCACTTAGTCACCTCCGTAACCAAAGAATCCACCCTGGGCTGAGCCAAAAGCTGCTGACATTCCTGTGCCACAGGATACAAATTGGACATAGCTCTAGAAATTTTTAGAGAACCTTCTGAAGTGTTAAACTACTCCAAAACCAGAATGCTCACATCAGGGTGTCAGGGAAAGGTAGCTGACTGCAAGCGCATAGAGAATGACACGGTGACAAAAATTCATCACCATTCCCATCTCCGCAGATAACCGCGGGAAACTATCTTCATGTCATTCTTTAAGGAAAGAGGGAAGAATCAGAGTATGAATGGCCACAGCCACTGACCCACAAGCTTTGCTTTGAAGAATGCTGGTGTAGAAGGACTGAGGTTGGAATAGATACTAAAAATGACATGGGTTTATTTCTCGTGGTTATCCGCGGGGACGGGGATTTTGTCACCGTGTCATTCTCTACAAGCGCACACCACAGAACAAAGAAGAGGTGGATGGAGCAGGCTGAGGAACTAAGTTCAACTCCTGCAATGACTCAGAAATGAGATCTGGCAGTGCCGAAAACTTAAATATGCGCAATGCAGTAGAATCATCCACAGGATCTATTATCCCGAGGGATCTGCCGATCCAGAACAGAACCCCTGGTCTCCCACTCCAGAAAGCGATATTCCTGCAAACAATGGATCAGTAAGGAAGACATCAGTATCCAAGGCCCCACGTGACTTAGAGACACCGCAGAGGGGGATTGAGTCTGTTCAGAACACTTGGTCTAAAACTCCAACCACAAAAATTTTGTGAACTTGGAGAAAGTGTCCGGCTCCTGGGGCATAAGGCCACCTTTAGATGACTTGCACTTGCGTTTCTTGGGCTGCATACGATCCGCAGTCTGGCAGACAGAAGTATCAATCAAAAATCAATGGAAACAAGTTACTAGTTCCTAAGACCATACGTTATAAAACTTGTTAAATAAATGTTTCAAGTATCCAACTGAACTCTCAGATGCCCGCTGTGGTGAATCATCAAAGATTTCTATCCAGAAATGCAGGAGAAGGTATCATTCATTGAGTTCGTTAGAAATAGTGCAAAAACCATGTGTTAAACAAAACTTAAAGTGAATGCATAAAAATTGAAAACATCGCACTTATCTTGTCATTATTTGTAGTTATTTTCAAGTGCCAATGTGAAAAACCCTACGGGGACCCGTTTAACCATTTGTGGCTTCCTCAGGGGTCAAAATGGTACAGCGCCATTTTGTCTCTTCAACAGAGTCAAGCTGTACCATTTTGACCCCTGAGAAAGCCACAAATGGTTAAACGGGTCCCTGTAGGGTTTTTCACATCGGCACTTGAAAATAACTACAAATAATGACAAGATAAGTGCGATGTTTTCAATTCTTATGCATTCACTTTAAGTTTTGTTTAACACATGGTTTTTGCACTATTTCTAACGAACTCAATGAATGATACTTTCTCCTGCATTTCTGGATAGAAATCTTTGATGATTCACTAGAGCGGGCATCTGAGAGTTCAGTTGGATACTTGAAACATTTATTTAACAAGTTTTATAATGTATGGTCTTAGACAGAAGTATCAGCCTGTCAAGCCCCCAACACAGGGACAGCCACCCCGGCGGGCTGGCCAACCATTTGAGCACTTGTTGCAGTGGGGAAGAAATTCACCCCCGGCCGCACTATGCAGCACAAGAATGCTCTAAGTGCTAACTTTGCACAATCCAGGTAGCCCAAGGACTTCATCCAAGCAGTTTTCTAGGTCAAAAATGAAGTTTTGAGAAAGCAGGGAGCTGAAGAAAAAAAAAAAGATTGCTACAAATCCGAGATGGCTGCCGGTACAAAATTTGCACCAAAATTGTTTCCAGAACCTCGGCGGCAGCGTTCTTCCACGAGCTGGAGCCAGGAGGAGAGGAGAGGCAAAGGGGAGGAAGCAGGAGGAACCAGGAGTGAGCCGGGAAGAAGGCAGAGGGGCGGAAGACGGATCGGGGTAGCGGCGAGAGGTAGCTCCGCCCACCCCCACCGCGTCAGAGGTCGCTCGGCGCCCAGGCTCCTCCTTAAGAGGAAGGGAGCTGGAGCGCGAGGCAAACCTTGGCGGCAGCGTTCTTCCATTAGCCAGAGCCAGGAGGAGAGGAGAGGCAAAGGGGAGGAAGCAGGAGGAACCAGGAGTGAGCCGGGAGGAAGGCAGAGGGGAGGAAGACGGATCGGGGTAGCGGCGAGAGGTAGCTCCGCCCACCCCTACCGCGTCAGAGGTTGCTCGGCGCCCAGGCTCCTCCTTAAAAGTAAGGGAGCCGGAGCACGAGGCAAACCTCGGCGGCAGCGTTCTTCCATGAGCCGGAGCCAGGAGGAGAGGACAGGCAAAGGGGAGGAAGCAGGAGGAACCAGGAGGAAGGCAAAGGGGCGGAAGACAGATCGGGGTAGCGGTGAGAGGTAGCTCCGCCCACACCCACCGCGTCAGAGGTCGCTCGGCGCCCAGGCTCCTCCTTAACCCTTTCAGGACCATAAGGATCGTAGGCCAATTTTTGTGGTTTTGACGACATTTTTATGGTAAAAAGGGCTTGCAGATGCCAAAAAATTGATTTTTTTTGTGAAATATCATTATTTTTATTTAGAAAAATCACACTTCTGGCTTATGGACAGTGTGGCAAGTGAATCTTCTCGTCAATCTAGCAACGACGCTAATGAATGAATGTCGGAACCAGTTTGTTTACATAAAGGCAGTATCATATGGAATCCGTACATATCAAATTTAGAACTGTAGACTATCCCAATCAAAATTTATAGGATTTTAAAGTTATGGGATAAATATGTCCCTTGGTCCTGAAAGGGTTAAGAGGAAGGGATCCAACAACGCACAGCCGTTCGGCGTGCGGTGAAGGCGAGCAGCAAAGGCGCTCGCCTTAGCAAGAGCGCCTTTGCGAAGGGCCTCGAGAAAGGCCTTTCATAAGGCCTAATCTCTTTTCTACACTTTTTTTTTAATTCTTTTTTCTACACTCAGTCACTCTTCTTACGCACTTTCACAGGGCCAAATCTCTTTTATTCCTTTTATACTCGGACACTTTTCTTACACACTCTCAATCAGGCAGATTGCCTTCTCTTAAATCTCTCACACTCTCTGATCTCTCAAACTCTCTAATTCCTCAAACTTTTTCTTTTTAACACTAAATCTCTCATTATTGGAAATGGCAGGGAGGACACGGAGCACCAAGACTGCTATCAAGTTCAACACTCCAGCATCTGGCGGGATCCAGGGGATGGTCAAGGACTGTACACAGAGGGAAGAGGGTGACACTGGACGGAGAGCAGAGGTCTCTGTGCAGACCGAGACCATCCCCCCTACGGTACGCCAGAGTCTCTATGCAGACAGAGAAGATGGGACAGGTAGAAGTAGACGGGGACATTTTGCAGGAACTGCGGAACCTCAGGGAGGAGGTGGAGCGCTTAAGGAGCATCAGGGAAGACGAGGCCTTCATCGACAATGCCATCCAAGAACTATCCCATATCACAGAACAAACCCATGGCAAGTCCATCCTTGACACAACCAAACCTACAGCTCTGAATTCAACGATTCAATGATTGGAGATGCCGGTCCCTGGCAGCTGGTAACCTCCTCTACGGGCAAGCACAGAACCCCCCCCCCTTTCTCACTTTCTTCTTCTTCTCTTTCTCTCACACAGGGTAGTTCTACACCAACCCCACAACTCACCCTGAGGAATAGATTTCAGATCCTTCAAGAAGGAACCGCTGAGGAAGTAGAGGAAGGGGCTCAGGAGGACACCCAGCACATAGCTTCGATTCCAGTGCTCGCTGATCGGCCACCCCGGAAGGAGTGAAGAGTGGTGATCATAGAGGACTCCATGCTAAGGGGCACTGAGGGACCAATTTGCAGACTGGATTTGCAGTCAAGGGAGGTCTGCTGTCTCCCTGGAGCCAGGATCCGGGATGCTACCACCTATCTAGACAAACTTCTAAAGCCTAATGACCATTTCCCCATGTTTCTCATCCTTATAGGTATGAACGACACTGCCAGGAGCACCTCAGACAGCATTCCCAAAGACTTCAGAGCCCTGGGTAAGAAGCTGAAGCAGATAAGAGCACAGGTGGTCTTCTCATCGATTCTCCCAGTAAGAGACAAAGGCAGAGCCAGGGAAGAGCGTATCCGAAGGACCAACGAGTGGCTTCGCGAATGGTGCACAGAGATGAACTTTGGATTCCTAGACCATGGAAAGGCACTCCAAGGACTACAGGGACCTGACGGACTCCACCCGACCAGGAGAGGTAAAAATGTTTTCAATCATTGACTAGCCCGCCTACTTCGTAGGGCTTTAAACTAGGTAAGTTGGGGGAGGGTACATACTCACATTCCAGAGCAGTAAGGAACCACCCTGAGGAGGCGAGTCGCACCCACACTTCTGAGTCTAAGGTAAGTACCCATACTACACACAATAATTTAGGAGCCACACTAACTCGAAAGGAAATCTCTTCACAGGTATGGAGGGCTATGTATGTCAATGCACACAGCTTGGGCAACAAAATTCTGGAATTGGAGACTGAGATAATGAACGCCGACCTAGACGTGGTAGCGATATCCGAGACCTGGTTCACGGACTCGCATGGGTGGGATATGGTTATACCAGGCTACAACCTACTTCGTCGTGACAGAGAGGGCAAGCTAGGAGGGGTAGCACTATATACTAAAGAAAACATCAAAACTACCAGAATCACAGATGTTAGATACACCGGGGAATCCCTCTGGGTGAACCTGGCCAGAGGGAATGAAAAATGCCTATACCTTGGTGTGGTATATAGACCTCCAAGACAACAGGAAGACAAATATATAGAACTGATCAAAGATATAGAGAACATCACTTTGCGTGGGGACACAGTACTGATAGGGGACTTCAACATGCCCGATGCAGATTGGAACACACTCTCCGCAACTTCAAGTGGCAGAAGAATATTAACCTCCATAAAGAGTGCACGACTCAAACAAATGGTATTCGAGCCCACCAGGGACCAGGCAATACTGGACCTGGTAATCACCAAAGGAGACAGCGTCTCGGAGGTTTCAGTAGGAGATATGCTGGCCTCCAGCGACCATAACATGGTATGGCTCAACCTCAAGAAAGGCTTCTCTAGATCAAACACAGCGACGAGGGTCCTCAACTTTAGAGGCACAGACTTTGACCACATGGGAGATTTTGTCCATCGGGAGCTGTATAACCAAGCAGAAACTGACAATGTGGAGACTATGTGGTCAACTCTGAAATCCACCCTGCATGAAGCTACAAACCGCTACATAAAAACAGTTAGCAAGCGCCGGAGAAACAAAAAACCCCAGTGGTTCAACACCGAAATTTCGAACCTCATTAAAGAGAAAAAAGAAGCATTTATTGCCTACAAACATTTCGGAAAGCGGGCAAAAGAAGACTATCTGGTCAGATCTAGAGCAGTCAAAAAGGCAGTCAGAGAGGCCAAACTCCGAACAGAAGAAGATCTAGCACGGAACATTAAGAAAGGGGACAAATCCTTCTTCAAGTATATTAGTGACAGGAAAAGAAACAAAGATGGGATAGAACGCCTTAGAAAATCAGACGGAAACTATGCAGAATCAGATTCTACCAAAGCAGAACTACTAAACGAATACTTCTGCTCAGTCTTCACCTGTGAAGCACCGGGAGCCGGTCCACAGTTACGGACAAGAGACAACCAGAAAGACCCGTTTCTAGATTTCGAGTTTACGCCCAGCAGCGTCTACTGTGAACTTTCAAGACTCCAAGTAAACAAAGCCATGGGACCAAACAACCTACACCCCAGGGTCCTCAGAGAGTTGAACGAAGTCCTGGCGGAACCATTAGCCGTACTTTTCAATCTTTCCCTACGTACCGGAAGAGTCCCCTTGGACTGGAAAACAGCTAACGTTATTCCACTTCACAAAAAAGGCTGCAGGACAGAGACGGCAAATTACAGACCGGTGAGTCTCACATCCATAGTGAGCAAGCTTATGGAAATACTGATCAAGCAAACACTTGACACAATCCTGGACGAAGAAAACCTACGTAATCCCCACCAACACGGATTTACCAAGGGCAGGTCCTGCCAATCTAATCTGATTGGCTTCTTTGACTGGGTAACTAGACAACTGGATGCCGGGGAGTCTCTGGACATAATATATTTGGACTTCAGCAAAGCTTTTGATAGCATCCCACACCTCAGGTTATTGAACAAGCTGAAGTCGCTGGGATTAGGGGACACACTAACTGCATGGGTTAGGGATTGGCTAAGTGGTAGACTTCAAAAGGTAGTGGTAAACGGTACCCCCTCCAAAACGTCAGACGTGACCAGTGGAGTGCCACAGGGCTCGGTCTTGGGCCCGATTCTATTCAACTTATTCATAGGTGATATGACCCAAGGGCTTAGAGGAAAAGTATCTTTGTTTGCCGCCGCCGCCGCCAAACTATGCAACATAGTAGGCAAAAGCTTTTTGCCTGACAGTATGACATAGGACCTACTACTACTGGAACAGTGGTCATCGACTTGGCAGCTCAGCTTCAATGCTAAAAAGTGTAAAGTAATGCACATGGGTAAGAGAAATCCATGCAGAACTTACACACTAAATGGTGAGACCTTGGCTAGGACCACGGCGGAACGTGATTTAGGGGTGATCATTAGTGATGACATGAAGGCTGCTAATCAAGTGGAGAAGGCTTCCTCCAAAGCAAGGCAAATGATGGGTTGTATCCGTAGGGGTTTTGTCAGCAGGAGACCTGAAGTGATAATGCTGCTGTACAGATCCATGGTGAGACCTCATTTGGAGCAGTGTTCAGTTCTGGAGACCACACTACCAGAAAGATATGCTGCGAATTGAGTCGGTTCAGCGAATGGCCACCAGGATGGTCTCGGGGCTCAGGGATCTCACGTATGAAGAAAGGCTAAATAAATTGCAGCTGTACTCACTTGAGGAACGAAGAGAGAGGGGGGACATGATTGAGACATTCAAGTATGTTACGGGCCGTATCGAGGTGGAAAATGATATCTTCTGTCCTATAGGTCCCTTGACCACCAAAGGGCATCCGCTGAAAATCAGGGGAGGGAAGTTTCATTGTGATTCCAGAAAATACTTCTTCACAGAAAGGGTGGTTGATCATTGGAACAGTCTACCTCTGCAGGTGATTGAGGCCAGCAGCGTGTCAGATTTTAAGAGAAAATGGGATATTCAGTGGAATCTCTAAGGGAGTAAAGTCAGGGGGGTGGGTCATTAGAGTGGGCAGACTTGATGGGCTATGGCCCTTTTCTGCCGTCATATTCTATGTTTCTAACTTAGGATTTTTGAGGAGGGGGAACAGACACTCAAACTTCCCCCAATGTCTCTCACAGGCTGCCAGCCTGTCTACTCACTATGACCTAAGAGAATTAGTCAGAAGTGCTTTCAGCTCTATCACAGTAGCTGGATGATTAAAATCACTGCCACAATGCTGGGAATGCTTCACAAATATGATCTTTGGGCTGCCAGTCAGACTCCCATGTCTGACTACACCTCCACCCCTGCAGACCATTGGATGCATGATGATGCAGCTGGCACCCTGCGAGACACAGCTGAGCCTCCTAAGGGCATCTAACAGACCCACATTCGACCCCTGTTTAAGAGAAGGTAAGGCCACTTCAGGGACGGCTCTGAGCTCTAGAGAAAACTATGCAGGCTGGCTAACAGGTACCTAGTGGGATTGGCCTCTCGGCTACAGACTAGAGTCTGTGAATATTTAAGCAGGCATAGCTTCAAAATCGCTCCAAGCACTTAAAAACCTGAAAAAGGGATGAAATTACATCAAATTAAAAATAAGAAAATAGGGAGAGCACAACAAACACAACTGTAGCCATGTGTGCAGAAGGAAAGAACTGTAGTGGGAGCTAAACAGAACTGTGAAGTACTATAGAGGCAGAATGAAAAATCCAGAGTGGATTTCTTCTGCAACCATGCGGCCAAAGGGAAATAACCCTACTATATAGAACAGGGGCTGCCCAAGTCTGGTCCTCAAGATCTACTGCCAGGTTTTCAGGATATCCACAATGACTATGCATGAGAGATTTACATACCAAGAAGGCAGTGCAGGCAAATCTCTCTCATGCATATTCATTGTGGATATCCTGAAAATCTGCCAGATCTCGAGGACCGGACTTGAGCAGCCCTGATCTAGCACAGTGGTTTCCAACCTTGTCCTGGGGGACCCCCAGCCAGTCAGGATTTCAAGATATCCCTAATGAATATGCATGAGAGAGATCTGCATATAATGGAAGTGACAGGAAGTGAATGGAAGTGCATATTCATTAGGAATATCTTGAAAATCCGACTGGCAGGGGGTCTCCCTTGACAGGGTTGGGAACCACTGCTCTAGAATGTATCACCTATTGCACTGGAAGACTCTTTGACAGATCTGGACGTAGTTGAGTTAGTGTTGTGGAAGAAATCCACAAGCTTGAATCATGCCTAGAAGTGCTCCAATGAACTCTACTATCCGAGTGGGCTAGAGAAGGGATTTTGGATACTTGACTGCAAAACTGAGATCTAGGAGATATATTATTGGAGTCATTGTTTGCTGAGCTTGTTGAGAGATTGAAGCTTTGATCAACCAGTTGTCCAAGAGAACATATGGAAATGGTAAGAGCACAGAAGTGTGGCTATTACTATTAAGCACTTTGAGAGCACGCTGGGTGCTGATGCTAGTCCAAATGGGAGTACTCTGTATTGGAAGTGATGTGTTCCCACCTGAAAGTGGAGATTTTTCCTGTGAGCATGTAGAATGGGAATATGTATACGCTTCTTTGAGGTCTAGAGAGCATAGCCAATTGTTCTTCTCTAAGAGAGGCAACAAGGTCCCCAGAGAGAACATCTGGAATTTTTCCTTTAGCAAATATTTGTTGAGAGGTTGGAGATCAAGAATTGGATGAAGATCTCGTCTTTTTTTGGAATGAGGAAATATTTTGAATAGAGGCCTGGACCCTTCTCCTGTGGAGGAACTTTGTCTATGGCATTGAGCTGGAGGGTTGAGAGTTCCTGATGGAGGGCTTTCTGTTGGGAGTTGAAAGATGACTCTCTTGGAGGATGGTTTGAAGGCTTTTTCTGAAACTGGAGGGCATAGCCTTGTTTCACTACTCGTAGGACCCAATGATCGGTTGTTATAAGGGTCCATCATTGGTAGAAGTGAGACAGACGGCATCCTATACGGAGTGTGAGGAAAGGGCTGAAACACACTGGCTAGACCCTTTAGAATGGAGTCAAAATGACTGCTGGAATTTCTATTGACTCTGGGGTTGAGAGTTTTGAAACTTTTTTTGCCTGGGACATTTTTGTGTTGAAACCCAAGATGATGTAGATAGTTGAGAGTATCTCCTCTTGATATAATAGGAGGATTGTTCAGGTGGGTACAAGCAGTTAGATATTTAGAAGATTTTGAAGAGGATAAGGTGACCATAGAATCCTCATGCCTCTTGATCTTCTGGGTGACTTCTATCATGTCCCCAAACAAGTCTTCTCCAAATCAAGGAATGTTGGCCAACCTTTCCTGCATATTGGCATCCAGATCTGAGACTCATGTCTTCGCCTGGCTACAGAGATCACAGAAACTCAATGTGACATCAAAAGAATCAAATACTGAATATGCCATGAATTGTCACTTGTCTAGGAGATCATTGGTGATATGTTGAAATGACTCAAATTGATCCGTAATTAAAAACTGTTTGTAGTGAGGAAGTTTTTGGACTAAAGATTTGAAGTAGAATGTCATATAAAAATTATAATTGAGTATTCTACTACTTAGCAAAATTCTACATCCAAATTTGTCCAGAGTCCTACCCTCTTGCCCAGGTGGATTACTGGCATATGTTCTAGACCTATTAATTTTCTTGAGTGCACATTCTACCAGGAGGGACCATTGTTCCCTCTAAGATGAGTGGGCATCTTCCACCTACAGTCCTGCCAGTGGAAAATGTAGTTTCACTATATTTTCAATAGTAAGGGATAGGCAAGCTCTGCAGAACTCTTATGAAACATGCTTGTCCCTAGAGATTGAAAATATAATATTGAAGCACTGCCCTCACCCCCCCCCCCCCCCACTGGCAACAATGTAACTAGAGGACTCCCGCTCAGTTAGCGGGAACAGTGGGAGGGAATGATGCTGCAATTGAGGCTTGTCAAATCCTGGATAGGACTGAACCCTGTTTGAAATGTCTAATTTGAGTGGTGGTGTGGGAACTAGAAGTGATGTTTCCTAATTTTTGAACATTGTTTCCTTCGTTAAATTATGACATGGCAGTTTCAAACAGTTTCTTGGCCACTGTTCATTTATCTAGATCAGTGGTATTCAACCCAGTCCTCAGGGACCACCTGGCCAGTCAGGTTTTCAGGATATCCACAATAAATATGGATGACAGAGACTTTGAAAACCCGACTGGGTTGAATACCACTGATCTAGACCATTCTTCAATTCCGCTCTTGGTTCTGATTCTATCTTGATGGGTAAAGCATGATCCATCTTGCCTGAAGAAATTAGTGAAAGGCATGCTTTCAAGTAAAGATCTGCTACGAGGAGGGTCTGAAGGTATTCTATAAGACTCCTCCGCAGATATGCCTGAATCATCAGAATTAGACTGTTGTGATAAATCTGAATCATACTCCTTGATGTCATGCTTTGGTGATGGGGAGCGTCGAGAAGGATGTCAAGGTAATCTTTGATGGAGGTTCTGAGACTAATAAGAATGTCGATTGGTCGAGAAAAATGGGAAGAAGTTCATCAAGAAGGACAATGTCTCTCCTCATTGATCCAAAGAATGCCTCAAATGGGAGAACATAAGAACATAAGAAGTTGCCTCCACTGGGTCAGACCAGAGGTCCATCGCACCCAGTGGCCCGCTCCCGCGGCGGCCCATCAGGTCCGTGACCTGTGAAGTGGTTTCTGTCTAATCCTATAACCTACCTCTACTTCTATCTGTACCCCTCAATCCCCTTATCTTTTAGGAACCTATCTAGACCTTCCTTGAACCCCTGTAGCGTGCTCTGGCCTATTACAGCCTCCGGGAACGCGTTCCATGTGTCCACCACCCTCAAGGCCATGAGTTTCCTCGGTGTAGAACTTCAATTGGATGGAGTTCAAAACCAATTCTTTGATGTTCTTTTGGGACATTGCTTGGAATGGGCTGATGTCAGATGCATGGAAGCCAATATCTGAACTGTGTGTGACGACTTCAGCATTGCAGCCAGCCAAGAAGGGGATCACAAACAGATCGGAGAAGGTTATCATGTTGCTGTACCAGGCCTTAGTGCACCCTCACCTGGAGTACTGCATCCAGCACTGGTCACCATATATGAAGGAGGACAAGGTACTACTCGAAAGGGTCCAGAGAAGAGCGACTAAAATGGTTAAGGGGATGGAGGAGTTGCCGTACAGTGAGAGATTGAAGAAGTTGGGCCTCTTCTCCCTTGAAAAGAGGAGACTGCGAGGGGACATGATCAAACATTCAAAATACTAAAGGGAATAGACTTAGTAGAGAAGACAGACTGTTCACCCTCTCCAAGGTAGGGAGAACGAGAGGACACTCTCTAAAGTTGAAAGGGGATAGATTCTGTTCAAACATAAGGAAATTCTTCACCCAGAGTGGTAGAAAACTGGAACGCTCTTCCGTAGTCTGTTATAGGGGAAAACACCCTTCAGGGTTTCAAGACAAAGTTGGACAAGTTCATGCTAAACTAGTGAGACTGGACTAATTTGGAGCACTGGTTTTGACCTTGGGATCGCTGCTTGAACGGACTGCTGGGCAGGATGGACCATTGGTCTGACCCAGCAGCGGCAATACTTATGTTCTTCTTAGGTCTTGTAAATACGGTGCCAGTACTGATATCGTAGTCAGTACAGATGGTATATTGCACTGGGTGTTGGTGACCTCAATGTTGAAGTCTCTGAATGTTGAAGTATGCCTCTGAGAAGACACCAGTTGTAAAGATGGTGACAGTTTTGGTGTGTTTCCTCTTTGCATGCATTGTTGTAGCAGAAGCTCTAGAGGACTCAGATGCATGTCTAGAAGGGGAAGAGTGCCTGTGTTTCTTAGCTTTTTTACACACTTCCCCTGACAGAGGTAAGGGAGAAGAAGGAACAGTGGTTCATCAATGTTTTCAGTGTCAATGTCAGTATGGAAGATGGTCTATGAGCATTGATGTTGGCAATTTTTCATCTTGAACCTTTTTTGAAGCTTTGAACAGAGTTTACAGGAAATATCACAGTGTTGAGAACCTAGGCACAGCACACACCAACTATGTGGGTCAGTTGCTGAAATGGTCCAGGTACACTGGGTGCACTTCTTAAAGCCACTTGGAGCATTTGACATCGAGGGGAACACCACCAATGGCAAGACCAAAGAACTCAATGGTCCAGGGAGGTCGATAAGACTGAAAATGTATCAACACTCCTTGTCTGAAAACAGGATGAGGAGCCCAAAGCTCACAACAAAATTTTGGTTAAAATGAAAAATAATTAAACAAACGTAAATATAAACTAATGAAGAAAAAAATATGAATGAGAAGGCAGAAAAGACAAAAGTTTGATGCCCTTTGAGAGACTCCAAGCAAAACAACTTCTTAGCTCCATGGAAAACTAAGAACTGATAGGTCCTGTGAGCCAACGTCAGGTGGGAAAGCACTTGTACATACACTGTACAGGCAGTCTCGAGAATGAAAATTTTTTAAGTGAAAATACACTTCAGTTAATACTGTCTGTATCAGGCTCCTTGGATGACATCACCCATGTGAGAATATGCTGCCTGCTTCTCCTAGAAAAATTTGAGCAAACATACTTACCAAGGCATTGCTAGGCAGTATGATATAAAAGCCTCAAGCATTCTTTTTTTTTTTGTTCCAATCCAACTTGTTACCTTTAGAACCTTATTGATATGGTATATTTTGTTTTGTTGTGGTGTAACTTTTAGTAATTCTTCAAGATAAAAAGAACCTCGTATGCCTTTGTCTTCATAATCATGTATCTTGTATTTTTTTTCTGATCCAATTAAACCATCCTTTATTATAAATATCTCATCAGTCCACGTTTGCTTGTAACCTTTTTTCAAATTTTCCTTTAGCTTTTGATAGTCTTATATGATCTTTCTTTAAGAGACCCTTGACGGGGTTGTGTTTAATGTTACTGACAAGACTGTTTTCCAGATCTATGGACAGTATCTACAGGCCTAGCATGTGGCCACTTTATCGTGCAATGGTGCGCCCGCACCTGGAGTACTGTGTTCAGTACTGGTCGCCGTACCTCAAGAAGGACATGGCGGTACTTGAGAGAGTCCAGAGAAGAACTAAGCTAATAAAGGGTATGGAAGACCTCTCATATACTGACAGACTGAAGAAGCTGGGGCTTTTCTCCCTGGAGAAGCGGAGGCTTAGAGGAGACATGATAGAAACCTTCAAGATCATGAAGGGCATAGAAAGAGTAGACAGGGACAGATTTTTGAAATTATGGGGAACCACAAGTACAAGGGGACACTCAGAGAAATTGAAAGGGGAAAGGTTTAGAACAAACGCCAGGAAGTTCTTTTTCACCCAGAGGGTGGTGAATACATGGAACGCGCTACCGGAGGATGTGATAAGCAGAAGCACTCTACAGGGATTCAAAGAAGGTCTGGACAGGTACCTGGAGGACAAAGGGATTGAGGGGTACAGATAGGAGTAGAGGTAGGTAATAGGGATAGGATTAGAGGATTAGTGGCAGTTACAAAATTAGTCAGGGACACTGTTCAGGCAATTAGGCCTGAGGGGCCGCCGCGGGAGCGGACCGCTGGGCAGGATGGACCTCTGGTCTGATTCAGCGGAGGCAACTTCTTATGTTCTTATGATAATGCCCCAAAATTCCCTGTTGCTTTTGGGTCATAGTTAATGCTCTTCAAAGCCTGTCTTTTAACAGGGGTAACATTATTTTGTTCTCTGTTTTATTAGACTGCTTCTGGTAATGACTGTAAACTCTGGTAGCAGTCTCTTGCATTTCTAGGGTTACTTTTATTCTGCTGTCATTCTGGGGAAGATTCTCAAAACTTACCGTGCCCCTAATGATGTTTGCTAAACTTGTTCCAGCTGGTTTAACATGCATGTATTTTAGCGGCCAATTATCAAAATGGCTCACCACGGTCTTTTCCGAGCTTTCTAGCAGTCTCTAACTCTGCCATGCAAATGTAGTACAATGAGGTCATTAATATTAAAAGGAGCACTATGGGTGATTCTCTATCATCGCCGGGTGACTCCCTAACCTCATTGTAGTATATTTGCATGCAAATTTTTCCAGCAGGAGCTGAGCTGTCGTAGCCTTAATTTTCTATCAGTGCCTGAGTGCTGATTGGCTCAGGCACTGACAGGAAATTAAGGTTTGACAGGTCAGACCCCCCCATCCAATTAAAAAAAAGAAAGACCCCACATTGAAGATCAGCAGAAGAAATGTCTACCCCTCCCACCGCAGTCAAATAATTCCCTTGGCAGTAGAAGAGATGCCACCATCAAACAATCCCCCATCCAACATCACACCGGCAGCAGAAGGCCTGCCCATTCCCCTCCCACTGCTGCCATCAAATATACCCTCCAACAGCTGGAGGGATGCCCACTCCTGCTGCCAAACAACTCCCCAGACATCCCTCTGGCAGTGGGAGGGATGCCCACACCCTCCACCTGCTGCTGTGCCCCCGACAACCCCCCTGCTCCCTTCAGGAAGGCTAGCCGAAGAGATGCCTACTCCCTCTGGCCAGTAGGCCCACCTCTTCAAAAAGGCAGGCCTTTCCCTTCTTTAGGTGCTTGGGACAATTAGGGATTTAGGCCCTTTCCCAGAGCATCTAGCTTTATATGGTTGTGTAAAGCAAGAGAATAATATTGTCTAATCTCAAATTGTACTATTGAACAGCAAGAGTTTGAGAGAGATGAGAAATCCTCTCACTCTCTGAAAATCAACTGACATGGTCTCTACTGAGATTGTTAAGCTTTATCTATATATCTTCCTTGAATATACATATGTAGGAAAGCTACATATAAAGTCCAACATGACATATTACGGGGGCAATTCTGGACTGTTTTCTTACTCTTTGTGACTATGTACAGCACTGTGTGTGTCTGGTAGCGCTATAGAAATAAAGCAATGTTACTTACGGTAACAGTTGTTATCCAGGGACAGCAGGCAGCTATTCTCACTAGTGGGTGATGTCATCCGACAGAGTCCCGATGCGGACGTCTCACAAGCATACTTGCTTGAAGAAACTCCAGAAGTTTCGAGATGCCTGCACCGCGCATGTGCGAGTGCCTTCCCGCCCGATGCATCGGGCGGGAAGGCACTCGCGCATGCGCAGTGCGGGCATCTCGAAACTTCTGGAGTTTCTTCAAGCAAGTATGCTTGTGAGACGTCCGCATCAGGGCTTTGTCGGATGACATCACCCACTAGTGAGAATACCTGCCTGCTTGTCCTGGGATAATTAATAGTAGTAGTAGTAATTACATGGGCTGTGAGCCTATTTGTATAGGAGCACTTATGTGCATTAGTGCTCTTATAGATTACTAGTGTAAGTCAGCATCGATGTTCCTAAAATCAGGCATATGCACTTATACCATCTCAACAGAAACGGGTGTGCCTAAATGCAAGTCTTATGCACCTAACTTAAAGTATTTTGTGAAGTTAAGCATGTAAATGTTAGCCCCCATCCATGCACCAGTGAATGCCCCCTTGCATTTACATGCTAAGGTTTTTGTGAATATAAGTTACAGGATACAGCTGATTGCCAGTCATGTACTTAGGTGCTAGCATTTTAAAACTTATATGTGCAACTGGCACCTAACTTTAGGCAACCTGTTCTACTGGCTTTTTGGTATCAAATGTGTGCACATGTTGATATGAAAAGAAAAATGGTTCCTTACATTTCTTATTGTAACAACACTGAGGTTTCTATTTCACCACCACCGTTATTCATTGGAGACAGAATGTCTGCAAGGTGATCGTGGGTATGTTATTTTCTGCTGCATAAGGTAGTCATTTAGAGCTAGATGCATTAAAAAGATCGATATCCAAGCGACTGAAATGCAAGGGACCTTGGGAGAGGAAGAAGTGATATGGATCTTCTATATACATGGATGTAGTCTACAGACCTCTGATTCAATTGCAGCAAATTGATAAAGATCTGAGTGCAGATATCCAAAAGTTTGGAAAGAAAGAGGAGGTGCTGCTGTGGGGCATTTCAACCTGCCGTATGCGGATTGGAAAGTTCTATCTGCGGAATCGAAAAGAAGTAAGGAAATTATGGATGACTTACAAGAGGCTCTGCTCAGAAAAATGGTGATGGAAACTACGAGGGAAAAAGCAATATTAGATTTGGTCCTCACAAATGGGGAGAGTATCTAATATTTGAGTGGGTGCTCACCTGGGAAGTAGCGATCATCAAATGGTTTGGTTCGACATAACAGCTAAAGGGGAGGTGGCCACACAAAACTGAGAGTCCTAGATTTCAAACGTATGGACTTTAGCAAAATGGGCGAGTACCTGTTGGAAGAGCTGTTAGGAATGGAGGACATAAGAGAAGTGGAAAATCAGTGTCTAAGCTGAAAGGAGCAATAAAAATGGCTACTGACTTTTATGTGAAGAAAAAAAAAACCAAAACCCAAGAGTAAAATGAAACCGATATGGTTCTCTAAACTAGTGGAAGAAAAATAAAGGCAAAAGAGTTGGCATTTGTGAAATATAAAAATACCCAAGAAGAGGAGTACAGAAAGGACTACCAGGTGAAACTGAAAGAAGCCAAGAGAGATATGACTGGCAAAAATGCAAGCAGAAGAGCAAATGGCTAAATGTAAAAAAGGGAGACAAATTATTTTAGATATATTAGTGAAAGGAGGAAAATGAAAAATGAAATTGCAAAATTAAAAGATGCTTTAAACCAATATGTGGAGAGTGATGAGGAAAAAGCAAACATGCTAAACAAATACTTCTGTTCTGTGTTCACGGAAGAAAATCCTGGAGAAGGACCAAAATTGTCAGGCAAAGTTACACACGAGAATGGAGTAGATACTGTACCATTTATGGAGGACAGTGTTTATGAACAACTTGAAAAATTAAAGGTGGACAAAGCAATGGGACTGGACGGGATCCATCCCAAGATACTGAGGGAGCTCAGAGAGGTTCTGGCAGGTCCTATTAAAGACTTGTTAAACAAATCTCTGGAGACAAGAGGGGTTCCTGGGGATTGGAGAAGAGCGGATGTGGTCCCTAAACACAAAAGTGGTTGCAGAGATTAAGTGGGAAACTACAGGCCGGAAAGCCTCACTTCGGTTGCTGGAAAAATAATGGAAGCATTGCTGAAAGAAATGATAGTGAAATTCCTAGAATATAATGGGTTACAGGATACAAGGCAACATGGTTTTACTAAAGGTAAATCGTGCCAAATGAACCTGATTGAATTTTATGATTGGGTGACCAGAGAATTTGGTCAAGGACATATGTTAGATGTAATTTATTTAGATTTCAGCAAAGTCTTTGACACGGTTCCTCATAGGAGGCTCTTGAACTGACATGGTTCCTCATAGGAAGCTCTTGAACAATCTTGATGGGTTGAAGTTAGGACCTAAAGTTGTGAACTGGATTAGAAACTGATTGATGGACAGACACCAGAGGGTGGTGCTTAATGGAATTCGTTCAGAGGAAAGAAAGGTGAGTAGTGGAGTCCCTCAGGTTTGATCCTGTTCAATATATTTGTGAGTGACATTGTTGAAAGGTTAGAAGGAAAGGTTTGCCTTTTTGTGGATGATACCAAGATTTGTAACAGATTAGACACACTAAGGAGGAAGTGGAAAACATGAAAAAGGATCTGCAAGGATCAAGGACATATACTAGATGTAATTTATTTAGATTTCAGCAAAGCCTTTGACACGGTTCCTCATAGGAGGCTCTTGAAAAACTTGAAGGGCTGAAGTTAGGACCCAATGTGGTGAACTGGATTAGAAAGTAATTGACGGACAGACGCCAGAGGGTTGTGGTTAATGGAACTCGCTTGGAGGAAAGAAAGGTGAGTAGTGGAGTCCCTCAGGGTTGGAGCTGGAGCTGATCCTGTTCAATATGTTTGTGAGTGACTTTGCTGAAAGGTTAGAAGGAAATTTTCCCTTTTTATGGATGATACCAAGATTTGTAACAGAGTAGACACACCAAGGAGGGAGTAGAAAACATGAAAAAGGATCTGCAAAAGTTAGAGGAATGGTCTAATATCTGGCAACTAAAATTCAATGCAAAGAAATGCAGAGTAATGCATTTGGGGATTAGTAATCAGAAGGAGCCTTATGTGCTGGGAGGTGAGAGGCTGGTATGCACGGACGGGGAGAGGGACCTTGGGGTGACAGTGTCTGAATATCTAAAGGCAAAGAAACAGTGTGACAAGGCAGTGGCTGTTACCAGAAGAATGCTAGGCTGTATATAGAGGTGTAACCAGTAGAAGAAAAAAAGGTGTCGATGCCCCTGTACAGGTTTTTTGGTGAGGCCTCACTTGGAGGCATTGTGTTCAGTTTTGGAGAACGTATCTGACAAAGGACATATGAAGACTTGAAGTGGTCCAGAGGAAGGCGATGAAAATGGTAGGAGGTTTGCACCAGAAGACGTATGAAGAGAGACTGGAAGCCCTGAATATGTATACCCTAGAGCAGGGGTAGGAAATTCCAGTCCTCGAGAGCCAGAGCCAGGTCAGGTTTTCAGGATATCCACAATGAATATGTATGAGATGGATTTGCATGCACTGCCTCCTTGAGATGCAAATTTATCTCATGCATATTTATTGTGGATATCCTGAAAACCTGACCTGGCTCCAGCTCTCGAGGACTGGAATTGCCTACCCCTGCCCTAGAGCAGAGGTAAGCAAACTTTTTGACTCATGGGCCACAATGGGTTCTTAAATTTGACAGTTTCAAGTTTTATTTAAAATATCATAAATCGCTTAATCATACTTCTAAGCAATGAACATTGTTAAAAATTTACAACATAACAAGGGGTACCGTATAACAGACATACAAAAGATGAACAGGGCTTACTGTGCCAAAGGGAGAGGAGGGGAAGAGATGCAATATTAGATAGGCAAGAAGACAAGTAAGGAAAGAACAACAGGATTGGTAAGAAGAAATTAAAGAAATGAAGGAGATAGAATAAAGAAAAGGAAAGAGAGCAAAAGAAATGAAGGAAGAATAATTCTGTAAGAAAAGGAAACATCGAATGTAATGAAGAGGTTCTGACTTAATAAGTTAAAGATCAAAGGCATCTCTAAAAAGAAAACGTTTTTAAATTACTTTTAAATCTATCCAGAGAGTGTTTTTCTCTTAAATGAATTGGGAGTTCCACACTTGCGGTGTTGTGTGGTTTGTGGTTGTGTGGTTTTTAGATTTGAAAGTCGAGTGAAGCTTTTATTACACTCAGTACATGCAAATGTTGTCTCTCTCATGTGGATCATCTGGTGACGTTTTAAGCCTGAAAGCCAAGTGAAGCTTTTATTACACTCAGTACACGTAAATGGTTTGTGCCCTGTGTGGATCATCTGGTGACGTTTTAAGCCTGAAAGCCAAATTAAGCTTTTATTACAGAGTGGCAGATAGCTGGAGAGTTTGTGTGAACTAATATAAATTAAATGTAAATGTCATAACATAAAAGGTTTTGGTCTTTAAAAGGTAGCAAAGCATGAAAACATAAGGCTTAGTGTACAAAACTAATGTACATGATCATCTCCCCCTTCCTCTCAAATTCTTCCTCTTTCATTTCTCTCCCCAATATATGCAGCATCTTTCCTTCCCTCTCACCCAACCCCTTGTGCCTTCCCTCTGCAGCATCTATTTTATTTTATTTTTTTATTTCTCAAATTTCAAATTATATTTACAAGAACAAACTCTTGTCACAATAATACAGCTTGAGGTATACAAAGAAAAATTTTATACAATATCAACACAATATTGAAAGAAACATTTTTTAAAGCTCCTTAGACCACAAAATATTGGAGGAAGAATTCTGAATAAGTGAAGAGAAATTTATTATTTCAAGTAATCAATCAAGCAATAGGCTTAACAGCAATGAATCCCAATTTAACTAAGGGCTCCTTTTACGAAGGCGCGTTAGCAGTTTAACGCGCGTAATAGCGTGCGCTAAACCGCTGGACGCGCTAGCTGCTACCGCCTCCTCTTGAGCAGTTCAGCCTCTGTTAACCCCCACTTCTTTTCTTGATGGTAAATAGTATATCTTATTAACAGGTTGCATACATTCTGGGGAAAATTTTAAATATTCAACAAGATATTTTTGATCATCTCAATAGAAGAAACCCCCCCCCCCCCCGAGACCTAGAAAAGTTCAAAAGGCATATATTCAAACAATGATTGAAATTTTCCAATTGTTCAACCTTGCGATTTAATTGATTTTTATTCTTAATTAGTCCAACAGTTAAATCTTGAAGCTTTTCCACCTTTTAATTTACTTGTTTAAAATTGCTGGAGAAATCTTCCTTAGTCCCTTCTAATTTAAGTCCCAAAGAATCAATTGTACTTACTAAAGCTGCTACTTTTCGTGAAGACTTGACTACAGTGGCGTTCAGACTGGAGAGAGCATCCCAAATACTCTCCAGTGTAACCACCGGAGGTTTAACCAAGAGAGAGCTGACTTCCATGTCAGCTCCCAGCTCTCCCTGCTCCTTCATTGCTTTCGTGACTTCTACCCCTCAAACTAGGGTTTCCCCTACAGGGCTTCTCAGACATCGCTGCGTGTGAAGTAGGGCGCGTGGTGGAACAGCAAAGGGGGGAGACAAGGATGTTTCACAGGCAAGATCCTCCACTTCTCGAGCGGGAGAAAGCACCATCATCACCCCAGGAAACTGCGAGATTCAAAACTGACGTGAACTCGCAAATCAATCGCTGCTGCATAGGGGAGGAAGTTTGTGGCGTCAAGGGATCAACTCGAACTATCCCCTTGCGCTTAGTATGTGGCATCGCTAAGAAGTAAGAGAAAGAAAATGCTTCAGGTCGACCCAGGTGCGCGAGTCATAGACTGCTGCCATCTTGGATTCCTCCTATGCTTTTCCCTCTTTATATACCTCCATCCCTCCCATCCCCCTGTGCAGCAGAACCTTGCCCAGCTTCCATCCTTCCCTCCCATCCCTCATGCAGTAGAATCCTTGCCGAGCTTCCATCCTTCCCTCCCTCCCATCCCTTGTGCAGCAGAACCCTTGAGCACCTGCCTTCGCTGCACTCCCGCTGACCCCTCCATCCTTCCCTCCAATCCAAACCCTGCCGACCGCGAGCCCTACATACCTCCTTCCAGAGCAACATCGGGCCGGCAGCACTCTAAACAGGCTGCTTCGCGGCCTTCTCTCGTCGGGGACTTCCATGTGCCACATTACTAATGACATCATCAGTGATGTGGCAGAGGGAATTCTCCGATGAGAGAAGGCTGCGAAGCAGCCTGTTTAGAATGCTGCTGGCCCGATGCTGATCTGGAGGGCTGATCTGGAGGGCTCTCGATCGGCAGGGTTCAGATGGTCGGCAGGCCGGATTAAAAAAACTAAATGGGCTGGATACGGCCCACAGGCCGTAGTTTGCCCATGTCTCCCCTAGAGGAAAGGAGGGACGGGGAGATATGATTCAGATGTTCAAATACTTGAAAGGTATTAACACAGAACAAAATCTTTTCCAGAGAAAGGAAAATGGTAAAACCAGAAGACACAATTTGAGGTTGAGAGGTGGTAGACTTGAGTAATGTAAGGAAATTCTTTACAGAGAGGGTGATTATGCCTGGAATGTGCTCCCGAAGATGATGGAGAGGAAAATAGTGACAGTTAAAAAAAAAAAAAAAACATGGGATGAACACACGAGGATCTCAAATCAGAAAATAATGGTATATATTGAAGTACTAAGGCAAGTACTGGGTAGACATACATGGTCTGTGTCCTTATATGGCCATTTGATTGAGGATGGGCTAGATGGGCTAGAATAAGCTTTGAAAGAGCCTAAGGCCCCTCCCAGTAAAGCAAAATCAGGGCATTAGGCTTCTCCCCGTGTATCATATGATACACTGGGAAGGGGAAAGGCCTACCATTTTGGACTGGTGGGCCTCAGAGCAGGAGGGACTGGTATCCCTTCTGCTCTCAACTTCGGACAAAGGTATTGGGGGGTTGGGGAGCATCCGGGGCGGTTCTTGGGAGCAGCTTTTTTTGGGGGAGGGGAAGGGGGTAGAGTAGGTGATGGCTTCGGAGGCATTTGGCACAGGGGGTATCCAGTGGCAGGAGGGACTGGGCATCCCTCCTGCCAATTTTGGCTGGCATGGAGGTTTTCACTGGGCCCATGGTTGTCGGTGCCGGGGGGGAGGGGCAGTTCAGCTTGTGGGTTGTTTTTTGTTTTTTTTAAATAGGACAGATATTGTGCATGTGTAACACACACACGTCTGTGCCTGTTAAAAAAAAAAAAAAAAAAAAGGTATGGCATGTTATAAATATATTAATTTGTATTGGTAGGACAGGTAAGTGACTGCTTTTTTTTGATTGCTAAAAGCGATCACCTTTTTTTGTGCATCAGGAAGCCATGTTAGAGCATCAATTGCTCTGCTACTTTATATGGCATTTCAATATTAATGACCTCATTTGCAAGGCTGGATCAGAGAATGAAAGATTAGGTTACTCACCTCTGTTAATCTTCCTTCTTGTAAATATCCTCTGGAAGCTTCAACTGTGGGTTGTGCATCTATTCCAGCCTTGGCTGCAGAACTTAGAAATAAAACCAACCCCCTCTACGTGGCCATCTCTGCGGACACTCCCCTTGAAGCTCAGTAGGTAGCAAAGCCAGGAGGATCTAATACAAACAGGAAACACAAGAAAAAAAGGGAGAGGGGTGCGGGGATTCCCCACTACAAGTCAATGCCGATCATGACAACCAAATACATAATCAACGAATGCCAAAAAGGCCAAGTTAGCATAATAAGAAATTGTAACATTGCCCACCTGCAAAACTAAGTAACAGGGCACTAAAGAAGACAGCCTACAGAGAAGGGGCACCACCCCAGGACCCCTCAAACCCCGTAACTTTACATAAAAGGACACTCATGGCAATTTTAGTGAGGTTGGTCAAAGACAGAAAGCCAACTTAGCAGTTACTGGCAGGAGACCTGCAAATCGGACAAAATAGATGGGCAGGTGTGAAGTTTAGAGGATATTTACAAGGAAGATTAACAGAGGTGAGTAACCTAATCTTTCATTCTTGTAAAATAATCTCTGGAAGCTTCACCTCTGGGACGTATCAAAGCAGTCCTCCAAAACATCAGGAGGGGCCCGATGCGCCCGCCGCCATGACCGAAGCCCCATAAGCTGCATCATGCTTCACCACCCCATCAAGTCTGGAAAACTTGGAACGGCATGACGAGTGACCCAAGTGGCTGCCCTACAAAGCACATCAGATGAGACCACACAGGATTCAGCCCACGAGGAAGCCAGTCCTCTGGTACAGTGAGCCTGCACCACAAGGGGAGGCTTCTTCCCGGCTGACACACAAGCAGCGGAAATGGCACCACAGAACCATCGAGAGATGGTAGCCTCGGAAGCAGGTTGACCCCGACGCACAGGGCCCGCCAAACAAACAGAGGGTCCGAAAGACGAAAGTCACGCGTGGCCTCCAGGTATCTCAAAGGAGATGTTGCACATCCAAAGACCGCAAAATACGCCCTTAAACTTGGAACTCGATTGAACAAAAGTGGGTAGCTGAATTACCTGGTTGACATGGACTGTGGAAACCATGTGCCAAAGAAAAGAAAGACATGGTCCTCAAAACAACCTCAGACTTCTTGATGCGGAGAAAAGAATCCCTGCACGATAGAGCTTAAAGCTCCGACACTCTGTGCAGAAGCGACCGCAACGAGGAAAGCAGTTATGATGGCAACATCTCTCAGAGAAATCCCATTCAACGGTTCCTAGAGCAGACGAGCCAGCGAGTGGAGAATCAGATTCAGATCCCATGTAGGACACGGCAGTCTCAAGGGAGGACACAGCCTCCCTGCCCCCTCCCATAAGAAGCGTACAACATCTGGGGGAGACGCTAGGGAACCCCCAAAAGAAGAGGGACCCAAAGATGACAGTCCTACAAGGGGAACACAGCGAGAAGAAACCACCAAACCCATCCTGAGGCCAGCCTACAGGAAATCCAGAACATGTGCCACTGACAGGGCCAAAGGATCCACTTGAACCCCTGCATACCAAGCCTGAAAGCACCTCTAGACTTTCACGGAAGCTGACCCCATCGAATTCCTCTTAACATGAAGAAGCATGGTGATGACAGCAGAAGAGAAGACCCTAGCCCTCAAGGCTGCACATATAAACGCCAGGCTGCAAGGCCAAAGCAGTCCGGAACTTGAAGGGCTATTGGGCCCTGCGTGAGCAATCTCCGATGGCAAGGAAGATGCAGACCCCTCCCACTGAGCACAACCGCACTAGGTCTGCATACCAAGGATGGCTGGGCCAGTCCAGGGCCACTAGGAGTACTGGACCTGCGTGAGATGCCACCCGGTGCAGAATGCACCCTATCATTGGCCATGGGGAAAAGCCATACAGAAGTTCCCCTTCTGGTCACAGTTGAACCAGAGCGCTGAGCCCTGCGCTGCTGACCTCTCGTCGGTGGCTGAAGAACCTGTCTGTCTTCTGGTTCCCCAAGGACGCTATCAGATCGATGGCGGGACGACCCCTCCGACTAATTATGGCTTCGAATACTAGCCTGGACAGGGACTATTCTCCCAGGTCCAGAATCTGACGACTGAGGAAGTCTACCGGCACATTGTCCACTCCAGCCACATGAGCCGAAGACAAGGCCATCAGATGCTGCTCTGCCTAGCCAACGAGCCTCCAGGCTCAGCAGGGGACTCCTCATGCCTCCCTGATGGTTGACATAGGCAACAGCTGTCGCAATGTCTGACAACACATGGAGACTCCCTTGAAATCACAGCAGAGCCAGATGGAATGCTCGCAGCTCCAGTCGATTAAGCATTTATCTCCTCTCCAACACAGTCCACCGACACTGACCCGGCACAGACTGGCAAACTGCTCCCCAGCTGGAGAGACTCACGTCCATTGACAGGGTCACCCAGTCTAAGACTTGCAGTGGGAGCCCTCTGTTTAGATTAACCGGGTTCAACTACCACACCATACATGGTTGGCCGCTGCCAACCATGGCAACTTCACCCCCAGTGCATCCCGCTGAGGATGCCACCGAGACAGAAGGGATAACTGAAGAGGACGGATGAGAGCTCTTGCCCACGGAATCCCAAACATGATCGCCACCATGAGACCCAATACCTGCAGATACTGCCAAACCGTTAGGGCTGGAGCCGCTAACATGTCCCAAACTGCACTCCGAAACTTGAGCTTCCTGGATTCTGGCAGAAACACATGGTTGCTGCCTGCTTGGAACTGGACTCCCACGTACTCCAAGTCCTGTGTCGGCTCTAGGCGACTCTTCAAGAATGATCACCCAGCCGAGACTTTCCAACAAAGTCACCACTTTGCGAACCGCCAAGCGGCCTTCCTCCAAAGAAGGAGCTCTGATTATCCAGTCGAGCGCAGATGGGCAGCCACAATGATTTTGGTGAATGATCTGGGTGCCGACATCAACCCGAAGGGTAACACCGCAAACTGGAAGTGCCTCCCGACAACATGAAACCTCAGAAACCTCTGATGATCTGGAAAAATTCAGGATGTGGAGGTACGCTTTTGAGAGGTCCAAGGAAGCCCAAAACTCCACAGGCACCACTGCTGCCCCCACTGAATGCACCATTTCCTTCTAGAAACTCAGAACTCACAGGAAGGCGTTCACTGCCTTCAGGTCCTCCAAAATAGGTCTGCAATCTTCAGAGTCCTTTTTTGGTCTGATGAAGTAAATCAAATATTTCCCAAAGTCCAAGTCTCCCTATGGGATAGGCTCTATAGCTGCCAGATCCAGCAACCTACACACTGTGGCTGGCACCCTGCTGGCCCTGTCTGGATTTTCCACAGGAGGGGACAGGAAGAAATCCAACGGAGGCTGGAAAAACTGTAGTCGAAGGCCTTCCCTGAGCACCTCGAGGACCCACTGATCCTTGGTTACCATTTGCTATTCCGGGAGGAAGGCCAAAAGCCAGGGACCTGTCGTCATAATTTTCTCTAGGGAGGGGCAGAAGGCCTGGAGTTTGAAGACTGTTGGCACGCTGCACCTCCAAAGCAAGGTCTGAAGGGAGCTCCGAAACGCTGTCCTGCTGCCGGGGGTCCAGCGAACTGAGAAGTGCACCAGAAGGGATGAAAATCTGGCCATCCCACACCCCTTGTCAAATGAAGTCTAGTGCCAGGGAGCACTTCATGCTTACGGTCCTGAATACTGGCCATAAGGTCATCCAAACCCTGGCCAAACAGGAGCGAATCTTTAAAAGGGAACCTGCTCAGCATAGCCTTTTCACAGGTGCCAAAGTCGGTCCTTGAGGGCCACGATCCAGTTGGGTTTTCAGGATTTTTCCAATGAATATGCATGAGATCTATTTGCATACAATGAAAGCACTGCACGTAAATAGTTCTAATGCATATTCATTGGGGAAATTCTGAAAACCCTACTGGATTGCGGCCCTCGAGGAGGGACTTTGACACCCCTGCTTTAGATGAAGGAGACCCAACCACTGGCGAATCCAAATCATTCCATAGAGTGCGTCTGTCAAAAAAAATTTCAGATTTCAGACCACAAGGAAGTGGCCGCCGCAGCTCGCACTCCCGCCATAGCGGAAACAGAAAGACGCTTGAGAACAAAATCCACTCTTCTGTATTGAACATCCTGCAGGACAACCCCTCTATCCGAGGGTGAGGTAAGCATAGCGACCTGAGCCACATCTGAATCCACCATCGACGGGACCAGGCACTAGGTGAAGTCCAATGCCATGGGCTACAACTTTGCCATGGTCAAGATTAAGGGAACCCTCCAGGGACTCCCAGAACTCTAACAGCACTTCTGCCAAAACTTCATTGTCCAGCAAGGAGGCTGACAGCGGAGGCTCAGAACTGGACAGTCTGCCTGAACCGCGTGTTCTGAAACCAGGTTCTGTGTTCACAGTGACCCAGAAATAAGGTCCGGGCAAGTGGCTTGTCTTGAGGATCCAGTACACCGCCATTGTTCAGGGTATCACCCAGATCCACTAAGTTAGTCACATCTGCTGATTCTGCCGAAGAAACAGGTAACAGCAAAGGCACAGACCTGAAACAGAAGTAAGGGTGGGGATGAGCCGCCTGCTTTCTGGTACCCCAGCAAAGGAACAAATCAACATGCTGGCATCCAAAGGTGGAACAGACTGTTGTACTGAACTTTGAGTGGGAGAAACAGGCAAAGCCTCCCTTTTTTTTGTTATATAGCCAGATAGTTTAGATCCACGAATTTTGGGGAAAAGCAGTCACTGGCGGCCAGAACCAGTCTGTGTGTCTCAGATCTTACAAGATTAGCAGACTGAGAAGGCTTTTCCCTGGAACTGCACCTACGTTTAGGTGTCCCGGACGCAGAAATCACGACTGGTGGAATTAAAGGGAGTTAGAGCCTCTCAGGAGGAAGGGAGAGCAGGATCCCGTGGCGCACAGGATATACGGCTGCGAATCCGGCCGCCATCCGCCACATCTAAAGCATGAATCAATGCCATCCTGTTCTGAGGCCACATGTGAAGTTTTGAGCAAAATCAAATCTTCTAAGTCCAAAAAATACACTTTAAAAAAGTTTAATGAAAATCCAAGATGGCCACCACGGGTGCCGATTTTGGCTGAAAACGGCCTGTTAAAAACGCAGGGAACCGTGAAAAATGGTGATTTTACTATTTTACAGGTGGGGGGGACCAGGGCATGCAGGGAAACCACTAAAACCCCCAATTTCAGCACCCCCCTAAAATCGCCATCCCAGAGGTACACAGACAGCTCTGATACATGTGCTGCAATGCATTTCAATGGCAGCCAGCAATACACAGTGCAAGCATAGGGAGATCAGTACCTCAGGAGCTGATTAAACTGGATTTTTCAGATCTTCTGACAGCCTCAACCTTCCCTGTCACCACAGATCACGACCAATAGGACTCCTCAGGGGAATTAAGGAAGACACGCGGTCCGGTTTCGATCCGCAGCACAGAACCGCAGCATACCCCTTTGCGGACGAACCAGGGGAAAGATGGCTCCCGATCCTGGAGACCCGATCCAATCTGCAGGCTGTCTAGAGGGCTTACTGCAGTTTAAGCTTATTTATTTTATTTATTTATTTAGATTTTATCCCGTCCTCCCAGTAGCTCAGAACGGTTTACAGCAAACATTCACAGTGGAGTACGTTTGGACAATACAAAGACTATACAGTAGTTTAGAAACATAGAAACATAAAAGATGACGGCAGATAAGGGCCATAGCCCATCAGGTCTGTCCACTCTACTGACCCACCCCCAAGTCTACTATCCTAGGGATCCCACTCCCGGTGACAGGTACCCTTGGCTTAACCCTCTAAGGGATCCCACATGGGCATCCCATTTGCTCTTAAATTCTTGCATGCTATTTGCCTCGATCACCTGCACCGGTAGCTCGTTCCAAGGATCAACCACTCTCTCGGTGAAGAAATATTTCCTGGTGTCGCCATGAATTTCCCGCCCCTGAGTTTGAGTGGATGCCCTCTTGTGGCTGAGGGTCCTTTGAGAAAGAGAATCTCTTCTTCCATCTTGATACGGCCGGTAATATACTTAAACATCTTGATCATGTCTCCTCTCTCCCTACGTTCCTCGAGTGAGTATAGCTGCAAATTTTTCATCCTTTCCTCGTACGATAGATCCTTGAGCCCGAGACCATCCTGCCTGGTGGCCATCCGTTGCACCGACTCTACTCTCAGCACCTCTTTTCGGTAGTGTGGCCTCCAGAATTGCACACAGTATTCGAAATGAGGTCTCACCATGGTTCTGTATAATGGCATTATGACTTCAGGCTTACGGCTGACGAAACTCCTGCGGATACAACCTAACTGTCTTGCCTTAGATGAAGCCTTCTCCACATGATCAGCAGTTTTCATATCTGCGCTGATGATCACTCCCAAGTCTCGTTCTGTTGAAGTTCTAGCTAAGGTCTCACCATTCAAGGTGTAAGTTCTGCACAGATTTCTGCTGCCGAGGTGCATGATCTTGCATTTCTTAGCGTTGAAGCCCAGCTGCCAGGTCGAGGACCAAAGCTCCAACAAATGTAGGTCCTGTGTCATACTATTGGGTGAATTGCTGTCTCTCACTATATTGCATAGTTTGGCGTCGTCAACGAATAACATTATCTTACCTTGAAGCCCTTGAGTTAGGTCCCCTATGAATATGTTGAAAAGGAGCGGGCCCAAGACTGAGCCCTGCGGTACTCCACTGGTCACCTCCGATGTTTTAGAGAGGGTACCGTTAACTATCACCCTCTGAAGTCTGCCATTCAGCCAGTCATTGACCCATGTAGTTAGTGTTTCTCCCAGCCCCATTGATTTCATCTTGCTCAACAGCCTGCGATGCGGGACAGTATCGAAAGCTTTGCTGAAGTCTAGGTATACAATGTCCACGGATTCTCCCAAGTCTAGCTGTTTTGTTACCCAGTCAAAGAAGCTGAGGAGATTGGATTGGCAGGACCTACCCTTGGTGAATCAGTGTTGACTGGGATCCCGTAGATTCTCCTCATCCAAGATTGCGTCTAATTTACGTTTGATTAGTGTTTCCATGAGTTTGCATACTATTGATGTGAGACTCACCGGTCTGTAGTTTGCAGCCTCTGCCCTGCAACCCTTTTTGTGCAGTGGAACGACGTTAGCTGTTTTCCAGTCTATGGAGACTCTCCCCGAACTTAGGGAGAGATTGAAGAGTCCTGATAGCGGTTCTGCCAGGACATTACGCAGCTCACTGAGCACCCTGGGGTGTAGATTGTCCGGTCCCATGGCTTTGTTCACCTTGAGTCTTGCCAGTTCGTAGTAGACGTCGCCAGGTGTGAACTCGAAATTCTGAAACGGGTCTTCCACGCTGGGCCTTGCCTGCAACTGCGGACCGTGCCCCGGTGTCTCGCAGGTGAAGACCGAGCAGAAGTATTCATTCAGTAGTTCTGTTTTATCAGAATCTGATTCTGCGCAGTTCCCATCTGGTTTTGTAAGGCGTACTATCCATCTGTGTTCTTTTTCCTATCACTAATATATCTTTGGACAATACAAGACTATACAGTAGTTTAAATACAAGGACTATACGGCAATTTTAGTATGGGTTAAGAATTGACTGTACTGCAATTTAATTACAGGTTAAGAATGGACTATACAGCAATTTAAGTAGAAGTTTAGAAAGGAGAAGAGAGGGGAGGGGGGTTTAAGGGGGGAGAGGTGTAGACTGTGGATGAATTTTAGTTGAAGAGGAGGGTCTTTACCGCTTTCCGGAAGGTCATCAATGAGTTCTGAATCTGATTTGCGGGGGGAGTTCCTGGGGGGATGTATAGGCATTTCTCAATTTCTGATCGAAGGGGGCAGGTGGGGGTGTATAGGGTTAGCTTGGATTTTATGTAGGCAGGGGTGGTGGCGTGTATTCTTTTGTGCGCTATTACCAGGGCCTTGAATGCGCAGCGTTGGTTAATTGGAAGCCAGTGTTCAGCGTGGAGTGCTGGGTGGATGGGATTGTGGTAGTTGAGGCTGTGTAGGAGGCGGATTGCTGCATTTTGTACCCGCTGGAGGCGCTTGAGATCTTTTTTGGCTACGCCATTAAATAGGGAGTTGACGTAATCCATCCTGGAAAGGACATAAGTGTAGAGGAGTTGGGCTAGGTCAGGTATGGAGATGTAGGGTTTGATCCTTCTCAGTTGGCGGAGGTAGTAAAAGGAGGTAGAGACTACTTACTTGAGATATGTGGGTGGACAGGGACAGGTGGCCATCTAATGTTACTCCTAGGCTGCGTACTTGATCTGTTGCAGTTAGTAAGGTGGAGTCCCATGATAGTGTTGGGCGTGTGTATTTGGTACGTTTTTTCCTGATCCATAAAAGTTCGGTCTTGGAGGCATTCAGCTGTAGTTTGTTGTTTGTCATCCAGGTTTTCATGTCAGAGAGGCAGTGTTGGAGGTTGGCGATTTGGGATGATCGGTTTTCGCTTAGTGGGAGGAGCAGCTGGATGTCATCGGCGTAGGAGTGGATTTTAATGTACTTTTGGGCTATATCAATGACAGGTCTAATGTGGAGGTTAAATAGGAGGGGGATAGAAGGGCGCCTTGGGAACGCCGTATTTGATAGGTTTGGGGTTAGATTTGTGTATCCCTCCAGAAGCAGACAATCTTTAAGGAAAAGTCTGTGATCTCCCACCAAAGGAACATTCTCAGAGTGAATCTGCAGCACTTGGGCAATTCTCATGGCACCGATGAAAATAAAAGACTAGGAATTGAGAAATAAAATCACGAGCAGAAGAAACTATAAGTTCTCACCAAGGCTGCAGAAACAAACTGAGCTTTAAGGGGAGTGTCCGCAGAGATGACCTCGCAGAGGGGGTTGGTTTTATTTCTAAGTTCTACAGCCAAGGCTGGAATAGATGCACAACCCACAGGTGAAACTTCCAGAGGTTATTGTATAAGAATGGGCGATCATGCACACGGTGAGCCGCTTTGTGCATCAGGTCAGCAAACCAATCATTGCTAAACCAGTCAAAACCAGTTTAGCGACGATTGTTAGACGATTGCTTACTTTTGTGCATCTAGCTCTTAGACTAAGCTTTTTGAACCAGGTCTTCTTGTACTTATACACAATTTGTTGGATAGTACTTTAGAGTAGGGTGCAAAATAAAAATGACATTTGTGTTTATAAAATATTTACATCACACAATTATACAAAAGCCTAAACCAAACATGTATTAATGACTTCTTTTAATGATTCTGTTTTTCCAAACTTTACAAGAACTTCCTTCAGCTGAACAAAAAAAAAAAAATTACATTTCCAATGATGGAATGTTAGTTTTCTAAAATACCCCAAAAAGTGCATGCTGCTTCACTAAACAAGTACTTTTGCAGTAAACAGATCAATTTTCAGATGGCACACACTATTTGAAAGAGGAGAATGCATATAAAGAAAATCATACATTATACAGATTAAACAAAATTAGAGATCTGTTAAAAACTTGACAAAAGAAATTGATATTAACCATAGGCCAAGGAGTACAACTGAATGACCTCTGCTGATGGCAGTTTCAGAATTACACTTTGGAGATCTCTGCCTTGGTCTTCCAATGACATAGATTATTATATAAGTCAAACAAAAGGGCAATTCTGGAGAAAACCACAATCCTCAATATCTGACACTCAAAGAAACAATCAAAATACACACATCAAAATTTAACCAGGCAGAGGACCTTGCAATTTGAAGCAGCAAATTCTTTATAAACAAGTTACTTTAATGTTTCAATTGTTTTATTTGCTGACCTAAAAATCCTCCCTCCCCTTCGCCCCCCTCCCCCCCAAAAAAAATGAGTTGCTAACAACATGACTACATTTGTAAGAAAAAACTGAATAGAAGGAAGGTGCATATGCTGGCTGTTTAATTATTTTTTAATAATTATTTTCCTGTTAAAAGGCTGGTTTGTCTTTATTCTGATAAGATGCAGTTTGATCACAACATAAGGTTGTGTAGAGCTGGTGAGTGTTACAAATTGCTGGCATTAGCAGCGGTGTGCTGCTTTGGTCAGAACCAGCTTCTGAAGAGTAAGAGGAGGAGAGAGAAGAACTCAGTAAAGATCTAGACAAGCTTACAATATTACATTTTGTAACCCTGTACAACTCTTTCTTTTTTTATTATTATTTAAATTTCAAACCAGCTTTGAGTTTAATCACTTTCCCATTCCTCATTGGGATAACTTCTTTTCCACTTAGTATAAAGATAAATGCTGGTGGGTAAGAAGAGCATGAAGTCACAGTTTAAATACAATCAGAAAAAATGCTACCATGTCACCCAGCCTGTCTCACAGGATGCTTCACAGTTAATGACAGGGCCAGGTTTAAGCCCTGCAAGGCCACAAACTAAAAGGCAAAATGCAAGCTGCTGCAGGCAAAAGTGTCCTCACATACATTCTAGTTAATACCAAAATGAGGTAGAAAAAAATAAAAGTAAAATTGGATGAAATGTAGCAGCCACAAAAGGGCAGCCGAAACTGAAGCAGTACTAGTGAATGTGATATATTCCAGGAAGGACTGAAGGACCAAAGATACCCTTTTACACCTTCCCAAGAATTTACACTTGCTATGGCACGAAAACGTAAAGGATGGAGACAGACAATCATACAACAGCATCATTATACAGAATATAGGCAAAATGACTACAATCAAAGAAAGTGTTGCTCATCCATAGGCCTGGTTCAGATTTTACAAAATTGAAAGGATGGAAATTGGTACACAGCTTTTATACAAATAACACAAAGAAACAAACAGCATTATTTTTCCCCCCAATTGGTATTCTACTCAGAAAACAAGACAATAAAAACCAAAAATCCTTCCTTCCATCTTATGACCAGTCAATGCTACTATCACCCTCCCCTCTTCATAAGCTTAAAACAGGAAAGAATTTTAAAATAAATGGACATGTCAGTTATCACAGAAACATAACAAAATGTTTAATTCCTGGCCCCTAGTGATATATTGCCATCCTGAGGAAGTTTTTTGGGGTTTTTTTCTGGCTTTTTTTCCCCAGAAAGAAAATGCACCCACTGTGAGGAAACAACAATTTCATAAGCAAATAAAAGTGATGGAAAAAGCACAAATTACAAAATCAGTGTCAACAGTTCAAGTATAAAACTTTTCAGTATTCACAGTCGATGTGTCTATGTTCTAAAGCAAATTCCACCTAATAACAGAAATAATGAATTCAAAGTGAAAATAAAGTGTGTCATGAATACTTGTCATCAATTCTTCATAAACAAATCAACCTTTTGAAAGACCCCTCCCACACACACACTTTTCTGTACAAAGTTAGCCACCACCAACTGCCATGCAGCAATCCACTATAAAACATCTTCTAAACTTCAGAAGACTAAGTGACATTTTGTTCCCTTTCAGCTAAAACCTGAAAAGCTAAATTTAACAAGGCACTGCAAAAGTCTGCAGGCTGTGGAGGAGGAGCTGTGTGGATGGCAGCAAGAAATATTGGGAGGAAAGGCGAGGCCACTATATGCCTACCCAGACACAAAAGCTCTATAACAAAGACTAAGGTCCAGAAAATGTGGGCAAACAAAGGAAGAAAAATTGTTGCCCATTCTGTTCTACATCTCAAGAGCCTGTGCAACAATGAGAAAAGGTTACAGTCCCACTGCCATTAAATTCAAAAATGTGCATGCCTGAAGTTAAAGAAACTCTAAAAGCCCAGCTGAGTGCTGTAGACAGGGATTCCCTGCTGCTGGGGCCTCCACAAATACCATCTCTCTTCCAGAAGCCAGTATTTATACACTACCCTTACCAGCTACAAATCTATTTCCAGATACAAAAACTAATGGTGCATATCACAAGCAGAGAGAACAGCAGCCTAACAGCTAGTGATCCATCCATATCAGTAAACAGCAGCTTGTACACAGGAGAAATCAGGACCCAGAAAAAAGTTTTGGGCTCCCGCTTGTAGTTTTTATACCTCTTTTAGGTTCAGCAAAAGCTCATTCATCCCTAACAGTGAAGTAAGGACTCAAATGGCCACAACCATCAGTGGATCAGTCTACTCCTTAGTCCTGAAGCATATTTTTCTGCTGAACTTCTTCTGGAAGGTGGAGGCGGTAAATGGGCAAAAATTCTCCCCCTTCTCCTTTGCATCATAATAAATTGACATGCAATTTAAAAGAGCAGAAACCTGTGGCCTTGGGGAAGCTGAAAAGCTAAAGATGAAAATTCTTGGTAGTTGCAAAGATAGTACTGGTATGCTGAGATACCTAGTGCAGCCTTTTCAAATAAATTTTTGTCAACAGAAAAAGGAGCACATGGACAAATTGCAAGAACACATCAAATTGTGCTGCTAGACCGGCGGCGTTCAGCACTGGAGCTAGCCACCAAGAAACACAAAAGAGAAAGAGATGACATAGCACATCTAAGTATGGAGAGAACAGTGTAGTATCTTCTCAAAGGTTGCAGCATACACATGATCTCTTCACTAGTCTTGCTCATTTCGGATTAGGGGGTACTGTAGCTGGTTTCTGAACTGGTGTTGCTGGGTACCCCTGTAAGTTGATGCCAGTTTGGAATGGTCCCAGGGGTGAAGGAGGAATAATAACCGGTGGCTGAGTTGTGCCTGCCCACTGCAGTGGGTAGCTGCTACCTCCTATGCTACTATACTGGCAAATGTGCTGCACAGTATATGCTGCCCCTGGGAAATGTGGTACAGGTACACTTTGAGGTAGTGCTGCTGGCACAGCACCATGAATAGGCGGGAGAGAAGAGATCCAGCCAGAGGCACATCCCACAGGAGAAGTCAGATTCTAGAAGAAAAGAAATATAGTATCAGCATCTCCAATGGCTACAGAGTATCAGTGTCTTCCCTACTGCATCTTTCATTGACAAGTCTGATACAATTACTACTCCTGGTGGATTTCTGCATGTGTAGAATTTACCACCTTCACAGGATGTGTAGAAGTCAGCATGTGCTGTGCAAAATTCAGCACATGCAGCAGCAGCTCTGCTCATTCTCTTTTCCCCTCAAGCACTAAGCAACTATGGCAAGAAGAGGAGGAAGTGAACTGTGGCACAGTGTGTCACTTCCTCCTCCTGTGCTGGCTTAGACCCGACTGTTTATGTGAATCGCAATCCCGTGGTTCACATAAACAGCCAGGTCTAAGTCAGCACAAGAGGAGGAAGTGACCTATTGTGCAGTGGGTCACTTCTCCTTGCTGTGGGAGCTTAGAGGGGGAAGAAAAGAGAGAGTGAGCAAAGTTACTGCGGCGGCTTAATATTCAAGTGCCCTGCCATGTTGAAAATGGTTGAAAATGAGAAGGGGCCAGAAAAAAGGTGAGTATGCAATGCGGGACAGCAATGTGATGGCTTGCAATACTGGATAGGGAAGGGAGGAAAAATACACTGATAGCTGGGGAGGTGAAGAAAAAGAATGAGATGTTGAGGAATTGCATGTGGAAGAAGGCTTTAGGGACAGACATAATTATGGGACTTGGTGTGTAGAGACCTACCCTGTAATTTGCAGTCATATGAAAAAATAGGTCCAACTCCACAGCAGACACCAAGTACATTAGATTTTGTAAAATCCCTGGAAGACCGATTGTTTCTTTACGAGGCACCATCTTGGAACCTTTATTTAAATTTTAGATTTTATTTTTACAATCATTTATAAGTAAAGTTAAATCCTACATTTGAGATGCAACTCATTTCTTAAGGAAACTGCACAATTCCATTGAAGTGGCTCCTTTTTATATACTGGTGACCTTAGATGTGGTAGCTCTCTATATGAGTATTCCTCAAGATCAAGCTTACAGTGTCAAGGAGTGGCCATGGGTACTGTGGCTGCTCCTAGTATTGCCAATCTCTTCATGACACAGTTGGAGGAACTATCTTTGCACCCTGCCCATCAGTTTCAACACACAAAAATGTGAGTGCGTTTTATTGACGATATATTTTTGGTTTGGATGGCTTCTCATAGTAAAAAGATTCTATCATTTGGATAAACATACTTAATACTTTATTTATTTATTCAATTTTCTATACCATTCTCCCAGAGGAGCTCAGAACAGTTTACATGAATTTATTCAGGTACTCAAGCATTTTTCCCTGTCTGTCCCGGTGGGCTCACAATCTATCTAATGTACCTGGGGCAATGGGAGGATTAGATATCTTGCCCAGGGTCACAAGGAGCAGTGTGGGTTTGAACCCATAACCTCAGTGTGCAGAGGCTGTAGCTTTAACCACTGCGCCACACTCACCTCCTCCTCCTCCTCATTTATGATTTACTGTTACTCAAAGTCATCATTCAGTGTCTTTTTAAGACATGGAAGTACGGAAAAGGGGCTGTACAAAACAGTTGTACATAACAAAGACACAGAAAAAAAAGAGATTATGTCCTTACCTTGATAATATCTTTTTGAGTAAATAGGTGTGTCATTCCAGACAAGTGGGTTATATCCCCATGGCCATGAATCATATTCAGAAAGAATCCACTCTGGATATTTTCTGGGTCCCTCCTACTTCCCAGGGAGCACAACTGCCACCTGCAGTTAGTACCCAAGCATTGAAGAGCTCTATGGACACAATGCGAAGTAGGGACAAAACTGGGAAATTTCCCAAACAAACCAACTGTTCTGCTTAAAGAAACACATACTTACTGTATATACTCGAATATAAGTCGAGACCCCCCTTTTCCCCCCCAAAAAAGGAGGAAAAATGGTTTATTCGAATATAAGTCAGGCGGCTTAATATTCAAGTGCCCTGCCCTGTCAGGCTCTGCACCTAGCTCCCTCCCTGCCAAGCTCTGCACCCAGCACCCTTCCCTCCCTCCCCTGTCAGGCACTGCACATGATGAGGATAATTGTATTATGCAGAATATAAGGGGGGGGCATAATTAATATGGCCCCCATAACAATATATATATTAGATACACTTTTAGTTAGGGCTTTGAAAGACACTAATATTATAGCTGAATAATAAAAATCCTTCACACACAGCAAAGTATAAACAGAATTCGCAGAGTACATATTTTTCCTTCATAGAACAAAATATTATGATTTAATGTTTGAAACAAGATGTTGGAGCCATAACATAGCAGGCCCCTGCAAATAAACTAAAAGTCACACTGACAGTTGTTGCTTGAGTTAGGGGAAATCATGCGACTATAAACATGTGGTTGCAGAAATGTATTGTTTAGCGAATGAAAGTTTCTGGAAAACATTTTTCTTCCAGTAGTTGTTTAGACGTTTAAAGAGAAAAACACATCTGTGTATGAGAACATAATTTTCTTCCACTTACATAGTTGGGAAAATTGACTTCGAACCCCAACTGCTGAAGCAAGAGAATTGTGGTTTGTATGGCTGCAAACACCCAATCATCAAGATAAGGAAACACTTGAAGACCTTGGGCTCATAATGCCCTGCTACTACTACCAGGCACTTGATGAATACTCTGGGAGAGTATGCAAGACCGAATGATAGGACTTTGTAATGAAAATGGCGCTGCGCCACTTGAAACTTGACATACTTCCTATAGGCCGGATGAACTGGAATGTGTGTAGGCTTCTTTTAGATTCAGAGAGCATAGCCAGTTGTTCCGATCTAAGAGGGGATATAGAGTCACTAAAGACATGTGAAAATTTTCTTTTATCACAAATCTGTTCAGGCCCCCTATTCCTCTGAGCAGGTGGAACTTTTTCTATTGCATTTAGAAGTAGTAAAGACTCTATATCCCGAAGAAGGAAGGACATCTGCCGATGATCGAAAAAGGACTCTATTGGAGGATGATCTGGAGGTATAGTATCAAAATGAAGAGAGTATCCCTCTCAAATTACTTTTAGAACCCAGAGGTCTGTTGATATTAATTCCCAGCATGGATAATAAAACTGGAGTCAGCCTCCGATTGGCTGAGGAAGAGGCTGAGAAAGAGAAACAGCAGCTATGCTCTTCATGAGTCTGTCAAAAAGACTGGCCAGGTTTCTGAGAAGCTGCAGGTTGAGCCTTTTGTGGATGCTGTTGCTTTTGCTTCTTTTGATGAGGCATACAAGGTGCAGCAGGTATTGTTGAGTAATGCCTCTGATAAGAGTAAAAAGGCTTGAAAAGTCTAGAGGTTGAAGGAGGTTTAGACTTGGTTTTAACCAAAGCATCCCAATGTTTTTCATGGTCCGTGAATTTTTGTGACTCATTTTCAATAGAGTTATCAAAAAGCTCATCTCCCAAACAGGGAATATTAGCGAATCTGTCTTGAAGATTGATGTCCATATCCGAGACTCTCAGCTATGCCATACATCTCATTGCCACTGACATAGCTGAAGTTCCAGATGATAATTCAAAAGCATCATAAGCAGATCTTGCTATATATCATTTAGCAAGGGAGACATACGGAAGATATTGTGAAATTCCTGTAGATGCTGAGAAGGAATATATTTATCAAAAGGCGGCAATTTTTTAACAAGGTGCTTTACATAGCAGGAGATATAAAAATGGTAATTAAGGACCCTGCTTGACAACATGGAATTCTGATAAAGGCGACATCCAAATTTGTCCACAGTGCGCCTTTCACGTCCCGGCAGGACTGAGGCGTACACCTTTAATGGAAAAGATTTTTTTAGCGTTGACTCCACAACCAAGGATTGATGTTGAAGTTGTGGTTTATCAAAACCTGAGAAGACAAAATTTTATACAGAGAATCAAGTTTACTGGGAGCCACTGTAATGGTCAAGGGTGTTTCCCAATTCTTGTTAAGTATTTGAGAATACTATGCAATGGTAGTTTGAGAAGTTCCTTAGGAGGCTCATCATAATCTAGGGCCTCTAGATATTCAGTGCTGTAGGCAGAATCAGCTTCAAGTTTGACAGGCAAGTCTTTGCCTAACTGTCTTATACATTTTATAAGAGAGATCCTTTTCAGTAGGTGATCTTGTTTTAGGCGGAGATTTCTAAGGAGACTTGTCTGAAAGAGTATCATAAGCCTCAGTTGCAGAAACAGAAAAGTCTCCATCTGATTCAGACTAAGTCATAGTCATAAATAGGCTTTGATGGAGATATGCGTTGAGAGATCTGATGCTTTTGATGACTCCGATACCAATCCAAAGACGAGGACAACGAATGACGTGAAGCCTTCTACCGTTTAGAAGTACGTGATGAAGACTGGTGCTTTCTGGACTTCGAATGTCCAGGTGAACAAGAGGAGCGTCGATATCTCGATAAAATGGATTGACATCTTGGTGGACCTCCGATGGGATGATCGATGTCGAGGCGTCAAGCATCAAAAAAAGCGACGATGACTGGAGGAATATCCCTGATGGTGTTGCACTGAGGAAGCAGTTGTGGTACCACAGGACCTGGTAGCTATCTGCTCAGGCAGAACCAGTACAGAGGGAGTCGATGTTTGTGCTCCCTTTTGAAAAATTCATTGAGCTTTTCACAGAAAGTACCAGTACCTGTGGCTTGTCTGCCAGTACCATTAGTGCAGCAAATTGCCTCAGAGAGGGTGATCTCAAAGAGGATGCACACCTCAAAGGAGAGGCAAGCCGCAAGACAGAGTGTTGCTGCTTGATCAGCATCAGGGGACTCTATGCAAGAATGATCTGCGATGGTGTTTGAGACGCTTGAGGCTTCTTAGCTGGCTTACTGGATGGTGCAAAGTCTCCTGATAGCGATGTTGAAGTCTTCGATGTTGATGGTTGTAAATGTAAAGCATTATTGGTGTTCATGCCAGTCCCGAACAGTTTCTCCTGTTGAAGCTTACAGCTTTTAGTTGAACACTTCTGCAGGGCAGAACACCAAGCACAGGACTCCACTCGGTGTTCAGGCCCAAGGCACTGTAAGCACCAACTATGTGGGTTGGTGATAGAAATTGGCCTTTGGCACCAGCAGTACTTTTTGAAACCTGTTAATGGTTTGGACATGGACGGAAAGACATCAGCCCAATTAAACTCAATGGCTGAAGAGAAAACCAAAACCTTGAAGGGCAAAGCCCACAAGAGAGAAAGAGAAAAAAATATTTCTCTCTCCTCTTTTTTTTTTTTTTTAAAGAAGGAGACAATATGAAAAAAAAATTTTTAAACTACAAAAACTAAGTAAAAAATTTGTGAAGTGGGAAGGCAAGCACAAAATTTGAACAGGGTTATAAAAACACGACTTCTTCGCTCCATGGAAACTAAAAACTGAGGTACCGCGAGCCTACATTGGGCAGGAAGGCACTTGAAATGCACAGTGCAGGCAATCGCAAACTTTCTAAGAAATCTTAAAGTGGCGAAGCACTTTTAAAGTGTCCATACCAGGGCTCCGAGGATGACGTCATCACAGGTGAGAATATGCTACCTGCTTGTCCTGGGACAATCTCTTTTTCTAGTGCAACAGGTTTATCATTCTAGAAAAGTGAGACATACCAAAGCAGTCTCAGAAATTTAGGGTGGGCTGACTGCACCAGCCTGTAACACTGAGGAACCAAAGGTGGTCTTCTCTGGACGTAATATCCACCATGTAAAACTTTGCAAATGTGTGGAGAATGGACCAAGTTGCCACTCTGCAAATCTTCTGTGGAGAGACCAACCTAGCTTCCACCCATGACGAAGCTACCCTTCTAGTCAAATACGACTTCACGGAAAGCACAGCAAACGTACCGTAACAGGTGTTATCCAGGGACAGCAGGCAGTTATTGTCACATGTGGGTGATGTCATCCATGGAGCCCCAGTAAAGACTGCTTTAAAAGTACATTGCCACTTTAAGAACTTGAGAAAGTTCATGAACTGCCCGCACCTCTCATGCACGAGTGCCTTCCTGTCCAATGCTGCTCGCGACTCCTCAGTTCTGTAAGCAAGCTAAGAAGCCAACCAGGGTTAGTGGGTGAGTTGTAAGAATATCTGCCTGCTGTCCCTGGATAACACCTGTTACAGTAACTGACTGTGCTTTATCCCATGGCAAGCAGGCAGCATATTCTCACATGTGGGACTCCCTAGCTTACTAGAATGGGATGGAGGGAGAGTTGACCATTAGGAAAATAAATTTTGCAATACTGCTTGGCCGAAGTGACCATACCGTCTGGAATAAGATTCCAGACAGTAGTATGATGTGAATGTGTGAACTGAGGACCAAGTAGCAGCTTTACAGATGTCATCAATAGGAGTGGAGCGAAGGAAAGCAACTGAGCTGCCATAGCTCTGACTTTGAGGGCTGTGTCACAACTCCCTAGTTGCAGCCCAACCTGAACAGAAGATACAAGAGGCCATCTATGTGGAAATTGTTCTTTTGGATACTGGACGTTCCAACTTGTTAGTTTTAAAGGAGACAAAAAGTTGAGAAGATATTCCATGTGTTTGAATTTTCTGCAAATAGCAGGCCAATGCTCGTTGAGTGTGAAGAGCTGTTTCCCCATGATAAGAATGAGGCTTAGGAAAGAATACTGGAAGAACAATAGATAAAGGTAAAATTCCGTGACAACCTTTGGAAGAAACTTGGGATGGGTGTGAAGCACCTCTTTGTCATGGTGGAACACTGTGAATGGAGGATCCGCCACCAGTGTTTCAAGTTCACCGACTCGTCAAGCTGAAGTAAGGGAGATGAGAAAAACCACTTTCCAAGTAAGGTATTTGAAATGAGCTGTAGACATTGGTTCAAAAGGAGTCTTTATCAATGCATCAAGAACCACATTAAGATCCAAACCACTGGAGGTGGTTTGAAAGGAGGTTTGACATTGAAAAGTCCTTTCATGAATCTGGACACAAGAGGATGAGCAGTGAAAGGTTTACCACCAAGGTTGTCTGGGCCACCAAGAAGCTATAAGAATCATGGTGGCCGATTCCTGCATGAGCTTGATAAGCATCTTGAGAATGAAGGGATTGGAGGAAAAGCACAGAGAAACTTGTGATTCCAATCTAGTAGGAAAGCATTCACTTCCAGATGGTGAGGAGAGTACTGCCAGGAGCAAAACTAGGGCAGTTTGTGGTTGTGGGGGAACGCAAACAGGTCTTTCTGAGGTGTCCCCCACTGAGAGACCCCACTGAATGACCACTAGTGTGGTTGAAGAAACCTGCTGAGCCTGCCTGCAAGATAATTCTGTTCCATTTGAATATACTGTATATTGCTTTCAGGAATATATTGCGAGCAATGGCCCAGGCCCAAATCTTCTGGGCCTCCTGACAAAGATGGAAAGACCCTATGCTAGATGTAATTTACTTAGATTTCAGCAAAGCCTTTGATATGGTTCCTCACAGGAAGCTATTGAACAAACTTGAAGGGCTGAAGTTAGGATCCAAAGTGGTGAACTGGGTTAGAAACTGGCTGTCTGACAGACACCAGAGGGTGGTGGTTAATGGAAGTTGCTCGGAGGAAGGAAAGGTAAGTAGTGGAGTCCCTCAGGGTTCGGTGCTGGGGCCGATCCTGTTCAATATGTTTGTGAGTGACATTGCTGAAGGGTTAGAAGGAAAAGTGTGCCTTTTTGCAGATGATACCAAGATTTGTAACAGAGTAGACACTGAAGAGGGAGTGGAAAATATAAAAAAGAATCTGCAAAAGTTAGAGGAATGGTCTAATGCCTGGCAACTAAAGTTCAATGCAAAGAAATGCAGAGTAATGCATTTGGGGATTAATAATCGGAAGGAACCATATATGCTGGGAGGTGAGAAGCTGATATGCACGGACGGGGAGAGGGACCTTGAGGTGATAGTGTCAGAAGATCTAAAGGCGAAAAAACAGTGTGACAAGGCAATGGCTGCTGCCAGAAGGAAGCTGGGCTGTATAAAGAGAGGCGTAGCCAGTAGAAGGAAGAAGGTGTTGATGCCCCTGTACAGGTCATTGATAAGGCCCCACTTGGAGTATTGTGTTCAGTTTTGGAGACCGTATCTGGCGAAGGACGTAAGAAGACTTGAAGCGGTCCAGAGGAGGGTGACGAAAATGATAGGAGGCTTGTGCCAGAAGATATATGAGGAGAGACTGGAAGCCCTGAAAATGTATACCCTAGAGGAAAGGAGGAACAGGGGAGATATGATTTAGACATTCAAATACTTGAAGGGTATTAACATAGAACAAAATCTTTTCCAGAGAAAGGAAAATGGTAAAACCAGAGGACATAATTTGAGGTTGAGGGGTGGTAGATTCAAGAGCAATGTTAGGAAATTTTACTTTACGGAGAGGGTGGTGGATGCCTGGAATGCACTCCCGAGAGAGGTGGTGGAGAGGAAAACAGTGACTGAGTTCAAAGAAACGTGGGATGAACACAGAGGATCTAGAATTAGAAAATAATATTAAATATTGAACTAAGGCCAGTACTGGGCAGATTTGCATGGTCTGTGTTTGTATATGACCGTTTGGGGGAGGATGGGCAGGAGAGGCTGGGCAGGAGAGGCTGGGAGGGTTTAGATGGGATAGAGTAAGTTTTAACGGAGATTTTGGTAGTTGGAACCCAAGTACAATACCGGGTAGAGCTTTGGATTCCTGCCCAGAAATAGCTAAGAGAAAAAATTTAAAAAATTTAAATTGAATCAGGTTGGGCAGACTGGTGGACCATTTGGGTTTTTATCTGCCGTCATCTACTATGTTACTATGTCAGCATGCATGCTTCTGGTAGAAAGAAGTTGCCTGCGGCCATGTCAAACAAGACTCTCAGATACTCTATGGATTGAGTCAGCATCAAATTGCTCTTTATAATAATAATAATTTATTTTCCTACATACCGCCCAACTGGAAGTTCCGGGTGGTTCACAACAAGAGAACTGAGACATATCAGTGAAGACACAAAATACAGTAGAATTCAGTGGAATACAATACAGTGAAATACAATATGATGCAGTACAATGTAATATAATATGAAATCATCGCATAAATTAACTAAACAAATAGGTTTTTATCGATTTTCTGAACTCAAGGTAAAATTGGGATTGGGCAATTAGAGGACACAGCCAAGAGTTCGTTTTTCCCGCTTGAAAAGCCAGAGTTTTGTCTATGAAACTTTTAAAACGACAAGCTTTCAGAGTGGGGTACATAAACATACCCAAGTTTCTTGTGTTCTTATTTGATGAGAATAATTTTTAGTTGGGTGGATAAGTATGGTGGTAATAGACCGAAGAGTGCTTTATAACAAATGCAGATGAATTTAATAATAACTCTAGTTTCAAAAGGGAGCCAATGAAATTGCACGTAAAAAGGGCTTACATGGTCAAATTTTTTTAATCCAAAGATCAGACGAACAGCCGCATTTTGAACCAGGCGAAGTCTTAGCAATATTTTCTTGGTTAACCCTAGGTATGTGATATTACAATAGTCTAAGGTAGATAAGACGGTGGATTGAACTAGTATCCTAAAGGACTCCATGTCAAAATATTTTTTTATGGTTCTTAGTTTCCATAAAATAGCAAAGCATTTTTTAGTCAGTTGGTCAGTATTTCTCAAATGTTAGGTGTCGGTCTAGAGTAACTCCCAAGATTTTGATGTGACTTGCTATCTCGAAATTTTGACCATTGAGTTGAATGGCGGTTTCCCCGAGTTTGTCATTGGGGCTAGCAAGAAAGATCTTAGTTTTCTCAGGGTTGAGTTTCAATTTTGACTGCAACATCCATTGTTCTATTTTTCACAGAATATTTGAGATTAGGATACTTAGTTCTGTTGAGAATGATTGTAGTGGTATTAGTATAGTGATATCATCAGCGTAAATGTAGAATATTACATTGAGACTTTGTAGTAAATTAGCCAAAGGGACTAAATATATATTGAACAGTGCTGGTGATAGTGGAGAGCCTTGCGGGACTCCACAGGAATTTGTCCATAGGGGAGAGTATTTACCTGCACTGTATACTTGATAAGATCTGTTTTTCAGGAAACCCTGGAACCATTTGTGTATATTACCTGTGATTCCAATTGAATTCAAGCAGCCCAATAGTAGATCATGATCTACCAGCTCGAAGGCACTGCTTAGATCTAGTTGGAGAATCAGGGCACTGGTACCTAAGCTAAATAGGTTGTTTAGTTGATTAATTAATAATGCTAGTATGGTTTCTGTACTGTGATCTGAACGAAATCAAGATTGGCAGTTGTGCAGGATATTAAATTTTTCTAAGTATTTGACCAATTCGTCATTTACTAAATCCTTCTAATATTTTAGTAAATAGCGGGATGATGGCTACTGGCCTGTAATTTTTTACACATGTAATGGGGTCTTTCGGTTTTTTTTTATAATGGGTGTGACTATAATTTGTCCTAGTTCCTGCCCAAATCGACCTTCTTGCAATTGGAAAAGGACCCATTTGAAAAGGTTTGCTCTGAAGGAAAAGGGTACGTTATTCAGTACGTTGCTAGGGTAGTTGTCTAATCGACAGTGCTTTTTCGTGTATTTAGAAAACAGTTTAGAAAAAAAGTTCCAAACAGGGGTGGCGAATTGGTCCCAGATCATATCTACTCTAATATCATCTACTGGTCTAGTTAAATTCAGCATGTCGTTAGTCTGGCCCCCAAATTGGCTTTTTTATGAAAAAGTCTGCTAGTTTATCAGCAGTTGGGGGGCATTCCATATTTGTTCGTTTTTTGGAATTAACTTCAAACAGAGTATTGACCAGTTCAAACAGGTCTTTACTGTTGGTTTTTACTTCGCCAGTTGTTTGCATGTAGTATTTCTCCAAGATCTTAGTTTTATATTCTTTAACTTTTGCTCTCCATTTAATCTTGTCTTCATCCTTACTGGATTTAATCCAGACTTTTTCCATCTTTTGTAGTACCCTTTTTAGTTCCGTTAATTTCTTGTCAGATATTAACTGGTCTATCTTTCTTAGAATATGCTCTTTTAGGTGCAATAGTATCTAGAATATGATCACTGAGATTGTTCCAATCATTTAAAAAAAAGTTTTCTGGATCTTCTTTAGCTTTTAATTCATAATGCGACCAGAATTCCGTTTGGTTTTTCCTTGCTTCTGCTAATAGTACTAGTACTGTTTGTTATTTTTATAGCCCTATTTATTAGATTTTTCTTGCCACTTAAAATTACATAAGCGGTGATCATACCAAGCCGTGTCACTCCACGACACTTCCATAAGATCAATTTTTGTATTAAGTTGCGGTTTTCAGAAGATCACCAGATCTATCTGGTGGCCTCTTTGATGTGTTTTTTCTTGACTTGGTGTAAAGAAATCTTGATAAGATAGAAAAGAAAATAGATTGTTAACATCAGCAGTCTCTTGGTCCATGTGGATGTTAATATCACCTAGAACAGGGGTAGGGAACTCCGGTCCTCGAGAGTCGTATTCCAGTTGGGTTTCAGGATTTCCCCAATGAATATGCATGAGATCTATTTGCATGCACTGCTTTCAATACATATTCATTGGAGAAATCCTGAAGACCCGAATGGAATACGGCTCTTGAGGACTGGAGTTCCCTACCCCTGACCTAGAAGGTGGTGATATGGCCCGAGCATAGTACTAGATGAAACAAATTCATAAGTCATTTTTTTGCTACTTTCCATTTCTTTGGGGGAATATAGAATAATATAACAATTAGACTATCATCTAGTGAGCATTGTGACAATCTACAGGTTAAGATTTCATAATCGGGAGTTAATCTTGAATCTAGTTTCTCAAAGTCAAAGGAGTCATTCAAAATGATTGCCAGACCACTACCTCTCTTTGAGTTTCTGGATAGAGGAACTATTTTGAAACCTTGGGGTAAGAAATCATTTATGATTACATCGTTATCTGAGATCAACCAGGTTTCTGTGATTAGGACAATATCTGGTTTGGTGTCCTTTAGCCAATCATGTACTAGATTTGATTTATTTCTGATTGATCGAACATTCAGGTAAGTGCCCTTCAGGTAAATTTTGCACTCAAGGGTGAGGTCAATAAATTAATGGGTTTCAGAGTTCTTAGCCTTTGTGCATAAGGTTTGGAATTACGGTGAGATGGGACCAGGACCAGGACCAGGACTGGAATTTGCCACAGTCCCGATTCTCCATAATCATGTAGACAGTGTGGGGTTCTACAAGGGACTTCGTATTTAATAGCCCTATTCCAGGAAAAATGGATTGGAATAGATTCAGTGTTAATGATTGCACTAGCCCAATTTTTAAACCAGATTAAGTAATACATCCCAAAGGACAGTAAGTAACAAGTCAGTTTCGCCATTTCTAGTATGGGGTTTAGGATATACAGTCAAACTTCGGTTTGAAAGTAACCTGGTTTGTGAGTGTTTTGCAAGATGAGCAAAACATTCTTGCAAAATTTGTCTCGCAAACTGAGTGTTGACTCAATTTGCGAGCACCCCCCCGATAACTGGCATCGCTCCCCCTGCTTGCAAAGCCCCCCCCCCCCCGCTCGAATCGGCACCCCCTGCCCGAACAACTTGAAGACTGGAATTAACTTCAAACAGAGTATTGACCAGTTCGAATCTTTACTGTTCGTTTTCTAATTCTCCCTCTCACCGAGAATCTTGGCCTCGGGGGGGGACGTATCAAATCGAGTTTCCATCATTTCCTATGGGGAAACTCGCTTTGATATACGAGTATTTTGGTTTACGAGCATGCTTCTGGAACAAATTATGCTCGTAAACCAAGGTTCCACTGTAATTTTTATTAGAGTAAGTCTTAGAATGTAGAGTCTATTCGCTTCTTATATAAACGTGGTCAGGTTGAGTCTTAAAAGTTGAATAAAACAAATCGGCTTGTATGGCATATAATTGTGCCTACTCTTTAAAAACTTAAGGCCGGATTTAGTAAACTGCTCGATCGGGCCCACATGATGCGGGCAGGTCCGATGAATTCACAAAAAACAAATATGCAGATGGGGGGCGATCTGAGGAACGCCCCCCATCTGCCTGCCCAGATCGCTGGTGCGCGATCCGCAGACTATCTGTAGATGGTCTGCGCATGCCCGTCCGAGCCGGGGCCATTTTTTTTTTTTACTTTTCTGCACGCACCCTCCTGCTCTCCCCTTCCAAGCCCTGCTCTTGCCACCCAGACTCTCCTGCTCTCTGTCGCCTTCCCTGCAGTGCGAGCCCGCGGGTTTAAAGTGGGACTGCACTGCAGCATACAGCCCCTTTTTAAACCCGTGGGCTCAAACTGCAGGGAGGGCGGCAGAGAGTAGGAGCTTGGAGCAGAAAGTAGGGCTGGAAGATCGGAGCAGAGAGCAGGGATATGCGCCACACGTTTCATTTTTGGGGCAGAGAACAGGGCTGCAAGTTCGGGGCGAGCAGGCAGGAGACATGGGGCAGAGCAGGGCTGCAAGATCGGGGCGGGCAGGCAGGAGACACGGAGAAGAGCAGAGCTGGAGAGTCGGAAAGATGTTTTCGACTGGTCCCCAGCAATCACTTTTCAGGATGAGCGGAAAGCCCAGTCGAATCGCAAAATTTGTTTAGTGAATTGCATCCCTGCCTACTTTGCATGTAGTTCCCTTCATTTGCATGCGTGGATTGTAATCGAATTGCTACACAGGTTAGTGAATTGTGCAGGAGGGAAATCTAGTCGCAAAGTGCTTGCAAACCGATCGATACACGATCGGTTTGCTTAGTGAATCTAGCCCAAATGGCTAGCACAAAGGGCTAGATTCACTAAGCAAATCGATCTTGTATCGATCGGTTTGCAAGCACTTTGTGACCAGATTTCTCTCCTGCCAACTCCCTCCTGCCATCGGCGATTCAAAAAAAAAAACCCCAAAAACAAAAACATGCTGCCCCCCATCCCGCACCAATATGGCAGGAGGGATGCCAACTTTCCCTCCTGCCACGCCCCCCTCCCCCAAGGTCCTCGCCCCCCTCCCCCCTGACTGGCACAGCCCCAAAAAGTTGGGAGCAGGAGGGGTGCTCAGTCCCTCCTGCTCCGTAGCTCTCCCACCCCACCCGCTGACCGGCCCACCTGTGGCCCCCCCAGTATCTCTATGTTGGGAGCATGACGGGTGCTCAGTCCCTTCTGCTCCTCCAGGTCCAGCGATGCTGGGGCCTTAGGCCCCGCCCTGGTGCATTATGTGATGCACAGGAAGGAGCCTAAGGCCCTGAGTGGCTGAGGCGCCTCGGGTTCCTCTCCACTTGGGAGGGGCATGAGGCACCTGAGCCAATCAGGGACTTCCTTAGGGCTGAGCCTAAGGAAGTCCCTGATTGGCTCAGGCGCCTCAGGCCTCTCCCAAGGGAGGAGGAACCCGAGGCGCCTCAGCCAATCAAGGTATTAAGCCCCTTCCCATGCATCACATGATGCACCGGAGTGTGGCTTAAGGCCGCTATTGCACAGTGGCCCGTGGGGGAGCAGGAGGATTTTGCGTTTCTCCTGCTCCCGAAGATTGAGGCCTAGGCGCAGAGAGACCGGGCACCCCCTCCTGCTTCTGAAGAGGAGCCTTGCCCTAAGGAGCAGGAGGGACCGGGCACCCCTCCTGCTCCCAACAATTTAAAAGGTATGGGGGACGGGTGGGACGGGCCTGACTTGGGGTGGGACAGTTGTGGGTGAGGCGGTGGGGCCAGTCAGGATTGATTCAGGGGGGTGTTGGGCTGGGGAGTCAGACTACTGCAGACTCTCCTGCCTGCCCCGTTCTCTCCTTCTCTCTGCCGCCAATGTGCCTAAAAAGCACTAAAATAACTAACTTCCCAATGGGCCACTGGATCCAAGATGGTGTTTTGAACAGACGCTAGGCAGTGAGCTCCGTGCTAGCACTGTTTCACAAGCCCTCTTTCCCTTTACCTGCTTTGTGCGGCTTGTCTACTTGTGTCTGCTGGCGTTTGAGTTTTTCCTGCGGGCCTCGAGCGGTGCTGCGGGACCAAGCACAGAAGAGCCCCGAATTGGGAAGAGGAAGGGAACTACTTAGTCAATTCCTCCGGTTGCTGGGAGTTCCAAGATCTTGGTGCAGACAACGCTGGACGGAGGGTTCTCTCGTCACCCCAAGGAGATGCCCCCCCCCAATGCTGGGCTCGGCAAACCTTAGTGACGATCGGGTTTCCTTAAGGGGTGAAGTCCTGTCCAACCAGGAAGCAGCCCTGCAGAGAGAATGGCTGAACAGCTTACCCTGGAAGGTGGATTGCTGTCTAGCCCCGGAGGAGCAGTGAGAGGATAAGTAATGGAGGAAGAAGTACCCACTGGAGCCCAGACATCGGCACTCAAAGCAGAGGCAGGGAAAACTATTGTGAGTAACATCATTCACTTTGGACAATTGACTAAGCTAGCAGTTGTGAATTTAGAGGAACTGTGGAGGGTTATAGAAATCATGGACTCTAACCTCCAGAAGGCGATGATTAAGTACAGGCGGACTGTCTCTCTGTCAGCTCTCAGGTTGGGGCCAATGAGGAAAAGTTAAAGGAACAAGCAGGGAGAAACAAGATGGTGTTTTGGTAGTCAGATGCTGGGTTTGTAGCTCCTGTCTGAACTGACTTTTTCCTAAAACTACAGATGGCAGTAGGGCTCCCAGTGAGTAGGAGGATCAAATAAAAAAATCCAGAGTGGATTCCTTCTGCATATGGCTCGCGGCCATGGGAAGATAACCAGTTTGTCCAGAATGACACATCCATTGCACTGGAATAGACACTGCCAAAGTAAATCTGATCATTATATTGGAACCCTTATACTGAACCTCCTCTTCAAAATACAATCCTTGAAAGGCTTTTTTTTTTAAAACATAAGCTAACATTCTTAGGCCAGGATGTTCAAAAAAGGCATTAAAAAGCAACTGTCTGCTAACACAGCCATTTTGATAGCGGGTCATTTTTAAAAAAATCACACATGCAAATGAGGTCGGCGGATAGCAATGAAGATTCACTAAATTTAAATGCGTCGAGTCGCTGGTGATAGTGATTGGCACATGCGCAGAATATACAAGGAAAGAGGTGAATGTGCGCGTGTCCTGGGAAAGCAATGTAATGCAATGAGCACATGCTTTGATTAAGCATAAAATATGCTTGGGTCTGACATATCTTTTCTTCAGGACAACATGGACAGTGCAAAGATATGAACCACCATCCATATTTAACACAAAACATGAGCAGCTTATAAATGCTTCTAAACCACGGGCGTTCGAATTTTGAACCATGGCAAAAATCTCAGCATTCTTTGTGAGGTTTCCCTGCCGTAAAGCATCAATAGCACTGTAAAGCATCATCCAGTATAGAAAACATGTGAGTTACAAACACTTTTCAGGGGCGGTGTGTCAATCATAGGCATGGCATAGCTATTGGATGAAAAGAGGGGAAAAGCAACAATGGCTTTTAACAAGCACAGATAAAACATGCCTTTCTTTCCCAAAAACTACTATAATTCAGGTAAATCTTGTAATTTCTTTTTAATGTAAAATTTTATCATGACCCATAGCCAGAAACACTCCAGAACTGTGCTTTTACTACTCCCCTAAAAAATATATACATTTTATTTTTTTCATTAACCACAGTGAAAATACATGCCACAAAAATGGACTTTTCACAGTACTGGCACTGTACCGGCACCCCCGGACTAGTCGCTGTTTTTTGTTGTTAAAAGCCAAAGCTGGTCATAGAAAATGCCTCGGCAATTTTTTAAAGAATCCACCAGTACGCTCATTTCAATGTTGAAGAGCCCATTTGCATGTCATTATCAGAAACTGCTAGAAACCTTGCTAAAGACAGATAATCCGTTTTGATAATCCGCCGCTAAAATGTGTGCAAGCTAAACCGTCAGAAAACAGTTTAGTGATGGCGTTAAAGTTTCGAGAATCTGGGCCTTAGTGTCTGCTCTGGAGTTGAACCTATATTTTCATAAGACTAGATTACAAGGTTGGTTTTTTGTTAACATACAGTGTTTACCTTCCCTCCTGTTTTTGAGAGTTTTCTTTGATGGAATTTAGAAAGAGAAAGGCTGCAGTTGGAGTGAGAGAGAGAATTGAGAGCTAGAAGCACTAAAGTCAGTGATCATCACTAAACCAGTTTTGACTGCTTTATTGACAATCGCATTTGCCGACCCGATGCACAAAATGAATGCCCATTTTCCAATCCGGCCAAGCAAATTAGCTATTTCATGTTAAAAACCCAATACAAACTACCCAATTATGTAAAAATTTTGAGAGTGACATTGGATCGATCCCTGACTTTAGATGAACATACGGATGCATTGGTTAGAAAATGCTTCTCGGTATTGTGGAAACTAAGATCTATCAGAAAATATTTTGATGCTGTATCATTCCATTTATTGATTCAATCATCCATTCTAAGTATGCTTGACTACTGTAATATCATTTACTTGGGAACTTTTAAGAAAACTCTTCAACGACTTCGAGTTATTAAAACTCGGCTGTTAGATTGATTTTTGGTTTGAAAAAAATGGGAACATATAAGTCCCTATTATCAAAAATTGCACTAGTTGCCCCTGGAAGCAAGAGTTCTGTCCAAATTCTCTTGTCTTTGTTTTAAATCAAATCAATATTTGGGCTGGCCCCTACGTATCTGGTCTCTCATTTTAGACTGAACTGTTCTAACAGGCCTACTCATGGAATTCACATGTTCACTTATCTTACAATAAAGGCCTGTCGATATAAAAGATTCTTAGATAGAACTCTTGCTTTCCAGGCGGGTAACTGAATGAATGGTTGGGTAATATTATTACGCATTCCTCATCCTACTTCAGTTTAAGAAAATGAGTAAAAACAAAATTATTTAATCGATTTGTAAGTTAAGGTTTTACTATTTTTTTACTTTCACATTGTATGTACGTACTGATGATTTTATATTGTGTTTTATTCCCTGATTGTCCAGCACTTCTTGTTGTAAATCACCTCGAATTATTATGGCTTTGGTGGTATATAAGAAAAAATTATTATTATGATGATGTACTAAAAACGCTTGGCAATGCACAAAAACAAGCACATATGTATCCATTTTTTTAAAAAAAAGGAAAATAAAAGGTTTCCTGCCTCGAACAGCTGAGTGACAGAAACTGCTTCAGGGCTTACACTGCCTCTCAGCTGTTTGGGCTTCCCCTGCTGGCTCTGCACATGAGTGAGAGTAGCTCTCACAGTGATCAATCGGACAGGAGAGACGGGGATTGCAACAAACCTTCACATGAATCATTTGCATGCAAAATTTTTTGTGCATCAATAGCTCTTTTAGAATCGGCCAAAAATCGGATCGGAGCAGACCCACGCAGTCTTACTGATCTTGTTTAGTGCATCTAGCTCTGAGGCAGCTGCAACCTGAGAAAGGAAAAGACAGGAAGGGATTTCATGCTTTATTGTGGGAGAATTCCTATGCAAAACACTACACAATGCAGAATTTTGCAGAATTTTAAAATATGTACAGAATTATCAATTTTTTTTGCACAGAATTCTGCCAGCTACTGTGGCAGCAAACTCCATAATGACACTTTTCCCAATCAGCTTGTCCTTTGCAAGAAATGTGTCATCTCAAAGTATAAATTCATACAGCGGTGGTGATTACATATTACAAGGAAAACAAACATCTGCGACCTTCTATATAATGGGAAAACCAAGAGGAAAATAAAGATTAGAATTATAGAACATCGCAGCTGTATCTTAAGACAAGTAGTATCCGCCCCATTAGTCACTCATTGGATAGAAATGGATCACACCATTGACAATCTTTATTTTTTTGTTTTCAAAACATTTAAACCACGACAGAGGGGAGGTGATATTAATCAGTTACTTTTACAATCAGAGCAGAGGGCGATTTTCAAAATGAAACATAGAAAAATGACGGCAGAAAAGGGCCAAAGCCCATCAAGTCTGCCCACTCTAGTGACCCTTCGCCTTGATTTTGTTCACCACCCCCTGCCTTTACATCATTAGAGATCCCACTTGAATATCCCATTTATTTTTAAAATCTGCCACGCTGTTGGCCTCAATCACCTGCAATGGGAGTTCGCTCCAATGATTGACCACCCTCTCGGTGAAGAAATACTTTCTGAAGTCACCATGAAATTTTCCTCCCATGATTTTCAGCGGATGCCCTCTGGTGGACGAAGGTCCTATAAGACGGAAGATATCCTCTTCCACCTCGATACGGCCCGTGATATATTTAAATGTCTCAATCATGTCCCCTCTCTCTCTTCGTTCTTCAAGTGAGTACAGCTGCAATTTATTCAGCCTTACTTCATACGGAAGATCCTTGAGCCCCGAGACCATCCTGGTGGCCATCTGCTGAACTGACTCAATTCTCAGCACATCTTTCCGGTAATATGATCTCCAGAATTGAACACAATATTCCAAATGAGGTCTCACCATGGATCTGTACAGTGGCATTATGACTTCTGGCATCCTGCTGATAAAACCTCTACGGATGCAACCCATCATTTGCTTTGCCTTGGAGGAAGCCTTTTCCACTTGATTGGCAGTTTTCATGTCATCACTAATGATTACTCCTAAATCCCGTTCTTCCATGGTCCTAGTTAAGGTCTCACCATTTAACGTGTAAGTCCTGCACAGATTTCTTTTACCCAGGTGCATCACTTTACATTTTTTAGCATTGAAGTTGAGCTGCCAAGTCGATGACCATTGTTCCAATAGTAGTAGGTCCTGCGTCATACTGTCAGGCATAGTGCTTTTACCTACTATGTTGCACAGTAATTCCTGCAGGCCTTAATCAGGATATAGATTATATCTCTTTTCTTTGAACATTAATATATTTATTCTAAACTGGTTTTATATTAAGTTAATTTCTAAGTGATAAAATATAATACATTTTTATATGTATACTTTATCTGACATTTATTATGACCCTCATGCCATTGTGGCTCTTTAGCTTTCTTGTTCATCACATTTTATAACCACATAACCTTTTAATGCCTACTGTACAATGATTCTTTTATGTATGATAATTTAATTCATCATGTTCATGTGGAATTGAATTTCATTAAGTGGCTTGATATGTCATTCAATCTATATGTCTCCATGGATTTTGCATTTTAATGTCTATTGAGAATTCAGTAATGATTTTTATGTATGTTTTTAATTACTTTTTATGAATCATTGATTATTATTATGATATTTCTATTTTAATGTGTTTATAAGTTTTTCATACACAATTGTTTCTAACTTTCTTTGATGTTAAGCATTTTTATATATGTTCAATGTGAACTAAGCCATGCCAAAAACCAATCATTTGCTTTTATAGTATAGGACACATTCCTTGAAAATCTTTCTCTATATATAACTGCTTTTAGAGTGTTAAGGCAGATATTCCACATAGAATCATTATGCATATTTATGATATTTATACTTTTAATATGCATATTTATACTCACATTCATATATATATATACACACATATCCATATTTGCATATTTATGTTTCTATATGCATATTCATATCTTTATTTGTAATTCATTAAAATCATGTCATTTATTCTGTTCCTGATGTAGGCAGATATAATGTATGGAAAATCTTAATCTTTTTTATATTTGAAATCTTTCATCTTTTTATATAAAGTTCATTTATCAAAGTCCTTCACTGATATGTTTAAAAACATATTCTTAATATGTGTTCATGCTTTTTTACATTGCACTTGACTAAATTTCATTCATTTCAGCAATTCACATTTCTTCTCCTCTCCTGTTATATGGAATGTTCCATTAATTAGGGTCCGTTTTTATTTTTGTAATGCAATTCATAGTCTTCTTTGATGTTTATCCTTTTTCTAGTAATCCTTCTTTTTTCTATCGATCCACCTAACTTTTAACTTTGAAACAATTCACTTTATTTATTTATTCGATTTTTTAGCCTGTCCTCCCAAAAGAGCCCAGAACGGGTTACAATGAATATATTGGTGCATTAAAATTATAAGTAAGATAGGTACTTAGAAATTCACTTACTTAGAAATTCACTTACTTCAGTTCTGTTAGCTTCCTTTTTCCCCCCTCTTTCTTTTTGTTTTGTGGCACAATCCACCAATCAGATTGCATATTTAATTGCTCCTCCTTCAATGCACTCCCTTTCCATTGCAAATGCAAGCAGTGTCTCACTTCCGGTTCACCACACAATTGGTAAGTGCTTCTCACACGTTTTTTACTTTGGTTCTTATTTTGGTTTCTGCTTCTGTTCTATTTAAACCTGCACAGCTCTTTTACACTGCATTTTTCAAGGATGTCATGGGTCTTTGATGATTTCTTCTAGATTTTGTTTTTCTCAGCTTTCATTTTTCCTCTTAACTTTTACTGGATGTCTTCCATATTGTTTACTGGATGACTCTCTTTTGGTTTTTTCCTCTGGCTTTTTCTTTTTCTCTTAATTAGCAATATTCAGCTATGTATTTTTATATCCCTTATATTTTTTTTTTAGTGTTATTTAGTAATGTGCAGCATAGTTCCTTTTCTGAGCCCATCCCCCACTATCACTTTTCTGTGGCTCCTTCTCATCATTTTTCTTTCAATCACAGCTCACTGGGTATGCTAACTTGTATGGATTTTGACCTGTTAGTTTTTCAATTAGGTTTTCAATTTAGCCTCTTTATTGGAAGATCTCACCCTCTCTTTTTTACTGCATGGCCCCCTTCTTTCTATCATCTATCATCTGTATCTGTTTTTGGGTTTTAAAATATTCTACATAGCTTTTTAAAAACATTCTATATGGCTTTGCTAATATGTTTAATCTTAAACTTGGGTTTTAACTTCTGAAATTTTAAATTCAATATTATTTTAGTTTCCCACGTACTCACCTTTATAGGACCCCCAGGGTATGTATTCCTCATTCATTTTTTGTCCTATATAGTTCCCTTTGTGTCTTTCTAGCTTGTTTAAACACAAGTATTCACTGATCATTTGTTTAGCATGGTCTTCGCACGTCCACCATTTTTATAATACAATTAAGTTTTTCACTTCACTCTGCATTTAGCATAGATCCAAATATTTTCTGTTTTCACATTTTTATGACATTTATCACCTTTTTCACCAACTCATTTTTATTAGTGCCATTTACATCACTGTGTCCTTTATCACATATCTTTCATACTCTTTGCATGTCAGATATCATTCACAGTTTCACATTTTATCACCACTACTATTCATAACTTACATGCATTCTTAATGTACCCCTCATTATTTATAGGACCCCTGAAGAAGACTTTTTGTTGAAACGCGGACCGTGTTGGGTCCTGTATCCCTAGCGGACTAGGTCCTTTAAGGCTCTTATGTGGATGATTTACTTTTATGTGGATGGAATTATTTTATGTGGATGATTTTAGTGTACCTTTGGAACTTTGATACTTTCATATAAAGTCCATTTGGGAACATCGTCACTCCACAGAGTTTTTTTGGTTTTCTCTGGATTTTCTTCTTTGTGGATATTTTGGGGTCAATTCCTTTTGTTTTTTGAAAGGAGAAAAAAGCCACAGGAGTCTCAGTGTATCCAGTCTAATACACTGTTGTGGAACCAGTATCATTCATCGGCAAAAAACCTCCTATATTACTTTTCCTTATGCTGCTTTTCCTTTGCTCAATGAATTCACTTAAGGCTGAATACTTCAATATGCAAACATAGCATGCACATACTTATCTCTATTATTCCAACAGGAGGCCAGTTTCACTAATTGCTTTGTTAGGGGATTGTAGGTGCTGCAACTCTTCGAATCAAACTTCTCAATTTATTCCTTTCTCAGCCATGAGCCCCAAGACTTGTTGATAGTTCTACACCAATGGAGCAGCCATGTACAGAAGACAGGAAATCTGAGAGAAGAGCTGCTGTCAGCATGCCTCTAGTAGATAAACATGGCCGACTGCTGTGTCTAATAAGACATCCATATACTCCAGGGACTGTGTCGGCTTCAAATGGCTCCTCCTGTAAATTACAAGCAAGGTCAGGTCATGCAGGAGTCGGAGAACCTGATCCAGTCTTCTGACCCTTGGAAAATGAGGGAGTTCTGAGCAGCCAGTCATCTAAGTAAAGATGGGCCTGTAAACCCATCCTGCGTAGGTAAGCAGACACTAACACCATCACCTTGGTGTATGTGCGAGGGGCCATCATTAGGCAAAGAGGAAGAACTGAAAAATGAAAATGAATTTCCAGCACATGAAATATGAGAAACTTTCTGTGACCCAGTAAAATGGGAATGTGCAAGTAGGCCTCTGTGAGATCCAGAGAGGCTAGGAACTACCCCCTGGGCAACCGCCGCTATGATGACACTAACCGTCTATTAGTGATAGGAAGAAATGCAAAAGTGGCATTGTGTGAATCAAAAGTTAAGGGGAGGAAGCTGATAAAGAAAAGGCCAAATTGCTTATATTTCTGCTCTGTGTTCATGGCTGAAGCACCAGGAGCGGGACTGCAGAAGACAAATATGAATAGGGATGGAAGAGTAATAGACCCTGATTGATTTTCAGAGGGTTGTGTTTGTGAGGAGCTAGCTAAAAAAAGGTAGACAAAGCAATGGGGCCGGATGGTGTACATCCTAGGGTGCTGAAAGAACTTAGGGAAGTTCTGGTAGCTCCGCTGACTGACCTTTTCAATGAGTCTCTAGAGTCAGGAGTGGTACCGGAGGACTGGCGAAGGGCGGATGTGGTCCCTCTCCACAAAAGTGGAAGTAAGGAAGAAGTAGGGAATTAGAGGCCAGTAAGGCTGACTTCTGTGGTAAGCAAATTAATGGAAACACTTTTAAAACAGAGAATGGTCATATTTCTGGAATCCTGTGGATTACAGGACCGGAGGCAACATGGATTCACTAGAGGTAGGTCTTGTCAGACAAATCTGATCAATTTCTTTGACTGGGTGACCAGAGAATTGGATAAAGTATGTGCGCTAGATGTGGTATATTTAGATTTTAGCAAAGCCTTTGACAGTGTTCCACACAGACGTCTAATAAATAAACTGAGTGTCCTCAGGATGGGTCCCAAAGTGACGGGCTAGGTCAAGAACTGGTTGAGTGGAAGGCGACAGAAGTTAGTGATCAATGGAGATTGCTCTGAGGAAAGGGATGTTACCGGTGGTTCTGTTCTTGGGCCTATTCTTTTCAAAAAACTTTTCAATCAGTTCTTTTATATCTGTCCCATGGTCAGACCATTTTTTAATTCCATTAACCTATTTTTCTCCTACAGTTAAAAATGAGACTGCTAGTAAAATTATCAAATTTAGAGATTTTAAAACATTATCCGCTAATCAACTAGCTGAAAACTTCCATTTTACACCTTCAAACTCTAAATCTATCACTCTAGATGATTATTTATTATTATGGAATGAGAATATACAACTTTTACTTGACAAAGTAGCTCCATTTCATACTAAATATATTTCAGCTAGAAAATGTTCTAATCCTTGGTTTACTGCAGAACTCATATTGATTAAAAAACAAATGAGATCCCTTGAGCGCTGTTGGAGAAAAAACAAAACTCACTCTAATTTAGAAAAATTTAAAATTTACTCCAATCTGTACAAAGAAAAAATAAATCAAGCAAAAAGGAAATATTACTCTGATCAAATTTTAAAAGCTAGAAATGTTTCTACTCTATTTAAAATATTAAAAACAGTTACTCCATCTTCAAAAAAACCAGACCATTCTTCAAGCCAGTTACCAACAGCACAGGAACTTGCAACCTATTTTGTTGATAAAATTAAAAATATTAGAGAAAAATTTGGAGTTACTAATGAGTCTATACCTAATCAATTTGATACAGCAACTTCCTCAGTGCTATCTGCAAAATGTTCACAATTTCATCTCCCTTCTCTGGAAGAATTAAAATATTTAATCAAAACAATCAACAGTAAGGGTACACGAAACGAATCTATCCCGCCATTTATCCTTAAACAACATTTTGATTTTTTCGGACCCCTAATACTTTTTTTGATCAATGAAAGTCTACAGCACAGCACAATGCCATCGGCCTGGAAAACTTCTACTATTCATCCCATTGTCAAAGATCAAAAAATAGGCATCGAAGAGAAATCAAATTATAGGCCAATTGCCAATATCCCATTTCTTGCAAAGATAACAGAGAAAATTGTTTTTAATCAAATATCAAACTTTATAGAACAAACAAATATTCTACATCCTAACCAAACCGGTTTCTGGCAACACCATTCCACCGAACATTCCCTAATAGGTATGACATCATCTATACTATACCACCTGGATCACCACTCTTCTGTCCTTCTGATTTCACTAGACCTTTCAGCAGCATTCGACACAGTTGATCATAATCTTTTATTAAATAGATTACAATTTATTGGCATTTCCGAGCAAGTTCTTCTTTGGTTTAGGTCCTATTTTGATAATCGAACTTCTATAGTCTCTTTTAATGATTTTATTTCTTCGAGTTTCTCCAGCTCCTATGGCATTCCTCAAGGTTCTATCCTATCTCCTCTCCTGTTCAATATTTTCCTCTCTCCCCTTATGACTCTCTGTCAATCTATTGGTTTCTCAGTATTCGCTTATGCTGATGATGTACAACTCTTACACCCCCTTGACCCTAATAATCTGTCAGAAATTGCCACCATTAATGAAAAACTTAAACAGATTCATCTATGGTTGGACCAAAACAGATTGTCCTTAAACATTAATAAAACCAACACTTTACTCTTTCCCTGGAAAGAAAATCACAAAATAGCGGTTTCTATTAATATACAAGGAGTTACACTCAAACAAGTAAATAAAATCCGGACACTAGGTATCATTTTAGATGAAAATCTTACTTATCATGACCACATTAGCTATGTGGTCAAGAATACTTTCTACAGGTTACGTCAAATCCGCTCTATTTCAAAATTCCTCTGTCCCAAATCTTTAAATACATTAATTCATTCATTGATTATTTCAAAAATTGACTACTGTAATGCTTTATTCAAAGGAATGGCCCAAAAAGAAATTAGAAGATTACAAATTATCCAAAACACTTCCATCAAATTAATTATGGGGGCCAAAAAGTTTGATCATGTCACCCCGTTACTTCAAAAGGCACATTTACTCCCTGTGGCACACCGCATTCTTTATAAATTATCTTTACTCACCTTTAAATCATTGCTATACAAAACTCCATCATTTATTTACAAAGTTTTAATTCCATATTCTTCTCAAAAAACTTTAAGATCAAATGAACAACTTTTATTGGTTATTCCCACCCTTAAAATGATTAATACACGAAGGCAATATATTTTTACCGTTACAGCACCACAAACTTGGAACTCTCTCCCACTTTACTTAAGACAGGAGAAAAATTTTGATAAATTTAAAAGCCAACTTAAGAACTTTCTTTTTAAAGACGCTTTCAATATCTAATTGAAATGCCAATTGCTCTTTATAGCTGCCGTTCATTTTGTTCAATTGTGTATTATACTCCCAATAAACTATTTTGTTTTCCCTTTCCCTTTGTATATTATCCTTAAATGTTCTTCCTTTCCTATCATAAAATGTATTTCGTTCCCTTCTATCCTAGTGTTTCCTGTTGTAATTTGTCTGTTTTTAAAAGATTTTTATATTTTTTATATATTCTTGTTATTGTTTACCTTATATTTATAGTTTATGTACATCGCTTAGTAACTGTGATAGGCGATCAATCAAATAACGAATAAACTTGAAACTTAACATTTTTATACACATTATTGCTGAAGGGTTGTCAGGTAAAATTTGCCTCTTTGCGGATGATACGAAAATCTGCAATAGAGCAGACACGCTGGATGGTGTGAATAACATGAAGAAAGGTCTGGTGAAGCTTGAAGAATGGTCTGAAATTTGGCAGCTAAAATTTAATGCTAAGAAATGCAAGGTCATGCATTTGGGCCGCAAAAACCCGAGGGAATAGTACAGATTAGGGAGTGAAGAGCTTATGTGCACAACGGAAGAGCAGAACTTGGGTGTAATTGTATGTGATGATTTTAAGGTGACCAAACAGGTTGAAAAGGTGTCGGCGAAAGCTAGGATGCTAGGTTGCATAGGGAGAGGTATGGCTAGTAGGAAAAAAGAGGTATTGATGCCCCTATATAAGACTTTGGTGAGACCTCATTTAGAATATTGTGTACAATTCTGGAGGCTGCACCTTCAAAAAGATATAAAAAGGATGGAGTCAGTCCAGAAGAAGGCTACTAAAATGGTATGTGGTCTTCATCATAAGGCGTATGGGGACAGACTTAAAGATCTCAATCTGTATACTTTGGAGGAAAGGCGGGAAAGGGGAAATATGATAGACATTTAAATACCTATGTAGTGTAAATGCGCATGAGTTGAGTCTTTAATTTGAAAGGAAACTCTGCAATGAGAGGGCATAGGATGAAGTTAAGAGGTGGTAGGCTCCGGAGTAATCTAAGGAAATACTTTTTTACAGAAAGGGTGGTAGAAGCATGGAACAGTCTCCCAGAAGAGACTGTGTCTGAATTCAAAAGGGCCTGGGATAGGCACGTGGGATCTCTTAGAGAGAGAAAGAGATAATGGTTACTGCGGATGGGCAAACTAGATGGACCATTTGGACTTTATCTGCCATCATGTTTCTGTTTTTCCAAGCAGAAGTGTGGCACTATGCGTGCAGCATTCATGGGTATAAGGTCCAGGATGGATCTTAAAAATCATCAGAGTCTTTCTGACGGCCAATGAAGTATATGGAGTATCTGACTTAGTCTGAGTCATTGGGCAGGACAGGCTTTATGGTCTGAATGTCTAACAATTGCTGGACTGTGGCTTGTGCCTTAACAGCCCCGTCTGGGTGTCTCGCAGGAGAATTCACAAATCAGTCCGTCAAAGGCCAGCCAAATTCCAGCTGGTATTTGAACAGGAATATGTGCAAGACCCACTGGTCGAACAAAATGTGGGATCAGGCCTTTAGGAATGCAGAGAGTCTGCCCCTTAAATGCAGGCAGGCAGCCCTTGACCTGGCATCAATGTGACTCTGTGGCCGAGGGAGGTGCTCGGACAATGGACTAGTTACACTGGGTCGCAAGAATCTCTGCCTGGAGCCATGAAATTAGACCTCCCTGAGCCCCTAGAGGTCCTGTGTTTGCTATCAGGCAAGATTTTTAGGTGCCTGTCCACCACAGAATTCATAAGATTATCCAGGCTTTTGCCACACAACAACTGCCCCTTAAAGGGAAGCCTAGCAAGAGTAGCTTTCAAGGTAGAATCACCAGCCCACTTACTGATCCAGAACATCTTGCGACCTAATAAGCAGACGCCGTACCCAGGACCCGAAGAAAGTCATACAGGGTGTCAACCACAGAATCCATACCAGATAACAAAAGTTGCTGAGGCTGTTTGACCATCTCAGACTCTAAAGTGCACAGTTTAAATAAACAAGCGCGAGTGACAAAAGATGCTGCTGAGGCTGCCTAGACTCCCATAGCCACTACCTCAAATAGCCTCCTGAGGACAACATCAAGTCGGCAGTCCTGCATGCCATTAAGCAGTATGCCACCTTCAAAAGGGAGGTGCACTTTGTGGCCTAAGCCACCAGGGAATCCATTCTGGGCTGACTTAAAAGCAGCAGACATTCTTGTGCCATAGGATATAAATGGGACATGGCTCTTGCTGCTTTGAGAGCTCCCTCCGGAGCATCCCACTGATCCAAAATGAGGAAGTTAATGGCTAGATGCCAGGGAAATGCTGTGGACTGAGGTCTCACTCCACACATGAAATAAGAGGAGGTAGACAGAGCTGGCTGTCCCAAATGGAACTCATGCAGGGACTCCGAGATAAGAACCAGTAAGGCTGCAGACTGAAAGAAATGCAGAACCGAAGGACCATCCCCTGGTCAGAAGCTAGAGCAGGATCCTGAAAGTCAGCATACGTTCCACATCCCTCGAATATAAGGGATCCACAAAATGAGCATTTTCATCAGTATCTGCATGAGAAAGGTCTCCCAATCTGGAATAGCGACAGACTGTTAAGACAACGTGCTCTGTGTGGCAAAACAGCTCTGAGATAAGCCAAAGGTGGAGCTAGATTGTGCAAGAGAAGCATGGCTCTCAGGAGAGGCATTCTACAAAACTTTCCTAACGTCCAAGAAATTCTCCAGATCCTGGAGCGTAGAAGCACCCCCAGATGACTCAATCAAGTGTTTCTTGGGCTTCGGGGTAACCGCGACCTTTATGATGGGTCTTTCAGTTTTACCGGGCCCCAAAAATATAAAAAGCTGCCCCAACAGGCTGGCTGCCCATTTTGTCTCTTGCTTAATCAGAAAAAAGGCTAAGCCTGGCACTCCTGCCTCTCCCAGTTGTGCCAAGCAGCATATGGTACAAGGATGCTCCCGAGGCGCAAATTTTGCACAATCCTGACATGTATTCAAGTTATCAGAGTCCAAGGACTCCATCCCAACAATTTTTGAGGTAAAAATTGCAGTTTTGGAAGTGCAGGAAACTTTTGAAAAAAGATTGCTAAAATCAAACATGGCCACCATTACAATTTACGCACCAAAAACACTATCTTAAACCCTTAATGAAAGCACAAAAATAGTGATTTTAGGATTTTAGAGGTGGGGGGCATAGGGGAACATGTAGCAACCTTTAGATTTGCAAATTTCAGACCCCCCCCAAAAAAAAAAGAAAAATCACCTCATGGGCTATGACAGCCCTATTCACTGTGACCTGTGCTGGAAATGTGCTGCAGCTTGCTTCAGCTCTGAACAGTAGATGGAAAAAGAATTACTGCCTCAATCTGGAAATGCCTCCTCGATGATTATCTTTGGTTGCTGGTCAGATACAGAGTCTGACAGTTCCCCAATCCTGCAAACCAACGAATGTGCACTTCTGCAAGGGAAGATCGTGCCAAACAAACTTACTGCACTTCTTTGAGGGGGTAAACAAGTCAGTTGGACAAAGGGGAACCCGTAGACATCATTTACCTCGACTTCAAAAAGGCCTTTGACAAGGTACCCCATGAGCGGCTACTTAGGAAGCTGTGGAACCACGGGGTGGAAGGGAACATGCACAGATGGGTCAAACACTGGTTGGCAGGCAGAAGGCAGAGGGTTGGAGTGAAGGGTCATTACTCGAGCTGGAGGAAGGTCACGAGCGGGGTTCCGCAGGGGTCTGTACTCGGGCCGCTGCTGTTCAATGTATTTATCAATGACCTGGAAACGGGGATGAAGTGTGAAGTTATCAAATTTGCGGATGACACTAAACTCTGTAGAAGGGTTAGAAATGCGGAAGAGTGTGAGGACCTACAAAGGGACCTAAGAAAACTGGAGGAGTGAGCGAATAAATGGCAGATGGACTTCAATGTGGGGAAATGCAAGGTCATGCATTTAGAAAAAACCCGATGTTCAGCTACCAAATGGGGGGATTAGTGTTAGAGAGAAGTAGCCTTGAAAGAGATTTGGGTGTACTGGTGGACACAACAACGAAGTCAACAGCACAATGCGCAGCAGCCGCGAAGAAGGCAAACAGAATGTTGGGTATTATTAAGAAGGGTATTACGACCAGAACAAGAGAAGTCATACTGCCGTTGTATCGGGCAATGGTGCGCCCGCATCTGGAGTACTGTGTTCAGTATTGGTCACCGTACCTTAAGAAGGATATGGCAATACTTGAGAGGGTCCAGAGGAGAGCAACACGAATGATTAAGGGCATGGAAAACCTTTTATACGCTGAAAGATTGGAGAGACTGGGGCTCTTCTCCCTGGAAAAGAGGAGACTCAGAGGAGACATGATAGAGACCTACAAGATCATGAAGGGCATAGAGAGAGTAGAGAGGGACAGATTCTTCAAACTTTCAAAACATAAAAGAACAAGAGGGCATTCGGAAAAGTTGGAAGGAGACAGATTCAGAACGAATGCTAGGAAGTTTTTCTTCACCCAGCGTGTGGTGGACACCTGGAATGCGCTTCCAGAAGACGTAATAGGACAGAGTACGGTACTGGAGTTCAAGAAAGGATTGGACAATTTCCTGCTGGAAAAAGGGATAGAGGGGTATAGATAGAGGGCTACTGCTCAGGTCCTAGACCTGTTGGGCCACCGCGTGAGCGGACTGCTGGGCACGATGGACCTTGGGTCTGACCCAGTAGAGGCACTGCTTATGTTCTTATGCACTTAGAAAAAAAAAAAAGGGGGGGAAGGGAGTTTAAGAATGCAGCCGGTACTATGAAAGACACTGCTGAGCTTCCTAAGGGTGCCTAACAACCTGTGCTCAAACCCCTGCTTGGCAGTGGATGAGAAAAAAAAGTGGGGATGGCCCTCTACTCTAATTATACTTATGCAGGCTGGCTAACAGATACCACCAGGGATTGGCCTCTCAGCTGCAGACCGTAGCCTACCACTTTTTTCCACAGGCAGAGCTAAATGGGAAAGCTCAGATCACTGAAAAAATTCAGAAATATGCTGCATAGGGGCAAGATGGCATTCTGAGCAGAATCAGGGTTGAGAGCTCCCGTTCATTTGGTGATTTTGGTCTTTGAATTATACTTTTATAAAACTTCTTTGATGCCTAAAAGAAGGGGAAAACAGAGGGGTTTTCCTCCACCTACCTCTGGCTCTTCAACACAGAGACAGACTGTAATAACAGCGTTTACAGTCCAATCCTACTCACCGGGCACATCCGCTGCTGTGATTGGGGCAGAGCACAGCTTGGATGGTGAACCTTTGCTAAGCCCGCAAAGTCCGCACACCTTCCCCAAGCCTGGCAAAATATTGGGAGAGCAGACGATGCAGGAGGGCTTGCCGAGCATGGTGCGAACTGCACCCAAAATTGACCCGGAAGTGATTCCAGCGATGCCGACTCTTGGACAGGAGCTGTTGCACCTTGGGAGCTTGGGACCTGAGGGAACCAGCGTTGAGGAGGGTGAGGGAGCCCGGAGTTTGCTCTCTGGTGAGCTAGCCCAAGGGAATCTGGCAGCTATCTCCCCCCTCAAGCCACTGGAGAAACCACAGGCAGTGACTCTTGACTCCATCTGGACAGCGATTGAAAACCTGCACTCGGTCTGTACAAACTTTATTTCTATTACCTTAAAATCTTCATCCAGGATAACCCTTTAGCAGCAGAAGGTTGAACTTTCTAAATTAGAGAAATTAGCAATTGAGAATAAAAATTTGGTGACTAAACAAATGACTGATAAAATGATGTTTATGAGGAAGATAGAAAATCTGGAAAATCAACAAAAAAATTTTAATTTAAGCATTCTTAATTTTCCAATACCTAGATTTATGTCTCCACAGGAACTCTTTAAGAACTTTATGTTAACAGTTTTAAAAGTTCTGGAATTGAATCTTCCCCCGACGCAGAGAATTTATTTCAAATTATTTAGATCAATGCTGTCTTATTAAAATGTTTATTTTATTTTTATTTTTCCTCTAACTCTACTTTTCACTTCTCTATTACCCTCCAGGTACTTTAGTTAGATTGTGAGCCTTCGGGACAGTAAGGGAATTTTTCAAGTACCTTTCTTATTTCTAATCTTAATGTATATTTTCTGTAAACCGCTTAGAACTTAACGGATGTAGCGGTATATAAGAAATAAATTACATTACATTACATTATTACTTAAAGAATGTGCAAAAAGAAAAAGGGTTAGAAGCTGAAACTATGCAATTGGATGTATCTGTTATATTGCAATCTTCTGATATTGAAACACAGGGTTGGGCGACATTGTTAGTCTCGCTAGTTTTTTGCAGGATAAAGAAATGCTGTTGAAATTGTACTTTAATTTAAAGCAAGTCACCTTTTTAGGTGAAAAGATATATATATTTCCAAATGTCTCGAAATGGACACAATCCAGGAGGAAAGAATTTTTGTAATTTCGTTCTAAAGTGATTGCTATGGGGGCAACTTTTCAGTTAAGGTTTTCTTGTAAATGTTTTATTTCCTATCAAGGAAATAAATATATATTTTTTGAACCTGCCCAATTAGGTTTTTCTTGGAGAGTAAAGGTATTCTAATGCAGCCAGAACGAATCAAGTGTTTAGTGCGGTGTTTATTTAATAGTAGGTTAACATCTAAATACTGCTCTTTTGCTTTACTCGTTTAATTGTACTTATATCCCCTTTCCTCAGGGTGGGGGGGGGTTCTGTTTATGTCTTGCCTACCTCCTCGAATAGAGGACTATATGAGTTATATATTGCTTTGTACATTTTTCTTTAGTCAGTGTTGACTAAGTTATATGTATTTCAGTATTTCTTGTACCATTTTTGGTTGTATACAAATTATAAAGAAAGAAAGAAAAAAAAAGAAGAAATATGCTGCATAAAATAATGAGAGAGAACAGAAACACTCCTTCCGGTTCATGTGCAGAAGGGAAAAACTGCAGGTAGTAGCAAAACTCCCTGTGAAGTAGGAGAGAGTCAGAGAAATAATCCAGAGTCCTTCTGCAGATGGCTCACAGTCATTGGGAAAGAACCCACATGTCTAGAATGACTCATCTATTGCACTGGTAATGATATTAGTCCCACAACAGTGTATTATGCAGTCTTTAAACTAAATACATTGAGACTCCTGAGACATTTTCCTCCTTTTGACAGATGTTGGTTTTCCTATGCAATGTGTAATCTTCACCACTGTTTGAATTTAGATTGATTCTACATTTTTTTGGGGGGTGGGGAGGTGAATTCTCTCCAGTTTGTAATATCAAAGTTTGCCACCAAATATTCCATCAGTTTTTTTTTCTTGCTACTTTAAATTTTTATAGTAGCTCAAACTAGAAACAGCCTCTCTGAAAGCTATAGCACAAGTACTCTTCATTTATGGCAGGGGTGTCCAATCTGCAGCCCGAGGGCTACATGTGGCCCAGTGAAGTATTTTGTGTGGCCCCGGTCGAAGGCGATGCAGTGTTTTCCTCTGCTGCCCCCGGGTGTTTACTGCCTTACTGACTCCTTTCTCTGTCTTGCTGCAGCGTTTGCGTGGCCCCAGAAACATTTTTTTTCTGCCAATGCGGCCCAGGGAAACCAAAAGGTTGGACACCCCTGATTTATGGCTACTAGGCCCCCTCCCATGCAGCACAGCTACTATAGGGATCATCATTTTCTCAGGATTCTGATATTATTAACTACCTAAATCTAGCAACTAAGTATCACTACTGTACAATGGCAAGGACCACCACCCTTCCCCACAGGGATCAAGTCATTCTTTCTTTCCAACTTGCTATATCATTTTTAGCTGCAACAAGCAGAGCAAAGTGGTGTACAATCTACATATTGAAAAGAACTACAATATGATAGGACAGCCACATTAATAAACACAACCAACAATAATTAGAAAGTACCAAAAAGGAGAACAAAGGACCAGGGGAAGTGTAGGAGAGAAGGAAATAGGGAACCAGAGGTGATCAGCTGCTAGACAAACACCCGAATCATCCCAGAAAAGTCTGGCTGTATATGTAACCCAGTTTACTCTTTGTGGATACTATAAGGCTATACCTCAAAACACCTATAAACTCCTTGATAAATCAGAGAGAAGCAAGAAAGCCATGAAGGAGAACAAACTATCCGGGCGCTGACAATTTCCAAATCACATCCTCCAAATGACGAGAACAAACCAGAATCAAAACAGAAGACTTTTACCTCATATGCTTTATTCCAGCATTCTGTTTCCAGCCGGCTTTGATTCTGCTTTATCTGATTGAGGCTTGGTTTCAAGAGGGAACTGCCTGTTGTTTCTTTGGCCCAGTCATCCACCAGTTTGTGGAGATCATCAGTGAACATGCCTTTCTTGCTGCTTGAGGTTTGCTGACAGGAGTCCATACTGTTCCCAAAGCAACCATGATCTGATGAGAAGAGAGAGAGTGATAATATAATAATGGGTTTGGGGGAAGGAGTGGCAGGGCAGCAAGAGTCTCAGTCTATACCAACTATTCACACAGGGGACCAGGTCAATGAGCCCCTGCCCCTTTTTCACTGATTTTTTACATGGGGGCAGAAATAAGGGACAGAAGCAAGAATTAAGAGACCAAGAACGTTAAGCCAACTCATCCTTGACCAGAGACCCCTAATCACAAAAAAAAAGCATTAATGATAGGGAAATATCTACTAATGGGCACAGTATGCATATGGATAGGGAAAGCTGTTCTGAAACTGAATGTTTGTCATGACTCCCTCAGTGGTTCTCCAGTGTAATCCCATCATTTCGTGACAGATAGCCTTTGCAACATGTGATTTTAGAGTGGTACTCCCTTCATTACATTAGATTAGACCAGGGGTGCCCACACTTTTTGGGCTTGCGAGCTACTTTTAAAATGACCAAGTCAAAATCATCTACCAATAATGAAATTTTTTTTAAAAACCCCACAAAGCACACTGAAAGGCAGAGAAAATATTAATTATCATTCATATTCTGGAAGAGGTCACGGCAGATGACTCTATGCAATGTCACCTCAATAACAACCATACAAAAATAGACAAATATACTCCCTCCCTTTTTACTGAACCACACTAGCAGTTTTTAGCACAGGGAGTTGCGCTGAATGCCCCATGCTGCTCTCAATGCTCATAGGTTCCCTGCGCTAAAAAACATCTCCCTAAAAGAAAAAAGAAGACTTCAAATTATTCAGAATACAGCCATAAAACTAATCCATAACGCTAAAAAATATGATCACGTCACACCACTCCTGATTGACTCACACTGGCTTCCCATTAGTCACCGCATCTCCTTTAAGGTCATGTTCTTAACATTCAAAACTTTAACTTACAACGAACCTCAATTTATAGCCAGTAAGTTAACACCTCACAACTCCACGCGACCTCTTAGATCTTCCTCCCAGAATCTTTTAACTATACCATTCCTAAAAATAATTGGTACAAGGAGATCCGATATGTTTTCAGTAATGGGCCCCCAATGGTGGAACTCCCTACCACAATATATTAAAAATGAAAAAGACCCCACCTCTTTTAAAAATATCTAAAAACCCATCTTTTTAAAGATGCTTTTAACATTTAAATTTTAGAATTGTTTTTTTATACTTAGATTTTTACAATTCCCCCGTCCCCTTTTGTTTTTCCCTTTTTTGTTTTTTCTTCAATATGAAAAACTTGTAACTTTCCCCCTCTCCTCCCAACTCAAGTTTGTCTTGTTGTTACATATTTATCATTTGGATTTTTGTTAAATATGTGTCATTTGATCTGTCCTTATTTGTATTTTTAATTTATGATTTTGTACATTGCTTAGCAAATCGATTAAGCGATTAATCAAATATTAATAAACTTGAACTTGATTGTGGTTTAGTAAAAGGGAACCATAGTGCAAAATATAGACAGCAGATATAAATTCTCAAAACGGACACATTTTGATCACTAAATTGAAAATAAAATCATTTTTCCTACCTTTGTTGTTTGGTGTTTTCATGAGTCTCTGGTTGCACTTTCTTCTTCTGACTGTGCATCCAATCTTTCTTCCCTTCTTTCAGCCTCCTGTATGTTTCTTCTCCTCCAGACCTCATTCTCTCCCCCAACTTTTTCTTTCTGTTTCCTTGTCTCCCTTTCTATCCGTCTCCCTGTTCCCCCTTCTTTCTGTCTCCTTGCCTGCCCCCTTTCTTTCCTTCTCCCTACCCTCCCCCAAGCCACTCGGTTTTCCGCTATCAGGGAACAGCCCCCAAGCCACCGCCGCCCCAAGCTCTCCCTGCAAAAGCGTTGTGCTGACCAGCATTCTGCTCCCCGACGTCAATTATGACGTAGGAGAGGAAGTTCAGGGCCAACCAGGCATTTCTCCCCATTCCATCCAGCCTGAGCCCCATCTCTCCTTGATCCAGCATTTCCCTTCTGTGTCTGTCAGAATTACCATTCCACCTATTTTCCAGCATCACCCTTCTTTGTGTCCATCTCACCTATATCCCTATCTCACCACTTTTTCAGAATCTTCATTTGTCTCTGTCCTTGTTTTCACCCCATGTTCACCATTTGCCCTTTCAATGTCTTTATCTCCCCTCCCCTTTTTCAGCATTACTTCTATGTCTCTATTTCACCTCCTCTTCATGTCCCCTCTGTATCTCTATCCTTATTCAGTAGGTCCTGCTTACCCTTTCTCTTCTTTGTGTCACTATCTCCATTTTCAGCTTTCCGCCCTTTTCTTGTAGCCAGAATTTTTCCACCCTCCCTCCACTCCGGCCCAGCCCGGTATGAAATATTTCCTTTTGTTTCCCTCCCCTCTCTCTTCTCCTCCCTCACCCACAAGTCCTGCATCTAGCCCTCTCCCTTCCACCTGCATCTAGCCACACACCCTGCCCTGCGGCCCTCTTCAGCAACGGTGGTCAAGACAGGCTGCCGACATCGAGGCCTTCCCTCTGCGAGTCCCGCTTTGTAGAAAAAGGAAGTTGAAACAAGTGGGACTTGCAGAGGGTAGGCCCCGACGTCAGAAGCTTGCATCAATCGCTGCTGCTGAGTTGCCGAAGAGAGCTGCGGAGCAGGGGATGTGGCCAGATGCAAGTAGAAGGGAGAGGGCCAGATAGGAAGGCTGTAGAAGCTCTAGAGCATGACACCGGCCCCCAGCCAGGATTTCTTTTTCAGGCTGCTGCCGCCACCGCCGCCCCCTCCCCTCCACCGAAATGACAAAAAAACAGATTAAACTGGATGCCTGGCGTTGTCGTCTTTGACGTTGGGGAGAGGAAGGCTGATCGGCCGGTAGATCGGGATGGCAACCCAAGTCTATCACGGGATGGGCTCCGCGATCGACTCATGTTGCCTTCCCAATCTACCGGTCAATCGCGATCAACGTATTGGGCACCCCTGGATTAGACTGTTATTTCAGAGACAGATGACTAGAGGGTCTCCCTCCTATTTCCAGTGGCTGTTTCCCTTCAGTTGATAGGCTTTTGATAAGATCTCTATTTATTTATTTTTTTTATTTATTCAATTTTCTATACCGTTCTCCCAGGGGAGCTCAGAACGGTTTACATGTATTTATTCAGGTATTCAAGCAGTTTTTCACTGTCTGTTCCGGCAGGCTCACAATCTATCTAATGCAGTGGTCTCAAACCCACATTTTGGATTTGTTAGTACTTGGAAGGCCTCAGAAAAAATAGTTAATGTCTTATTAAAGAAATAACAATTTTGCATGAGGTAAAACTCTTTATATAAAGCTTATAAATCCTTCCTTTTGGCTAAGTTTTAATAATAATATTGTCATTTATAGCTAAAGAGACATATGATCAAGAAACTGTTTTATTTTACTTTTGTGATTATGATAAACATACCGAGGGCCTCAAAATAGTACCTGGCGGGCCACATGTGGCTCCTGGGCCGCAAGTTTGAGACCACTGATCTAATGTATCTTGGGCAATGGGGGGATTAAGTGACTTGCCCAGGGTCACAAGGAGCAGCATGGGTTTGAACCCACAACCTCAGAGTGCTGAGGCTGAAGCTTTAACCATTGTGCTACACTCTCCCCCTCTAGATGGATGCTACTGAATGAATTAAAAATCAATCCTAGTAAAAGCAAAATTTTAAGGGTTGCGGGTAGACATGTTGATTGCTATTCCTCAATTAACTATAAAGTTAGCAAAGGCGAAAGTATCTTTACAAACATGTATAAAATTCTTGTGGATCTCCATATGTTCTACTCTGGAGATGGATATCCACATCAATGAGATGCTGAGGAAGGCTTTGTTTAAATTAAAATTACTCTGCCACCTTAAGCAATTATTAGAACCTTCTGACTTTAGAACGGTGTTACAGTCAATGGTACTAAGTCAGATTCATTACTGCAATATTGTATTACTAGGGTTACAAGAGAAAAAGATCCAGAGAATTCAGATCATTCAGAATGTGGCGGCAAAGCTACTACTGTGAGGAAACTTTGGTGATCATGTTAGTCCTCTACTGGTAAAGCTTCATTGGCTACAAGGGAGGGTGACAAAAAAAAGATTAGGTTCTTACCTTGATGATATATTTTCCAGTAGATAGGAATGGTATGCTGAACTAATGGTCTTGCATCCGCTCCTGCGAGTCCGTTGCAGGAGATACTTAATACTGCTTTCAGCACCTCATCCTTCTCCCTGCTCTTTGCTGCCCAGTCAGTTAGTTTCAAAGCCGATGACAGCCCTACAGGAGCAGATAGGAGAAGGAGAATGAGGAGACCCCCATAACAAGACTTTGACATAGAGCTCACAATTACATCATGGAAAGGAAATGAACAAATATCAAACTTTATTAGCAAAAAGCCATAATAAACTGTGGAATTCTGGGGAAAACCTCATCTATATAGTGTCAATATGCAATGTCTTCCAATTTACAATAACTGGCAGAAAGGTCACACGCGCAGCCTTCAGGTAGCAGGACGTCCAGGCAGGTGCATTGACAGTGATGGGCAGGGTTTCAGCCTACCATCCTTATTTACTGGAAAAAATTATCAAGAAAAGAACCTAATCTTTTTTTCCAGTGCAATAGAGATGGTATGCTGAACCAAGGAAAGTACCTAAGTAGTCCCCAAAACCCTGGGCGGGAGAGATAAGCCTGCCCTCAAAACCAAGGTTCCAAAAGAGGAGTACTCCTGCACTGCTACGCTCATCCTATAAAATTTGGTGGAACTGTGAAGGGATGACCAAGTCGCTGCCCTGTAAATCTCATCCGGTGGAATTGTCCTGGCTTCAGCCCAGGAAGAGGCAATCCCTCTCGTTGAATGTGCTGAAAGATCGAAGGGAGGCTGCTTCCCGCAGACAATGTAGCAGGACAAAATAGCTGACTTGATCCATCTTGAAATGATAGCCTTAGAAGCCGGCCTCCTCTTCTTAGCTGGATTTGTCAACATATAGAGATAGTCTGAGACAAAAGTTGTTTGTAATGCAAAATAGCCCTCCAAACATCCAGGTCCTTCAGGACTATGTCCGTCTTCTTAAAAATTGAGGGTTGGAAAGTTGGAAGGCGGATTTCCTGATTGATGTGAAATGCCGAGACCACCTTTGGCAAGAAAGAGGGAATGGTCCTCAAGGAAACCCCAGCCACTGTGATACACAGATAAGGGTCCCTGCATAACAAGGCTTGCAGTTCTGAAATATGCCTCACAGAAATGAGGGCAACCAGAAATACCATTTTGATAGTCAAGTCCATTAGGGTGGCATCCTGTAAGGACTAAAATGGAGCCGTTAAGAGCCCTTCCAACACAATGTTCTGATTCCAGGATGGACAGGGCTGGTGAACAGGTGGCAGCAGCCTTAGGACACCCTTGAAGTACCTGACAACATCCGGGTGCGCTAAAGAGAACATATGGTGCCTGGGACCTGAAACAGGAAATTCCAGCCACCTGAACTTTCAGTAAGGATACCGCCAGCCCCATATCCAGACCTTCTTGAAGAAAAGACAGGAGAGGCAATACTGAAGCCTTGGTAGGATCCAGCTGTTCCATGCGGCACCACTGTTGGAAGGTATCCCTTACCTTGATGTATGCTGTAAAATTGGCAGTCTTTTTAGCTTTCAAAAGAGTGCATACCACAGATCAGAGGACCCTTTCTGGCTCAAAGTTGAGTGCTCAAGAGTCATACCGTGAGACCAAAGCACTCTGGATTTTGCAGGATGATCAGACCTTGAGAGAGGAATCCCCGGAACAGCTGAAGTCTCAGACGGCAGTAGAAATGGAGACGCACTAGATCTGCATACCAGGGGTGTCGAGGCCATTCCGGAGCCACTAGGATAACCTGTCCCTGATGCCTTGCCACTCTTCTCAGGACTCCCCCTACCATGGGCTAGGGAGGAGTTCGTCCATCGGCTAAGGCTGAACCAGCGCATCGATCCCTGCACTTCCGCGCTTGTATCTGCAGCTGAAGAATCACACCACTTGCCAGTTGGATTTTGGAAATAGCCCTAATAGGCATGGGGCAGATTTGCATGCCTGTCACCTCCATTATATGCAAATCTCTCTCATGCATATTCATTAGGACTTTCCCAAAAACCCAGGACAGGGTTGGGAACAACTGCCTTATGTGACATAATGCACTACCAGACTAGGGAGAGACAGATGAGCTTGCCCTTAAAACTGAAGACCCAAAGTGGTGTCCTCTCGAGCCACCACTTCCACTCTGTAGAGCTCTGTAAAGGTAAGAAGAGTAGACCAAGTAGCCGTTATACAGATTTCTTCGGGAGGAACTTTCCAGGATTCCACCCAGGAAGAGGCCACATTTCTGGTCGAATATGCCTTAAGAGAAATCGGAGGTTGTGCAACATATGCTGACGAAACTGCCATGCAAATCCATCTGGCAATAGAAGTCTTGGAAGCAGGTCTACCTTATCGAGATTGACTAGTCAGGACAAACAGATGGTTGGAGAGCCAAGAATCATTGGTCCTTTCCAGATAGAGCAATAAAACTCTTCACACATCTAGCCTCTGCAATATCCTATCCTGCTTGGCTGAACCTGTAGGGTGAAAAGCGGGTAAATGAATCTCTTGGTTGACGTGAAAGGCTGAAATCACCTTTGGAAAGAAAGAAGGCAATGTACACAGTGTAACTCCAGCCTCTGTGAACCTGAGGAAAGGCTCTCTGCAAGAAAGAGTTTGCAATTCCAAGATCCGTCTTGCTGAAACTATAGCCACCAGAAATACAGTCTTTACCATATGATACAGCAAAGGCTCATACGGAGGCTTAGAAAGGCCCTTCAAGATGACATTAAGATTCTATGAAAGGAAAGGCACAGAGGACGCAATCTAAACACCCCCTTTAAAAACCGGTGACATCAGTCGTCCGACCTGGGTATAGAGGCGAAAGACTAATTGAATCATCTAGTGCAAGCATGTCAAACACAAAGGCTGACACGGGCCAAATAAACAAGGTTTAAGTTTATGTGGGCCGCAAAAACGTCTCATTTTTCATAGAAACATAGGTTTAAAAATACAGTATAAAAAAAGAACAAGAGCAATGATAAAATTAATGTTTTCTTCTGACACTTGGCATCTCTTCTCTGCTACTATTTTTCCTATTTTGAGGGAAATCTTGTCTGCAGTGTTTCCTTTTAAAACTGACTCAAAGTGAATGTTGGTAATTCTGGATCTGATACGAGACTTATTTCCTTTCATAAATGTAAATAACTGCTCACACCGATAAGTACTTCCAAACATGGAAATAATTTCATATGCAAATTTTCCAGTATTTTCAAACCTGGCTGGCAAATGTTTGTAAAATTCAAGCAAGCCAACTTCATTGCATTTTGTCTTCAAATCTGAATCATACTAGATCTCAATTACTTCCATTTGCATATGATTAGGTACCAATTCTATATTTATTGAGAAAATCGAAGAAAACAAAGAAAACTCATCTTCCAAAGATTTAAAATCTGCAAATCTTTTTTCAAACTCAGTTCTAAGGCTTAAAATTTTTTCTGCATATTTTTGATATGATGCAATTTCACCTAAACTTGAAATATGCTGCATGTCGGGAAGAGCATTAAATCTTCATTTTTCAACTACTTTTCCCAAAGAACTAGCTTACATTGGAATGCTTTAACTTGATCACACATGTTCATAATGATCTGATCTCTTCCTTGAAGTTTTAAATTTAAATTTTTTAAGCGTTTTGTTATATCAACCATGAAGGTTAAATCTTGTAACCATACTGGATCAGAAAACAACTTTGTGTCTTGATTTTTAGTTATTAAAAACTGACATATTTCTTCTTTCATATCCCAGAATTGTTTAAGGATCTTGGAGCAGGATAGCCAACGTACCTCGGTAAAGTAGGACAAACCGGAATATTTGCTTTCTAATTTACATAAGAAAGCAGAGAATTGTCGCTGATTTAAGCCTCGAGATCTTATGAAACTCATCATTTTTTTGCCAAATGACAACACATTTTCCATGTTTATTACCTTTGTGCATAATACTTTTTGATATATAATGCAATGCGTATGATGAATCTTGGATCCATCACAAGTTTCATTTTGGTTTTTTTTGCAGTAATGCCACAAAACCATTGTTTTTTTCTGGCCATTGAAGAAGCTCCATCTGTAGCTACAGAAGTTAATTTTGACAGAGGTAAATTGTTTTTGCAGAAGTTCATAAACACAATTAAATATATCTTGTCCCATTGTAATGACACGCATCGGTACTAGTTCCAATAATTCCTCAAAAATGTTGAAATTCATGTCGCAAGCACAAAGAAACACAGTTACTTGAGCTACACCCCAAATGTCCATACTCTTGTCACAGGCAATGGAAAAAGCTTTGAAACTAGATGATTTTGCTTTGATCTGATCACTTAAATTGCCGGCCAAATCAGTAATTCTTTCTGCAACTGTATTTCGAGACAAAGAGATTGTTTGAAAAACCTTTACACTTCCAGGACAATTTCTGCAGCTTTAATTAGACATTCCTTGATGAAATCACCTTCGGTAAAAGGCTTCGAGTATTTAGCTATCAATTCTCGGCATGGCGTAGCTTGCATGCATCACCGCTTCACTTTCTTGTGATACTTTAGTAAACATGAACTGTTGTTTTTTCAGTCCCAACTTGCGCTCTTTCAACTTTTCTTATCTCATTAATCCTTGGTAATTGTCATATTTTGATTTATGCTGTTGTTCATAGTGCCTTTTAATGTTATATAACTTTGGCACACTAATAGCATTATTACATATCGGGCAACATAAGAACATAAGAAATGCCGCTGCTGGGTCAGACCAGTGGTCCATCCTGCCCAGCAGTCCGCTCATGCGGCAGCCCTCAGGTCAAAAACCAGTGCTCTAAATGATTCCAGCCTCACCTGCGTAGGTTCCAGTTTAGTAGGAACTTGTCCAACTTTGTCTTGAAATCCTGGAGGGTGTTTTCCCCTATAACAGACTCCGGAAGAGCGTTCCAGCTTTCTACCACTCTCTGGGTGAAAAAGAATTTCCTTACGTTTGTACGGAATCTATCCCCTTTCAACTTTAGAGAGTGCCCTCTCGTTCTCCCTACCTTGGAGATGGTGAACAGTCTGTCTTTCTCTACTAAGTCTATTCCTTTCAGTATTTTGAATGTTTCTATCAAGTCCCCTCTCAGTCTCCTCTTTTCAAGAGAGAAGAGGCTCAGTTTTTCCAATCTCTCACTGCACGGCAAATTATTTTATCTTTTACTTCACAGCAAAAATACTCCAATATACACTTTTCTTGGAAATTTTGATGTTCATCAGCAATTTTTTGTTTACTTTTACTACCACTTGATTTTGATAAAGACATACTGAATATAAAGAGCTGAAATAAATGAGTAGTTGTTAACACAAAAAAACCCCATTTCAATAAAAATCAAAATCTTTTCTTAAATATTAAATTACCAGACATAGAATAATTGCACAAATTAATAAGTGTAACATAAATAAACCTATACTCGTATACCCTGAAGGCGAAATATTTCCTATTAGGCGCACCATGCAAGTCAATACAAAACTAATGGCACAGTAGGCAGGGCAGGATTAATTCGTCGAGGGCCCCTAGGCAAACAAGTACATTGTGCCCCCTGCCCTGCCCCACCCCAACATGCGCCCAGGCAGAAACAGGAAGCTGCGTCAGAGGGAAACTTTGGGCAAGCAGCACCGCTTGCACAATTACAGTTCCCGTTGCCTTTCTTACCCGCGTTGCTTGCTTGTCTTACTTTCCGTTGATGGGGGGGGCCGCGTTGCCGATCGATGCTGGAGGGGCCCATCGCCGTTTGGAAAAAACAATGTTGATGCCCTCCTTCATCGGGCCCCTCTGACCATTTCGGGCCCTAGGCACATGCCTACTTGGCCTATTGATTAATCCTGCCCTGATGGTTGGTATTATCGTCTTATTCGCTGCTATTATTAGTGGGGGGAAATAGTATGTTATGCAAACTTGTCTCGTGTACCAAAGGCGTCCACATCACAGTACTTAATAAGAATAAGCAACTGGTTATACTCATACATTGTTTTTGACTGGCTTAGATAGGCAACAGCTTGGCACCAATGGATTTTGGGAGAAATTTTGCGACTCTAGTTATGATTTATTGGATTGCACTGGTTGGGCCGCAAAGATGTTTGTTGTAGGCCGCAAGCTTGACATTCTTGTTCTAGACGTATTTTTCGAAAATGGATATTTTCCCACTGCCGACTTTGGGTGTCTAGTGCCATATGTCTCCCTCAATTCCTCTCTCTCTCACTTACATATCTCCCACACCCATATAATCTCTCTCTTTCTCATGCAAGACACACACATATGCATAGCCTCACTTCCTCCTTCTTACCTGCACTCCCCATACAACCTCTCACACAAAATATACACATATGTATGTAATCCCTCCCTCCTTCTCATCTGCACCTCCCCTCAATGTCTCTCACATTGGCTGGGCCGCAAAGAAGTTTTTTGTGGGCTGCGAGTTTGACATGCTTGATCTAGTAGCTGGTTCCCTCCGAAGTGTCCCTCAGGATAGCTGACGCTCAGTCAGAACCCCCAAACGTAGTTTTATCCAGTAAAGCAAATGATTAGAGGTCTTGGGGATGAAACGATCTCAAACTATCCTCAAATTTTAAATGGGTAAGAAGCTTGGCTCGCTGGCTTGGAGCTGAGCATGGAATGCGAGTACCCAGTGAGCCATTTTTGGTAAGAAGAACTGGAGCTGCAGGATGAACTAAATGCCGGCTTAAGGTACCTGATGTCGATGCTCATCAGACCCCAGAAAAGGTGGATGAGAAGCCAGTGACAGCTTACCTCCTCAAGCCTGGAAGCACGAGCGGCCAGCTACCTGGACTTTAAGAGACAACACCATTCGACCTTTCACTAGTCCGGCCTGAAAAAATGCCAGGATTGTAGAAACTGGTGCCTCAAGGACTAAAAGAGTGTCCTTCAATGCAATCGAGCCCAGAACCTGAAGCTAGTGACAGGCCAAGGGATTCGGCATTGCTAAGAGCTGGGTGCTTTGATCAGTCAATCGTCCAGATACGGGTGTACAGTGTTCCCCCGGTCATTCGTGGTCGGCGGTTCACAGTCCCAGTCATTCGCTGTATTTTCCGACTGCGATTGCTGACCAGAAGAGGACAGCTGGAGAGGCAGGAGAGAGCAGCCAGAGCGCCGGTGAGTAAAGGAAATCACTCACTGTATGCTCCGACCGCCTCTTCCTGCACTAATGTCGGGCCTTACCAATCAGGAGCTGCTTTGACACGCAGCTCCTGATTGGTAAGACCAGACTTAAGTGCAGGAAGAGGCGTTTGGAGTATACAGCGTGTGATTTCCTTCACTCGCCGGTGCTCCGGCTGCTCTCCACTGCCTTTCCCGCTGCCCTCTCCAGTCTCCCCCACGAAAAACCGTATTCGCGGTTTTTCAAGATTCGTGGGGGTTCCTGCAACGGAACCCCTGTGAATTTCGGCGGAGTACTGTACTTGTATCCCCATCCTGCGGAGGTGAGCTATCACTACCACCATCACCTTGGTGAACGCGCGGGGGGGCCATAGCCAACACGAAAGGCAGTGCCTCAAACTGGAAATGCCTTTGAAGAACATGGAATCTCATATATTTTCTGTGGCCTGGGAAAATGGGAATGTGATCTAGGGAGGCTAGGAATTCCCCCGGAGCCAATGCCACAAAGACTGATTGAACTGTCTCTAATTGAAAACACGGAACTCTCAATGTCGCATTTACAGATTTCAAATCCAGGATCGGTCTCGTCTTCTGTGTCTTTCTTGGGCACTATGAAGTATACAGAGTATCTGCCAGATCCCAATTCTTCTTCAAAAACTGCTTGGATATCCAAGAGTCTTTGCAACGTCACTTGAACCCTATCCTCCTTTTTCAGCTGTCTGGTGGAGAAGTGGATGAACAGATCTGAAGGAGGGTGATAGAACTCAATCTTGTGGCCTTCTCAAATAATAACCAAATCAACTGAGAGAATTTTTCCAACAGTTTTGCTAACCTTCATTCAAACTAATTTTAGAATAAATATTCACTGGTCCTCAGCGGGCCACCATGCACTCGAATGTTCTCATTGTGAATGGCTTTACGCTCCCACTCGTCATAGGAACCAGCCCGACTTTGATTTTTGCATTGAAAATATAGTGATACTTAAATATATGCTAAAAGTACTTAGCTTCAAGTGAAGTAGTGTAGGGAGAATGTATTCTTAACATCTGTTGTACATTCAGAAATTGATGTAAACAAAAATATGATTTAAAAAAAACTTGTCTTTGGGTTTGTAACTCTGTAAAAGGAATTTCTTTGTTCATACCTTAGGACAGCCTCTGTTGGCTGATTGGTTGACAAGTGTGATGTCACACTGGTCAGTGTGAAGGTATAAAGGAACGCACCAGTATAGACTTCTTTGGAGACCTTTGCTTCAGGAGAGGCGCACGTTACACACCTGGGGGGGAGTCTCCCATGCTCACATGCCTTGTGAACATGGACTTTATGGATAATATTAGTAAACAATATTTTGGACTGGCACTATTTGGGCATTTGTCATTATTCCAGGCAACTAAGGGCAGGGTTTGGTAAGTTCCCTGCTCAACAGGTCTAAGGACCCCTGCAGGACCTCTGACCGGGGTTTTTTTGGCCACTGCTGCTTCTACATGTTGCGCGCCTTCGTTGCTTGTGGCTTCCGAATGGGATATTTTTCCTGCTGTGCAATCCTTCCTCACGTGTCCCACGGCACATGGCCAGTCCTTTGCCATTAAAAGTGTCCAAAACTGGCATGAAACAGGTGAAGACTAGCCTGAGAAGTCCCTCTCAGATGATCCAAGCCAAAACAAGGGGTTTTGAGGCAGATGGAGGCTTTAGAAAAAAAGTACTTTAGAAAAAAAGATTGTTTAAAATCCAAGATGGCCACTGCCAGAAAAATTGTGCTAAAAACAGCCTGTGAGGGCTTTCCTGAAGTTTAAAAAAATTCAGGGAAATGGGTTTTAGAGGAGGGGGAACCTAACCCTGGCCCCAGAAATCCTTAATTTTGACTCTCTTAATCACTACTCCCCTCCAATTTTCCCCATAGGAAATAATGGGTTATACTCACAGTGACTTCTGGGGTGCCTGTGTCAGCTTTGCTGCAGCCTGCCTTAAGAAAATAACTTTTCTGTCTCAAAGTCCTGTTGATCACTGAACTTCACTGAAGATTTTCGGACAGCCAGTCAGAGTGGACACCAACTGCATACTCCATCCCCAGGAATGGACCGGATGGAATTCACCCGAGAGTATTAAAGGAACTTAAGGTAGAAATTGGGGAACTATTACAGTCCTTAGCCAACATGTCAATTAGAACCGGGCAAATACCAGATGACTGGAGGATAGCAAATGTCATCCCAATTTTCAAAAAAGGATCAAGAGGTGAACCAGGAAACTACAGACCTGTGAGTCTCACATCGGTTCCTGGGAAGATAATTGAAGCACTGATTAAAGATATCATTGTACAACACTTGGAAGATCACAACCTAATAAGAGCTAGTCAACACAGCTTCAGGAAAGGGAAGTCATGTTTGACAAATTTACTTCAATTCTTTGAGAAGGTGAACAAACATATGGATAGTGGAGATCCAGTGGACATAATTTACTTGGACTTCCAGAAAGTGTTTGACAAGGTCCCACACGCAAGGCTTATGAGTAAACTACTAAGTCATGGAATAGGAGGAGAGGTGCACAGATGGATCGGCAAATGGCTAGAGAACAGAATGCAGAGGGTAAGCATAAATGGGAAATTCTCGGACTGGGAGAAAGTGACTAGCGGCGTGCCCCAGGGCTCGGTTCTTGGGCCCATCTTGTTCAATATTTTTATAAATGACCTGGAAGAGGAAACAACAAGCAATATAATCAAGTTTGCAGATGATACAAAACTATGTCGGGCGGTTGCTCTCAAAGGGACTGCGAAGATCTCCAGAAGGATCTGAATCAGCTAGAAACGTGGGCGATAAAGTGGCAGATGAATTTTAACATAGACAAATGCAAGGTGATGCATCTGGGAAAGAAAAATAAAGAACATGAATATAGGATGTTGGGGGTGACATTAGCCAAATGCGAACAAGAAAGGGATTTGGGGGTACCGATAGACAGAACTCTAAAGCCATCGGCTCAATGCGTGGAGGCGGCGAAGAAAGCAAACAGGATGTTGGGCATGGTTAAGAAGAGGATCACGAGTAGATCGGAAGACGTCATAATGCCACTTTACAGAGCAATGGTCAGACCACACTTAGAATACTGTGTCCAACACTGGTCTCCATACCTTAAGAAGGATATAACTCTGCTAGAGAGGGTGCAGAGGCGAGCCACGAAACTAGTCAAAAGCATGGAGAATTTGAGCTAGAAAGAATGACTCAGAAAACTGGGACTGTTCACCCTCGAAAAGAGAAGACTGCGAGGGGATTTGATAGACTTTTAAAATATTAAAAGGATTTGATAAAATAGACCAGGAAGCAGCATTACTAACATTTTCAGATGTGACATGGACAAGAGGTCATAGCCTGAAACTGAGTGGCAGCAGGTTCAGGACAAATAAGTTCTGTTTCACACAGCGAGTGGTGGGCGCTTGGAATGCTCTCCCGGAGGAGGTTGTGGCGGAGACTGCTGTTCTGGGTTTCAAGCGCAAATTGGATGCACACCTTCTTGCAAATCATATTGAGGGATACGGGAAATCCGGGTCTCCAAAATGGAGTACCTAAATGGGCCTCCGCATATGCGGATCGCCGGACTAGATTGACCTAGGTCTGATCCGGTGAAGGTGTTTCTTATGTTCTTATGAATGCAACAGGGGAGATTAACACGCAGCCGGCTCCAATACCCAAAGATTTGTTACACAAGGGCCCTACAGCCTGCACTCAAGTCTCTAATAAATCAGCAGGTGAGAGGGCTCCCAGGAAAATGGACCCCAAAGCAGGCTGGGACCTGCAAGCAACAGCCCTCCCTTGCAAGCCCACATCCTTCTCTCAGGTAGACCCTCAACAATGGGCAAAAAAAGTAGTGCAAAAAAAGCCGTGCAAAAAAAGTAGAAAAAGCACAAAAATAAGAAAATAAAAACCAAGCAGAACAGAACATACCTTCTCAGTTCACTTGCAGAAGAAAAATCTACAGACGACACTATACTTCACTGGATGAGGGGAGGAGCTGAAAGAGGTAATTGACATCCTGCACAGTTCATAACTATAGAAGGATAACACCTAAAGTACAGAATCCTGCATTGATGTAACAGAACAATAGTTATAGATAAGCAACTTAATTTTCTCAATGGACAAGAGAAACACAGCCACATCTATAAGGATTCTTAAGCTAAATGTTGCTCTGCTGCTCCTACTTTCTAACTCGCCCAGTCAACTCACCAAATGGATAACTGTGGCAAGGAGTTAGAAAAATATGTAAAAATTGTCTTTCTTTAATTTTATTACTTGTAAATTGTTTTTAAGACCTGACAGGCCAAAGATGCTGTCTTTCTTCAAGTAAGCATTCAGGAAGTAGGAAGAACTGGAAATATGCAAGAAGTGCCACACAGCTGTTTTACAAGATCTTTATTAGTGGCAAACCAAGTTTCCAAGTTTATTGCAAATTTGATTAAACACTTATCAAAATACTAAGCGTAATACAGCAATAAAATAGGGGTAAGAATAGAATTAAAAACAACAGTATTAAACACAAAATATACTCAGACGAACAAGACACAAAGTAAATGTAATTAGAAAAAGGATAGGGGGAGAACTACAATAAATACAGAAAAGAGAACATATATGGGAAAAAAACCAAAAGGAGTAAGGGATTCAATAAGAAAAGATAGTAGCTAAAAGCGTCAATGAATAAGAAGCTTTTTAAAGCTCCTTTAAATTTATCTAAGTTCTGCTCTGCCCGAAGATAAGTGGGTAATGCGTTCCAGAGTGTGGGTGCGGTAACTAAGAATATTGTTGTTCTACAGGTAAATTATTATTATTATTTATTATTTTTAAAGAACGAACTCAGAGTAGATTTGAGCCTTCAAGATGGCCATGACTTTATCATTATGGACAATGACATAACTCTATAAAGATAAGTCCGCTTTATTAAAGCAAATATATTTACACTCCATGAAATTCAATTAGCAAAAGTGTGTTCAATGATGGGCAGTTCTACCCTACTGGGACCATAAGACAAAAAATGCTTTAAAGATTTTCTTAACTCGTTAGGTAAAAGGATAATGTCCTCAGATAATCCAAAGGGCAGTGTTGCCATATCACTTTATGTATGAGGCCTAGAGAAAAATCTAGGAATCACTACTTACTAGTTCACTTAGCTCCTAAGAATCAGTCACTGGAAGCAGGTAGATCTGCTATGATTTCTTTCTACTAGAAAGCACAGTTACTTACCGTAGCAGTTGTTATCCAGGGACAGCAGGCAGCTATTCTCACATATGGGTGACGTCATCCACGGAGCCTGGATGTGGACAGCCTCGCAAGCAGACTTGCTTGTAGAAACTCAGAAGTTTCGAGTCTGCTGCTCTGCGCATGCGCAAGTGCCTTCCTACCCAGCACAGCGAGTCTCCTCAGTTCAGATAGCTAGCAGAGAAGCCAACCAGGGGAGGTGGGTGGGTTATGAGAATAGCTGCCTGCTGTCCCTGGATAACAACTGTTACGGTAAGTAACTGTGCTTAATCCCAGGACAAGCAGGCAGTCTATTCTCACATATGGGTGACCTCCAAGTTAACCAGAATGGGATGGTGGGACTGTTGGCAACTTAGGAGAATAAATTTTGTAATACTCTCTGGCCAAAATGGCCATCCTGTCTGGAGAAAACATCCAGACAATAATGAGAAGTGCAAGTATGAACCGAGGACCAAGTGGCAGCTTTGCAACTTTCCTCAATAGGAGTGGATCTGAGAAAAGCTACTGAAGCCGCCATGGCACTGAATTTGTGGGCTGTGACTCGACTATGTAGATGCAGTCCAACTGATACAAGCAGCCATCCAGTTGGAGATGGTACGCTTAGAAATTGGATGTCCCAACTTGTTTGGATTGGAGACAAAAAGTTGAGGAGCAAATCTGTGTGGTTGGGTCCGTTCTAAGTAGAAAGCCAAAGCACGCTTACAGTCCAGGGTATGAAGAGCTGATTCTCCAGGATGAGAATGAGGTCTTGGAAAAAACACTGGAAGTACAATGGATTGACAGAGATGAAATTCTGAAACCACTTTAAGTAAGAATTGAGGATGAATACAGAGGACCACCTTGTCATGATGGAAAACTGTGAAAGGTGGATCAGCAACTAAAGCTTGCAGCTCACTGACACTTTGAGTAGATGTGAGGGCAATGAGAAACACCACTTTACAAGTGAGATATTTCAGATGAACCATAGACATTGGTTCAAATGGAGGCTTCATTAACTGAGCAAGAACAACATTGAGATCCCAAACTACTGGTGGCGGTTTGAGAGGAGGTTTGACATTGAAAAGTCTTTTCATAAATTTTGAAACCACCAGATGAGCAGAGAGGGGTTTCCCTTCAATAGGTTGATGGAAAGCAGCAATTGCACTGAGATAGACTCGGATATATGTAGACTTGAGGCCAGAGGTAGATAAGTGCAAAAGATAATCCATAACAGAAGATAAGGAGGAATCCTTGTCATGAGAAATGTACCACGTAGAAAATCTAGTCCATATTTAGTGATAGCATTGTCTAGTGGCAGGCTTTCTAGAAGCCTCTAAATTGTCTCGTACAGGTTGAGAAAACTGAAGAGGAGTTATGTTGAGAGGTACCAAGCTGACATGTGCAGAGACTGCAGGTTAGGATGAAGTAGAGACCCTTGACTCTGTGTAAGCAGAGACGGAAAAACTGGTAGAAGATATGGCTCCCTGCTGTTGAGCTGAAGTAGAAGGGAGTACCAAGGTTATCTCAGCCACCGAGGAGTATCAGAATCATGGTGGTATGATTGTTCTTCAGCTTGACAAGAGTCTTGAGGATAAGAGGAAATGGAGGGAATGCATACGTCCATGCCAATAGAACTGCAGCGGGTGCACGTTTCTGCCCTATGGTCCGGACCCAGACACTGAAGGCACCACTTGTGCGGGTCGGAAAGAGAAATAGGACGTGCACACCGCTGACACTTCTTAAAACCCGGTGAAGGGGGCATGAAGGGAAAAACGGCCGTAGCAAAATCGAAGCCCGAGGCTTCGATGGTGCCAACAGGCCCCGCCGGGGCTGACCGGAAAAAAGTCGAAAAAAATTGGACTTTTTTTTTTTTTAAATAAAAAAAAGAAATGATAAGGTGAATAAATCACGACAAGAAAATAACGCGCGAGCGGGAAGGCGAGAAAAATTTGAAAAAATTTTCCAACAGCAGTTGGAACACGCGTCTTCTTAGCTCCACGGAAACTAAGAAACTGGGGACCGCGCGCCTCTGTCGGGCGGGAAGGCACTCGCGCGTGCGGCCTACTAGAACTTTCAAAGTTCTTAGAGTGCAATCACTCTAAAATTGTCCGTACCGGGGCTCCGTCGGTGCCGTCACCCATCAGTCAAGAATATGCTGCCTGCTTGTCCTGGGATAATGGAGGGAATGCATACGTCCATGCCAATAGAAAAGCATCTGCCTCGAGGCGATGAGAAGAGTATATCCTGGAGCAGAACTGAGGCAGTCTGTGGTTGTGGGGAGATGCAAAGAGATCTGTATGAGGAATTCCCCACTGAGAAAAAAATGTGATGAAGAGGTGAGGAATTGAGTGTCCATTTATGAGGTTGCAGAAGACGACTCAATTTGTCCGCCAAACAGGTTTTTGTACCTTGAATGTAGAAAGCTTTCAGGAAGGTGTTGTGAAGGATTGCCCAATCCCAAACCTTCAGAGCTTCTTAACAAAGAAGGAGAAATCCTGTTTCTCCCTACTTGTTGACATAGTACATAGCGACTTGGTTGTCCGTCCGAATGAGGACTACCTGGTCATGAAGATGTTGAAAAGCTTTGAGAGCATTGAAGATTGCTCTGAGATCCAACAGATTGATACAACACTGACGATCCGTGCTGGACCAATGGCCTTGAGTATGCAGACCGTCGAGGTGAGTCCCCCAAGCGTAGGTCGAGGAATCTGTCTTGAGGACCTTCTGATGAGGTGGCGTCTGAAACAGTAAACCTCTGAAGAGATTGGAAGAGAGCATCCACCAGCAGAGAGACTGTCTCAATGAAGGAGTGACTGTAATGTGTCGAGAGTGGTTCGCAAGCCTGCGTCCACTAAGATGCCAGGGTCCATTAAGGGATTCTGAGGTGAAGTCTGGCAAAAGGAGTTACGTGAACTGTCGAGACCATGTGGCCTAGTAGTACCATCATGTGTCTCGCTGAGAATGAAGAGCGAGAAGACACTTTGTGACAGAGCTGAGGAAGAGCATCTAGAAATTGTTGAGGGAGGAATTCTCTGAGTTGAATAGTGTCCAGAACAGCTCCAATGAACTGTAGATTCTGAGAGGGCTGAAGGAAGGATTTGGGAAAGTTGATTTTGAATCCCAAGCTTTGTAGGAACCACGTAGTCCGTTGGGTCGCTACAATAACCCCCTGAGATGTTGAATCTTTGATGAGCCAGTCATCTAGGTAGAAAAACACCTGAAGACCATGGTTCCTTAGGGCTGCTGCTACCATCACTAGGCACTTGGTGAACACTCTTGGAGATGATGCCAGGCCGAAGGGTAGCACTCTGTATTGAAAATGCAGATTCCCCACCTGAAATCTGAGATACTGACGGGAGGCCGGATCAATGGGAATATGAATGTAAGCCTCCTTGAGATCTAGAGAACATAACCAATCATTCTGATCTAGAAGGGGGTAGAGGGATGCCAGGGACAGCATGCAAAATTTTACTAAAAATTTGTTAAGAGCCCTGAGATCCAGAATGGGTCGCAGATCGCCCGTCTTCTTCGGAACTAGGAAGTAACGGGAGTAAAAACCCCTGATCTGCTGTTCCAGAGGAACTTCCTTGATGGCATGGAGATGAAGCAGAGCTTGAACTTCCTGAAGAAGAAGAGCGGTCTGGAATGGATTGGAAGGATACTCTCTTGGAGGAAGTTCTGGTGGAACTTGAGTGAAATGAAGAGAGTATCCTTCCCTGATGATTGTGAGGACCCAGAGGTCAGATGTAATAGTCATCCATCGGTGATAAAAATGATGGAAACAACCTCCTATGGGGGATGGGAGGATAGAGGTTATGCTCTGTTTTAGACAGTCAAAAAGGCTGTGCAGCCTTAGGTGTAGCAGAAGGCTGAGGCTGCTGTTGTTTCTTGGAGGGCGCTCGAGTATAAGGAGCCGCCCTTGGAGGATAATGCCTCTGGAAGGATGTTAGAGGTTGAGAAAGTTTTGCAGGAGCTGGCTTGGGTTTTGGTCTGACAACTGAAGCAAAAGATTTTTCATCCTCAGATGATTTCTTGATGGCAGCCTCTATGGATTCATCAAAGAGGTCATTGTCCTCACAAGGAATAATAGCCAGATGGTCCTGAAGATTGGGGTCCATATCAATGGTGCGAAGCCAGGCCAGGTGGTGCATCGCTACTGAGAAAGCAGTGACCCTGGAAGAAAGTTCAAAGGCATCATAAGATGATTGGAGAAGATGTAACCTGAGTTGTGCCAAGGTAGCAGTGACTTGTTGAAACTCTAAATGTCTATGTTGATCCAGGTTTTTTGTAAAACTTGGAAGGATATCAATCAGGAACTTAAAATAAGTAGTGAAGATAAAATTATAGTTGAGGACTCTGGAAGCCATCGTGGAATTCTGATAAAGGTGATGGCCAAACTTATCCATGATCTTACCCTCTCTTCCAGGAGGTACTGTGCATAGACTCTGGAAGGATGGGTCCTCTTCAATGAGGATTCCACAAGGAGGGATTGGTGAGATAGTTGTGAATTCTCAAAACCCTTGCAATGTAGAGTTCTATACCTCGATTCCAATTTGCCTGGAACAGCAGGTATAACATAGTAACATACATAGTAGATGACGGCAGATAAAGACCCAAATGGTCCATCCAGTCTGCCCAACCTGATTCAATTTAAATTTTTATTTATTTTTTTTTTCTTCTTAGCTATTTCTGGGCAAGAATCCAAAGCTTTACCCAGTACTGTGCTTGGGTTCCAACTGCCGAAATCTCTGTTAAGACTTACTCCAGCCCATCTACACCCTCCCAGCCATTGAAGCCCTCCCCAGCCCATCCTCCACCAAAGAGCCATACACAGACACCGACAGTGCAAGTCTGCCCAGTACTGGCCTAGTACAATATTTAATATTATTTTCTGATTCTAAATCTTCTGTGTTCATCCCACGCTTCTTTGAACTCATTCAGAGTTTTACTCTCCACCACCTCTCTCGAGAGCGCATTCCAGGCATCCAGTACCCTCTCCATAAAGTAGAATTTCCTAACATTGCCCCTGAATCTACCACCCCTCAACCTCAAATTATGTCCTCTGGTTTTATCATTTTCCTTTCTCTGGAAAAGATTTTGTTCTACGTTAATACCCCTCAAGTATTTGAACGTCTGAATCATACCTCCCCTGTCTCTCCTTTCCTCTAGGGTATACATATTCAGGGCTTCCAGTCTCTCCTCATACGTCTTCTGGCGCAAGCCTCCTATCATTTTTGCTGCCCTCCTCTGGACCGCCTCAAGTCTTCTTATGTCTTTCGCCAGATACGGTCTCCAAAACTGAACACAATACTCCAAGTGGGGCCTTACCAATGACCTGTACAGGGGCATCAACACCTTCTTCCTTCTACTGACTACGCCTCTCTTTATACAGCCCAGCATCCTTCTGGTAGCAGCCACTGCCTTGTCACACTGTTTTTTCACCTTTAGATCTTCGGACACTATAACCCCATAACGAGTCTCGAGGTTTCGTTTGAAAGTTTGAGACAGAAGCCTGTTAAGAGGAAGCTTGAGTGACTCTGCAGTAGAGGTCTGCACAGGAACGGGGTTCACGGGAATCCCGCAGGGATCCCCCCTAGGTCAATGGGATTCCCACGGGGACCCCTCCAAAGCCAACGGGACTCCCATGGGGATGGAACTGGGGTTCTTTCCTATCTCGACTCGAAGCCTACCTTATTTCTGGTCCAGAGCTGGGTTGAGGTCCCGACGAATCATCAGCATTTCACATAGGCATGGAACTCATCACATAGGCAGTAAGCTCAGCACAGGCACACATTGGTTCACATGCAGCACAATGGGCCAATCACAAACAACCTCAGAGTTCTAAGGTCGTTTGTGATTGGCCCATTGTGCTGCAACTGAACCAATGTGTGCCTGAGTTGAGCTTATTGCCTACGTGATGAGCCTACGTGATGAGATCCAGAAGAGGGAGAGCCGGCGGCTGAGTTGCTGCTTCTGGGGAGCTGCAGTGTTTCACTTTTCGTTGCCTCTGTGCAGCCGCCTGAGCGATGAGCAGGATGGCTCCCTGGCTCCCAGCTGTGTTCTGCCCTGCCCCCACCTGAGCTGGCCAAAGTTGCACAGGGTAAGTGTGGGCACTGGGTCTGGAGAAGGGAAGGACCTCGGGGTGCGGATCAGGCCAGAATCCTCCACCTCCCCCTTCATGGCTCCCTGCTGCCAGGTGAAGGTGAAGGTGAAGTGAAGGTGGCTGCAGCTCTTGGGCACTGGGGTAGCTGGCTGGGAGAGGGCCTACTCCCCTTGCCAAACCACTTGGCAGGGGCTGGCTGGTGCTGCTGAGGTCTGGTTAGTTGGGGTGGGGGAGGGGGAAAGGCATGGTGGGTGCTGGGACTTGGCCTGCATGTGACAGGTGGGGGAGGAGGAGTCAATTTGACCCACAGGTTAGGCATGGGTGAGCTTGGGATTGTGGGGGGACAGCTAGGGGGAAGGGAGAGGGAAGTGACAGGCAGTCCAGGGTAAGGAGAAGAAAGAGTGAGAGCTAGCATGAAGGGAGATAGTGAGGTGACAGGGAGAAGAGGGGGGCACAAGATAGCAGAGACAAGTAAGCAGACAGTATAGCTAATATGAGAAATAGCAAAAGGGACAGGTGACGACCATCATGAGGGGTAGAGAGAATGAGGCAATGGTGACATGGAGCATGGGATTACAGGTGGCTAGAGAATAAGGTGGCAGACAGGCCAGCCAAGGTGATAGCCTTCCACCTTGGGCAGAGAGAGAGGTAGGGAGAGTGATGTGGCAGGCTGGATGGGGTGAAGGGGAAGGGAGAGAATCTGGTGACAGGAACAGGCATAAGGGGGTACAGAAATGATGGTAACAGGATCAGAGGTAGGGAGAGTGTGGTGATGGTAACAAGGAAGCAAGTGGGCCAGTGTGAGGGGTAGGGAGGTTGTGTTCTGTATGTATGAAAAGGACTGTTTTCTTTTAGTGTTGACTGTGCAGGATCGATCTGTATTAATCTGGCTTCAGTTTAACAATGGGTATATTAATGTTCTAATGCTCACTGCAGTGTTTATGATGCTCCCTTTTCCTAGGTGCACTCTTGCTTTGTGACTCATGGATTATTACTAAAAATATATTTTTATAAAGAGGAGGGGTATTAAAAAATGGAGGGGGTGTTAAAAAAATGATTGTATTTTATTGTTGGTTTAAATAAACAAGGCTTTAAAAAAAAATCAAAACTTTCTGAAGTAATTGCTGCTTTTTATGGGTGAGGACGGGTGGGGACATAGGGGATTCCTCGCGGGGACGGGTGGGGACGGAGGGGATTCCTCACGGGGACGGGCAGGGACAGAGGGATTCCTCGCGGGGACGGGTGGGATTTTGGCGGGGACAAGTGGAGATGGGTGTGATTTCTATCCCCGCGCAACTCTCTACCCTGAACTGGATGACCCTCACAATGACCCTACCAGGATCACCCAAGGGGAGATGCAGAGAAGTAAGCCTTTCGACAATGACTCTGACTGGGGACACCAATGAAAACGCTGAAGCGTTCCCACTATCCAGGCAAGTGGCATCTCTAGGGAATCAGTCTGTGAAGACCAATGGGACAACATTGAGTCCTAAAGAGGGCGTATATGAGTTTTCACCCAAGAAATGACGTCTATGGTCACTACCTTCGACCCTAGTACCTGAAGATAGTACGAAGATGTCAAGAGCTGACATTGCCAGGATTTCCAAAATCTGGTGTCGTAGCTTCAGTTTCTGTAGTTCTGGAAGAAATACACAGCCTTCTGCCATGTCAAAGTGGATCCCCAAGTACTCTAGGGATTGCATCAGCTCCAGGTGGCTTTTCTGAAAATTGATAATCCAACCGAATTCCTGCAGCAATTGGACAACTTGCGCCATCTGCTTTGTCACAATTAGCCTTTGAAGGAGGTTGGATCAACCAATTGTCCAAGTATGGATGCACTTGGATCCCTGCCTTGCGTTAAGTGTGCTGCCACGACAATCATCTCCTTGGTAAAGGTGAGAGGTACCACTGCCAGACCAAATGGGAGTGCCAAGAATATATATATTTATCCCTCCCCTTCACCATATGCAGGATTTCTCCCTCTCACCTCTTTCCACCTCTTTGTTGCATCTCTCCCTTTATCTCCTCCACTCCATTTCCAACAATTCTTCCTTTCTCCTCTCCCATGTGCAGCAGTTTTCTATCACTCCCTTCTTCCCACACCCCCTGTGCAATAGCTTTCCTTCCATCCCTCCTATCCCTATGCAGCAGTTCCCAATCAACCCCTCTACCGAGAGACCCGACATATTTTCGGGCTTCCTAAAGCAGCAGCAGTGGCGGAGGCTGGCTGGCAGAGGCAGCAATCTGAAAAGGTTGCTCGCAGACTGCCCACCAGGGCTTCCCTTTGCCGCATCATCAGTGATGTTATTAGTGACGTGGCAGAGAGAAGGCCCCAGGGGGACAGGCCAGGAGCAGCCTGTTGACCATGCTGCCTCTGCCTGTCTGACGGCCACCGTCATTGCTGCTTCAGGAGACTCAGACATATGTCAGGAGACTCAGGTTTGAATTGATTTACCTAAGTGAATTGGTGAATCAATTTGAATCGGTGAATCGGGCAGCACTAATGTGGAAATCACCTCTATTACAGATTGGTACCATCATGCTCAAGATGTATAAACATCATTCTACTAATGAAACAGTATTCAAATATTTTAAAAAATTAAACATTCTAAGAATTTTTATAGTAGAAAATTCCATCATCCTAGTGAGAAACAAAATTGTCTTACTGGCCAGAGTTTCTGGCAGTGCTCGCATGTGAAGTGAAGTGTCCAGGGTTTGCTTTGATCCTCAATAGGAATGCTGAAATATGCCTTGTAGGGATCACACAAGTTAGCTGATGCTTCTTTGATGTACATTTTCCCTTGTCTTGATAAATTGGCTGCATACATAGCAAAATACATCTGCCTACGTTTTGTGCCTTAGTAAAAGGGCTTCTAAGTTTACTCAGCTTGGAATCAATCAAGAAAAAGGTAAATTTCAAAATATCGATGTCCTAGTTACAAAGGAAGGATTGAGGAAAACGATAGCCATTTTCTGTACTTAGTGGCATAGGCAATTAAGAAAGAACACTTATTACCCAGAACACAAAAAAAATACAATTCTGTTACATAGTGTTATCTGTTTGGATTAGAATAATTTGGTCCATCAGCTATCTCCACGAGATTTAGAGCATTCCAAATTTCTCACAGCTCCAAAAGATCGCTATGGAGCTGGGTCTCCTGACCAGTAACTTAGGTGTGAATCTCGTCTACATGAGCACCCTATCCCAGGTTGGATGCATCTGTGGTCAGAAATTTCTGGAAAGGAGGAATTTGGAATGAAAATAATTGCTCCAAATTGTCCACCAGAGAAGAAACTATACCAACTCTGGAGTAACCAAGATGCTATCTGCCAGATTTCCATGGCTTGACACCACTAGGAAGCCAGAATCCACTGGACACTTCATAAATGAAGGTGTGCCATGGGAGTAATTTGCACTATTGAGGCCATATGGCTCAACCACCTCAACATCTGCCAAGCTGTGATATGCTGACTGTGCAGAACCTGATTAACGATGCAAAAAAGAGCATCCATCCTTACTTGAGAAAGGTAGAATTAAGCTTGAACCATGTCTACCATGGCTCCTATGTACTCCTCTTGTTAAAGTAGAAGAAGGTGGGGCTTTGAATGGTTGATAACGAATCCTAGCAGCTCCAATACTCGAACAGTTTTTCACATTTTCAAACACCTTCCTTTGATGTGCTGTTTACCACGTGCTAAGCCGGGGGGGGGGGAGACAATGCTGCAACTACAGCAAGATATTTTGTAAATACTCTGGGAGCAGATGTGAGGTCTAATGGCATAACACGGTACTGGTAGTTGTGTTTCTCTAGTCAAAATCTGTGATACCTCCTGTGAATGGAACATATCTGGATGTGGGTGTAAGCATCTTTTTAAGTTCAGAGAGCATAGCCAATTGTTTGCCTGAATCATAGGAATAAGGATAGCCTAAGGAAAGCATTAAACTTTTCTTTCACCAGATGTTTGTTTAGGGCCCTCTGATCTATGATTGGACAAAACCCTCCACCTCTCCTGCCATTGGAAGAATAGGCTTGACCACATGGGTCTATAGAAGGGAAGAGCTCCTCTGTAACCACTACCTAATGCCAAGATTTGATGCTCTTGGTGGGCAATTTGGAGGCTGTTAAAACCAACTGAGGACTATTTGAGGAATCCAATGATCTGAAGTTACAAATGGCCAGCTTGTTTAGAAAAAATTTAGACTCCCTCCAACCAGCAGGCTGCTTGAAATAAGGAGACTATGTACCGTACTTACCTTGGGTAGCTCTTTTCCAGTAGATAGGTGAGACATTCTAGACCATAGGGTTATTTCCCACTACTCACATGAGCTGCAGAAGAAATTCACTTCAGGTTTGTTACTCTGCCTCTAGTGTACTTCACAGGCTAGTTTAGCACCCTCTAGCAGTCAGCACCCAAGCATAGAGAGAGACACTCATCTGTGAAGTAGAGCACCTGTAACAACAGGCTAAACTATTGTTCTGCTCAAACTACTAAATAGTACTGTTAACCACTAACAGAGGCATCAAAAGAGTTCAGAACTACTCTCACAACAGGTTATACATATGTACAAACTCTTGTTAACCCCAAAGGGTTGACCTAACTCCAAGAAACAGATCAGATAAGCAGAAGGAGACTGAAATCAGAATCTGAAACAGGCACAGCAAAGGACAGGGTGTGTGTCTAGAATGTCTCACCCATCTACTGGAAGAGAGCTTACCAGGGTAAGTACATAATATCCTTTTCCAGTGCAATAGGTGAGACATTTTAGTCCACAGGGATGTACAAAAGCAGTCTTCCAAGAAAGCTAGGGTGGGATTGCTGCGCCAGCCCCCTAAGACCGAGGACCCAAATGGCAGAGTCCTGTCTGGCAGCAACAGCCACTTTGTAGAAATTGGCAAAGGTCTGAAAAGAAGACCATGTAGCCTACCTGCAAATCTCCTCAGGAGAAACAGATCTAGCTTCCGTCCATGAAGAAGCTACATTCCTGGCAGAAAGTGTCTTAACATAAATAGGGGACAGTCGCCCCACAAGAATGTATGTGGACTAAATGGCTCTACGGATCCATCTAGAAGTGGGAGAACCCCGCAGAATAAAATAAGCCACAACAGGTGGTCAGAAAACAAAACTTTTGAGAGACCCATCAATAACGCAGGAGCACCCTGCGCACATCCAAATTATTTAGCAGATGATCCTGAGATTGGAACCTGTCAGCTGAACAACTGGGAAACACACTTCTGGATGGAAATGGAAAGCCTAAATCAATTTTGGCAAAAAAACAAATGAAGGAACTGTCTGCTTTCAGGAACTCGGAGCAAAGGGTGTCGACACGACAACGCCTGCCATTCGGAAACTCTACAGTCTGAAGAGAGAGCGATCAGAAAAAATAGTCTGGAGAGTTAAATCCCGGAGAGAAGCATCTCTCAGTGGTTCAAAAGGAGCCCTGGCAAAGCCAGACAGCACTACTTTAAGGTCCCAGACTGGGAACGGATTCTTAACAGGCAGCCAGACCCGAAGATATTTTTGCAAAACCGAGCAACATCTAGATGCAACTCCAAAGAGAAATGCCAATCCTGGGATCTAGAACCAGAGAGACCGGCCACCGGGATCCGCAGAGACGCCACCACAAGGCCTTTATCCATACCTGCTTGGAGAAAGCAAAGACCCGTGACACCCGAGTTGAATAAGGGTCCACCTATTCTTGGTTACTCCAGCACTCTAAAGGTCTTCTATGCCTTAGCGTAAGCCGACACCAAGGACAATTTGGTAGACCTAAGAAGCTAAAACGTAAGAGCAAAATGACCCAGATCTTTCATGGTAGCTGGGCCTGGGTGAGAAGGTTAGGAAGGACACTCAGACGCAGACTGTATGCCACCCACAGCCGCATCATATCTGCGCACCACAGCCTTCCATGCAAATCAGGCGCCACCAGAATGACGCGGCTGGGGTGAGTTGCAATCCTCCGAAGGACCCGGCTGAACAGTGGCCAAGGCAGAAAAATGGATAGAAGATCCTCCGTAGGCCACAGTTGCTCAAGAGCATCCAATCTCTCACTTTCGAGCCAGATCTGCGACTGAAGAAGTGTGGAGCCATCTTGCTTTGTGCTGCGGCCATGAGGTCGATGCAGGGCTGCCCCAAACACCTCACGAGTGCCCGAAATGACTACTGCGCTAGGGTCCACTCGCCTGGAACTCTAGATTGACGGCTGAGGAAATCTGCTGGAACATTGGCCACTTTGTCTACATGCGACACCGTCAGCGCCATGAGAAGACTTTCCGCCCAAAGGAAAAGAAATTGAGCCTCCTGAGCCAAGGGAGAGTTCTTGGTTCCTCTCTGACAATTAACAGAGACCACTGCCATCAATGATCGACCACTTCTATGGTGACAGAGTCCAACAGTCCTGAAAAGGTCAATGACTGTAGGGAGCTCTTCCCAACCATGAAGGCTGGCATCCATGGTTACTACAATCCAGGAGCCAAGGCTTAATGAAACGCTCTGGCAAAGTGATTTAGGACGAAGCCAGCAGGTCATACACACTTTGGCCTCCAGAGTCCATGGCAGACTCAGCTTTAAGACATCTTGGTGGGGGGCCCAGTGAGATAGGAAGCCATTCTGAAGAGGATGCGTTCGTCCAGGAAACTACCTCCAGCTTGGTAATCCTGGAACCCACAATCTGTAGGATGTCCCATGCCGAAGGGGCCTCCATCTTCAATATCTCCAAAATCTGTGCCCAGAATTTCTATTTTCGAGCCTTGGGCAGGTAAACATGGCCTGCTGCCGTATCGACTATTACAGCGACTGCGTGGGCATCAGATGGCTCTTTTTTATTAAGTTGACAATTCAGCCCAGGTCTTCCAGTACGCAGAGCTGTCGCTACCTTAGTGTGCTCCTTTTCTGAGAATGCTCTGAGCAACCAGGTGACCAGATAAGGGTGACCCTGAGCTTGGCCTGTTATTGGTTTTATTAATGGAATACCCGAGTTTATATAATAAACTTTGGTTATTGGAGGCATTGTCTCAGATGGTATTTGCAGGATTTCTCTTAAGTATTTCTTAAGCATCTCATTAGGTGATAACAATGGATATTGTGGAAAATTTAGAAACCTTAAATTTAACCTGTGTTCCTAGTTCTCCAATCTTTCTATTCTTTGATGGATGTTCAGATTATCTTTTACCAAAGTCAACTTTGTGGTCTGAACTCTCTCAATAGTTCTTCCTAACTCGGAAGTCCACTTTGGCAACAAAGTTTCCATATTGTTTAATATGAGTCTGTACCACTTCTGGAAGCTGCAAAACACTATCCAAACGCTCAGTCAATTTAACCTCCAGTGTATTAAAAGCATCCCATACCTCCTCCAAAGTTATCCTCTCTGGTCTCTTCTTCAGCCTGGTAGTGCTCTAAGTCCAGCATTATTGCCTATGGTCACAGTAGGTTCAGACCTCAAAGAAATAATAAATAATAACAATAACAGTTTATATACCGCAGGACCGTGAAGTTCTATATGGTTTACAATATTAAAAGATGCTACAGATTGAGTGGAATTAACAAAGTTCAGAGTTAGTGATTAATAGTTCTAAAGATCATTTGTTGAGGACTAAGATTGTATAGGTCAGTTACCTAAGTACTTCAGGAACAGATGTGTTTTTAGGTGTTTCCTGAATTCCCCATAAGTAGTAGGCATGAGCAGTTGTTCCAGATCTTTACCCCATAATGCTGCTTGGTGTGAGAAAAGATGTTGGTGATGACTTTTAAATTTACAACCTCTAACCGGTGGAGAAACAAAGTTCGGATGTGAGCTTCTCCTATGTCTGTTGGTTGTGAAAGAGAAAAGGTCTGTTATATATTTAGGGGCTAAACCATATAGTACCTTAAAACAAAAACAACCAAACTTGAATTTCACAAGTGCATCCATCAGCAGCCAGAGAAATCCGATGGCCAGAGAAGTCCTCTGAGGCTGTCCACTTGTTGCTCCAGCGCAGGTTTCTCTTACTGGTTGTCTCACCTTGGTAAGTGGAGAATCAGGCAGTATCCCAGAAGTAGAGCTAAAATCGGCAACCTCGTCAGTATCCGCAGTGAAGCTCCCTATCTGTTCATTCACTTCACTTCTGGGATGAGCTGGGTTCTTGCGGTCTTCGGGACTCAGCGTGGTATCCATTACGCTGCGTGCGAAATCCCCTGTTCCAAGCTCGCCTCTGTCCTGGAGCTCATCTTTCATACCAACTGGTAAGAGAAACTCCTCCAATGTTCGCTATGCCGATACTTTGTGTGGGAGGGGAGGGGAGGGGAGTCGGTTTGCCTGGGAATAAACACGGCTTCCCTGGGAATGAACACGGCTTCCCTGGGAATGAACACGGCTTCCCTATTCGCTTCACCATGCTTTTTTTCCTCTGGCGGTATGGAGCACAAATCAGAACTAGAGAATGACATGGTGGCTGTTACCCATGGCTAGCCATGGGTAACCCGCCAAAATGGTGAGGAAAAACCTGTGTTCACCCTGGCTACGGGAACAAGGTCATTCACTGCCCCGTGGAGCGGTGAATGGCCTTGTCCCCGCAGTTAAGGGAGGGAACACGCGCGGTCACCTATCGCGCTCCCTCCCTCCTTACTGTCGCTGCCGAGTTCAAACAGCTCCCTTTCTCCCTCCTTGCCCCTTACCTTTGTGGCCGCGAGTCTAAACTGCCTTCTTACAGCAGCTGGAGTGTTGAAGCTGCGTGTGGCTGCCGTAAAGGTCATCTCTGAAGCAACCAGAAGTTGCATCAGTGACAACCTTTACGGCTGCTGTAAGAAGGCAGTTTAGACATCGCCGGCCACAGGTAAAGGGCAGGGAGGTTTGTCGGACCTGGCCTGTTATCCGTGGGGGTGGGGGGTGAAAGCGTCACTTAAGTAAGGGGCAGGGAGGAGGAAATGTGGGGTGGAGAAGAAAAGATGCTTAAGGAAATGGGTAAAACAGAGTGGGGAGAAGGATGCTGAAAGCACATGGGAAAGAGAGGGGGGAGAAGGACGCGGAAAGCACATGGGGAAGACAGAGGGGGGGGAAGGATGCTGAAAGCACATGGGGATGACAGAGGGGGGAGAAGGACGCTGAAAGCACATGGGGAAGACAGATGGGGGAGAAGGACGCTGAAAGCACATGGGGAAGACAGGGGGGAGGACGCTGAAAGCACATGAGGAAGACAGAGAGGGGAGAAGGACGCTGAAGGGAAATGGGGAAGAGAGAGTGGGGAGAAGATTTTGGCAGGGAAGAAGACAGAGATGCCAGACTAGGGGGGGAGTGGAGGGAAGAAGATGGGTGCCAGACCAATTTGGAAGGGGGGACAAAGGGAGAGGCACAGTAACAGAGCAAATGGAAGACGCAGAGAGAAGAGAGACAGTGGATGGAAGGAATTGAATGAGAAGATGAGGAAAAGCAGAAACCAGACAACAAAGGTAGAAAAAAAAATTCTATTTCTTTTTTTTTTTTTTTGCTTCAGGATAAAGTAGTATATTAGTTGTGTTGATAAAAATTTATAAACAAAGCCCTGCCAGCTGAACATCTCTTTCTCCAGTTCAGCAGCCAGAACTTTGATTTATAAGGAAGGAATAAGCTAAATATTGCAGTACTGAGGCTTGTATGGATGCTGCGGGGACGGTGACGGGGCGGTGAATGGGATGGCAGTGACGGAGACGGGGCGGTGAATGGGATGGCAGTGATGGTGACAGGGCGGTGAAGGGGACGGTGGGCTGGGGACGGTGCAGTGATGGGGACAGACAATTCTTTAGGTGCCACACCAGTCCAGATGAGAAACATCTCACGGGGTCCCAGCAATCATAAGGTATGGAGGGCTATGTATGTTAATGCACACAGTCTAGGCAATAAAATTCTGGAATTTGAGACTGAAATAATGACTGCTGACCTGGATGTAATTGCAATTTCCGAGACTTGGTTCACGGACTCTCACAGGTGGGACATGGCTATACCAGGTTACAACTTACTACGTCAAGACAGAGAGGTCAAGTTAGGAGGAGGAGTGGCACTATATACCAAAGAAGCCATCAAAACTACGAGAATCACAGATGTCAAATACACCGGGGAATCCCTCTGGGTAAACCTGGCCAGAGGCAATGAAAAATGCCTGTATCTTGGTGTAATATACAGAACTCCAAAACAGCTAGAAGACAAGGACATAGAACTAATCAATGACATAGAGAATATCACTTTACGGGGGGATACGGTACTGCTGGGGGACTTCAACATGCCCGATGCAGACTGGAACACACTCTCAGCATCAACCAGCAGCAGCAGAAGGCTATTATCCTCACTAAGGGGAGCACGACTCAAACAATTGGTATTAGAGCCCACTAAGGACCAGGCGATACTGGATCTGGTACTCACCAACGGAGAAAGCGTCTCCGTTGGTGAGTAGCGATAAGCTAGCCTCCAGCTACCACAACATGGTATGGTTCAACCTCAGAAAAGGATTCCCTAAAACAAGCACGACAACAAAAATACTCAACTTTCGAGGCACAGACTTTAAACGTATGGGAGACTTCGTCCATCGGACACTGCAAAACCAAGCTGTATCCGACAATGTGGAGGCTATGTGGTCAACATTGAAATCTACCTTACATGTAGCAACAAACCGCTACATGAAATTGGTAAATAAACGGCGAAGAAACAACAGACCCCAATGGTTCACGCAGAGATCTCGGACCTCGTTAGGGACAAGAAACGAGCATTTATTTCCTACAAACGCTCGGAGGATAAGGAGGCTAAAATACAATATACGGCCAAGTCTACAGCTGTCAAATCGGCAGTCAGAGAGGCCAAGCTTCGAGTAGAAGAAAGCCTAGCAAAGAACATTAAGGAAGGGGACAAATCCTTCTTCAGGTATATTAGTGATAGAAAAAGAAACACAGATGGGATTATACGCCTTAGAAAACCTGACAGGAATTATGTAGAATCTGATACAGATAAAGCCGAACTACTAAATGAATACTTCTGCTCAGTCTTCACCGTGAGGCGCCAGGGTCCAGCCCACAGCTGCAGGCAAAGCAAAGCTCGGAAGACCCGTTTCGGAACTTCAAGTTTAAACCAGCCAACGTCTACGGCGAGCTATCAAAACTCAAGGTGAACAAAGCCATGGGACCAGACAATCAGAGTGCTCAGAGAGCTGTGTGATGTCCTAGTGGAACCGTTATCCATGCTCTTCAATCTCTCCCTGAGTATGGGAAGAGTACCCTAGGACTGGAAAACAGCCAACGTCGTTCCTCTGCACAAAAAGGGTTGCAGGGCAGAGGCTGCGAATTACAGGCCGGTGAGTCTCACATCGATAGTGAGTAGGTAAGCTCATTGAAACACTAATCAAGCATGAATTAGACACGATCCTGAACGAGGAGAATCTACGTAACCCCCCACCAACATGGATTCACCAAGGGCAGGTCCTGCCAATCCAATCTTATCAGCTTCTTTGATTGGGTAACAAGGAAGCTGGACTCGGGAGAGTCCCTGGACGTCGTGTACTTGGACTTCAGTAAAGCTTTTGATAGCGTCCCTCACCGCAGGTTATTGAGCAAGATGAAATCCATGGGACTAAGGGTTACTCTAACTGCATGGGTCAATGACTGGCTAAGCGGTAGGCTTCAGAGGGTGGTGGTAAATGGTAACCTCTCTAAAACGTCGGAGGTGACCAGTGGAGTGCCGCAGGGCTCAGTCCTGGGTCCGATCCTCTTCAACATATTTGTAGGAGACCTAACTCGGGGGCTTCAAGGTAAAATAACACTATTCGCCGACGATGCCAAATTATGTAACATTGTAAGTAAAAGCGATTTGTCCGACAGCATGAAGCAGGACCTGCTTTTATTGGAACATTGGTCCTCGACCTGGCAGCTGGACTTCAACACAAAGAAATGCAAGGTCATGCATCTAAGCAACAATAACCCATGCAGAACGTACACACTGAATGGGGAGACCTTGGCTAGGACTGTGGCAGAACGAGATTTAGGGGTGATCATCAGTGAAGACATGAAAAATGCCAATCAGGTGGAGAAAGCTTCATCCAAGGCCAGACAAATGCTGGGTTGTATCCCTAGAAGCTTCGTTAGCCAGAAACCCGAGATCATTATGCCGTTGTACAGAGCCATGGTGAGACCTCATCTGGAGTATTGTGTACAATTCTGGAGGCCACATTACCGTAAGGATGTGCTGAGAGTTGAGTCAGTTCAGTGAATGGCCACCAGGATGGTCTCGGGGCCCAAGGATCTCACATACGAGGAAATGCTGAACAGATTGTGGCTATACTCTCTCGAAGTACGTAGGGAGAGGGGAGACATGATTGAGACATTTAAGTATATCACTGGTCATGTCGAGGTGGAAGATGATATTTTCTTTCTTAAAGGACCCTCGGCCACAAGAGGGCATCCGCTGAAACTCAGGGGAGGGAAATTTCATGGCGACACCAGAAAGTATTTCTTTACAGAAATACCATTGGAACATTGGAACAAGCTCCCAGAGCAGGTGATCATGGCCAACAGCGTGCCTGATTTCAAGACTAAGTGGGATGCCCACGTCGGATCTCTACGAGGGCAGTGTAAAGGTATTGCCACCTGAGTGTGATATCTAGGAGGGTAGTTAGGGAGGGTTAATAGAGTGGGCAGACTTGATGGGCTAAAGCCCTGTTCTGCCGTCATTTTCTATGTTTCTATGATTTTTGCCCCGTGTCATTCTCTAATCAGAACATACTCTTACACATCCGTCTCTGCTGCCATCTTGCCCCATATGAAAAGGCATATATTCTTTGTAAGTTTTTCTATTCTTGCTTATGTAAAAGGAACTGCTGAAACAGTTAACATTTTGCCAAGGAAAAAAAACCACAAGGCCTTTTCTTTTTGCGTTCTGAGCTCTGTGTCTCCATTGTGTTCTGTAAGAAACATTTGTTACAAGAAACATTGCTAGACCTTAGACAGGACAGTATTATCAAGTTTTCAAGTTTCAAGTTTAATAAGGTTTTTGATTGATCGCTTAATCATATTTCAAAGCGATGAACATAATAAAATTACAATACTTAGGGAACATACAATAATTAACAAAAATTAAGTCCTGAAGGACTATTGACAAACTTAACAAACAGATAAAAATAAGGAAAAAGGTAAGTGAACTACAAAATATTTAAAAGAAGCAGAAAAATCAAGGAAAATACATTAGGTAGGGGAAATAAAATAATTCCATAATATTATACAATAAAAATGAATTAGCCAGAAAACTAGGTAACTAATTATCAAAAGCATCTTTAAAAAGAAAAGTTTTAAAATTACTCTTAAATTTGTCAAGATTACGCTCTTCTCTCAAATAGATAGGAAGAGAATTCCAAACTTGAGGGGCTGTAACAGAAAAAATATATTGTCGTCTAGTATTAATGATCTTAAGGGAAGGAATTGTCAATAAATGCTTCCCACTATTTTCCCCCTCCCCTTATTTTTGCTACCTTTTTCTAGTTGCTTTTATGTATCCTGTTACCACATATGGTCTTTCCTACAGTCATATGCTAAAAATACTGACCCATGTGAAATACTAAAAAAGGTGTATGCAGTACTCTGAATAAAGAAGAAGAGAGAGAGATATCTTTTTGACTATTTGCATGTGTGTTTGTGATTTTCTTTCTACAGAGGTGTTCCTGGATGCATCTGTAGTCAGGACAGCAGAACGAGGCTAATACAAATTGGGACCTGATCGTTTCACCATATTTAGAGCATTTTGACTCATATGTTGAAATGATGCCTTCATAATCATTATTTACATACATTTACATGTTGCATTTTAATATATTTTAAAATCATTTTATAATTAATATGTTTTTTATACATTGAATACTTGTATGTTTCTGTATTTATGTTACTTGCTATAGACTCCTGATGCAGGCCTTTCTGGCCGTAACACATACGTGTTGTGTTTCTATTGCAATGAATAAAGCACTGTAGCACCCAGTGGTCGCCTTCACTGTCTTTTTTTTGGTTTCTCTGGTGTGAGCAAGTGATTTCTCCTGTGTTGGTCACTTTCGCCCAGGGAACAACATCTATTGTGGCTGCCATGGAACCCAGCACTTGGAGATAAGCCATGCCGATGGAGCTGGATTGGCTAGCAAATTTGATATTTGAGAACAAAGCTTTTGTATGCATGCCTCACCATGTTGAACAAGACGCCCAGAAATTCTAGGGACTAGTTCGGAGTCAACTGGCTCTTTCAGAAAGTCACTAAACAAACCAGGCTTTTCAACACTCAGACCACCTGAGACACCACTTGTCCTTTGGTGAATAATGGAGCCCTGAGCAGCCAGTCGTCCAGATATGGATGAACTTGCAAGTCCATTTCACGCAGGTGGGCCAACACTACTACCATCACCTTGGTGAAAGTGTGAGGGATGAGTACTGATAATGGCTTTACAGAACATGAAACCTCAGGAACTGTCTGTGGCCTGGGAACATGGGAATATGCAAATAGGCCTCTGTTAGATTCAAAGAGGCTAGGAATTCACTCAGAGCCACCGCCACTATGACAGAATGAACTGTCTCCATGCAAAAGCAGGGAACCTTGAACGTTGCAATCTAATCTAATCTTCATTCCTGAGTAGGCGCAAGGCGACTTACAGAGAGAAGGTGGAGAGAGGGGAAGGGCAGAGCCAGGGAGAGGGGAAGAGAGAAGACTTAAAGCTGAATTGAGGGGGGAGAGATTGAAAGATGCATATAGATTCAGGTGTCAAAGAGAAGAGTTTTCAGTTTCTTCCGGAATAAGGTGTAGCTAGTTTCTATTCTGATTGTTTCAGGGAGGTCATTCCAAGTTCTTAAGCCCAGAAAGGTTAGCATAGAATGAAAAATACGCCTGTATTGGAGATTTTTTTGTGGTTGAAAGATTTAGTTGAATTCTGTTAAGGATTCTCCTAGAAGTAGACCATGCCTTTGAGAATAGCTGGAAAAGGGGGACAGCCGATTTTCCATGGAATATGTGGTGTATGATGCATGATATTTTGAAGTTTATCTGTGATGGGATGGGTAGCCAGTGCAATTGTTTGATGAAGGCTGAGATCGAGTTGTATTTTTTAAGTTGAAAATTAGTCTTACAGCTATGTTCTGGATTAGCTGTAGTCTATGGACTAGAGTGGTGTTGATTCCCATGTAAGTGGAGTTAAATAATCCAGTTGTGGCCAAAATCATAATCTGTACGATCAGGGCAAAATGGTGCTGATGAAAGTATGGTCTAGGGCAGGGGTGGGCAACGAGGGCTGCAATTCAGTCGGGTTTTCAGGATTTCCCCAATGAATATGCATGAGATCTATTTGAATGCACTGCCTCCATTGCATGCAAATAGATCTCATGCATATTCATTGGGGAAATCCTAAAAACCTGACTGGATTGCGGCCCTTGCCACCCCTGGCCTAGTGAGTCTTAATTGTCGCATGGTAAAGATGGTCTTTTTCCGGAGGCTGGAGATTTGTGGTTCCATCATGAGTGCGTCGTCTAGGATGCAGCCTAGAATTCTGGAGGATTTGTCCATGGTGAGGGTGCTGCCAGATTGATAGGTGATGTTTATCAAGAGCCCTCTGTTGAGCGGTGTGGAAGCAAATAGCTTTGGTTTTGGTGGCGTTTAGTTTTAGTTTGTTGATAGTTGCTCAGGTTTGAATTCTTTCTATGTTGTTTGAGATTTTTTGGGTAGTGTATGGCTGGCTGTTGGTTATGGGAATGAGGAGAAGAATGTCATCTGCATAGGACATTATGGTTTCATCTTCAAATTTGATGTGTCCGAGTGAGCTCATGAATAGGTTAAATAGAATGGGGGATAGCAGGGAGCCTTGTGGAATTCCACAGAAATCCTTCCAGGGGTTGAAGAACTCCTTGTCCTTTTTGACTGTGTAATCTCTGTTCTGTAGGAAGTCGGTGAACAATTTCAGCACTGTACCTGTTATTCCAATTTCTGATAGTTTATTTAGGAGCAATTGGTGGTCTACAGAGTCAAATGGCATAAGATCCAGATTAGGTTTCCAATCGTCTGAGCCTTTCTTTTGCATGATGAAGTATATGGAGTATTTGCCTGAGCCTGAGTCTTCGGACGGCACAAGTTCTATGGCCTAAATCTCCAACAACCTTCTCACTGTGGTCTCCACCCTATTTGCTTTTACTGGTTGCCCCACTGGGGAGACCACAAACCAGTCCATTAAGGTTGGGCAAATTCCAGCTTGTTACTGTTCTGGATGATTTCCAGAACCCAATGATCTGAAGATATCTGAGCCCAGATCTGCAGAAAGTCTGACAGCTATCCTTCTATCTTGAGAAGGACCACTCAGGACATGACGTCATTGTGTCTTTTTTAAAGGTGACACAGAACCTGAACTGGAAGCCTGGTTGCATCTGGATCTGGAAGACCTCTCTCTGTATCCTTGGAAGAATCTCTGGGAAGTGGCTCCTGCGTACAGCCAAGACTGGCTGGAGCCATGAAAATTGGAGCATCCTTAGCTTCTATAAGCTCTGGGTCTGCTGTTGGGCAATGATTTCGGATGACGATTTGCTGCTGCGCTTGCCATGAGATCATCCGGTCCTTCATCAAACATTTACCTTTTGAAGGGAAGTCTGCTGAGAGTAACTTTGGAGGTGGAGTCACTAGCCCATTGCCTGATCCAGAGCATTCTGTAAGCTGATATCGAATAAGCTGAAGCTTTGCTCACGAATCTGATATGTCATACAGAGCATCCACCGAAACAGGAAAACCAAACAAAAACTGCAGACAATGTATACGATGCAGGCAAGAATTTATTGTACCAAAGTTAAAATGCAGTAATAAAAAAACCTTTTTACCAACCTTTTTACCAATCATAGCTTATGCCCTCCGTTTATCCGATCCTCATACATTTTACAGACAAGCTTGCAGGTTTTTCAGTAAGTTCGATTACTCAGAGCTTTGGCTCATATGGTTTAAAATAAGTATTGTTAGGATTTGTGGTACATATTTGTATATATGTTTTCCTACATATTTTTTCCTACATATATATATATATTTGCATATAATTTACCATAGGAGTGTTGATATCATTATGCTCATGATAACTTCATACCAACATTTTCTCCCCAGCTCTTTCCATTTTTCTCATGTTATTGATATGCTTGGAATACTAGCACATCTCGAGTCATCTCTTTCTGTTATATTATATACTTTATGATTTTGAGTTCATTTAAACATTCTATATGATGTTATCTTTTGATGCTTTTTATTATAGCTGTTACCTTTACGATCATCCATAGTATGTTTTTATTTTATTGAAAGCTCTCATCATACAAGCATGCCTCAAATAACCTTTTTCTGCTCTGTTACATTATATGATCTTATGTTTTTGTTTTTATACAAAGAGATTTTATTCTAATTGCAAGTTACACATTCTATTTGATGTTATGTCCCATGTTGCTCTTGATAGCAGTTATTTTCATTATTTTTTATAGTATGTTTTAATTTCATTAAAGAATTTTAACTATAGGCCTTATATATTTTTTTATGATGTTTTTATATGATGTTATGTTCTTATGTTTTTTATGATAGTTGTTACCTACATTTTTTGCGGTACATTGTATACCTTATTTACCATGGTAGGTGCTTTCTCATCACAAATCAATGTCACAAATTGGCACCTCTGGTGATATAGAGATTCACCTATTGTTCCTGTGTCACGTTTTCCGTTTTTGTTTTCACTTTTATTATTTTTTTGTTATTTGTTTATGTCTCCACTCCATTTTTATTAATTTTTTATTCACTGCATGTCATTCTCTTTATATACTTTTATGTTCTTTACTTTTTCCATTTTTCATTTTGTGTCAGTTTGTTTTGCACTGTGATCCCTCAACAAATATCATCCATCCTGTTGATATCTTATTATCACACTCCTTCAGACATGGCATGGCAACACCACTCTCATTTTATTTTATTAGTTATTCAGTTCTCTTAATATTGAATATTTCAGTGTTGTATTTTTATTCATTAGGACCCCTGACTAAGGCGTGTTGTCCGAAATACAGACCGTGTTGGGTCTCTTGGTTGATAAAAAGGTTTTTTTATTACTGCATTTTAACTTTGGTACAATAAATTCTTGCCTGCATCGTGTACATTGTCTGCAGTTTTTGTTTGGTTTTCCTGTTTCGGTGGTTTTTCTGCAGATTCGGTTGGATTTTTCTTTTTGTTGCTCTTTTATACAGAGCATTCACCCCATAATCCACTCCTGCTAGAAGGAGCTTGGGTAAAGGATTATTTCTCTCACGCTCAAGACTTAGTAACCTGGTATGACAGGCATGGGTTACAAAAAACGCCACTGTGGCCACTGATTCCTAAGGCCAAAGTCTCGAACAGCCTCTTGAGAACCACATCCACTCTGTAATCCTGCATATCTTTTAACACCACGCCTCTGTCGCTTGGCAGGGAGGTACACCTTGCAACTTGCCCTACCAAGGAATCAACCTAGGGCTGAGCGAACAGCTGGTGACACTCTGGAGACATGGGATACAGCCGAGCCATGGTCCTGGCAACCCTTCTGGCACCGTGAACAAAACATTAATGTCAGGATGCCAGGGAAACATAAGTGGGCTCTCACTCCACTTATGATAGAGGAAGAAGCAGAAGGGACCTGCTGGGAATCAAAGTGTAACTCCTGAAATGAATCAGCATTCATGACCAACAGAGCAGAGGGCTGGAATAACTGGAGAACTGTGGGATCATGCCTAATATCAAGAGCCACTATGGGGGTCTAACAAACCTGACTGCGACCCTGCATCCCCTGACAGGGAGGGCGTGTCAAAAAACAGCAATGGCAAAGTAAGAGGCCCATCCAAATCACCCTCGGAAAGGTCCTCTAGAGCCTGGCACACTGCATCCAGCAAGGTAGAAGCACCCTGGGAGCCCCGCCCCCTCATGTACTGTTTGAAGCATTGACAAACATCTCCTTGAAGGTTGACTTCCTGGAAGGCTCTCCACATCAAATTAATAAATTCTGGAGAAAATGCTGTACTAAGCAGCACTCAGTCTCCTGTAGAGGACTTCAGTTTGTCTCTTTTGGGCTCCGCTGCATCCATGCCTCTGTGCTTAGGACGACCGCCATTCAGGGGTCCAGAAAGGAAAATCGTTCTAACGGGTTTCCAGCCTATTCTTTATCTATAGAGAGTGAAGGAGAGGCAAAGCTGGTTGCTCCCGCTCCTCCCTTACATGATGTGTGGCACATGGTGCAAGGGTGCTCATCCAGCACAAACCTGGCATGAATTTGGGTCAAAAGAGCCTGAGGAGCCCTGGCAGTTTTGAAGAAAAATGAGGTGATTTGAAGCTCCAGGAGAACTTGGGGGGGGGGGGGTAATCAGGAAAATCCAAGATGATTGCCATAGCAGCATTTTGGTGCCCCCAAAACAGTAAAAGGATGATTAAAAACTAGCAATTTTAGGGGGACGGAACATGCAGGAACCTTCAAAAACAAGATTTTCAGCCACCTACCCCCTCCCTCCCCAATTTCTTTCATAGGCTGTAACAGCCTTACTCACTGTGACCTTTTCTGGCAATGTGCTGCAGCCTGTCACAGCTCTTAAGGTAACTGGATCTGAGTGAAGAAATCACTGCCTTCAACAGAACATCCTTCCAACACTGAATCTTTGGGCTGCTAGTCTGACAAGTGTCTGACTGAGCTTCCAAACCCTGCAGACACACAAAAAATGGGGATGGGGGAGGTGAAATGCAGCCGGCACCCTGTGAGACCTCGCTGGGCCCCCTAGAGATGCCTAACAGCCTGTGCTCAAACCCCTGCAAGCAGCTGGTGAGCAATGCTACCAGGGGATAGTCCTGAGCTCCAAAAATGCTTCTGAAGGCTGGCTAACAGGTATCACAAGGGGTTGGTCTATCAGCTGCAGACCTCAGTCTGCTTCTCCTCTACACAGGCAGAGCTGGACCCTTCACCAGGGGAGCTTCCAGCACTGAAAGATGAAGAAAACATGTTAAAAAATGACCAAAAATAAAGAAATAAGCAAAGCAGAGCAGAGCAAACACTCCTTCAGGCTCACATACAGAAGGGAAAAACTGTAGGGGACAGCAGAGCTCTCTGTGAAGTAGGAGGGATTCAGAAAAAATCAGCAAGGTTCATGGGCACTGGGATATAACCTGCTTGTCCAGAATGACACACCTATTGCACTAGAACAAAATTTAAAAGGCTACCTGACAGAACATGTGGATGAACTATTTTACAGCATTTCAAGACTAAACACCAGAACAGTCAGACACAGTAAATAGTAAGAGAAGGGAAAGGAAGGAGAGAGAGAGGGGGAGGCCAGCAAATTTAATTTCAAACTAATGACAGCCTGCAGCCTAGTCTTAGACACTGTGTCCTACTGATAGATGACATATGGATGTAGGCTCAACCATTCTCTGAGAAAAGGTGAGCTATGGTAACAGAGAAAGAGACATTCTCTATATGAAAGAGGTCAGTAGAAAAGGGACATCGAGTGCTTCTACTCTGTACTAGATCCAGCTTCCAGTAGCAATATACCATCTCTAACCAGCGAGGCAAAAAAGTTGTTTCCTGATACACCCCAATGAGGATACTTGCTGTGTTCACCTGAAAGCTTTCTTGCATCACTTCCTAGGTCAACAGTACTCTCTGATTTACTTACCAAGGCTACTAATGCCGTTCTCAATGTGCAGCAGAGACTGAGGACGGCTGCGCAGCTTGTTCTTCACAGACCGAGGTCGGCGTGGAGATTGGGGCTGTGACGAACTCTCTCCCAGCTCAGATTTGCATTCTCTCATGGAATGGAGGCGTTCATATAAAGCCTGAAGCTCCTGGTTCTGTTGTGCTTGAAGAGTCACCACCTCCTGAATGTGTCTGCAGAAGAAAAAAGTCAAATGATGTCCTTTCGATGGAGATGAGAGTAGCCACTGTACAGAGGAAGCAGGAAAGGAAAGGGGATAGTTGTACAGATGTGCAAAGAAAACAGAACTGGGAAAGAATATAACAAACAGAACTTCTTCAGCAGAAAGAAAATAAGGAAAAGGTTGGAACAAACAGCTCTTTCCATTAGAATACAACAGTTGCCATTGAAATACAGAAAATCAGGGAGAGTCTCTATTTGGGTTGCCCTAAAATAAATGCTAACATTTCCACATATATGAGACTTCTATTCATAGAGAAAAGCAGGGCATTCTGATAAGATACATAAAAAGGATGACACAAAAGAAGGCATTCTGCTTATAGATAACTTCAATATATTAGATGTATATTGAATATACTACTTGTAGCATTATGAAGGACTGGTGAAATTTTGGATGCCCTTCAAAGAGAGTTTCTTAGGCAACAATTTAGAACAGTAAACTAGAGCAATGTTTCTCAACTTTTTAGGTAGCAACTACACACAAACTTCAAAAAGAGATTTGGTTCTTACCTTGATAATATATTTTCCATTAGATAAGAACATAAGAAGTGCCTCTGCTGGGTCAGACCAGAGGTCCATCGTGCCCAGCAGTCCGCTCGCGCGGTGGCCCAACAGGTCCAGGACCTGTGTAGTAGTCCTCTATCTATGTCCCTCTATCCCTTTTTCCTCCAGAAAATTGTCCAATCCCTTCTTGAACCCTAATACCGTACTCTGTCCTATCACGCCCTTGGAAGCACATTCCAGGTGTCCACCACCCGTTGAGTGAAGAAAAACTTCCTAGCACTGGTTTTGAATCTGTCCCCTTTCAACTTTTTTGAATGCCCTCTTGTTCTTGTAGTTTTTGAAAGTTTGAAGAATCCGTCCCTCTCCACTTTCTCTATGCCCTTCATGATCTTGTAAGTCTCTATCATATCCCCTCTAATTCTCCTCTTCTCCAGGGAAAGAGCCCCAGTTTCTCCAATCTCTCAGTGTATGAAAGATTTTCCATACCTTTTATCAAATGCGTTGCTCTCTTCTGAACCCTCTCGAGTACTACCATATCCTTCTTAAGGTTCAGAGCCCAATATTGTTCGCAGTACACTCCAGATGCGGACGCACCATCACCCGATACAATGGCAGGATAACTTCTTTGTCTTATCCACTATTACCCCCAAGTCCCTTTCTTGGGTACTCTCACTCAATAACATCCCTCCTATCGTATAGCTGTATCTTGGGATAAGGATGGTATGCTGAACCAAGGGTCTTGCATCCGCTCCCACAAGTCTGTTGCAGGAGATATTGATCACTATTTTCAGCACCTCCTCCTGCTCTCTGCTGTCTCCAGTCAGTTAAGTTTCAAAGCCGGCGACAGCCTTACAGGAGAGAACATAAGAAGGAGAACGGAGGAGACCCACCCAAAAAAAAGACTTTGATCTGCTCATAAATATAAACATATAGCTCATAAACACGCTGTGGAGAGGAAAAGAAAAAACATCAAACTTTATCTGCAAAAAGGCATAATAAACTGTGGAACTCTGGAAAAAGGCCCAAGTAACTATATACGTTCAATATACAATGTCTTCCAATTTACAATAGCTGGCAGAAAGGACAGAGACACAGCTCTCAGGTAGCAAACAGCCCAGGCAGGTGCATCAACAATGATGGGTGAAGGGGTTCAGCATACCATCCCTATCTACTGGAAAAGATATTATATCAAGGTCTAATCTTTTTTTCCAGTGCAATAGGGATGGTATGTTGAACCAAGGGACATACCTAAACGGTCCCAGAAACCCCGGATGGGAAAAAGAAGCCTGCCCTCAAAACCGAGGCTCCAAAAGAGGAGTCGTTTTGAGCTCCTATGTGTACCCTATAAAATTTGCGTTCAAAGAGTGAAGAGAGGCTGCAATCCGCAGCCAATGTAACAGGATGAAATAGCTGACCTGATCCATCTTAAAATGGTAGCCTTAGAAACTGGCCTTCTTTTCTTATATGGATTCATCAACATGAAAAGGTGGTTCGAGAGACAAAAATCGTTTGTAGCCTCCAAGTAACGCAAAATAAACCTTTGGATATACAGCACCATCAAGATTTTGTCCTTCTTAGATCCAGAAGGCTGAAAAGCTGGAAGTCAAACCTCCTGGTTGATGTGAAATACCAAAACCATCTTTGACAATAAGAGGGAACAGTTCTCAAAGAGACCCCGGCCTCCGTAAAATGCAGGTAAGGGTCCCTGCATGACGAAGCTTGCAGTTCTGAGACATGCCTCGCAAAAGTAAAAGCAACCAGTAGCACTGTCTTGATAGTCAGGTCCATAAGGGTGGCATCTCGCAAGGTCTCAAACAGAAGTCTTGAGTGTGCTCTTATTAGCTAATCGTCCAGATAAGGGTGGACCAGTCAACTATGTCTGCGAAAGTAAGCCACCACTACAACCATCACATTGGTGAAAGTCCGAGTGGCTGTGACTATACCGAATGGGAGAAAATTGAAAATGCTGTTCTAGGACATGAAAACAAAAGAAGCGCCTGTGATCTGCAAATATTGGGATTTGGAGATATGCCCCTGTCAAATCCAATTTCCACCAGGAACTCTTAGCTGTACTGAGACAATGACTGACCGGAGGGTCTCCATATGAAAATGAGGCACTTTGAGAGCCACATTGATGTTCTTGAGATCCATGATAGGCCTCCAATCCTCTGAGCCTTTCTTGGGCACGACAAAGTATGTAAAGTTTCTGCCAGAGCCCAAATCTGCATCAGGAGCTGGCTTGATCACCTGAAATGTCCAACAACCTTTGGAGGGTCACCTGGAGCTAGGCTGCATTTTCTATTCTGTCCGCTGGTAAGATCACGAACCAGGCAGAAAGGAAATGGGCAAATTACAATTTGTAGCAGTCCCGGATGACTTCTAGAATCCATTGTTCTGTTGTGTTGGCCTCCCAAGCTTCCAGAAAGTCCTGCAGCTTACCTCTGATCTTGCCCAGAAAGGCTGGAGACCTGGCGTCATTGGGATTTCTTGGGCTGCCCACCTAGCTAGGAGGTGGAGCCCTAGGTTTTTCTATTCCCTGAGAATCTCTATCATGGACACTGATAGGATCTTTGGGATGAATACTCAGAGGAGAAAATGCGCAAATGGTGGGAGCCATGATAGAACCCACAAGATTGCCTTTTAGAGGTCCTAAGCCTGCTGTCTGGGAATGACTTTGGGTGGCGATCCTGGACGCTAGGCATGAGGTCATCAAACCCCTGGCCAAATAGCATATTGCCCCTGAAAGGAAGCCTGTTGAGCATGGCTTTGGACGTGAAATCCCCAAGCCCCCATGTCTGATCCATAGGATTCTGCAAGCAGACACAGAATAAGCCGAGACCTTGCCCATTACCCATAGTGGATCATATAAAGCATCAGCCACATAGTGAACTCCCACCAGCAACAGCTGAGGAGAATCCAAATGTGCAGTGGCATACCAGGGTGGGGGTGGGGGGGCGGTCCGCCCCGGGTTTACGCCCCAAGGGGGTGCACAGCTGGCCACCCTCCAGTGTTCTCCCTAGGCTGGCAAACTGCGGCTCTTTAGCCACTTGAGTGCCACCACCGCCATCGGGAACAGGCCGGTGCCGAGTTCTCCCTGCTTTACCCTGTGGGGCCGACCAACTCTCGCCGCCCAGAACGTCATCTCCGACGTTAAAATTGACGTTGGGCGGCAAGAGTTGGTCGGCCCCGCAGGGAAGAGAAGCAGCTTGAACCCGGCGCCGGCCTGTTCCCGATAGCGGCAGTGGCAGCATTTTCCCAATGGTGGTGGCATGGGGGAGGGAAGGGCAGGGAGAAAGAAAGAAAGGGAGGGACAGGAAGCCAGAAAGAAAGAAAGGGGGCAGGGTGAAACAAAGAAAAATGGGTCAAGGAGAGAGAGAGAGAGAAAGACAGACATTCAGAACGAAAGAGGGCACGGAGAGAGAAAGAAAGAAGGGGGCAGGGTGAAACAAAGAAAGAAATGGGGCACGGAGAGAGAGAAAGACAGACATACAGAAAGAAAGGGTATAGAGACAGAGAAAAAGAAAGAAGGGGGCAGGGTGAAACAAAGAAAAAGTTTGGGGAGGGAATGAGGTCTGGAGGAGAGGAAGCATACAAGAGGCTGAAATAAGGGAAGAAATATTGGATGCACATTCAGAAGAATAAAGTGCAACCAGAGACTGATGAAATTACCAAAGGTAGGAAAAATGATTTTATTTTCAATTTAGTGATTAAAATGTGTCTGTTTTGAGAATTTATATAGGCTGTCTATATTTTGCACTATGGCCCCCTTTTACTAAACCGCAATAGCGGTTTTTAGCACAGGGAGCCTATGAGTGTCAAGAGCAGGGTGGGGCATTCAGCACAGCTCCCTGCGATAAAAACCACTATCGCGGTTTAGTAAAAAGGGAGGGGGTATATTTGTCTATTTTTGTATAGTTGTTACTGAGGTGACATTGCATAAAGAAATCTGCCTTGACCTCTTTGAAAACCCGTGGAATATAAATGATAATTAACATTTTCTCTGCGTACAGTGTGCTTTGTGTTTTTAAAATTTTATTGTTGGTAGATCATTTTGACTTGGCCACAAAGGTAAGGGGGGGAAGGGGAGCTGCTGAAAGACATCTAGTAATCCTTGTAGGCTTGACTGTGCAGGGAATTATTTTTGTAAAATCATGTTTTGTTATGTGACTGGCATTATTTAGACTTTAATTTCTATTAATGAAAATTATATAAAATTACTTGCTTGTTTTTATATGCGTGCACTGAAGGAAAGTGGAGAGAGAGTGGGCTGAAGACGCTGAAGGGAAATGGGGAAGAGAGTGGGGAGAAGATGCTGATTTATAAATTGACAATTGTACACAATATTGTTTCTTTTTATACTTTAATATAATAAGTTCAATATAAAATAATTCAAGGCTTGTGTGGATGGAATCAGGTGGTTTGAAGGGATGGGGACCGAGCTTACGGGGATTAGTCCAATAAAATGGTATTTTTTTATTTCTCATTATTTGTTTTATTTTTATTTGTTAATTTGTAAAGTGGCGATTGTTATGTATCAGTTTTTTCAAATTTGCATCTACTGTCTTTATATTTTGCACTGTATTAGAGGACATGTTACTGTTTTTCTGGTGTTGCATTGTATCCAGGGTCTGGTTTCTTGGCGGTTCAGTTTTAGTTTGTGATTATTCCATATTGGGTGAGGGTGTATCTCTGTTCTGTGTGTATGAAAAAAACATAGTTTTCAGTTGGCATTGACTGCAGGATCACTTGACTGAGCAGGATCTGGCTTGTTTAGTTTTGCAATGTATGTGTTGGTGTTCTATTGCTCACTGCAGTGTTTAAGATGCTGCCTTCTCCTAGGTACACTCTTGTGCGAAATGTGGATTGTTACTAAAAATCATATTTTTCATATAGATGGGGGGGTTCATAGTCCAAAGCGCGCGACGACAAAGGCGTGCGACAACCCAGCGCAGACAACTGAGCGCAAGGCGGAAGCGCGCCAAAAATCCCCAGTATTTTAAGGGGCTCCGATGGGGGGGTGTTGGTGGGGAACCCCCCCACACACTTTACTTAATAGAGATCGCACTGGTGTTGTGGAGGGTTTGGGGGGTTGTAACCCCCCTCATTTACTGAAAACTTAACTTTTTCCCTCTTTTTTAGGGAAAAAGTAAAGTTTTCAGTAAAATGTGGGGGGTTACAACCCCCCCCAACGCCGGTGCGATCTCTGTTAAGTAAAGTGGGGGGTTCCCCCTCCACACCCCCGTCGGAGCCCTTTAAAATACTGTTTTTCTTCGGCGCGCTTCCACCTTGCGCTCAGTTGTCTGCGCTGGGTTGTCATCACGCCTTTGTCATCGCGCGCTTTTGACCTGTCACCGGGGGGAGGAGGTGGGTGTCAAAAAATGATGGGCCCCGGGTGTCACATATGCTAGGTACGCCACTGCAAATGTATACTGTCTGGGTCATGCAATTTTAGAATTGTATGCTCGAACCACAAAAGAGGCTGCTGCTGCAGTCCGCATCACCAGAGACAAGGTCTCAAACTGCCTTTTGAGCAGCATGTCCAGTATGAAATCCTGTTGATCCTTAAGCACTACACCCCCCACATTAGGAATGGAAGTGCACTTGGTCACTTGAGCCACCAGAGTCCACTTTAAGCATAGCAAACATCTACTGGAACTCCTAGTTCATAGGATATAGCTTGGACATTGCTTTAGCCACTTTAAGTGAGCCCTCTGGGTTCTACAATGTTCAGAAATCAGGACTTTCATATCTGGGTGCCACAGGAAGGCGGTAGGCTGAGAGCAGATCCAGCTGAGCAGAAAATCCAGCATCTGCCCGTTCCATCCACTGTCTGCCCTCTCCCCCTTCCATATGTATCTGACTTTTTTCTATGCCCCTCTCCCCTGTCCATCCAGCCTGTGCCTCCTCTCTCCTTTTTACATCATTCATTCCAGCTTCACTGCTTTCTTCATTTTTATCTCTCCTACACTAGATCTAGCATCTTTATCCAACTCTCATTTCTCTGCTGACCCCCTTTCCAGCATCAATCTCTCTCTACTTTCTCATTCTTCTCTCTCCCCTTTCCCTCATCTGATCTCTCCATTCCACCCTGACCCCCTTCCCCTCCTGAAATCTCCCTGCCAGCTGTTTCCTTCATTTTTTCCTTCTCCCTTCCCTCCTCCCCTTATCCAACATTAACTCTCTTCCCATCTCTTTCCCTCCTCCCCTCCCAGCAGCATCTCTCCTTCTACCTCCCCCCAGGCCAAGTAGCAGCTTTCCCTTTATCCAGCAGCTTCCCAGCCTCCTACATGGCTTCCTCTCCTTCCAATAGTTCTCAGTACTTGCCTGCAGCAGTGATTTACTTAGGCAACCTTGGGTCCATTGCTGCCTTTGAGTAAAGAGGAAGCTGCCGGTAATCACTGCCCTGGCAAGTAGGAGAGCTGCTGGGAGGGGAGACAGCCATCGTCGAAGGCTCCCCAGGATCTTGCTCCCGCACACGCTGACCATCTCCCTTGTACCTGCAGCTCTCTCCCTGCAGATCATTGATTGAACCATATTCCTGTCATTCCCTTCTTGGTTGGTGTGAGAACTTTTCAGCACCCTTTGTAGAATGAATTAAATGTATCCCACAGGGAATTATTTATAAATCCTATTTGTCAATGTGTGTGCATCTGTGTTTTGGGGGGCTAGGTTTAGTTGCAGGGGGTAGTTAAGGGGTGAGGCAGATGGTAGAGCAAATGCAAAGAGTAGATTTGTAAGGTGATAGAGTTTGGGGTGATGGTGGTGGGGGAGAGGTTTGAGCTGTAAGAGGACTAGTTATAGGAGGGGAAATTGCTGGGGGTGTTTTGTAGGTTGAACAATTTGGGGTAGTGGGATAGGTGCAGGATGAGTAATTTGGGGGGGTTGAACAGTTTGGGGGAGTGGTGGGGCAGTTGCATTGGTAGTTTTAGGGGTGGAGCTCTTTGGGTGTAGTAGGAGGGGGTAGTTGCAAAGAAGTAGTTTGGGGTGAGGATAGTTTGGGGGGGCTTGGGAAGTTTTAGGGATGATGGGACAGTAATGGGATAGTTTGAGGGTACTGCGGTTCCTCCCAGCCTTGGGCGATCAAGACAGGCTGCTGACGTCGGGACTTTACCTCTCTGAGTCCCACCTATTTTGTTTCAACTTCCTGTTTCCGAACAGGTGAGACTCACAGAGGGAAGGCCCCGATGTTGGTAGCCTATCTTGATCGCCCGAGTCTGGGAGGAATGGCAATCGGCAGGAACTTGAACTGCCGACTCGATCTCGCCGGCCCTGCGCGGACTGGCAGAAATTTTCTGCAGACCGGCACTGATCCGCGGACCGGCGGTTGAAGAACAGTGGCCTAGAATGTGTAAGATTTGTGCAACTCACAAATGGAAGATTAGATTAATACTTCCTGAAAATAAAAAATGGTGATTTTAGGATTTTTCAGGTGAGGGAACACTTGAAAATACAGAAAACCCCTCGAAATTAACTTTTCAAAATCGCTGTGAGAGCCTGTCAGCTCTGCTGTACTCACTGTTTGTTACCAGGGACACTGGGCTGCACCTGCTTCAAGCTCTGAGTCAGTAGCCAGCTAGAATTCACTACCATACTGCTGGGAAAGCCTTATCCAAGGTGATCTTCAGGCTGCTGGTCAGACTCCACTATCTGACAATGTCTTCACCCCTGTGGACCACTGGATGTGCACCAGGACAGGCAGAGGTACAAAAATGCAGCTGGCACACTGCAGGATACCACCGAGTCTCCTAAGCATGCCTAAGTCTACGCTCAACTCCCGCTTAGCGGATGGTGAGACAACTTCAGGGATGGCCCTGAACTCCAAGGATTACTATACAGAATGTCCAACAGGTACCCAAAAGGGATCAGCATGTCAGCTATAGACAGAAGAATGTGAATTCACAAGCAGGCAAAACCTCCAAATTGCTGTAGACGTGAAAATACCCACAAAGGGGACAAAACTATGTTGAAGTAAAATAATAAAAATGAGGAGGGCAGAACACACACAGCTGCAGCCATGCATGCAGAAGGAAAGACTGCTAGAGGGCGCTAAGCTGATCTGTGAAGTACACTGGAGACAGTGAAAAATTTGGAGTGGATTCCTTCTGCAGTCCATGCGAGTATCGATAAATAACCCTATTGTCTGGAAATAATTTTAGAAGCTTGGGAAGGTTTTTGCCAATAACTGAAGAGGTTGACCTCAAATTTATGCTATAGATGATTCTTGGAATTTTCCTATCTGAAGATTAAATTCTGGTATAATACCATTACTGTAAAAACAAAAAACAAACTGCAATCTCCTATGTACCAGATGCAGGCAATGTTTATTATACCAAATATTTTATGCAGTTGAAAATACCACCTTATAACAAACCAAGGGACCTGATACGGTCCGTGTTTCGGAAAACACTCCTTCCTCAGAGGTCCATGGTTGCTAAGGTATAAAGTAAACCGCAATAAAAGGTATAAAACAGCCGTCTGTATGGTATCCTTCTCCACTTAGCGTGTGCGACGCAAAACTAGTAAAAAAAATAAATAAATAAAGCTTTTGTTTTACTAGTTTTGCGTCGCACACTCTAAGTGGAGAAGGATACCATACAGACAGCTGTTTTATACCTTTTATTGAGGTTTACTTTATACCTTAGCAACCATGGACCTCTGAGAAAGGAGTGTTTTCCGAAACACGGACCGTGTCAGATCCCTTGGTTTATTATAAGGTGGTATTTTCAACTGCATAAAATATTTGGTATAATAAACATTGTCTGCATCTGGTACATAGGAGATTTCAGTTTGTTTTTTTGTTTTTGCTTTGGCTGGTGATACTGCAGTTTTTGTTGGATTCCTTTGTGTTGTTATATCATTACTGTGTCACAAACAGTTGCTGTAAGGATTATAAATAGATACACTATTTGGACTGATAAAGAGTAGGGTATTAAAAAGAGGGGTGAGGCATGGTAGGATAAAAACTTTTTTTTTATAAATCTTTATTCATTTTCAAAAATTACAAGTGTACAACATTCATTCAGAAATACCTTAAGTCATCACTTGACATTCTTATTTGTATTACTCCAAATAAATAATTATATAATAAACCCATCCCTCCCTCCCAGATACCAATTTGTATTACTCCAAATAAATAATTATAAGAATCCCACCCCTCCCGCCCATATACCAATAAATAACAATTATCAATTATTATCCTTCAGAATCCCACCCCCTTATCTTATTCAATATTTTGGTGTTTAAGATGTCTGATCACTAGAATAAATCGCTAATGGCCTCCAAATCTTTTTAAACTTATTATAATTACCTTGTTGCAGAGCAAATACCCTTGCCATATGGCACACTGAATTCCTCCAAAAAGTATAATTTAATTTAATATAATAGGATAAAAACTTATAGTTAAATGTTGGGACTTGAAGCAGGACTTTTCAACATTGTCGTTGCTACTTCAGCATCACCATAACATCACAGAACTTAAGGCTGGAATAATTTTTGATGCAGGCAAAGGAATTCTACTTCTCCTCCTCTCCCCACCCCACTGACTGGTACTTATCAGGAACACGGATGTGCCTGCTTGCTCTAGTCAGGGGTCCATAGGCAGAAGGGAGATGTGAGCTGCCCCACCTAGTACCTTTGAAGGAGGGCAGAACAGGCTTCCTGAATAAACAGCTTCCTGAAAAACCATCCTTCTTCACAAGCACCACTTGAGGAAGCCCACATTTCTCGTCTGCCCAAGGACCTCCAGCTGCAGCAAACAGGCACAAACCTGCTCCCAATGAACACCGGAGGGGAGGGGGGTAGAGGAGGAAATAGGATATTTGTCTGGGTCCAAAATTCCGGCAGCCTTATGTTCTGCACCATTTTGGAATTGTTTAAATGGCAACACCAAAATAGCAATGGCAGAAGTTCACATATTTGTTGGGATTATGTTAAAAAAATGTACATGTTCATCTATTGTCACTGCTGATCAGCACCAACAAATGGCTTCCATAGCTTCTAAAAGTTTATTGAAAAGAGCTCTGCATGCCCCAGTTCCATAATTAAGCTAATAAAATATTCTGTAGAAGAGAAAGGATGACACATGTGACTGGTAATTCCCCTGTTATCAGAGAAAAATAAATTATGTACTTACTTTGTTAGTCTCTTTTCCAATAGATAGGCAAGACATTCCAGACAGATGTGTTGTGTCTTCATGGCCGCGTGCCATCTGCAGAAGAAATCCATTCAGGATTTTTTTCCCTGTGCGTCTGCTCTACTTCACTGGGCTCCTTAGCTCCACCTTCAGAAACCTAGCAACATCAGGATGAGACACCAAAGAGAAACGATGATCCCAGGCTCTAAAACAAGAGAGCCTGGCCACTTGGACTCAAAGAGATGCTATAGTGAGGCCTTTATCAAAACCAGCCTGAAGAAAGGCGAGAATAACCAAGATCAGAGCCAAAGAAGGCTCCATCTGGTCCTGAGTGCACCAATGTTGGAAAGCCTTCCATGCCTTAGTGTAAGCAAAAACTGTACACGACTTCTTAGACTTGAGAAGAGAGGCAATGATCACATCAGAATAGCCTTTGTGTTCTAAGGCTAATCGCTCAAGAGCCATGCCATAAGAGCAAAGTGACCTGGGTCCTCCATGCAGATCGGACCCTGCGTACGCAGGTCTGGATGGGTGCTCAGCCGAAGACCATGATACCTGCAGAGACACATCAGATCTGCATACCATGGTCGCCGAGGCCAATCTGGAGCCAATAAAATGTCGCAGCCTGGATGGGCTGCAATCCGTCAAATGACTCTGCCTATCATGGGCCAGAGAGGAAAGACATACAAGAGAAGCTCCAGAGGCCATGGCTGCACTAGAATATCGAGAACCTTACTTCCAGGCTTGGATCTGCAAATGAAGATCCGCTTTCTTGTTCTTTGCCATGGCCATGAGGTTGAAGTGGATCTGACCCCAGCTTCGCAAAATGGTTCACAACGCTGCTGAGGACAGATACCACTTGCTCAGATCCAAAGTCTGTCTGCTGAAGAAGTCAGTTTGAACACTGTTGACTCCCACCACATGCACTGATGAGAATGCCTGCAGATAACATTTCGCAAACAGAAAAAGAAGGCAAGCTTTCTGAGCCAGAGGTGTGTTCTTGATCCCTCCCTGGCAATTCACATAGGCCACTGCCGTCGCATTGTCAGAGAAGACCTTGACCACTTGGCCCCCCAGAGTCTTCTGCAAGCACACCAGAACCAGCCATATGGCTCTCAGCGCCAACCGGTCGATTGACCATTTACTCTGACAGAGTGTCCAACATCCCTGGATGGGACAATGACTGCAGTGGGCTCCTCAGTCCCAAAGGCTGACATCTGTCTTAATCATGATCCAGGAGGCAATCTACAGTGGAATGTCTATGCAGAGTGACTGCGGGAGAAGCCACCAATCCATGCTGGCCCGAGCCTCCAAAGTCCAGGGAAGACAGGTCTGCAGTGCATCCTTGTGTGGAATCCAGCGAGAGAGTAAGGCATGCTGGAGAGGATGCATGTGCAACCACATCCTACGTGGCAGACATGGACCTCAAGTACCTGAAGATAGCTGGGTGTTCTAGAAGAGAAGAAATCTGAGCAAACAGTTTCTGCGTACTTCTGGAAGATAGACGTGGGCCCGCAGCCATGTTGAAGAGACCTCCCAGATATTCCAGAGACTGACGGGGTGTCAGATTGCTCTTTCTGTAGTTCATAATCCAGCCCAGGTCCTCTAGCACCTGGATCACCTGATCCACTGTGCGCTGACCCTCAGACAATGAGGGAGCCCCAATCATCCAGTCATCCAAGTAAGGGTATAGTTAGTTGCAGTCCCATTCTCTGTAAGTAAGCTGCCACAACCACCATCATTTTAGGGAAATAACAGGGAGCCGCTGCCAGCCTAAAGGGCAGAGCTGAGAACTGGCAATGATTTTCCAAAATATGAAACTGCAAGTATATGTGGTAGGCCAGAAATATCAGAATATGGAAGTAAACTTCTGTGATATCCAGAGAGGCAAGGAACTATCCCGGGGGCCTCTACTGCAATGACCAATCGCATTGTCTCCATGCAAAAGCATGGAACTTTGAGAGTCATGTTCACATGCTGAAGATCCAAAACAGGCCTCCAATCTTTGGAGCTTTTCTTTGGCACAATAACGTATATTAAGTACCTGCCTGAGCCCGGGCACTGGCTCTATAGCCTAAATTCCAGCAAGCGTTGAATAGTGGCCTGAACCTTGAGTGCTTTTGTCTGGCCAAACTACGGGAGAGTCCAGAAACCAATCTGTCAGAGGGCCAGGCAAATTCCAGCTTGTAACCCAACCAAATAATGTCCAGGACCTACTGGTCGGACGAAATGCGAACCCAGGTGGACAGGAATGCTGAGAGTCTGCCCCCTATCTGTGGAGGGGAATCCCTTGGCTTGGCATCATTGAGCATTTTTAGCAGAGGGCATGGAACGGGAGGCGGAGGGCAAGGAGCTCCTGTAGCCTGCATACTGTTGCTGGAGCTCTGGGAAAATCTCTGCAACGTGGCACTTGCATATGAGTGGGATCGTCAGGACCATTAGTGCGACCAGAACATCTAGAGGTCCTGGGTCTATCAGGCAGGGTCTTAGGGTGACGGTCCACCATAGAATTTATGAGGTTGTCCAGGTTGCCAAACAATAACTGTCTCTTAAAGGGAAGTCTAAAGTAGCCTTGGAAGTGGAATAACCAGCCAAGTGTCTGATCCAGAGCATCCTGCGCGCAGAAATGGAGTATGCCGACACTTTTGTAAAACCTGCATAAGGTCAAACAATGCATCAGCAGCATAATCCGATGTAGCCAAAAGAAGCTGAGGAGGATCCAAAGCCTCACTCTCCAGCATGTGCAGCCGAGAGAGACAGGCGCATCTGACAAAGGACGCCACCAAAGCAGCTTTTATGTCTAAAGTAGCTGCATGAAAGAGTCTCCAGAGGACCACATCAACACAGCAGTCTTGCATATATTTAAGCACCACATTACCTTCACTGGGTAGAGAAGTATGCTTAGTCACTTGCACAACCAAAGAATCCATCTTAGGTTGACCTAGAAGCTGCTGGCACTCCTGTGCTAGAGGATACAAATGAGACATGGTTCTTGCTATCTTAAGAGCTCCTTCTGGAGAGTCATACTGCTCCGAGATTAGAACGCTCATATCAGGGAGCCAGGGAAAGGTAGCAGACTGCGAGCACACAGCACAAAGCCAGGAGGAAGAGGTGGACGGAGTCATCCGAGTGACTAAATTCAACTCCTGCAAAAACTCTGAAATAAGATCCGATAAAGCAGCAGACTTAAATAAATGCAGAATCATGGAATCATCCCCAGGTTCCAAAACCTCATACGGATCTACATATCCAGGACACAGTTCCTGGACCCCCATCCCAGAAAGCACTGTGCCTGTAAATAAGGAGTCAGCAAGCTGGTCATCAACATAAGGTTCTCCCAGATCAGGATCAGGGCTGAGCCGAGTATGTGCCCATAGAAGCAACGCCACTGAGAGACGCATTGGAGGTGAAGCAGGACTGCGCAGGGGAAGAACGTTGGCTTTGAAACTCATTCCACAAATGTTTCAAAAATTCTGAGAAAGCCTCCGGCTCCCGGAGCATAGTCATAATTTGACAACTTAACTTTGCATTTCTTAGGCTGCAGAGGATCTGCAGCTAGGTGCAAGGAACTAGCAGCCGTGCCAAGCCCAGAAAATAAAGAAGGCTGCCCCACCAGGCTAGCTGAGCATTTTGTCACCTACTTAATCATGGGAGAGGTTAAGCTTGGCTTGCTGTCTCTCCCGGCTGTGCCACAAGAAAGCTCTTGAGGTGCTAAACATGCACAATCCTGGCAAGACTTAACATTAGGAGAGCACAAGGACTCCATCACAACAAGTTTTAAGACAAAAACTGCAGTTTTGGAGAAGCAGGGATCTTTAGAACAATAGGTCGCTAAAAATCCAAGATGGCCACTACAAAGAAATTCACGCCAAAATTGTAATATTTTTCACAATAAACAAAGTGCAAAATGGAGATTTTAGGATTTTTTAGGTGAGGGAACACAGGGGGACATGCAGAATCCTCAAAACTTCAATTTTCAAACCTCCCTCGATTCACCTCACAGGCTGTGACAGCCTTTACTCCCTGTGGCCTGGGCTGAGAATGCGCTGCAGCCTGCCTCAGCTCTCTTACAGTAGCTGGAATCAGAGAATCACTGCCTTATGCAGAGAATGACTCTGATGCTGATCTTTGGACTGCCAGTCAGACCATATGACTGACTGCATCTCCACTCCTGCGGACCGAAGGAAGCGCTCAGGTATGGGTGGAGCTGAGAAGACACAGTCAGCACCTTGTGAGACAACATAGTGTCTCTTACAGATGTCCAACAGCCTGCGTTCAAACCTTGTGGACAGAAAAACTTGTGTAAAGCAAATGCAGGAACCACCAGGGATTGGCCTGTCAGCTGTGTGATCTCAATGCAGGTAGACTTGAAAAATCACTCCGAGCATAAGAAACCCTGAAAAAAGGGACAAAAAAAACCAAATAATAAAATGAAGAGAAGAAAACAAACACACTCCTGCTGGCATGTTTACAGAAGGTAAAAACTGTAGGTGGAGCTAAGGAGCCTTGTGTAAGTACAGCAGAGGCACAGAGAAAAAATTTGGAGTGGATTCCTTCCACAGATAGAATGTGGCCATGGGGACACAACCCATCTGTCTAGAATGTATCACCTATTGCACTGGAGTATGTTACAGGTAAGAAACTCCAATGATAAGATGCATCATTAGTCAAACTACTAAGATAGGGGAACAACAAAAGGTAAAAAATATATAAATATATATATATATCAGTCTTTTAGTAATCAGGTTAAAATTATTGTTTTTAAAAAACTTTTTAAGACAACCCTTAGTTTAAAAATGAACCCTAGAGAAGTTTTAGTTGGGTTTGCAAAAGATCTGAAAGATCTTAAGGAATGAACCACCCAAATGTATTGTCCCATCAGGGGTCAGTATCTAGATAGTAATGAGATATGAATATGTGGACTGAATTCCATGCTGCAGCCTTTCAGTTCTACAGAAGAGCAGCTGATCTGAGAGAAGTGCCCTTATAATTGAACTGGGTTGAGAGCCCCTCCTTCATGGGACATACCCAATCAGTCAGATTTTCAGACCTTGGACAAGTCAAACTTTAACTGCCTGTTATTCATTTAGATTGTAAGCTCTTTAAAGCAGAGGGATATTGTACCTGAATACTTTTAATCACTGTACAGAGTTACTGTAAAGCACAGTTACTTACCGTAACAGGTGTTATCCAGGGACAGCAAGCAGATATTCTCACGTATGGGTAATGTCATCCTCAGAGCCCCGATGCGGACAGCTGCACAAACAATCTTGCTTGAAGAACTTTAGAAAGTTCGCAACTGACCGCACTACGCATGCACGAGTGCCTTCCCGTCCAAAGCAGGGCACGCATCTCCTCAGTTTAGATAGCCAGCTAACAAGCCAACCAGGGGAGGTGGGTGGGTTGGGAGAATATCTGCCTGCTGTCCCTGGATAACACCTGTTACGGTAAATAACTGTGCTTTATCCAAGGACAAGCAGGCAAGTGGGTATGGCACATATGGGTGACCTCCAAGCTAACAAGAATGGGATGGTTGGAGAACTGATCTGCAGAAAATCAAATCTGAAATACTGAAAGGCCCAAGGGCCTACCCCATCTGAACAAAAGTTCCAGACAATAATGAAAGGTGAAAGAAATGAACCGAGGAGAAAAAAATAGCAGCTTTGTCTAGTCTGTCAATTAAAATAGATTGAGAAAAAAATACTGAAGCTGCCAAACTCAAACCTTTGAAGGGCTGTGACTGGAGTCTCTAATTGCAGCCCAGCCTAAATATAACAAAACAAGATGCATGCAGCCAATTTGTTGGATATGAATCACCCGGAAACAGGATGCCCCAACTTGTTAATGTCGAAAGTGTTAGACAAAAAGTCATAGAGATGATCTGAATGATAGAGTCCTGTGCAAATAAGCAGCTAATGCTTGGTTGCAATCTATACTATGAAGAGTCTATTCTACTAGATGAGAAGACGACTTGGAAAAAAATACTAGTAGCACAATCGATTGATTGGAATAAAAATCAGTGATAATCTATGAGAAGAAGTTTGGAGTAAGGACAACCAGTGGCAAGAACTGTGAATGAGTGTGAAACACAATGTTGTCGTGGAAGGAACGAGTGGATTCGCTACTTATTGTTCAAGTTCATTTGGTGACCCGTCAAAAGTCCATCAGAATTTGGCGCGCCAACAATTTTGTGCAAGACATATGCGCGCCGCAGTATATGTTGGGTAGGCAAGGAATATGTGAAGAGTGCTTGTTGTACAGAATAGGTCAAGAAATTCATTCATCTGCTCTGCAAGACTAGGGAAGAAGAGGATCGTTAGGGAATAAGCAGCTGCTCGAGACTGACAATGTGAGACTTAGCAGTGTGAAATTGACTAGATGAGGGTTAACTGAGGGAATTTAAAACAGAAATTTCAACATCTGCACTATGCTGCAAATATGGTATGCACTTAACTATTCCAAAATGAAATAGTGCAGTTCATTTAAAGTGTCCTGCCTAATAACTAGAGTTGAAGGGTATCTCAGGGTAACAATGAAACAAATGGGGGACTTTTCTCAATTAGTTTCTTCTAAATTAGAAAATGTGGATTCTAACTTAGTGTGTTTGGATAAACGATTAAATGCTATTGAAACTCAATGTAATAATCTACAAGCTGTCTCGGTATTAGCTGTTAAAGATTCTACAGTGATACATTCTAAAATTGAATCTATGGAGAATATGAATAGAGCGAAAAATCTCTGCTTGGTAAATTTTCCAGTAACTCATTTATTGTCACCTGAAATCTTATTAAGGAAGTTTTTTAAAGAAGTACTGGGAATGGCCAATGCGGAGAATTTTCCAATAAATAATTATTACTATATTCCTCCAAAAAAACTTGAATCTGCCCAGGAGGAGGACCATCTGACTACACCAGAGGTAAATTTGACTGAATTTTTGGAAGATACACAGGATGTGATTCAGAGTCGGTCCACCCTGGTAATAACGTGCTTGAGTGAGATGGATAAAATGTTGATAATGAGACTTTACTTCAAAAATAGGTTAATGAAATTTTGTGGGGATTTGGTTAGGATTTTTCCAGATGTATCCAGGACCACTCAAATGAGGAGGAAAGAATTTCTGAAATTGAAGGATAGAGTTTTGGCCCTGGAAGCATCTTTTTATCTGAAATTTCCCTGTAAATGTCTGGTTAAGTTACAAGATATTTAGTATGCTTTCTGGGATCCTATACAATTACAACAATTTTTAGTTGCAAGAGAACAGAAATGAGATTTGTTTCATTTAGCTGAGAATATGAGGAGAATTAAATTAAATATCATCCCACTTTAAGAAATGATTCAAGGTTCTTTAGTTTGAATCGAGAATTATTGTCCTTTATTTTCCTGAATTTATTTGATTAGAAATAGCGATATGTGGGGGGGCGTGGCCTGCACAGCGACGTGAACGGACGCATGGAGTGATCGCTCCTTCACACCCGCACCAATTCTCAGATTTTAGCGCGTTCCAGCCAACTTTATAAAGCCCCTTTACTTTTCCAGCATCGGGTACCTCCACTCATGTCGCCGCCGAAAAATTCAAAAAACGAGTCGGCCCCATCACAGCCGCAGAGCGGCAAGCGGCCTAAAACTGATTCGCCGGAAAAAATGGCGCCCAGCCACGAGGAGTCGCAACTCGACATTGTGATTCGGGAAATGCGCTCCTTTAAATTGGTGATGGAAGAACAAGTTGAAGCAACTAAACTGGTACGTGAAGAACTTGAATCAATCAATTCACAATTCACTGACGCTAGACATCGCCTGGATGCCTTAGAGGAGCAAACTGAAATTCTTAAAACTAAATCTATCCTCGTGGACAAGCACGAGAAATTAATCACCACCCTCCAAAGGGATATTGAAGATTTAGCTAACCGCAGCCGCCGAAACAACTTACGGATCATAGGGATCCCAGAATTGTCTGAGGGATCAGACATGATTGCCTTCCTCACTTCTCTCCTCCCGAAAATACTGGGCCTAACCTTCACTTCCCCGCTTGAAATAGAGCGAGCTCACAGGGTCCCATCTCGTCTTACTGCTCATCAATCTACTGCTCGGCCAATTGTTGCGAAGGTACTACGGTTCCCTCAAGTGCTGCAGATCATGAATGCTGCCAAATCACATCAACAGCTTCTTTACCAAGGAAAAAGGCTCTACATAGTTCCTGACCTTGCCAAATCCACCGCCTCCAAACGGAAAATGTTCCTCTCTCACCGCCAGGATCTTAAAGACCTCGGAGCCAAATATGGTCTGATGTATCCAGCGCGCATGAAAGTCACATATAACAACCGCACCACCTCATACACTGACCCGGAGGACCTCAAAGAATTTATCCTTTCTGTTAAAAATGCAATGACCTGACTATATAATGTTATTTCTCTCTCTGGTTGGAACCCCAGGTTTTAAGTTCCTATAATGGTGTGGAGTGCCTTTATTTTATCACTCCTAACGTCTTTCACTCTCTTTTGCAGGTATACCCATAAACTGTTTGGTTTAGCACATGCAACATGTGTTTGTTTCACTTCTCTATGCTTTTTGCTCCTTCTCCTCCCCTCTCTTCACCTTTTTTCCTATCCCCTCTCTCTACTCTGAAGATTAGAATTCTTTGGAACAGTATTGTTTGGTATTGCTTCTATGTACACATTTCTGATTTTATGCTCCTTTATACTAATTATGGCTGATCTACATATATTGTCATTCAATGTTAATGGGCTAAATCATCCCATCAAAAGGAAAAAAATCTCTAATTACATTGTTTCCAAACATCCGGATGTGGTATTCCTTCAGGAAACCCATCTTCCCTCTGCAGCCTCACTTAAATTCTCCATCAATGGCTACTCTTCCCCTATCTCGTCCCCTGCCACTCACAGGAAAAAAAACGGTGTTACCATACTTTTTCACAAAAACCTCCCCATAACTATTCTGGCACAGAAGACTGATTCGGAGGGAAGATGGTGTTTGATACATGTTGTGTTGCACTCACTGGAATATGTGTTCTTAAACATTTATGCCCCTGTTTTGGACCACCCAGAATTCTTTCGAGAACTGCAGACTACTCTCATTGAATTTAATTCTTCTTCCTTGATTATAGGAGGAGACTTTAATCAAATACAAGATTACTGTTTGGACAGATATTCCACTTGTAAACCCTCACAATCTAAATCACATCAAGAATTGACTAACCTTAAAACAAATTTTTCCCTACAGGACCCCTGGAGATTGCTGTATCCGAAGGGCAAGGAGTTCACTCACTTCTCTCCACCTCATCAGACCTACACCAGAATTGACTACTTTCTAATCTCTTCCCAACTAATTCATGTCCTTTCTTCTGCGCTCATACACCCGATAACTCTTACTGACCATGCAGCTATATCCCTGCACCTTACTTTACTATCCACCAATTCCAGATCCCCGTCTTGGAGACTTAACAACCAATTGCTATTAGATTCTGATATCGTTGATAAAATAAATTCCTTCACCTCAGAATTTTTTGCTCTTAATTCAAAAGACCCTGAAATTTGTCCCTCCATTATTTGGGAAGCATACAAGGCCTCCCTCAGAGGTGAATTCATTAAACTCTCCGCATGGAAAAACAAGATCTTATTACAGCAAGAAAAGGATTTAGAATCCATTATTAAACGACTTGAATCACAACATATGTCGGGACTCTCCTATGATCCCGCCATCTCTCAACAACTACTAAAATTGAAATATGAATATAATTGTCTTTCTTCCTCCAGAGCTAGGAAGGACTTATTTTTGCTGGCCTCAGGTCATTATATAGGAGACAACACTATGGGTAAGCCTCTCGCCAAATACCTTAACACTAAAAAAACTAAAATTAATATCTCCTCTATACGTACAGCGCCAGATCATTCAGTTACTTCCACAAACGCAATTTTAAAACAATTTGAATCGTTTTACACTAACCTCTACTCATCAGATCTTCCCTCACAAACACCCGATTTCCGCGCCTTTCTAGATACCATTGAACATCCCAAATTGGATGAAACAACCAAACTCAGTCTAGACTCTCCTATTACGTCTTCCGAGATACTCACCGCAATATCTCTACTAGCCAAAAATAAAGCTCCAGGTCCTGATGGATTTACTAACGAATTCTTCAGAACATTTGGGTCATCCCTGGTTCCCCACATGCTAAAGTACTACAACTTCATTCACCTTACACCGGAGAAGCAATACAACTTTGCTGAGGCTACAATAATAGTTTTTCCAAAGCCTGACAAAGATCCCACACTGATTAAAAATTACAGACCTATATCCCTACTAAATTTAGATTATAAAATCATGGCCAAAATTCTTGCTGTTCGTCTAAATACAGTTATTGCTTCTTTGATTCACAAAGATCAGGTCGGATTCATAAGGGGTCGCTACATTGGAGATAACCTGCGTCTTTTTCATCATATCAATGCTCATGTCAAACATCTCCCCGAACCAGTGATTGGACTAGCCATTGATGCGGAAAAGGCATTCGACCGCGTGGAATGGTCTTTCCTTTTCCACGTTCTACAATGGTTCAATTTTGGGGAATATTTCACTGACTGGATTAAAACGCTATATTACCAACCTGCCTCCAGAATTTTGATAAATAATATTCTTTCTACGAAATTCCATCTTCAAAGAGGCACTCGACAGGGATGCCCCCTTTCACCCTTATTATTTAACTTAGCTCTTGAACCATTATTAATAGCTATTCGTCAAAACTCCTGTATCGATGGAATCCCCACTTCAAATAGACAAATTAAACTTGCCGCATATGCAGATGATATTCTTCTATTCATCCGTAATCCGATCTATTCCCTTCCGATACTCATTAATATAGTTAATGAATACTCCTTGCTTTCCGGATACTCAGTTAACTGGGAAAAATCAGAACTATTCCCTCTAAACGACCTTGTCACACAATCTGATTTAGACTCCTTTCCGTTTCATTGGTCACATTCTGCTGTCAAATACTTGGGAATTTTAGTGCATAAAGACCCCTCCCTCATAATGGAACTAAATCTCTCCAAAGTTAAATTCATTGTTAATAAAACCACTTCCAACTGGTCCCCTATGTTTCTTTCCTGGTGGGGCAGAATAGCAGCAGTTAAAATGACCCTAGCCCCTAAACTCAATTATATTTTATCTATGCTTCCCTCTAAAATAAATAAATCCCTATTTCAATGGATTAATCGCAAGCTCTCCTCTTTTATTTGGAACAACAAAAAACCTCGTATAGCACTCTCCAAATTAAATGCTTCCAAGGAAAATGGCGGCATGAATGTTCCTGACTTTCAATTTTACTCCATTGCCTCCTCAGCAAAATACGGATCCTGTTGGATTAGATCTCAACCTCTCAATGATCTCCCTCCATGGCTAGAAATGGAAACATTTGTTTGCCAACCATATCCTTTATTAGCCCTCTGTACTATGAATATCCCCCGTCGTTTAAAATGCTATTCATTATTGAGTGTGACACAACATGCTTTACGTTGTTTGGATGACTTAGCGGAACTATCCTCTCTTGATTGTCATAATATGTCTCTTTGGAACAACCCTAAACTCACACATAGCGGTAAGCCTTTTTGTTGGAAACACTGGCAAAATGCTGGCTTCTGGATGGTTAGTCAACTTTATCACAATAATTTAATTATTCCTTTTTCTACTTTTCGCTCTCTCATCCCTCTATTCAAACCTACCTACTCTCAATGGCTCTCACTTACCTCAGCTGTCATTTCACTCAATCTGCATTCTGCTTCCTCTCCTTCTCCTCATACTTTATGCCAATGGAGTGACATAGCCCTCTCCTGTGGTAGAGCTGTATCTCTGTTTTATAGAATTCTACGGGATCACAGATACATACTCTCCTCTTCAGACATGCAACAATGGACTTCCATGCTTACTATTTCGACCTCATCAGTTGATTGGACGACTCTATGGACCAAAACCAACCGTCCACTCCTTTCTTCCAGAGTCTCCCAATCCTTATACTTCCTCATGTGGCAAGCTATTTGGACACCTCATCGTATGTGGAAGGCGAAACTAAGACCGGACTCTAACTGCTGGCATTGTATATCCGCTGAAGGAACTTTGGATCATATGTTATATCATTGCACCGCACTCCAATCTTTCTGGGCTCGTGTTTGGAAAACAATAAAATCCATTACTTTGTGCCCACATGATCTTCACTTTGATATGATTATATTACGTTCACAACACCCACACTTTGCCTCTTCGATCTGCCCTCCTAAGTTGATTGATGCGATGTTTGCCACGGCCCTTATGCACATTCTAAAAAATTGGAAATCAGCCTCTCTTCTGGACTACACGTTTTGGTGGAACTCACTTTGCTTATATCATCGTTATGAACAATATGCATCTGAAAAGCTAAATATGTCTAGATCATCGAGACTCTCTTTCTCGTCCTCCACTTTGCACTCTCCTTGGCAATATCTAGACTCCTTCATACAGTCTCAATCTCTATCTCTTATCTGACTGCTCCGACTTTTGCCAACTCATTTACCCCTTTCCTGCTTTTCCCCCCCTCTATTTCCTTTTTTCTCCTCTCACCCTATCTAGCTACTGGATTATTTGTATACTTTTATTATGGTTGAACTTTACTTTTCTCCAGATACATATATACAACTTTGTTCATATCCATGTATCTTCAGCTTGTTATATATTGCATCTCAATATAGACCATTGTATGTACTGTTAAAATTCAATAAAAAGTTTGAACTAAAAAAAAAAAAAAAAAGAAATAGCGATATGTGCTCCCCATTAATGTGGGCTTAAAAGGAATTATGTATGTATGGTTTGATTATGTCTTGATTTATGTATTTATCCTTTTTTCCTTTGGAATTATTGGATATTGTAAATGTATTCAAAATCTATAAATAAAAAAAAAATAAAATAAAATAAAGTGTCTTGCCTAATACAAGAGACGACACGATAATAATTGGAAGACGTTCAGCTCTAAGGATCAAACAGCTGCACGGAACTGACAGTATGATATTGTTTGAGCTGACAGTGTGGTACATGCTGATCTGATCTTATATGAAGCAGTGAAGTTCATTTAAAATGTTTTTCTGCATACCAGAGACGAGAGTAATTGGAAGACTTTCAGCTTTAAGTACTACGCAGCTGCACGGATCTAACAGTATGATATCGGTTGAACTGAACCCGAAGGAATAAGTGCAGTTCATTAAAATATTCTTCTTCATGTTAGAAACGAGAATATTTTGAGGTTTCTTAACTTTGAGAATTAAGCAGTGATGTGGTACTTGCAATATATGCAGAGCTGATTCAATATGTAGCTGTACAGTGCACTTAAGTGTACTTCTTCATGACTGAGGCTTAATTAGAGAAATTTTATTTAAAGTTTCAGTAACTGCATTATGCTGACAGTATGGTATACAATGAAATGATCCAATATAAAGTAATGCAGTTCATTTAATGAGTTTTTCTTAATGCTAAACCTGTAACAGAAGTAAATAAAATATAGGGTCATTTATTATAAGAGGGAATACAGTGAAGCTTTATTTTTATATATTGCCTGATATAGATTTCATCTGAATTGTCCTTAAGGGCGTTACTTAGTTAAAGTTTTAATATAAAATAGGTTTACAGATGTGAATTTTTCATAATGTGATGATTTTTGTTATGGTTTGGTTTAGGAACTTGGCATTGAATGTATGAATTACTGCTAAATGCCATTAATATTTTTAATGACTAATTATTAATTAATAGTTTTAATCTGTATTTATTCATTCATATTAAGTTAAATGAAATGATTAACTAAAGTCCCACGGGAGTTGGGTTCTGCTCTTTATGATGTTTCAATAATTTTATAAATGACAGATTTAGGGGTATTTGATGGGGTTTACTGTGATTGAATTTATCTTTTAGGAGTTTTAAAATAATATGGTTGGATGAAAGAGAGATATGATAAATAATTATTAGTTGATTTGTCAGGTAGGGGGTATGTTATAATTAATAAATTCATGTATAAGCTGTACTTAATATATTGCACAGTTGTTACATTGTATTAATATGCATATTTTTCTTTTATTATAATTTAATTCAAAGGGGTATATGGGGATATTATGAAATAATAAAAAGGAAAATGATTTTTGATTGGACACTTGGAAGGGGGGGGCTTTAGGTTATAAGTCTACATGGATGCTACCAAGCAGTCAGGTTATGAAATGGGAGGGGTATGGGAGGGAGGAAGGGGAGGCTTTATTTTTTGGGGGGTGGACGTGTGTTGTATATTTAGTGTTTAGACATGGAGAATATTGGTAACATATTTTAAGGTAACAATTTATTTAAATATATAATGAATTTTAAACTCTTTTCTTTAAATGTTAATGGGCTTAATCATCCTGTTAAAAGAAAGAAAACTCTTAAATTTTTAAAGAAGCAGGATGCTGATATTTATTATATTCAAGAAATGCATCTATCCGCAACTGAATCATTGAAATTAGAGGGAGGATGGGTGAAAAACTGTTTTTATGCTCCTGTTGTGGGTAAGAAGGCTGGTGTGGCTATTTTAGTAAATAGGAAATGTTCTGCAAGGTTTAAGTTAATTGCTGCAGATATCTTAGGGAGATGGATTCAGGTGAACATGAGCTTAGGGAAAGATACTTTGATGCTATTTAATGTATATGCTCCCAATTCGAATCAGTTTTTTTCCAAAACTCTTCAACAGCTGATTCTACCACTGGCTGCTTCTAATTTGGTTGTGGCTGGGGACTTCAATGCGGTTATGGATTCTTTGATAGATAAAAAAAACCTAGTAGAATATTAAAATCATTAGGTTTGGATAATTTGGTTCAATCCTGTGGATTGAAGGATATATGGAGGGTTCTTCATTTTAATGCTCGGGAATTTTCTTTTTGTTCCCACGTACACAAATCATTTTCACGTATAGATTACATTTTTGTTTCGGATAAATTAGTTCAGGTCACCAGAGCCATCATTGATCCAATTATATTGTTAGATCATGGTGGTGTTTGGATTGAATTTAAATTGGTTGATCAAGATTTTAGTAGACCTGCTTGGAGATTTAATAATGCACTGCTTGCAGAGGCAACTTTTGTTGAGGAATTTCAACTAAAAATGAATGATTATTTTCAAATTAATGCCTCGGAGGAAATTTCTTTGGAAACATTATAGGATGCTTTTAAAGCTACCATGAGAGGGCAAATTATTTCATTTTCATATAAGGAAAAAACTTAAATTGGAATTTTCTAATTCGGAAAACAGGATTAAAGACTTAAAATTGAAATTGGTCTCAAAATGGGAGCAAAATACTTTACAGGCCCTCTTAAAAGCTAAGCACAAACATAATGAGATTTCCTCCCAAATGGCTAGGAAAGAGTTGTTTTCTCAGCAGGCACTGTATTATGGAAACTCAAATAAAGCAGAAAGAATATTAGCTAATTATCTTAAAGAAAAAAAAGACAAGTAAAAATTGTTGCTATTACAGATGAAAATGGAGTAACTCAATCCCAGATTGGAAATATTTTACAACAGTTTTTGAAGTACTATAAAGCTTTATATTCTTCTGAACTTTATTCAAATAAAGAACTTGATGGGTTAGAATTTTTAAAATTAATTAAGGGACCTAAAATTCCCGAGCATATAAAGAGAGCACTAGAGATGCTTATTTTATTGAAAGAACTTCAAACAGCATTGAAGTCCCTTAGAGTTGGATCCGCTCCAGGTGATGATGATTTCACTGTAGAGTTTTATAAGTAATTTCAAAACACACTATTACCTCATCTATTAAAATTATATCAGACTCAACTGACTAAAGGTTATATTACAGGTACTATGGCAGAATCTTTAACTATAGTCTTACCAAAGCCAATAAAGATCCTATGTTGGTTCAAACTACAGGCCTATTTCTTTGATTAATGTAGATAAGAAGTTATTGGCTAAGTTATTGGCCATAAAATTGGCTAAGGCTCTCCCTTATGTCATTGGTATGCACCAAACGAGGTTCGTTGCTCAAAGACGTTCTTCAAATAACACCAGATTAGCTTTTCACATGTTAAATTAACAAAAGCCATAGAAGATCCAGCCTTCTCTGTATCCTTGGATGCAGAGAAGGCCATTGATCGTGTGGGATGGACCTTTATGTATCAGGCAATGAATTGGTTTGGTATAGGTTCTGGATTTATACAAATCATTCAAACCTTGTACATCTCCCCTTCTGCTAGATTGTATATTAATAATAATTTTTCTGAGCGTTTCTATCTGCAGAGAGGGGTTGTTGTTTGATATTGTACTGGAACACTTGTTATTGGTTATTCAACAAATAAAGGAGATACAGGGTATTTCTTATACAGGTCGGGAATATAAAGTCTCTGCATATGCAGATGATATTTTGCTTCATTTGAGGAATCCTGAATCTACCATTCCACATTTACTGGATTTGATAAATTTGGGAAATTTTCAGGATATAAGATAAATTGGAGTAAATCAGAGATTCTTCCTTTAAATATCCATTGTCAAAAAGGTTTATTTGAATCATTTCCTTTTCTGTGGAAGGAAGAGGGTATAAAATATTTGGGAATTTGGATTCATAAAACATTGGAAAAGATGATGAAGGTAAATGAAAAATCTTTATTGATAAAGGTCACAGAAATGTGTGAGCAATGGAACCCATTACATCTTTCTTGGTGGGGAGAGTTCAAACGGTTGAAATGATGATTTTGCCTGTGGTTTGCTACCAAATGGGTATGTTACCGGTTTATTTTCCGGGATCTTTTTATAAGAAACTAAATAAGAGTCACGTGATGTACTGAATGGGGTAGGACGTGTTCCGCTTGAGCTCTGGGGCCTAAGGTCCTCTACCTCCCACACTACTTTATTTTTTGCTACTTTGCGGTGACTTTGGCAGTGCTGTTATATGCAATGTATCAAACTAGGATGCTATACCACAACTTAAAAGTTGTATTGTATTTAAAGAGGAAAGGTCTCAGAAATCTTGCAACAATCAATGAATGATCATTGAGATGACCATGCAGGTTGGATTTTCATTTATCGACCAAAAACCTCTTGCTTATTAATTTAAATAATTTAACTTTCTTTGTCAATAAATAAACAAATAAATATGTTTTGAATAAAGTGCACTTATCTTAAATATTCTTGAAAAGTGCTCTCGTGCAATGTGCAAAATGCAGTAAAGTGTTCACCCGACAGGGCCCGTTTCGCCAATATTTAATGGCTTCCTCGGGGGTATATTGTAGAAACTGCAACAAAAATCAAAGTTGCCAATGTCATTTAAACAGCTTTTAAATTGTGAAAAAAATAATACAATGTAGTACTTACTGTTAACAGCTATAATGTTAATCTTCACAAAATGGCGCCGGTAAAAACAGTAAGTACTACATTGTAATAGTTTTTTCACAATTTAAAAGCTGTTTAAATGACATTGGCAACTTTGATTTTTGTTGTAGTTTCTACAATATACCCCCGAGGAAGCCATTAAATAATGGCGAAACGGGCCCCGTCGGGTGAACACTTTACTGCATTTTGCATTTCTGAGACCTTTCCTCTTTAAATACGATACAACTTTTAAGTTGTGGTATAGCAACCTAGTTTGATACATTGAATATACATTCCAAGAGGTTTTGGCCTTTACTTAATCTTATGGTGCTTGTATATGGACAGGTTTGTCCCGATTATGAGTGGGAGAGCCACTTGTACCGAGAAAGAAAAATCCACGCGCTCCCAGAAGTTGAACTCCAAGTTGGTGGCACATGAGTCAGGCCCCGCGCTTCAGCTTTCTGCTGAGCACATTGAAGCACTATCGGCGTTGGTAGTACGTGCCCTGGAAGCCAGATTTGAACAACTGTCGGGGCAGCTCACCGCCATGGAAACTCTTCTCGCCGACACTACCGAGGCATACGGTGGGGGGGGGGAGAGGATGTACCTTGAAAACCGGGTCGCATTGACGGAGAACGCACATACCATCTCTGCGGCGGAGTTGACTGCCCTCAGGGAGCAGGTGCGTCAGAGGAAATCTCTTTGGAAATTACTTGTGATGCTTTCAAAGCTACAATGAGAGGGCAAATAATTTCATATTTGGCGCACATTAGGAAATTACTAAAATTTGAATTTTCTAATTTGGAACAAATTATTTTGACTTTAGAGTCACAACTGGCCTCAAAATGGGAACAAAATACTTTGCATGGCCCTTTTGGAAGCTAAATATAAATATAATGAGATTTCCTCACAATTGGCTAGGAAAGATTTGTTTTCTCAGCAGGCTCTGTATTTATGGAAACTCAAATAAAGCATGAAGATTATTGGCTAATTATCTTAAAGCAAAAAAAAAGTAAAGATTGTGGCTATTAAAGATGAAAAAGGTAAAATTCATACCCATATTGGAGATGTTTTAAGACAATTTTGGGATTATTATAAAGTTTATATTCTTCTGAACTTTATTCAAATAAAGAAATTGAAGGAAGATAATTTTTTAAAATTAATTAATGGGCCAAAAATTCCCGAGTATGTAAAAGAAAAACTTGAGGCGCCTATATCATGTACAGAACTCCAGTCAGCATTGAAGTCTCTAAGAGCTGGATCTGCTACAGGTAGAGACGGTTTCACAGTGGAGTTTTTCAAATCCTTTCAAAATTTACTATTAACTCATCTTTTAAATTTATATCAATCATAACTGACTAAGGGTTGTATATCAGGTAATATGGCGGAATCGTTAACCATTGGTTTGCCAAAGCCAAACTGAGACCCCATGTTGGTTTCAAACCACAGGCCTATTTCTTTAATTAATGTGGATGGGAAAATCCTGGCTAAATTATTGGCTCTAAGATTAGCCAAGGCTCTCCCTTATATGATTGATATACACCAAACGAGTTTCATTGCTCAAAGACATTCTTCAAATAAAACCAGATTGGCATTTCATATGCTAAATTTAGCAAAAACAATGGATGTTCCGGCCTTCGCTGTTTCTTTGGATGCAGAGAAGGCCTTTGATTGTATAGAATGGATTTTCATGTATCAAACAATTGATTGGTTTGGAATAGGATCTGGATTTATTCAAATGATTCAAACCTTATATAGTTGCCCTTCTGCCAGATTATATATATTAAAAAGACATTCTCAGAGCATTTTTGTCTAAAGAGGAGAGTTAGACAAGGATGTCCCTTATCTCCTTTGGTTTTTGATATTGATTTGGAACCCTTGTTGTTGGCAAAGGAAATATAGGGAATTCCATATGCAGGACGAGAATATAAGATTTCGGCCTATGCAGATGATATTTTGCTTCATTTGAAGAATCCTGAGTCTACCATACCGCATTTACTGGAATTGATTGATTGATTTGGCAAATTTTCTGGTTACAAAATAAATTGCATTAAATGTGCATTGTGTAAAAGGTTTAATTGATCCATTCCCATTCCTTTGGAAGGAAGAGGGAATAAAATATTTGGGTATTATGATTCAAAGAACTTTGGAAGACACAATGACAGTAAATGAAAAGTCTTTATTGCTGAAAGTCAAAGAAATGCGAGCATTGAAACCCACTACATCTTTCTTGGTGGGGGAGAGTCCAAACCATCAAAATTATGATTTTGCCTGTGGTTTGTTACCAAATGAGTATGTTACCAGTTTATTTTCAAAGTTCTTTTTATAAGAAATTAAATGGGATTCTTACAAAATTTATTTGCCTGGGTAAAACTGCTAGAATATCCTTAGTATCTTTACAAATATTACAATCGGCTGGGGGGGGGGGTGTGGGTGTAAATTTACCAAATTTTTATATCATCAAGCCTTCATAATGAGTCAGAGTATGTATTGGATCCTTCCTGAACTCATGGAGAATCTACCGGATTGGCTGTTATTAGAGTCACCTCATGTCCCCATTACGTTTGACTCTAATAAACAGATAGAGGAACCAGTTCAAAAAATACTTTCCACTTTTGACGGTGCTCCCATTACGTTTGAGCCATATTTTGAGTGTCAAGTTGTCTAGAATATATAAGGACAATAGTATTCTTTTCTCCACCTGGGATACATTAAAATTTATGAATAATTTAACACCTACTCCAATACAACAATCCATGTGTCACTCTCTATGGTTAAACTCCAAGATACAAATCGGCGAGTTTAAAATCCTCTGGAAACATTGGCTGCAGGCAGGCATACGTACTTTAGATGATGTGATCTCAAATGGGAAAATGCTAAATTTATTACAACTGCAATAATCATTTGGTATATCAAAGTCTCAAGCTTATAAATGGTTGCAGTTGAAACAAGCCATTCAGAAAGGGCTCTCTGATTGGCGCAACTTTAAAAAAATCAGTATAGCTTGCTGGGCCTATGTTTCCAGACAGATTGGCAAGGGCACCAGGCTGCCAAGTGGTATAAATTAATATCTGAATATTTGAATAAAAAACCTAAAACAAGCCTAAAAGATATTTGGATCATTGAGCAGATTTCTGCTATTCAATGGCCATGGATTTGGACTTGGAGAATGAGATGTACAGCGTCAGCATCTATGAGACAAACCTGGTTCTTTTTGTTACATAGAATTTTTTTGGACCCCAGTTCGTTTACAAAAGTTGGACAGTTCAAAGTCTAATAGATTCTGGCATTGTCATCTTGAAGTTGGGACACTGGATCATTTGTTGTTTTATTGTCCCTTGATACTCAATTTTTGGAAATCAATATGGGGACATAATATGATACTGGAAACATCGATTCCATTGTCCTACGATGTGGTTATATGTGGGACATTATTGAAAGCTAAAAATCCATTAGACAGGTATAAAAGCAGACTTCTTATAATTATGATAGGAGTTGCCATACAAATGATCACCAGGAATTGGAAGAATTGGGACAGTCTAAATTTTTCCTTTTGGTGAGGAACTTTGTGTCAATGTTATAGATATGAAAAAATGAATTCAGAAATATTGGGGCATAATAAAATATTTAAAACAACATCGGGTCCATTAGCGGAATTTGTCATATCAGAATAGTTGTATAAGCTTTTAATTCCTATTTGTTTTTCGCATCCAGGGAGGGTGGAAGGGAGGGGGTAAAAGCACAGTTACTTACCGTAACAGGTGTTATCCAGGGACAGCAGGCAGATATTCTTAACTGATGGGTGACGGCAACGACGGAGCCCCGGTATGGACAATTTTAGAGTGATTGCACTCTAAGAACTTAGAAAGTTCTAGTTAGGCCGCACTGCGCACGCGCGAGTGCCTTCCCGCCCGACGGAGGCGCGCAGTCCTCAGTTAAGATAAGCCAGCTAAGAAGCCAACCCGGGGAGGAGGGTGGGACGTAAGAATATCTGCCTGCTGTCCATGGATAACACCTGTTACGATAAGTAACTGTGCTTTATCCCAGGACAAGCAGGCAGCATATTCTTAACTGATGGGTGACCTCCAAGCTAACAAAAAGAGGGATGAGGGAAGGTTGACCATTAGGAAAATAAATTTTGTAAAACAGATTGGCCGAAGTGACCATCCCGTCTGGAGAATGCATCCAGACAATAATGAGAGGTAAAAGTATGAACTGAGGACCAAGTAGCAGCTTTGCAGATTTCCTCAATAGGAATTGATCTGAGGAAAGCCACAGATGCTGCCATAGCTCTAACTCTATGGTCCGTGACAGAACCTTCCAGTGTCAGTCCAGTCTGAGCATAACAGAAGGAGATGCAAGCAGCCAGCCAATTGGAAAGCGTATGCTTAGAAACAGGATGACCCAATTTATTGGGATCAAAAGAAAGAAAAAGTTGAGGAGAGGAGCGGTGAGGTTTAGTGCGCTCCAAATAGTAAGCCAAAGCACGCTTACAGTCCAAAGTATGCAAGACCTGTTCCCCAGGATGAGAAAGAGGTTTCGGGAAGAAGACAGGTAAGACAATGGACTGATTAAGGTGAAAGTCAGAGACAAGCTTAGGGAGAAACTTTGGATGTGTACGGAGAACCACCTTGTCATGGTGAAAGACAATGAAAGGTGGATCTGCAACTAGTGCATGCAACTCACTGACCCTCCTGGCAGAGGTAAGAGCTATAAGGAAGATGACTTTCCAAGTGAGAAATTTGAAATGAGCTGTGGCCAATGGTTCAAAAGGAGGCTTCATTAAGGTGGAAAGAACCACAATAAGATCCCAGACAACAGGAGGGGGCTTGAGAGGTGGTTTCACATTGAAAAGCCCCCGTATGAATCTGGAAACTAAAGGATGAGCTGTGAGAGGTTTTCCCTGAACTGGCTCATGAAAAGCAGTAATGGCACTGAGGTGGACTTTGATAGAAGTAGACTTAAGACCAGAGTTAGACAAAAAAAGAAAATAATCCAATACAAGTTCTACTGCTAGTGAAGTTGGATCATGATGATGCCGAAAGCACCAGGAAGAAAACCGGGTCCACTTCTGTTGGTAACATTGAAGAGTGGCCGGCTTCCTGGAAGCATCAAGAATAGAACGGACAGGCTGAGAAAGAAGAGAGTGAGACGAGCTCAGCCCGAGAGATACCAAGCTGTCAGGTGCAGAGACTGTAGGTTGGGATGTAGAAGGGACTGCTGATGCTGAGTAAGCAGAGAAGGAAACACTGGAAAAATATGGGCTCCCTGGAACTGAGTTGAAGAAGAAGGGAGAACCAATGTTGCCTGGGCCACCGTGGAGCAATGAGAATCATGGTGGCTTTTTCCCTCTTGAGCTTGAATAAGGTTCGTAACATGAGAGGTAGAGGGGGAAAGGCATAAAGGAATAGATTGGTCCAATCTAGGAGAAATGCATCCGCCGCCAGACGATGAGGGGAGTAGAGTCTGGAGCAAAATCAGGGCAGTTGATGATTGAGCGAAAATGGTCTGAAGTGTCAAGGGATCGAGAGTCCATTCGTGAGGTTGGAGAATTCTACTGAGCTTGTCTGCTAAGTAATTCTGCACTCCCTGAATGTAGACAGCTTTCAGGAATAACTGGCGAGCTGTCGCCCAAGACCAAATCTTTTGACCCTCCTGACATAACAGGCGAGAGCCTGCCTCATCCTGTTTGTTGATGTAGTACACTGCAACTTGATTGTCTGTGCACAGCAGTAGTACTTGAGGAAAGAGGAGATGCTGAAAAGCCTTGAGGGCATAAAACATCGCTCTGAATTCCAGGAAACTGATATGGTGTTTCATTTCCTGGGCAGTCCAAGACCTTGAGTTTGAAGATTGTTCAAGTGAGCTCCCCAGGTATATGGGGACGCATCTGTGGTGATGACCAGATGATGAGGAGGCAGATGGAACCGAAGATCTCTGGAGAGATTTGAAGATGTCAACCACCATTGTAGAGACTGTCGAAGAGACGATGTCACAGATATGTGTCGCGAACAAGGATCCGTCGCCTGGGACCATTGGGTAGCTAGGGCCCATTGAGGGGTACGCAGGTGAAGACGTGCGAAGGGGGTGACATGAACTGTCGAGGCCATGTGACCCAAGAGAATCATCATTTGCTTCGCAGAGATAGAAAGCTGTGAGAGTACCTGCTGACAGAGATGGAGAAGGGTCTGAAGGCGGTTGGATGGAAGAAACGCCCTCATGAGAACAGTGTCCAGGATCGCTCCTATGAATTGAAGTCGTTGAGTGGGGATGAGATGGGACTTGGGCAGGTTGATCTCGAACCCCAGAATTTGGAGAAAGGATGGTCTGGTTGGTAGCCAGAGCCACTGCCTGAGACGAATGAGCCTTGATTAACCAGTCGCCAAGGTAAGGGAAGACCTGGAGATGGTAAGAGCATAGAAAAGCGGCCACCGCAATGAGACATTTTGTGAATACCCTGGGAGAGGAGGCTAGACCGAAGGGTAACACTTTGTACTGGTAATGGCAGCGATTGATCATGAACCGGAGATACTGCCTGGAAGCTAGATTGATCTGAATGTGGGTGTATGCTTCTTTGAGATCGAGGGAGCATACCAGTCGTCCTGAGAGAGAAGATGATAAAGTGTGGCTAGAGAAAGCATTTTGAACTTCTCTTTGACCAAACATTTGTTGAGATCCCCGAGATCTAATATGGGTCTGAGGTCCCCGGTTTTTTTGGGAACCAGAAAATATCGGGAGTAGAATCCCTGCCCCTTCTGATCTAGAGGAACTTCTTCGATGGCGTTCAGAAGAAGAAGGGATTGGACCTCCCGAAGAAGGAGGGAGGACTGAGATGTGTTCAAAGCAGACTCTTTTGGGGGTGGGAAGAGTCTGAATGTTGAGAGAATAGCCGTGGTGAATGATGTTTAGAACCCACTGGTCTGAAGTGATGAGCTCCCAACGGCTGAGGAAAGTGGGAAGACGGCCTCCTATGGGTTGAGGCAGAGGGGAAGATGGTGGAAGACTGGCTAGGCCCTGGAGAACTAAGTCAAAAGGGTTGAGTAGACTTAGGTTGGGCAGGAGGTTTCACCGGTTGCTGCTGTTGAGCATGAGGCTGCTGACGTTGCTGCTGACGTTGCCGTTGAGGTTGCTGAGGAGCAGGTGGTAGGGGACGAGCAGAGTAGCGGCACTGATAAGAAGATTGTTGACGAAAAGGCCGAGCAGGAGCAGGTTTCTTTTTGTTTTTGAGGAGAGTGTCCCATCGAGTCTCATGTGCAGACAATTTTTGTGTGGTAGTGTCTAGAGAGTCTCCAAATAACTCATTCCCGAAGGAAGACGCATTGGCAAGGTGGTCCTGGTGGTTGACATCAAGCTCCGAAACTCTAAGCCAAGCTAAACGGCGCATAGCAACAGCCATTGCCGTAGCCCTCGAGGTCAGTTCAAAGGTGTTGTAAATAGAACGGACCATGAACTTTCGGAGCTGTAACAAACTGGAAGTATATTGGTGAAATAAAGGTGTTTTCCGGTCAGGGAGATACTTCTCAAGGAAGCCAGTTGTTGAATGAGGTGCTTCAGGTAAAAAGAGAAATGAAAGGCGTAATTACCTGAGCGATTGGCCAGCATAGCATTTTGATATAATCATTTGCCAAACTTATCCATGGCCTTTCCCTCTCTGCCAGGAGGGACAGAAGCATAGACACTAGTGCCCGAAGTCTTCTACGAGCAAGGATTCATGTGGGAGTTGGGGCTTGTCAAAGTCCGGAATGGGAATAACCTTATATAAAGTGTCTAACTTGCGAGGAGCACCAGGGATGGTTAAAGGTGTCTCCAGAATTTTATAAAAAGTTTCCCTCAAAATGTCATGGAGGGGCAATTTAAGAAATTCCTTTGGAGGCTGATCAAAGTCCAAAGCCTCAAGGAATGCCTTAGATTTCTTGGATTCAGCCTCCAAAGGAATAGAGAGGGAGTCACACATCTCTTTTAAAAAGTGCGTGAAAAGAGGAAGTGACGTCATCGTGGCTGATGGCAGCCTAGAGCGATAGCTCCGCGGACCCCCGGGCTAATTTCGGCGATATTCGCGCGATTTCGCGTGCCTGCACTATCTGCCTTCTTCTGCCTGTCTGTGAAGCTGCGTGGCTAAATCTCGATGGCGACGCGAAAAAAACAAACGGACATTAAAACGTTCTCCTCCCCGATCCCGAATGGGCCTCCTAAAACTGGCCCTAAAATGGCGCCCGATCCGGGCGCGGCTGCGGAGGGCTCACCTGGTGATGCAACATTGCCGAATCTGCAGATGGAGATGCGAGGCTGGTTCCAGGAATTAAAAACTGAGATTTCTGCAGTTCGGGCTGATATCCATACTGTAGTTGCTGAGCTGAAAAGAGAGGTGGGTGACCTCGGGAGTCGGGTGGGGGAGACGGAAGTAGCAGTGGAAGCACATGGCACTGAATTAACACAGCTGAAAAATAAGATTGCAGCACTGGAGGAAAAAGCAGATGTGAGCACCCTAAAGCTGGAGGACCTGGAGAATCGCTCCAGACGCTGCAACCTTCGCTTTCGGGGCGTCCCTGACACTGTATCTGACCCTCGCTGTATGGAGGTGATTGATCATATATGCATACAGGCACTGGAGACTGCTGGCTTGCCTGTGGAGGTGGGTAAGCCATTGCTGGATAGGGCACACCGCATCCCTGGCCCTCGTGATATGAACCGCCCCCGAGATGTTGTGGCTTGTTTCCATCGCTATATGGATAAGGAACATGTGCTCAGGGCGGTGAGACGCTCTGGGGGAACCGTTAAATGGGAGGAGGCGGATATTGATGTTTATCCTGATGTGGCCCCAGCAACCCTGGCCCGCCGTCGCATGTATAGAGACTGTACCCGTATACTCCAGGAGCGCAGTGTTCGATATAGGTGGATTTATCCTATTGGATTGGCTTTTACGCATGCCGGCAAGAACTACACTGCAATTTCTGTGGCTGATGTTCAGTCTCGTATGGTGGAAGCAGGTTTGATGACAGCTTCGGAGATGGCTCCTCTGCCTCAGAGGTCTCCCGTGCCCAAATCGGGACGAGGACTAGGATGGCAGCGAGTAGTCCGATCGGCTGCTGCCCGTCGCCCTCTGGAAGCGGCCACGTCCTCATCCCATTGACCTGTAGTATTTGAGTGATGTGTTCCTGAACAGTTCTGCTATGTACATTTTCTTTTTCTTTTTCCTTTACAGAGCGGCCTCAGTCGCGAAGGTTATTACTACAGGGCTGGTTCTGGGGGTCCATTTGTGAACTGTTGCTCTACACTTCCTGTACCGTGGTTGCCAGGTGCCTTGGTAGCTGGACCATGTGGGGTGATGTTGGGGGGTTGGGGGGTGGGGGGGGGTGGAAGGGAGGGGAAGGGTTGTGACCGAGTGTTTCTTTGTATGGTGGTATGGGAGAATGTTTATCTATTGTTTTTCTTAAGGTTGCACTTGCAGGGGTTATTAGGTTTGCTTGCTTCGGGACTTGGCATAGATTTGGCGACGCAGTGCTTTCTCTTCTCTGATATAAATGGATAAGCTTACTTTGCTGTCTTATAATGTACATGGTCTGAATTCACCGCAAAAGCGGCGCTTATTATTTAAGGAACTGAGCCGTCTGAATAGTGCTATTGGATTTATTCAGGAGACTCATTTTCTATCTCATTATGAGAAATTGCTTACACACCATAACTACCCACATGTTTACCTTTCTTCAAATAAGGTCAGAAAAAAGACCCAGGGGGTGGGTATTTTAATCCATAAACGTGTCCAGGTGGTATTGAGAGAGGTAGTGCGGGATGTCGAGGGCCGCTATATAATGGTCAAAGCTGAGTTGGATGGTATATTATATAGTCTACTGAATGTCTATGCCCCAAACGTTGGGCAGGGAGCCTTCTTCACACTGTTGGAACAAGTGTTGTTAGATCATGTTGAAGGTACTCTCCTTGTAGGTGGAGACTTTAATCTTACTTGCTACCCTCAGGAGGATAATTCCAATTCATCCATCCGCTATGCTAGAGGCGATAGAAAGATCTTTCTGCGCTTCTTGCGTAGGCAGGATTTGATAGATGTGTGGCGTTTCTTACACCCTGACACGCGAGATTATACCTTCTACTCCTCGAAACATGATTCCTATACTAGAATTGATATGTGGTTGCTGCCTCGATTTGCTCTGCCTCGAGTTTTAACCTCTAGTATTGAGCCCCGGGTATGGTCAGATCATGCCCCCCTGTCCCTGGAGTTACAGGTCGGACAGGTTAAAGAAGGTCGTTGTTTGTGGCGTATGAACGACTCTCTGTTGAAAGACCCCGCTACCTTGGTTCTACTAGAGTCTGATGTCAAGGAATTTTTTCTCTTTAATGATGTGGATGACATTAGTGTTGACACTCTGTGGGAAAGTTTTAAGGCCACCCTTCGGGGTTGTTGTATTTCAAGAGGGTCATATCGCAACCAATGTCGAGTGGCTCGTAGATTGAAGTTACTGTCCCTCCTTCGACGCCTGGAGACTGCTCATAAGAGAGCCCCATCGAAGGCTGGGGGGGTAGCCCTGACGGAGTGTCGGAGGGATTTACAGGAACTTGACCTAGAGGGCATGGCCTGGGCCCTACAGAGGCGTCAACAGCGATTTTTTGAATGGGGTGGTAAGGCGGGTCGCTTGTTAGCTACACAGATTAAACAATCTCAGGCACGCCATTCCATTACTCGTATTCGTACTGAATCGGGACAGCTATGTGCGGATGATGGGGCTATTCACCAGGCTTTTTTGTCCTTTTACCAGACTCTGTACACTCCGGAAATTGAAATCACAAAGGGGGAGATAGATGCTTTTCTGTCTAATGTCACCTTGCCTTGTTTGGCGGAGGTGGATGCGGAGTGGCTATCTTCCCCTATTCAGCCTGCTGAGGTGGTGGCAGCTATACATCATCTAGCTGCTTCCAAAGCACCGGGTGTTGATGGTTTTTCGCCCTTGTTTTACAAGAAAATGGTAGCCCTTATAGTTGCTCCTTTGACTCGATTGTTTAATTCTTTTTTGGAGGGGGATTGTTTACCGTACTCATTTCGTCAAGCAGCGGTCTCTCTTCTTCTTAAACCTGGGAGAGATCCCCTCCTCTGTGGGTCTTACCGCCCTATCTCGCTGTTAGGAGTTGATTATAAGCTGTTTACCCGTATTTTGGCAGTCCGCTTGCAACGTTTTTTGCCTTTCCTAGTCCATAATGATCAATGTGGTTTTATTTCAGGGAGGCAACCCGGTGATAATATACGAAGGGTGTTAGATCTTATTGGAGTAGCCCATCAACACTCTATTCCGGCTGTCTTGTTATCAGTAGACGCTGAAAAAGCCTTTGATAGGGTTTACTGGCCGTTCATGTTAGCAGCTTTGAAGAAGATGGGACTATCGGGTGCCTTTCTGCATTGGGTGACTTTATTATATGCTACACCGGAGGCTTGTTTGAGGGTTAATGGAAGATATACTGCCAATTTTTTGATTCGTAGAGGAACTAGGCAAGGGTGCCCTCTGTCACCGTTGATTTTCGCATTGGTCATGGAACCTTTAGCAGCAGCTATACGTGCGAATGCTGATATTCGAGGGATTGCGGTGGGTGATGAAGAACATAAGATCTTATTGTACGCTGATGATATTTTATTTACCTTGACCCAACCGCACCATTCCTTAACGGAGGTGCTTCGTGTTCTGACTGAATTTGGTACGGTGGCTGGCTTTAAAATTAATATTGACAAATCTGAGTTGCTTAATATTTCCCTCCCGGACTCGCTAGTAACGGATCTACGTGCAACATTTTCATTTCGATGGGCGGCTAAATCTATCAAATACCTCGGTGTACGCGTTTCCCGCAAACTTTCTGACCTTTTTGAATTGAATTACCCTCCGTTGTTACGAACTGTGTTTGCGGATTTAGATCGATGGGAGGGATTGCGATTGTCTTGGATGGGTAGGATTAGTGCTTTGCGTATGAATGTGCTGCCTCGCTTTCTGTATTTGTTCTCCTGCCTACCTCTCTCAATTCCTAAGCGTTTTCTGCTTAGGCTACAACGACGGGCCTTTGCTTATATTTGGACTCGTAAACCCCCTAGGGTAAGGAGGGAACGTATGTACTGGGACAGGTTACACGGGGGAATGGGAGTCCCTGATTTCTCTACATATTATTTTGCATCCCAACTGCAAGGGCTGTTTCATTGGGCATATCCCTCCCAGCGCTGGGTTTCTCTGGAACAGGCTCTACAACCTACCTACCCTTTAGCGGCGCTGCCTTGGCTGTCTCTGGATATCCTTCGGGATCAGCAGACTGGAACGTCTTATGGGATGACATGTACTCTGCTGGCGTGGAGCCGGGTTCGACGAGCTTGGTTTCCACGACAGCGTTATTTCTATGCCACTCCCATTAGATTTGCCCCTGATTTTTTGCCTGCTAGAGATACTGTGATTTTTAGGCGTTGGGAGATGGAGGGACTTCGGGTCCTGGGTCAGCTGATAGTGGGTGGACAACTGATACCCTTTGCTGCCTTACAATCTATATATGACCTCCCCTCGACAGATTTTTTTGCCTATATCCAGCTTCGAGATTTTATGGTGAGGAGGGTGATCCCTGAGTGGGAGGGGGCGGACTCTGCTTTCCTTCAAGTGTTTAGGATGGGATCTGGGGTGGGCCTTATCTCACGACTTTATAGGGCACTTCTATACACTAGGCCACAAGCCCGCACATATGAACATCGTTGGGAACTCTTGCTGGGGAAGGCTTTTGAATTTCAGCAATGGGACTCCCTTTATAATACATTGTTAAGAGTTTCCTTAGCATCCCCCTTAGTTGAACAGGGCTATAAGATGTTATTTCAGTGGTATCTTACACCAGAAAAGATACACCGATTTTATCACTGTGGAGATGGCCACTGCTGGCGTAAATGTGGGTGTTTGGGCACCTTTGGACATATCTGGTGGGATTGTGTTAAGATTGTACCCTTTTGGAAGATGGTTCAACGATTGCTTACTGATGTACTACATCTACCCATTCTATTGCATATGGAAATATTTTTACTTAACTTTCCGTTGGGGAGCTTGGATGTAGATCAGAATCACTTTGTGGCCCTAGTTGCAACGGCAGCTAGACTTACTGTGGCTGCGTACTGGAAGCGCGACACGCTGCCTTCTCGTACTGAATTGTTACATAAAATAGACCAAATCTACCTGATGTCTAAATTGACTGCTTTAAATAATGATTCCTGTGGCACGTTTCATCGCCAGTGGTCACGTTATGGCCTTTGGCGGGGTCTTCTTTGAGCTGTTGCCACTTGTATTTTCATTTTCCTAAGGTTTCTGGTTTATATTGTTTCACTCGGTGGGGGGTGGGGGGGATTATGTTGATTCTTATGGGCATTATATTTGAATTGTTGGCATGCTGCCTGTGTATTGTTATCATTTTGCTCAATAAAATATTAAATTTCAAAAAAAAAAAAAAAAAAAAAAAAAAAGTGCGTGAAAGAGGATTGATCAGATTTAGAAGGTTCCCGGATAGAAGGATCATCCTCAGCTGAAGAAGCCTCCTCATCAGACACCAGAGGTTCTTTGGAGTCGTCCCACAGATCAGGATCTCAACCTCGGGAGCCCGGTGTCGAAGGCTCAATATGTAAAGTTTTGCGCACCGACTTCCCGGACCGCAGAGAAGCGGTGCCCGGAGAAGTAAGAAGAGACCAGTGCCAAGAATGTACAGAAGGCTGTGGCTGTTCAGATGTCATTTGAACGGCACGATGCAGGCCTCTGGTTTCTGCAGATAACACAGGCATAGAGAGCGAAGAGGCGGTATGCACCGGTACCGACAGAGTGGAAGCCGATAAGAGAGGCTGCTCTGTAGCCGGTACCGGCAGATCAGAGCGGACTGGTACCGGAGGCTCAGACTGGACCAGGACTGGAAGGTTCGGTGCCAACAGAGCAGGAAGAAGCTGTTGTAATTGCTCTTTGAGTTGGACTTGGAGAATGGCCGCTATACGATCATCCAAAGAAGGCACCGGTATCGCTTTCTTTTTCTGCGGTACCTGCGGTGCTGCTCGACGCCCAGAGGATGAGGAGGCCGATGAAGATGCACTCACCTCTATAGGGGCGGAGCGTTTACGAGGGCGCCTCAAGGTCGGCAGGATTGGACTCTCTGCCGGAGCAACCGGAGGCCTCTCCAGGGAAGAGGAAGGCTTCTTAGGTGACTTACCTGGAGGGTGCGACACTGGAACGATGTCATGCGGTGTCAAAGAAGTCGGTGCCGATTTAGAAGGGGCTGCCAACACCAGGGTGGATGCCGAGGGATCAGTCATATCGGCACCGAAGAGCAGTTTTTGCTGAATTTGTCTATTTTTTAAGGTGCGCTTTTTAAGAGAAGCACAACGGGTGCAAGAAGCAGCCCTGTGATCCGGAGTCCGGACCCAGGCACTGGAGACACCAATTGTGGGGGTCGGTCAGGGAGATGGGACGTGCACACCATTGACACTTCTTAAAGCCCGGCTGTAGGGGCATGAAGGTAAAGACGGCCTCCGCTAAATCGAAGGCTTCCATGGTGGCAACAGGCCCTGCCCGGGCGAGATGGAAAAAAGAAAAAATAAATTGTTTGGGTTTTTTTGAATTTGAAAAGAAAGGAGAATTTAAAAAAAAGAAGGCAGAGGAACTCTCCAGAAAAAAAATGCGCGAGCGGGAAGGCAAGGAAAAGTTTTTCAATGGCCATTGAAAAAAACGTGTCTTCTTAGCTCCGCGGAAACTAAGAAACTGGGGACCGCGCGCCTCTGTCGGGCGGGAAGGCACGTGCGTGGTGCGGCCTAACTAGAACTTTCTAAGTTCTTAGAGTGCAGTCACTCCAAAATTGTCCGTACCGGGGCTCCATCGGTGCCATCACCCATCAGTTAAGAATATGCTGCCTGCTTGTCCTGGGATAATATGTTTTGTATGGTATTATTTTTTATTTGTATGTAAGTGCTGTCCTTTATATTACTTGTTTACTTATGGTTCAAGGGATTTCTGGAAACCAGACTATCAAGTTAGGTTTAGGACTCAACTCTCTTCTTGCTGGAAAAACCCATGCAGTGTTCCCCAGGGATCTCCACTCTCACCCACATTAATCTAGATACAAGATTGTTCAGCTATGCTGACATCATCAAAATTGTCATACCGTGTAATTCGGTTTTGTCCCAGATTACCACCAAAATTGAGACTGTAATGGAAAGGATGAATTCTTGGATGCAGCAATTTAAACTAAAATTGAATTCTGATAAAACAAAGTTTTTTGTAGCGTCACCTAGTAAAATTAACTACAAACTCTCCATTAATATAAATTCAACATCGTACGTAATTCACCCAACGATTAAAATATTAGGAATTGTTTTGGATCAAATCTCACTATGAAAACTCAGATAGATGCAGTGGTCCGTAAAAGTTATTTTACTTTATGGAGATTACGAACAATTAGACCTTATTTTGATTTTTTCTGCCTTTAAACTACTGGTTCAATCATTATTACTGAGTCTTCTTGACTATTGTAACATTGTCTATCTGACAATTACCAAGAAAGAATTAGCGAGATTATTACTGATACAAAATACAGCAGACTGATCTATGGTTTGAAGAAATATGACCATGTTACGTTATTTTTTTGTGAGCTGCATTGGCTGCCTATGGAGGCCCGGGTACTGTTCAAGCTGGGTTGTTTCTGTTATAAGGCTCTATATGGTTCAGCCCCTATCTACCTGGTTAATAGATTTTCCATTGCTTCATACAAACATAGCAGAAAAACACATGCTCTGTTTAATTTCCCTTCTGTACAGGGTTGCAAAAGCAAGAAATTTCTTATCCTCCTTTAGCGTTTTCAGGCAGCTTCCCATGAGAAAGAATTTTGATCATTGTTGCTCACAGCTCATTCTTATAAACACTTCAGAATACAGTTGAAGACTTATCTTTTTTCTAAATACCTGACTAATTAATTAATTCTATTCCATGGATTATGTTTACTGTTAATGATATTTTGTAAACCGCATTGTAAACCATTGTGACACGGTTAATAAGTATAATGTTATGTTATGTAACCTCTCTTACCTAGGCGTTCCCTTTCAAGAGCCAAGCTGTAAGACAAAAGGGACCCAGATCAAACATTGGAATGGGCCCTGAGACAGAAGGTCGGGTGAGAGGGGCAGCGGAAGAGGTTCTGCCACAAAATGACAAACCAGATCTGTGTAACATGGGTGCCTGGGCCAGTCTGGAGCCATCAGGATCACATGGCTAGGGTGCCGAGCAATGCGAAAAAGGACTCTGCCCATCATCAGCAATGGAGGAAGCAGATACAGGAGGCCCACTGCTGGCCAAGGCTGAAACAGAGCATCCAGCCCCTTGGCCTGAACATCCCTGCACATACTGAAGAACCGTGGCACTTTGGCATTGACACACATGGCCATCAGATCCATGACTGGCTGACCCAAGTCTGCACAATCAACTAAAAGGCTGCGAGACCGAGACACCATTCTCTGGTATCTAGCACATGACGACTGAGGAAGTCCACCTGGACATTCTCTGTGCCTGCTTTGTGGGAAGCTGAGATGTCGAAAAGATGAGTCTCTGCCCAGGCCATGAGCAGAAAATTTCTACTACACTGGGGAAGGTATCAATGTATGAAGAGGAAGCATCAGTATTGCATGCTACAAGCTGATACCGAAGGTGCAATAGGTGTCGAAGCGTGGTTGCATCAATAGGTGATGACCTTCAGAAATGACAACCTGTATCTAAGAACGGTGGCGTTGATGAAAGGCATGCATCAAGAGACTTTATGATAAATATGCCAAGGATCTAATGTAATCTGTTATTTGTGCGTCACACAATACCTATATAGGTTTAAGCGACTTACAGCGAGAAAAGTTAGGTTCTGTTCTGAGAGTTTCTGAGGTCGGTCCAAGTTTTCACTCCCAAGAAGGTGAGCATGGAGTGAAATATTCATTTGTACTTGACATTTTTTGTTGTTGGGAGATTCAGTTTTATCCTGTTAAGATTTCTGCATGAGGCGAACCATGCCGTGGAGAATAGGTGAATAAGTGGTGCGGACGCTATTTGATGTCAATGTCCACCAGGACCAACAGGAATCGGTACCACAGAAAAGTCCAAGTGGCTGGAAATCCAACTGCAGGCCTAATATTCTAAAAAAGAATAACATTTAGAAATAAGAAAAAAGCATTCTGTTAGTTTGTTGTTTTTATTTTTTCTTGTGTTTTGTTTTTTTAGTTAGCCCAGGACTCAGCAGCAGGAGAGGACTATACCATGGTGGAGTAAAAAGAAAGCTGAAAAGCAATCAATGCTGTCGGCAGAAGCAAAGGCTTTAAGATTGCCAAAAGGTCTCTCACACCGAAACCTATTTTATTTTGGTTTTAAAGAAATAAGATAGAAAATAACAATGAAGTAAGTAAAAATAACAGTAAAAATTGAAAAAAAGTGAAGCAGGAAGGCAAACTTGAGGAAACAAAGTTCAGATGTGTTTTTCTCACTCTGCGGAAAATAAAAAAACAAATGTCCTTGCAAGCCGGCGTCAGGCAGGAAGGCACTCGTGCATGCCATGTGCAATGTGGGCAGTCTCGAAGCTTTGCTAAAAGCTTAAAGTGACTGTACACTTTATCACTGTCCATGCTGGGCTCCGTGGATGACATCACCCACATGTGAGAATATGCTGCCTGCTTGTCTAAGGATAATCAGAGGTATGGCATGTAATCAGTGTGCCACCTGTAAGACATTAGGGTTCAATACTGATGGACAGAATGTTATAGAAAGAAAATGGTGGAAGAGAAATAGGCAGAAAATAGAAGAAAAAATTCACAATAAAAGAGAAAAACTAGTATAGGGGATGGGAATGGACAGAAAGAAAGAAAGGATACAAAGGAAAGGGAAGGAAACAACATGACAGAGGCTCTTCGCAGAAATCTATAGTACATCTTATTTCATCCTACAGCACGAGAGACTATTTTAATATTTATAAATTAATATTTTAATTTACCAATATTACGGTCTACTTCAGCCTCTATTAACTTCATTCCCACTCACTCACATAACAACTACAACTCACTTTTCCCGCAGTCTCTGAAGTTCTGCTCTCAAGTCCTCATCCTCAATTTCAGATTCGTCATCACTGCTCATAGGAGACGAGGGTGAGTAGAAGACTCTGTTCTGTTTCTGCAGGCAGGCTCGAGATGTTGGGCCTTGAACACAATCATTTGCTGGGTCTTGCAAACCAACCAAAAGTGCAGACATCTCACTGTCACTACTAGGCTGATGGTGGTCACATGACCCCCTTCTACCATCTTGCAGTTCATGCTCACAGCCAAACTGCATGCTGTTTCCTGTCAGTTCCCTCTCTGGTGTCAAGGAAGATGTGTCCGTTTCATAGGTGGTGCTAACAGAGAGTGTAGCATCTTCTGGTCTGGTGACTCTAGGTGTCCCAGGAGAAGGTACAGAAGGGATGTCTGTATCACATGGTTCTATGTTTGCAAAGGACTGAAGTTGCTCTGAGCTGGCCTGTGCTTCACATCTGGCTATATCTGAATCACTTTGCTGTAGTTGCTGTGGTACTGTGACCACCTGAGAAGTCAAAGAAGAATCTGCTATTGACAACTTTGTATACCCAAAGGAACGAAAACAATGACAATTCACCTAAATTTTTCCCTGTATTACCCCTACTATTAAAATACAAAGTCCTACACACAACTTTATCATTGCACCTCAAATCAATTCTGTAGAATCATTTGTTATTGCAGTTCCAATTCCCCAATAAATACAGCTTTGTTATTCAGTACAGACCCATACATACAAAGTATACACTTTTTCCTTACAGAATCCCTTGCCATACCAGTACAGAGATCCCCCCACCACAGCTATGTTAAACACAGTTTAATCCTGTCTTGAAGCATCAAGAAATACAGCTGTCAACAAACCTGAAAACGGCCTCGCATGAAAGAGTCCCTGCTCCCCTTGTCACTGAGCAATGCCTGTGCTCCCAAAGGAATGGAATTTGAGTCATCTGTATTCAATTCTTCCACTTCCACTGTGAGACAAGTTAGAACAAAATGCACATTGGTAACCAAGATCAACTGATCTATCATGGAAGAAGCAAAGTAAATACCCTAATTCCTGCTATACATAAACAGCAGACAGCAACATAAGTAGAGATGAGGTGGTCCTGCTCCTCTTACACATGCAGGGTATGGCCAACACATAGCCAGCTTCCCATTGAAAGGAAATGTCTGGCAACAAAGAGAAAGGTGATATATGCTGACACAGGAGGAAGAAACCAGAAAGACATTCTGTAAATGAACAAAATAGAAGAAAAAAAAAATTGTACGCACATCAAGCAAAGGGGAAACTGCCTACACTAGACCCTGCCTGTGAGCACGCTACCTTGCTGGACTCTGGATCTCTTGAATAAGCGGCTGGACTGCCGAAGCCTGCATGCCCAGCTTTTTAATTTGCGAGTCCACGATTTCTTGCTAATGGGATTTTTGAGATTAGGACAAGTAAAGCTTAGGCCAAAATATCCACCTCCTGACTGCAGCTGTGCAGCTCCACCGCTCAACGCTGGGCGGGGGCAGGTCTCAGGACCTCCAGGGAGCCAAGGGTCTGGCGAGCTCTCCTGAGAAAGAAAAGAGAAAAAAAAAAAAGAGAAGGAAAGAAAGCAATGTCAGACACACAGTAATCACCACAGCAGGGATACTTCACCAGCTTCTCTAATTACTCTGATTCATATTCAGATACTCTTCAGTGCTTGCCCAGAGAGTAAGAAATGGAAAACCTGTTGCTCAGCTATTTCCAGATTAGACTACTGCTCTGGTGTAGCCATCCATGGGATAAGCATATAATGAAAGATTAGGTTTCTTACCTCTGCTAATCTTCCTTCTTGTAAATCTCCTCTGGAGGCTGAACTCGCGGGTTGTGCATCTATTCTAGCCTTGGCTACAGAACTTAGAAATAAAACCAAGCCCCTCTGCGAGGTCACCTGTGCGGACACTCCCCTTGAAGCTCAGTAGGTAACAAAGCCAGGAGTATCTAATACAAACAGGAAACACAAGAAAAAGAGAGGAGGGTGCAGGGACTCTCCGCTATAAATCAATGTTGCTCATGATAACCAAATACATAATCAACGCATGCCAAAAAAGGCCAAGTTAGCATAATAAGAAATTGTAACATTTCTCACCTGCATTAAAGAAGAGACAGCCTAAAGAGCAGATGGGGCACCACCCCGGGACCCTTAATACCCCATAAGCTTACATAAAAATACACTCATGGAAATTTTAGTGAGGCTGGTCAAAGATAGAAAATCAACTCACTAGTTACTGGCAGGTGACCTGCGAATCAGACAAAACAGATGAGCGGGAGTTCAGCCTTCAGAGGAGAGTTACAAGAAGGAAGATTAGCAGAGGTAAGAAACCTAATCTTTCATTCTTGTACAATCCCTCTGGAGACGGGACGTATCAAAGCAGTCTCAAATCTCAGGGGGGTCCGATGAGCCCGCCACCAGAACAGAAGAGCCAAAGGCCGTATCACCCTTAGCTACCATATCAAGCCAGTAAAACCTGGAAAAAGTATGAAAGAAAGCCCAAGTGGCTGTCCGACAAATCTCCTCAGGCGAGATCTCATGAGATTCAGCCGAGGAAGCCATTCCTCCAGTAGACTGCGTCTTTACCCCAAGGGTAGGCTTCTTCCCCACTGCCACATAGGCCGCAGAAATGGCCACACGTATACAACGCGAGATGGTAGCCATGGAAGCAGGCCGACCCCGGCGCACAGGGCTAGCCAGCACAAACAGATGGTCCGACAGACGGAAGTCGTTAGTGGCCTCTAGGTATCTCAAAAGGAGACGCCGCACATCCAGAGACCGTAAAACCCAGTTCTTAGACTTGAAATCTGACAGAACAAAAGTGGGTAGCCGAACTACCCGGTTGACGTGGACTGCAGAAGAAAAGAAGACACGGTACTCAAAACAACAGCAGACTCCGTGAAGTGGAGAAAAGGATCCCTGCATGATATAGCCTCAAGCTCCAACAGTCCCTTTGCAGAACTGACTGCAACAAGAAGAGCAGTTTTGACAGTAACATCTCTCAGAGAAATCCCATCCAGGGGTTCATAGAGCAGACACGCCAGCAAGTGGAGAATCAGATTCAGATCCCACAGAGGACACGGTAGTCTCAAGGGAGGCCGCAGCCTCTCTGCCCCCCTCCCTCGGTAAGAAGCATACAACATCTGGGGGAGGCGCCAGAGAACCCCCAAGAGAAGAGGGACCCGAACATGAAAGTCCCGCAATGGGGATAAAGATGAAGAAACTACCAGACCCTTCCTGAGGCCAGCCCACAGGAAGGCCAGAACATGTGCCACTGATGGGGCCAAAGGATCAACGTGAACCCCTGCACATCAAGCCGGAAAGCACCTCTAGGCCTTCATGGAGGCCGACCCCATCAAATTCCTGTCACCATGAAGAAGTGTGGCGATGACAGCAGAAGAGAAGCCCCTAGCCCTCAAGGCCGCGCGTATAGCACCAGGCCGCAAGACCAAAGCAGTCCGGAACTTGAAGGGCTATCGGGCCCTGCATGAGCAATCTCTGATGGCAAGGAAGACAAAGACCCCTCATGGAGCTCAACCGCTCCAGGTCTGCATACCAAGGACGGCTGGGCCAGTCCAGGGCCAATAGGAACACCGGACCTGACTGAGATGCAACCCCGGGCAGAACGCGCCCTATCATAGGCCACGGGGAAAAGCCATACAGAAGTTCCCCTTCTGGCCACGGTTGAACCGGAGCGCCGAGCCCTGCTCTGCGGACCTCTTGTCAGCAGCTGAAGAACTTGTCCGCCTTCCAGTTCCCTGAGGACGCTATCAGATTGAAGGCGGAGCGACCCCACCAACGAATTATGGCTTTGAATGCTAGCCTGGACAGAGACCATTCTCCCGGGTCCAGAATCTGACACACTCCTGCCACATGAGCCGAAGACAAGGCCATCAGATGCTTCTCCGCCTAGGCAACGAACATCCGGGCCTCCAGGTTCAGCAGAGGACTCCTCATGTCTCCCTCACAGTTTACATAAGCAACCGCCATTGCAATGTCCGAGAAAACGCGGAGATTCCCTTGAAATCGCAGCAGAGTCAGACGGACTGTACGCATTTCCAGCCGATTGATCAACCATCTCCTCTCCAACGCAGTCCACCGACCCTGGACTGGCACAGACTGGCAAACTGCACCCCAGCCGAAGAGAATCACGTTTGTTGCCATGGTCATCCAGTCCAAGACGCGCAGAGGGAGCCCTCTGTAAAGAGTAACCAGGTTCAACTACCACACCATCCAGCTGCATGCCATCGCCAACCATGGCAACTTCACCCCTAGCGCATCCCGCTTAGGATGCCACCGAGACAGAAGGGATAACTGAGGAGGATGGATGCGAGCTCTTGCCCAAGGATCACAACTATGATCACCCCCATGAGACCCAATACCTGCGGATATTGCCAGGCCATCGGGGCTGCAGCCGCTAACATGTCCTGAACTGCATTCCGAAGCTTGTGCTTCCCGGATTCCATCAGAAACACTTGGTTCCTGCCCGTATGGAAATGGACTTCCATGTACTCCAAGTCCTGCATTGGCTCGAGGCGACTCTTCTTGAGATGGATTACCTAGATGAGATTGTCCAGCACTCACCGTTTGGCAAACCGCCAAGCAGCCTTCCTCTAAGAGGGAGCTCTGATCAGCTAATCGTTGAGGTTCTGATGGACAAAAACACCCAGCGAGCGCGGATAGGCAGCCACTACCACCATGACTTTGGTGAATGATCTGGGTGAAGACACCAAGCCGAAGGGCAGCGCCGTAAACTGGCAGAGCCACCTGAGAATATGAAACCTCAGGAACCTCTGATGATCCGGGGGGGAAAAAAAAAAAAATCAGGATGTGGAGGCATGCTTTCGAAAGGTCCAAGAAAGTAAAAAACTCCACGGGCACCACTGCTGCCTTCTTTGAACGCACTGTTTCCAGCCGGAAACGCAGAACTTGCAGGAAGGCGTTCACTGCCCTCAGGGCCAGAATTGGTCTGCAATCTTCGGAGTCCTTCATTGGCATGATGAAGTAAATTGAGTATCTCCCGGAGCCCAAGTATCCCTTTGGGACAGGCTTTATAGCTGCCAGATCCAGCAATCTGTTTACCGTGGCTCGCACCTTGCTGGCCTTGTCCAGAATTCCCACAGGAGGGGACAGGAAGAATTCCAGCGGAGACCGAAAAAACTGTAGTCAAAGGCCTTCCCTGAGCACGTCGAGGACTCACTGGTCCGAGATTACCATTTGCCATTTTGGAAGGAAGATCGAAAGCTGCCCACCGTACCAGGAGTGCCCCGCCAGAGACTTGGCATCATAATTTTCTCTAGGGAGGGGCAGAAGGCCAGGAGTAGGAAAACTGTTGGCATGCTGCACCTCCAAAGCGAGGACTGGAGGGAGCTCCAAAACGCTGTCTTGCCGAGGGTACTGCAAACTGAGAAGTGCGCCAGAAGGGATGAAAATCCGGTCGTCCCACACCCTTGATCGGACAAGGACTAGAGCCAGGGAGCACTTCAGGCTTACGGTCCTGAACACTGGCCATAAGGTCATCCAAACCCTGGCCAAACAAAAGCAAACCTTTAAAAGGGAACCAGCTCAGCAAAGCCTTTAGCTGAAGGAGCACCCGATCACTGGTGAATCCAAGTCATTCACCGAGCGGACACTGAAGAAGCTCCCAGCTTATTTCAAGATGCCATACAGTGCGTCTGTCAAAAAATTCAGATATGCCCAGGCCACAAGAAAGTGGCCGCCGCAGCTCACACTCCCGCCGTAGCAGAAACAGAGAGACTCTTGAGAACAAAATTCACTCTTCTATCCTAAACATCCTGCAGGACAACCCCTAAATCTGAGGATAAAGAGGTACGTTTGGCAACCTAAGCCACAGCTGAATCTACAGCCAGCGGGACCAGGCACTAGTCGAAGTCCAATGCCATGGGATACAACTTTGTCATGGTGCAAGGATAAGGGACCCTCCAGAGACTCCTAGACCTCTAACAGCACTTCCACCAAAACTGCATTGTCCAGCAAGGAGGCGGACAGCGGAGGCTCAGAACTGTACATTCTGCCTGAACCGTGTGTTCTGAAACCAGATTCCGTGTTCACAGTGACCCAGAAATAAGGTCCGGCAGGCGGCTAGTCTTGAAGAGCAAACACACCGCCTGGCAATCCGCAAGGTCTCGGAACCCATTGTTCTGGGTATGACCCAGATCCACTAAGTTAGCCATATCTGCTGATTCCGCTGAAGAAACAGGCGACAGCAAAGGCACAGATACCGAAGCAAGGGCGGGAACAAGCCGTCTGCTTAATTGTACCCCTGCAAAGGAACAAATTGACATGCTGGCATCCAAAGATGGAACAGACTGTTGTACTGGAGTCTGAGTGGGAGAAACAGGCAAAGCTCCTTTTTCTTTTTTTTTTTTAATAAAGCCAGCTAGCTCAGATCCACAAAATCTGGGAAAAAAACAGTCACCGGTGGCCGGAACCGCTCTGTGCATCTCAGATCTCACAAGATTAGCAGACTGAGGAGACTTTTCCCTGGAACTGCGCTTCCGTTTCACAAAAGCACCATCCGAGTCCAGTTTAGGCAGCAATAGCGACTCCAGTGTAATTCAAGGGTGTTAAGGCCTCTCAGGAGGAGGGGAGCGTGGGATCCGCATACTTCTCCCTCCCCCCTTGCGGCCCGTGGCACACGGGATATATGGCAGAGAATCCGGCCGCCATCTGCCACATCTAAGGCATGAATCCATGCCATCCTGTCCTGAGGAGGCCACATGTAAAAACAACAGATTTTACATGGAGCAAAAAACAAAGATTTTAAGGTCAAAAACTACACTTTTAAAAAGTTCAATGAAAATCCAAGATGGCCACCGCGGGTGCCGATTTTGACTGAAAACTGCCTGTTAAAAACGCAGAGAACACAAGAAATGGTGATTTTACTATTTTACAGGTGGGGGGACCAGGGAAATCACTCAAACCCCCGATTTCAGCAGCCCCCAAAATCGCCAAACCCAGAGGTATACAGACAGCTCTGATACATGGTGCTGCAATGCATTTCATTGGCAGCCAGCAATACACAGTGCAAGCATAGGGAGATCGGTACCTCAAGGAGCTGATCAAATTGGATTTTTCAGGTCTTCTGACCACCTCACCTTCCTTGTCACCACAGATCACAACCACCAGGACCCTTCAGGGGAATTAAGGAAAACACGCGGTCCGGTTCCGATCCCGGTGTACCTCCACAGAACTGCAGCAGCCTGCACTCTACCCCTTTGTGGACGAACCAGGGGAGAGATGGCCCCTGATGCTGGAGACCCGATCCAATCTGCAGGCTGTCTAGAGCACTGTTCTTCCCGCTGGTCTGCAGAAAATTCCTGCCGGTCCGCGCAGGACCGGCGAGATCGACATCTGCAATTTCCTGCCGGTCCGCACAGGACCGGCGAGATCGACATCTGCAATTTCCTGCTGGTCCGCGCAGGACCGGCAAGATCAACAGCTGAAGTCCGCGCAGGGCCGGAGAGATCATAGGGAGCCTCCGACAGTGGCTTTCTCCCCTCCCAGCAGCTCTCCTTACCTACCAGCATAGCGATTCAGGAAGGCAGCCTTGGGGTTTTTGCTGAGTCACAGCCGCCTCTGATGATGCAACTTCCTCTCTCCTCAGAGGTGGCGCGACCTAACAAAGGACCCGAGGCTGCCTTCCTGAATCGCTGGTAAGTAAGGAGAGCTGCTGGGAAGAGAGAAAGCCACTGTTAGAGGCTGGGAAGCTGCTGGGCATGGTAAGAAAAAGGGGGACAGTTGCTACTGGACCTGGAGGGAGGGAGAAGGAGAGATGCTGCTAGGAGGGGAGGAGGAAAAGGAGTCTGGGAAGCTGCTGGGCAAGGGGAAAAAAAAAGGGGGGGGGACAGCTGCTACTGGACATGGAGGGAAGGAGAAGGAGAGATGCTGCTGAGAGGGGAGGAGGGAAAGGGAAGGGAAGAGAGTTACTGCTGGACAGGGGAAGGAAGGAAGGGAGAAGAAAAAAGGAAGGAAATAGCTGGCAGGGAGATTAGATGAGGGGAAGGGGAGAGACAGGAATGAGATGGGAAGGGGGGTCAGAAGAGAAATTGAGAGGGACAAAGATGTTAGATCTGGTGTAGGAGAGATAAAAATGAAGAGAGCAGTGAAGCTGGAATGAATCATGTAAAAAGGAGAGAGGGGTCGTAGGCTGGATGGAATGGGGAGAGGGGCATAGAAAGATGACAAATACCATATGGAAGGGGGAGAGGTCAGGCAGTAGATGGAAGGGGCAGATGCTGGATTGAAGAGACAAAGAGGGCAGACGCTGGAAGGAAGAGTGAAAAGAAGATGAAAGCAGAAACCAGAGACAACAAAAGGTAGAAACAAATAATTGTATTTCTATTTTGTGATTAGAATATCAGATATAAAATATATATCCTGCTAGAGCTGGTGTTAGACATAACTGGGGACTGCAAAGTCCAGGCAGTGGCTTAGGGCTCTCTCTGACCAGGGGGGCAGTTTCCCTAGTTGCACTTCCCTAACCCTATTCCTGATGTGTGTGTTAGCAGGATATTTCTGTGTAGCATTCTATAATAATTTGGCTTATTCAGTTTTCTTGATAGTAGAGGGGATATATGTGAAGGGGAGGGGAGACAGGGGTTTTGTTGATCCTTGCTCTGTATTATTTGTATTTATAAAATGACAATTGTACAGAATATTGTTTCTTTTTCTACTTTAATAAAATACATTCAATATAAAATCATAACTGAGGCTTGTGCGGATGGGATCAGATGGTTTGCGAGGACCGAGCTCGCGAAGACGGGGCGGAAACTGGGTTTTTTAATTTCAGTCCTAGTAGTTTGCCGGTCCACAAAATAAATTTTTTTTTTCCCAGACGGTCTATAGGTATAAAAAGGTTGAAGAACACTGATCTAGAGGGCTTACTGCAGTTTAAGCTTACAGAGCAGACAATCATTAAGGAAAAGTCTGTGATCTCCCGCCGAAGGAACACTCTGAGTGAATCCGCAGCACTTGGACAATACCTGCGGCACCGAAGAAAACAAGACTAGGAATTGAGAAATAAAATCATGAGCAGAAGAAACTAGAAGGCTGCAGAAACAAACTGAGCTTCAAGGGGATTGTCCGCAAAGGTGAATTCGCAGAGGGGGTTGGTTTTATTTCTAAGTTCTGCAGCCAAGGCTGGAATAGATGCAGTTCAACCTCCACAGGGATTGTACAAGAATTCATGTTTACACATGCATATCTGCAAATAATTGAACAACTCAAAGTCATGTGCATACATTCACAAACAAATAAACCAAACTTGAGTGTAAATATTCACAAATTAGCATGCACCCTAGGTTTTTGTGTGTTATTACAATGAGAGCATATGGAGCTCATGCACAGCCTTATTTATGAGTACCCAGGTTCATACATACACATGTAACATATACCTGAACAAGTACACATACATTCATTTTAATGTATAATTTGAGTTTGCGCCTGATCCAAACATGCTGAATTTTGGAGAAAATGGGGCAATGCAGAAATCTCATAAAATGGATTATAAACCAGGGCCAAAAACTCTCTAAGGAATCCTATAGCTCATTTTTTTTTAACAAGTAACAGAAGCAAACTGAAATGCAGTGGTACCTTGGTTTACGAGCATAATTCGTTCCAGAAGCATGCTCGTAAACCAAAATACTCGTATATCAAAGCGAGTTTCCCCATAGGAAATAATGGAAACTCGCTTTGATATGTTCTCACCCCCGCTGAGGCCAGTGGCACTGCTTTATTCCCCCCCCCCCCACGAGAACCTGCATTGCTCCCCCCACGATCCAGCACCCTCCCCCCCTGTGATCAGGCACCCTCCCCACCGCGATCCGGCACCCTCCCCCTCGCAACCTGAAGTCCCCCAGACCCACCCGAACCCGCTTCTTACTTTCAGCTCGGCCTCGGCACTGGCACCGGCATGTCCTGTGCATTGGTGCCGGTGCCCGAAGATCGGCCTCCTCTTCTGTGCTGGGCCTTGAGCATCTGTGCATGCTCAAGGCCTGCGAGTTCAAGTTCTCTCCGAGATTCGAGATCTCAGAGAGAACGTGAACTCGCAGGCCTTGAGCATGCGCAGATGCTCAAGGCCCAGCAGAGAAGAGGCGGCCGATCTTCGGGCACCGGCACCAACGCACAGGACATGCCATGACGGTGCCGAGGCCAAGCTGAAAGTAAGAAGTGGGTTCGGGTGGGTCTGGGGGACTTCAGGTCACGGTGGGGGGATGCCGGATCGTGGAAGGGGGGAGGATCGCAGGGGGAGGGTGCCGGATTGCGGGGTATCGCAAGTAAATCGAGCCACGCTTGGTTTCCGAGGCGTCGATTTTGCTAATGTTTTGCTCGTCTTGCAAAACACTCGCAAACTGGTGCACTCGTAAACCGAGGTACCACTGTACTTAGATTTTTTTTCTTTTAAACTAAATAACATTCAACGTTACCGCCACCCATAGGCACCCCCCACTGCACTAATCCATGCTCATAGCACTCTACCTTGTCTGTCAATATCCATGATACTACATTATGTGTAGATCATCCCTGATACTTGCACCCCCATTGACACCATGCTGCTCCCACTCATGGACAAAGTCTAATTGTTTTTACAGTTGAAGAAATCACTTCAGAAGAGTGGCTTGTTAAGACAAGAAGTACTTACAGGGGAGTCCAAATCACTAGAGATGGCTGTGACTATAGCGGAGTCCCCCACAATCACTGGTAGGTTGGCAGGCTGGCAAGCAGTCACTTCAAGTAGAGTAAGAGCAGCTATTACACCACATTCCTTGGATTCTTCATGGGTAGCTCCAGAGGCACTGGAACTGACAGGTGGTGGCTCTGGGACAGAGCAGGAAAGAGTGTCTTCAGCAGATGAGGAGAGGAGAGACTCTGTACCATGAGACTCCTTTAGATTCTCTGCCTGAGAGCCAGCTGGGCTGTGCTCTGGGTACAGCAAAGTCCTCAATTTCTCATCTAAACTCTTAATTCGATTGTCCACAAATTCAATTTTTGGAGGACCATCAGTATCAGATTCTGGCACTGAAGATGATAGGAGGAGGCCCGTTTCCAGGCTGGGAGACTGTCCTAACTGCAAAGCATTTTTTTCCAGAATTAATACAGCATCTCCATCTTGAAGAATAGGTTCTGTGCCCAGGACTGGCACAATAGATTGAGGGCTAAATTCAGACACATCAATATGTGCATCATGTGACATTCTTGCAGTACTGAATTGGCAGTCAGCTTTAAAGGATGCAGGTTGTGGCTGAAGAGCAGCACTAGCACAGGACCTCAAAGGTTCTATAAAAGTTGTGCCTCTTGCACAGGCAGACGATTCCACAACCTCACTGCCACCTTCTGCCTGAGAGGAGACACATGGCTGCTCTGTTCTGTCTTCTTGCTTTGCTCCTGGTTCGGAATTAGGCACAGAAACTTCTTCTTGAGGGACGGCACCTGGTATTCTTGACATCTTCTCTTCTCTCTCTGGGGCTAAGAGACAACAGATTAGATAGCTACATGACATTTTTGATAGAGACAGACAGTTCATCTGATGCAAGAACACTGGCAGTCATTGATATCTCCTGGTACAAATCAGTAAGTCTCATGGATCTTTCTATGCTACACAAATCTCTACCCTTGCTTGTTCTTTCAAAGACCTATGAATAATATAAGTTCCTTTCTTACTATTTTTACTTCCTTAACCAGCAGAGAGAAAGTACAATGTTAACTTGTTAAAAAATATTTTCAATAAGTCAACCAACATGGTTGATTCCTTTATTACAGATATATTTTAAGCTGGTAAGGGAAGAAATCAGCAATCATAACAGGTTATACCCAGGTTTCAGGTATGCACACATTTTCTATATGGCTCTTTTGTAGATATCTTTAGCTCACCTGGAAGTGTTTTTTCCTGGGGAACCTGCAAAGGCTGAGATGAATGTGAGGATGGTGGCATCTCACGGTTCTTTATAGTCTGGTTGATAAAAAACCTCCAGCGTCCAACAGGGGAAGATTGGGGAACAGTGTCACCTGAGAAGGAAAAACAAGAGAGCAATTATTGGTTCAATCTTGACTTAGAATAGAAAGCCATCTCCCAGCACTAGGCTGCAAAACCAGAAAAGATCCTCCATCTCTGGTTATCCATGACAATGAGAGAGCTTCAGATGAAAAAATCCACAGCACTCCAAAGCAGCTATAATTGAAGGCAGGCAAAACAAAAACAGAAATTTACTATCAAGAGGCCCCTACTAACCATACCACTCTTTGATCCTTGCTGAAGAAGGGAAGGAAACACGCTACTGGATTATACTTTTGTCTTTTATTGGAGGGTGCAGGGGTGGACACTGGATTATTCTACTTTCTGATTTCATTGAGGGGATAGAGAGAGGGTACACCGAACCATACCACTTATGTTCTTTGCTGTCACAGATGACCTTGGCCAGAAAGGTAGTCAAGGTCAGAGAACTGACCATAAGATACTCATGCCTAGAACTATGAAAGGGAGGCCAATTGTGTACTTAGTAGAGGCAGAAGTCTCTAGATGGGCCAGAAGTAAGACAAGGTTTGGATTTCTTCATGGTTTCTAAAACAAAGTATAACATCAAGGAAGGAGACCTCAATGAAATGTATCTCATATATGTGGAACTATAGAAGTACTTCTTCCACTTTCAAACCTGAGAAAATTAACCAAGAGTCAAGTGCCCAGTGTTAAGGGCAAGAATATCCCAAGCACCATAAGGAGAAGCAATAAAAGGAAACCTGAATTTACATATACCAGTTCACACCTTCAGAGCGGCACGGATAACCTGTGATGAAAAGAAGGGCGTAAACTGGATAGAAATATACTTACTGCTGCTTTGAGTGGATGCAGGGTTTATTTGCACGTGCTCAGATGATCCTGTCTGAATTAGAAATGAACAGATAAATAAAAGAAGCTGTGGGCATGTGTCCTTGAAGACCTGTTTTGCTATGTGATAGTTCTTACCCGGCTACTGCTTGATGCTGAAGCTACAGGTTCTACTCCAGGTGCCCTTTCATCAGCAGGTAGGTTGCGCAGTGTCTCTAGGCTCTGACACACAATCAGTCTGAGCTCCTCCACAAACTTCTCTTTCTCACCTTCTAGCACAAAATCTTCCTCCACCTGTCCAATCACCAAATAACACCAATTTCTAAACAAGAGGACAAAGGGACTCTCAATTCCACTTTAACTAAAGAAGCAAAGCAGCTGCACCTCTTCTCCAGAATCTCCTATGCAGCCACTATCCCAAACTCACCATATAATCTGCAATATCTTCTGGTGCATCACCATCTGCATCAAATTTGAAGGTGACCATCTTGTTATTGTGAGTCTCCAACTGACATTCCACCATGTTATCTCCAGTTGTGGAAACCTTGTCACAGGAAAATAGCAGGAACTGCTGATGCCAGTCAAAAAACACATATATACACTGCAAAGCACATCCAGATGCCAACTAACTATAAGCTGGATAGCACCTAAACTATCCTTACTAGCATACAAATTCACACCTGCTCCAAATAAAAGTTAAATGTGTGCGAGTGGTCAAATATTTTATAAAATAAAATTGTGTACACAGCAACTCCACTCCTGTTCTGCCTAAGTCAAGTTATCAGTAATGCTTCATGCTTATTTGTCCACACAGTTTTATAAGAAATATCTTCTGCAAGTAAACATACTTTTCATGCAGAAATTGCTTATAAAATTGCCTGTATTGAGAGCAACTTCAAAAGTCATTTACTTGGGTAAAAAGGCAATTTTAAAACTGTTTATCCTCCCTTCAAGTTTGTGTTGTCAGAACTTTTCACTTCTCTATTACCCTCCAGGTACTTTAGTTAGATTGTGAGCCTTCGGGACAGTAAGGGAATTTTTCAAGTACCTTTCTTATTTCTAATCTTAATGTATATTTTCTGTAAACCGCTTAGAACCTAACGGATGTAGCGGTATATAAGAAATAAATTACATTACATTATTATTTTGCACTGAGTGCAGCTACCCTTTGCTGCCTTTGAGAAAGTACAGTCCTATGACACTGATTACAGGGAACCATTGTGTAACATTTCAAACACAAAAACAAGAAATTAGATCAGTGATTCCCAATCCTGTCCCTGGAGGAACCCTAGTCAATCAGGTTTTCAGGATATCCACAATGAATATGCATGAAATTGATTTGCATATCAAAGAGGCAGTATATGCAAATCAATCTTAAGCATATTCACTGTGGATATCCTGAAAACTTGACTGGCTTGGGATCCCCAGGACAAGAATGGAAAGTAAGATCTAATTCATTGATTCTCAATTTTCTTTGAGTCCCTCCAGAGTTGTCCTGACACTTGGGTTTGCCTTCTGTCAGCAGATGGAGATTGATAATCACTGAACTAAGTTAGAAGACTCTTGATTTTAGAAAACAGATAAAAACTCAATTATTCAATAGGTTGGATTCTTAATACATTTTAATGTTTTAACATTTATATTCTATTTTAAATATTGTTTGTATCCTTTTTTTACATTGTATTTATTTCTCTTACATTGCATGCATTTAACTTGCTGAATCTGAAATGATTTGCATTGTTTGTACTATGCTTAATTGTTGTGAACCGCCTAGAACTTTCAGGTATGGCAGTATATAAAAATAAATTATTTTTAAAAATAAATTATTTAAGTATCCTGTGCAACTACTTACTAGCCAGTAGCCAACTCAAAGAAATGTACAAACTACTCCCTAAATACTTCTAATGTCCTGACAATCCATTTGTAATCTGCCTTGAACCGCAAGATAATGGCGGAATAGAAATCCCTAATGTAATGTATTTCAATACAAAAGCACAAAAAGGTCACTAAGTCCCCAATGAACTTCTATCCTCCAAATAACAAAGCTCTTGGCTACGCTAACCACTCAACCCAATTCTTCTAGCAACTAGATAAACTGAGCAGTGGTCTCCTTGCTCTCCTGAAATAATTTTGCTCTGATTAGCTGATCATCCAAATAGGACTATACTAACACCCCCCTGTCACCTCAAGGCTGCCACAACCACTATCACTTTTCAACCATCACTGCTGTCTTGGTACATACGAGTACCAATGACACAAGGAAATATGACAGGGAAAATCTGGAAGCCAAATTTAGGCTCTTAGATAGGAAGCTAAAATCCAGAATCTCTGGGGTAGCATTTTCAGAAGTGTTCCTTGTTCCACGAGTAGAACCCAAGAGACAGGCAGAGTTCCAGAGTCTCAATGCATGGTTGAGGTGATGGTGCAGGGAGGAAAGTTTTAAGATTTGTTAGGAATTGGGCGATATTCTGGGGAATGGGGAGCCTATTCTGCAAAGATGGGCTCCACCTTAACCAGAGTGGAACCAGGCTGTTGGCATCAATATTTAAAAAAGGAGGTACTGTAGCTTTTAAACTAGAAACAGGAAGAAGGCCAACAGTTGCTCAAAAGACCATGATTTAGAACAAGGCAGTTCTAGAATGTTGTCCGATTAAGACCTGGGCTTCAGTGTCTCCCTCTTTTATTTTTTAGTTTTATTTTGCTGGTTTCAACTTTGTTTCTTTCATCTACTTTATTTATAGTTTTATTTTCTGTTCATTTTACTTTTAATTTTACCCTGGGTGAGTCAGAAAATCACTAACATTTTTGAATGTAGGAGTTTGACTGTTATAGAACCTAAAGGCCTTGAACTGTTAATCTTTAGCCAAGGCCTTTCTTACCTGCATTTGGTGAAGGCTGAGGATCGCTGCAAGACTGCAGCTCTTATTTTCTCTCTTTTGGATGCTGAGGTTGTGACTATAAGTGAAGCGGCTGCTATGTTTGGGCCCCGTTGTGCCCTGCACTCTCTCTTCTCGTCTTCTGCTTGTTGGCTGTGCTGTGGATGCCGCTGCTTGCATCGGGCACTGAGTTGGAGTGGTTCTTGGGGACCGCAACTTCCCTTTCGTGCTGGCGGGACAGCGTTGTACCTGATGGCTGCACTGTTGGCTCCTTCCTTCAAGACCGAAATTGTTGTGCACCACTTTTATGGCGGGCCAGGACCAAGGACAGTTGACGGAGGCTGTGTTGACGGCTTGCATTGGTGGGGCCTGCCTGGATGGTGTGCAGTGGGTTGGTGACAGCTTGGGATGACCTTTCGTGGCCTGCCTCTTCTTCCTGGTTTCTTTGCCTTCTGCTCTTGAGCTCAGATTGCAGCCGTTGATTCCTTCACCTCTGGCAAGGATGGCCCAATAATAGCCCACTATCACTTCTCTGTGTCAATCCTTCCTTGCAGATGTGGAGCTCTATTGGACCGGATTGATTATTGGACTTAGCACCAGATTGGAATTTATTTTGTTCAATCTTCAATCTTTTAATGTAAATCATGTTTTATTGATGCACAATCAGCAAATACACCAAACAAAACAAAAGTCCAACAAGATCGAGAACACCAAAAGTACAACAAAACAGGTTTTTCAAATAAACCCCAGTCTCCACCCCTACCCACTCACGAGTGCAAACACTCTACCCATAATCTCCAATCTCTTAAACTTATTCTTATATTTTAATTTTATTCTTTTTATTTCTTTTTTATTATTTGAATTGTACCTTTCCCTCACAATTCTTGGAATTTTGTTATATCTTTTCTGTTTTAATAATTTTTTACTCGGGTACTTTAGATAGATTGTGAGCCTTCGGGACAGATAGGGAAGTTCTAAGTACCTGTATTTTATTGTAAACCGATTAGATCTGTAATATGCTTAAGCGGTATATCAAATTTTAATAAAACAAACATAAATGAAACCACCATAACAGGAAATATAAGTCATCCTGATAATGAGGTTGCGATACAGGCTACAGTAGACAAGTTTCTTTACATACGGAGCAGATATATTTTAAAGATGGCAAATAATCTATGCCAACTGCTGAGTAAATTGTAAATAGGAATAGCAAACACTGTTTGAAATGTCTACATGCAAATACCAGAAGCCTAAGAAACAAGATGGAAAAGTTAGAATATATTGCAATAAATGAAAAGATATAATAGGAATCTCTGAGATCTGGTGGAAGGAAGATAATCAATGGAACATTGTCATACCAGGGTACAAATTATATCACAGTAATAGAGTGGGATCTCTTAGGGAGAAGAGGAGATAGTGGATGCTGTGGATGGGCAGACTGGATGGGACATTTGGCCTTTATCTGCAATCGTGTTTTTATGTATTGGTGGAGGCAAGCATAAAAATAGACTAAAAAATCTGCAGTAACCGAAACATACCTTGGAATCCCTATAGATAGAAATTCCATGTGTAAAAGAGAAAAGGATAGTGACAAGGGTGTACTACCATCTGCCTGACCAGGATGAACAGACATGCTGAAAAGTTATGAGAAGATTAGGTTCTTACCCTCGATAATCTTCTATCTAGTAGAAATGCATATGAGTCTTGAACCAGTGGGTTATTCACCTCTACTCACAAGTATGTATAGAAGGTGTCATCTATATTTTTAAGCTCCACCTCTTCAAACACTTAAGGAGGTTCATCTTTTGACACTGCAGAAAACTTCCGGGTATTCATCACTCTTCAGACCTTTTTGACAGGAGAAAGGTCAAGCCAGAAGAAAAATATGCACGTCTGTGACAATATGTCTGAGTGTAATTTTCACTTCGTCAAAAATTACAGACTAGGGGACATTCGAAGTTACATGGAAATACTTTTAAAATAGGAGGAAATTTTTTTCACTCACAGAATAGTTAAATTCTGGGACGCATTGCCAGAGGTTGTGGTAAGAGCTGATAGCATAGCTGGTTTTAAGAAAGGTTTGACCAAGTTCATGGAGGAAAAGTCCATAGTCTGTTATTGAGAATGACATGGGAGAAGCTACTGCTTGCCCTGAATCAGTAGCATGGACTATTGCTACTCCTTGGGTATTGGCCAGGTATTAGTGATCTGGATTGGCCGACATGAGAACTGGCTACTGGGCTTGATGGACCACTGGTCTAACCCAGTAAGGCTATTCTTATGTTCTTAATAAGTAGAAGAAAAAAACATAATGCAAGGAAGGCCATCAAGAGTCATATGCCTTTCTACCATAAAGAAGATTATCGAGGTAAGAACCTCATCTTTCCTTCTAGTGCAAAAGCCATGAGTCTTGAACCAGTGGCCAAAGCAGTCCCCCTCTAGCCTAGGTCAGGGCAAATGAACCTGCTACCTAACACAATGACAGCGCCCTTACACATTGCCACATCCACTCTGTAGAATTTCATGAAGGTATAAAGGATGGACCAAATGGCCACCCTATAAACCTCTTCAGGTAGGACTGCTTTGGACTCTGCCCAAGAAGTTACACCCATGGTAATGTGTCTTCAAAGTAATTGGTGGCTGTTTGCTGCACCTATTGTATGTTGAAGAAATGGCCTTCAAAACCATTGTACAATTGAAGCCTTTGAGGCCAGCTAGAATTCGTTAAGATAAAGAGATGAACTGATAGGTGAAAATCATTTGTTACCTCAAGGTAATGAGAAGAGCTCTCCAAACATCCAGCAATGCCAAGACCTTATTGTCTTTATTCTTCGATCCCATGGAATGAAATGCTAGGAGCTGAACTTCCTGATTCGCGTGAAAAGCCAAGACTACCTTTGGCAAGAAAGAGGGCACTATGCACAGAGATCCTGGCCTCTATGAATCTGAGGAAGGTTTTTCTGCATGACAGACCCTGAAGTTCCAAAACTTTCCTCGCCAAGGCAATAGCCAGCAGGAATACTGTCTCGATAGTAAGATCCATCCAGCCTCTTGTAGAGGCTCATACAGAACCTTATTCAGAGAAAGCAAACCAATTTTGAGATTCCAAATTGTTAAAGGCTGCCACACTGGTGGTCACAGCAACATTGCTCCCTTCAAAAATCTGGCAACATTAGGATGATACCAGAAAAGCTTCCTCTACTTGAGCCCTAAAACAAGAAAGGTCTGCTACCTATACCCTGAAGGAACGATCTGCTAGACCTTTTGTTATCCCATCCTGAAAAAAAGCCAGGACCACCGAAAGAGGGGCTTGAAGTGGCTTCACACTCTCCTTTGTACACCAGCACTGAAATTACATCTAAGCTTTAGCACAGGTAGCAACTGTCGCTAGTTTCTTTGACCTTAGGAGAGTAGTCATGGCCACCTCTGAATAGCCCTTGCACGCTAAAGCCACAAACTCAAGAACCATGCCAAAAGCATTCCGGATCCCCCAGATCCACTGAACCCTGTGAGAGAAGATTTGGATGAAGAGGCAGCTTTAGCCGTTGGTCCCTCTACAGATGAACTAGATCCATGTACCATGGATGACTTGGTCAGTTGGGGGTGATCAGGATCACCAACACTGGAAGGTCTGCTATTCTTCGAATAACTCTGCTTCTCATTGGCCACAGGGGAAAAAATGTACAACAGCTCCTGTTGTGGCCAAGGTTGTACTAGTGCATCCCCACTGGTGTTTCTGGGTTCAGATCTTCGGCTGAAGAAGCAATGAGCTTTCTTGTTGGATGCCAATGCCATCAGATTGAACGTCAGGGACCCCACTGGCTCACAATGCTGTCGAAGGACTTCTGGGAGATACACCACTAGCCCAGATAACAGCATCTGCCTGCTGAGAAAGTCAGCCTGCACATTCTACCTCCACGTTTCATGTTTATTAAAATTTAATATCAGAAATCAAAGCGGTTTTACAAAGTTAATATTTAAAAAAAGAAAAGGGGAGAACAAAAACACCACCAAAAATAAAAACCAGAATACAGACAGACAGTGCTTGGCCCAATGAAACAATTAGTGCTTGGCCCAATGAAACAATCAGGCTTCCTTTGCCAATGGAGCACTCTTGGTGCCTCCCTGCCTGTTGACATATGCCACCGCTGTAGCATTGTCCAAGAACACCTAGACTGCCTGGCCTTCCAGGGATTGCTCCAATGCCTATAGCACCAACCAAATGGCATGCATCTCCAACTTGTTGATCGACCATTTCCACTGAGGGTGACCAATGGCCCTGAACCGAGTGGCTGTTGCAATATCTCACCCATCTGTCATCAGGGTCACCCAGGAGGAAATGCAGAGAGGTAAGCCCTTTGACAGGGACTCCAGCTGAAGCCACCAAAGCAGAATGTGGCCACCCCTTTGTCCAAGTCAGTGTCATTTGGAAGGAATTCATCTGTGAAGACCAACAAGACAAATGCTTCCTTCAGGGGTCAGAGTTGGGCCTTAGCGCAAAGGAAAACTTCTGTGGATGCTAACATCAACCCCAGCACTCCTGGTGCAGTGCCTGATTCAGGTTAAATAAAAACTGATAAAGAATTACTGCCTCAGACAAGCATTCAAAAAATCCTCCAGATGCTTGTTTCTTCAGGCTGCAAGTGAGACTGTTACAGCTTGAATACCTAGACCCCAACTCTTTTTTTTTTTTATTGTGGGGGGTGGAATGCAGCCAGCAATCGATAAAGTCTCAGGGATCGACATGAATACCAAACAACCTCTGCTCAAGCTCCGGTATCGACCTAGAGCGAACTCTGCTATAAGGGAAATTGTCCCTGAGCTACAAAGGTATTAGTGTAGGCTGGCTAGTTGGTGTCCCGTAACAGGGTGTACCTCCCAGTTACAGACCTCAGACACCAAGAGTCTGCATCTCCACCTAGGCAGAGCTGACCCAGGCAACTTGGGTACCTTCTGTAGCACCTAAAAACCTCTGAAAGTGGATAATAACCCCCCCCCCCAAAAAAAAAAAAAATATAGCACATCAGAAAGACACCTTCAACTCACATATATACGGAGAAACTGAAGGGCACAGAGCAGTGTCAGAGGAGGTGGAGCTGAAAAATGTAGATGACGCCTTCTACACAAATTCAGAGTAGAGGTAAATAACCCACTGCTTCAAGATTCATATAACTTTTGCACTAGAACAGAAATTAGGGAGACTTACGAACTGAGTAATGCAATTTTAATGGATGACTTCAACTACCCTGATTTTGACCAGGTAAATGTAACATCAGGGCCTGCAAAGGAGATAAAATTCCTTGATGAAATCAAGATATCTGTGATTCTGCGTGAGAAGAGATGGAAAAATCTGAAGCGGAATTGGTTCCTTGATACTGAGTTGAAGCAGAAGGGAAAAACAGGGTTGTCTAGGCCACTGAGGAGCTATGAGAATTATGGTGGCCTCCTCCCGTTTGAGCTTGACAAGCATCATCAAGATGAGAGGGTTTAGAGGAAAAGCATAGAGAAACCTATGTGTCCAATCCAGTAGAAAAGCATCCACTTCTAGCCATACGGGAGAGTACTGCCTGGAGCAAAACTAGGGCAGCTTATGGTTGAGGGGGGACGCAAACAAGTCTATCTGAGGAGCCCCACGCTGGCAGAAGATGTGATGCAGAACGGCAGAGTAGAGTGTCCACTTGTGTGGCTGAAGAAACCTGAGTGTCTGCAAGAAAATTATTTTCTCCTTGAATGTATATTGCTTTCAGGTATGTTGTGAGCAATCGCCCAGGTCCAAATCTTTTGGGCCTCCTGATAAAGGTGAAGAGAGTCTGTACCACCCTGCTTATTTATGTAATACATTGCGACCTGGTTGTCTGTGCAAAAAAGAAGGATGTAGTTGGTGACAATATGCTGAAAAGCTTAGAGAGCATTGAAGATCGCTCAAAGTTCCAACAGATTGATATGGCAAAGGCGGTCCTGGTCAGACCAGTGATCTTGAGTACAAAGACTGTCCACATGAGCCCCCCAAGCATAGGTGAACAAATACGTGGACAGAACCTTTTGATGTGGAGGTGTGTGGAACAACCCTCTGGAAAGATTAGAAGAGTTCACTCACCACTGCAAAGATTATCGAAGTGAAAGAGTGATGGTAATGTGTTGAGACAGTGGGTCAAGAGCTTAAGACCACTGAGATGCATGAGTCCATTGAGGCGTCTGGAGACGAAGTCTCGCAAATGGAGTAACATGCACCATGGAAGCCATGTGACCCAGTAGCACCATCATTTTCCAGGCCCAAGAGTGATGGCAGGTGAGAAGTCTGTGTGCAAAGCTGAATCAAATTTTCTACTCTTTGCCAAGGGAGAAATACTCTTAGATGAATGGTGTCTAGCAGAGCTCCAATAAATTGCAGGTACGGAGGGGTTGAATTTGAGAAAATTGATTTCAAAACCCAACTGTTGAAAGAAGAGAACCGTTAAGTGAGTCTCTACAATCATCCCATGCAAAGTTGGGTCTTTGATCAGTCAATCATCCAGATAGGGGAACACTTGGAGACCCTGAGCCTGTAATGCCCCTGCTACTGCAACCAGGCACTTGGTGAATACTCTGGGAAACGGATGCAAGGCCAAAGGGCAGGACCTTGTATTTATAATGGTGCTTTGCCACCTGAAATCTGAGGAATTTTCTGGAGGTCGGATTCACTGGAATGTGAGTATAAGCCTCTGAGATCCAGAGAGTATAGCCAGTCGTTGCAATCTAAGAAGGGATAAAAGTTTCCAGGAACAACATCCAAAACTTTTCCTTCATTAGAAACTTATTCAGGCCCCTGAGGTCTAAGATTGGGCGCAGACCTCCCGTCTTCTTTGGGATGAGAAAATACTGGGTGTAAAACTGCCGGTTTCTCTGTGCAGGTGGAACTTCCTCTATAGCATTGAGGCGGGATTCTATCTTCTGAAGAAGGGACATCTTCTGAGGGTTGAAAGAGGATTCTCTTGGCGAATGAAATGGAGGTATATTGATGAAGTGAGGAGAGTATCATTCTCAAATGACTTTTAGCACCTAGAAGTCTGTGGTTATTAGTTCCCAATGAGGATAATACAGCTGGAGAAAGAGGCTGAGAAATAGGAACAGCGGCTTTGCTCTCTAGAAGCCCATCAAAAAGACTGAGCAAGCTTTTGAGGAGCCACTGACTGAGATTTCTGGGGCTGCTGTTTTTGCTTTTTCTGCTGTAGCCTAGGAAGAGCAGCTGGTTTTGAAGAAAAACACCTTTGATAGGAAGGAGGCTTAAAATATTTGGAAGTTAAGGCTTAGGCTTGGATTTAACCAATGCATCCCAATGTTTCTCATGATCAGTAAGCTTTTGTGTGGCATTTTCAACAGTCACCAAACAGCTCATCTCCCAAACAGGGAATATTCACTAATCTGTCCTGCAGATTGATGTCCATATCTGAGACTCGTAACCATGCAAGACGTCTCATTGCTACTGACATAGCTGATGTTCTAGAAGATAATTAAACGTGTATCATAAGCAGATCTTGTCATGTATCTTCTAGCTATGGCAAGGGTACGAGAGATATGATGAAATTTCTGCAAATGTGGAGGAATGTATCTATCAAAAGGTGATAATTTCTTAACAAGGGCTTTATATAGCAGGAAATATAGAAATAATAATTTACTTATTACTATTAATGATTTCTATAGTGCTACCAGACGCACACAGAGCTGCACAGAGTCAAAGAAGAAGAAAACAGTCCCTGCTCGAAAGAGCTTACAATCTAAATAGGCAAGACAGACAAACAGGATGTCATGCATACAGTTAAGGTGAACAGTTAATCAGCAGGCTGGGTTGGAGGGCAGAGGAGTAGAGTTAAGGATTGAAAGCTATATTTAGAACTCTATTCACTAGCATGGAATTTTGGTACAGGCAACACCCAAATTTGCCTATAGTGCGTCCTGGTGGCACTGAGGAGTAGATTTTTTTTCAAAGTCGACTCAACCACTAGAGACTGGTGCTGAAGCTGTGGTTTGTCAAAACCTGGAGATGAAATTATTTTATATAGAGTCCAATTTTCTGGGAGCCACTGAAATGTGTTTCCTAGTTCTTGTGTTTCCTAGTTCTTGTGAAGCGTCTCCTTGAGTAAACCATGCAAAGGTAGTCTGATGTCAGCTTCTAGCTTGACTGGCAACTCCTTGCCCAACTGGCAAATAAATTTTATAAACGAAAGTCTTTCAGTAGGAAATTTAGCCCTCAGTGGAGACTTTTGTGGAGACTTTTCTGATGTAGTATCATAAACCTCTATTGTAGACTCAGGTAAGTCTTCAGCTGAATCAGACTACAAGTCAAAGTCATAAAAGGGCTTTAGTGAAGGAGTGCGTCGAGCAGATCAATGCTTGCACCGAAGCCGGTGTAGATCCGATGATGAGGCCGGTGTCTGATGTGGCACTCTTAAGTTTGGAAGACCGTGAAGGAGAGCGATGTTTCCTTTTAGAAGCTCCTGAAGAGGAATGATGCTTACTGGATTTGGAGCATCGAGACGAGAAGAAAGAATGATGATGCCTTGATGAACTGGAGCAGGGCCTTGATGGAGAATTGGACCTGTGATGATGTGGTCTACGTTTAGGTGTGGAACGTTGATGCCCCTTCTGGAGAGCCAGTGTTGGTGCCACAGAACCTGGTTGCCTTATGCTCAGGTTGGACCGATATTGAGGGAGTCAATGTCAGAGTAAGGAGCTTGAACATATCACTCACTTGGAAAAGCACATCGAGCTTATTGCAGAATGAAAGTACCTTTGGACTTTCTGCTGGTACCATCGGTGCTGCATATTGCCTCGAAGAGAGTGACCTCTAATAGGATGCACACCTTGATGTAGGAGAGTAATGATGCAGAAGAAGTTATCACTTAGTTGGCATCAAGGGACTCAATACAAGAGTGGCCTGCGAGACCTATTGCAAAGCTGGCAGCTTCTTAGCTGGCTTACCAGATAGAGCAATGTCTCCTGATGTGGAAGGCTGTCTTCGATGTGGAAGGCTGTGATGTCTTCTCCGTTTCCATGCTGATGCCGAACAATTTTTCTTGTTGAAGTCTCTGGCTCTTAATGGAACATTTCTGCTCTGGCTCTTAATGGAACAAGTACAGGAAACAGCAGTATTTAGTGAATCATCCTTGCATTCCCATTAGCATGTCAATGACCTTCAGATCACCACAGATGTTCCACTGGTGTGTTTTATAATTGATTACTTCTTGTAAATTCTTCATATTCTCATAAGACTCCTTAACTAAGCAGAATGGGCAATTGATATACTTGGTTTGGAATTTCCATTGGGCAGTAACACTGCCTTCAAGCTTCTCTTTGAAGAATCAATGAAGAGAATTCATTCATCTGGACAATGTACTTGTGACAAAGTGTTAAAGAGCCTGTTGATGCCATGACAAAAGCACAATGAGCTACTTACAGTGAAGAATGTTAAGTTATGAGTCCTTTTTCTATAATGAGTTATATTAGCATCTTTTGCAAGCAAGTGCTTTTGCTTAAGCCTTGAAGTAAGACGTTCTGCTTTTTCTTTTGAAAGATTTAGATCATTCACATAATCAGATCAGATAATTCTGGATTATGACCAGCTGCTGCATCATCATCATCACAATCCTCATCATGTTCCATAGAAACAAGTCCATCTTGTGAAGGTACAGGGACAGGTAGTGAGTCATCATGAGGAACAGGCCTAATAGCAGAATCCAGAGTTTGATATATAATTTTGTGCTTAGTTTCAGCAGAGAATCCACTTATGTTCATAAGGCAAAAGTAGCAATCTTTAATAGGGTCTCGCGGTTCCCTTCATATCATTGGGATTGCAGATAACATTGCCAGTGATCATAAAATGATCTGCTTTGACCTGGACACGGGGACGAAACATCGATCCAGAATGACGACCATGGCGCTAAACTTCCAAAAAGGGAATTACGAAGGGATGAGACTCATTGTGGAGAAGAATATCAAGAAGAGGATAAGCACTGTAAAGATGCTAGAGCAAGCATGGTCCCTTTTTAAGGACACAGTCACCGAAGCGCAAAATCTATATATACCACGTATCAACAAGGGATCCAAGAGAACATAAGAACATAAGCATTGCCTCTGCCGGGTCAGACCAGGGGTCCATCGCGCCCGGCAGTCCGCTCCCGCGGTGGCCCTCCAGGTCCATGACCTGAAAATGTTCCCTACCTAACCTAAAAAGTCCATATCCTATTTGCTCAGTGTCCTGTGAGGTAAACCTCTATCTGTACCCCGTTATTCCCTTCGCTTCCAGGAAGTCATCCAGTCCCTTTTTGAACCCCAGAATTGTACTCTGGCTTATCACCTCTCCGGGAAGCGCGTTCCAGGTGTCTACCACCCGTTGAGTGAAGAAGAACTTTCTTGCATTTGTTTTGAATCTGTCTCCTCTCAGTTTTTCTGAGTGACCTCTTGTTTTAGTTGCCCCTGCTAGTTTAAAGAATCTGTCCCTCTCCACCTTCTCTATGCCTTTCATGATTTTATAAGTCTGTATCATGTCCCCTCTCAGTCTCCGCTTTTCCAGGGTAAAGAGCCCCAGCCTGTCTAACCGTTCGGCATATGAGAGGTTCTCCATACCCTTTATCATCCTCGTTGCTCTCCTCTGGACCCTCTCGAGTATTGCCATGTCCTTCTTGAGGTATGGCGACCAGTATTGGATGCAGTATTCCAGATGTGGGCGCACCATTGCTCGATACAGTGGCAGGATAACTTCCTTCGTTCTGGTAGTGATACCCTTTTTGATAATGCCCAGCATTCTGCTCGCTTTTTTTTTGAGGCCGCTGCACATTGCGCCTCCGGCTTCATTGTGTTATCCACCAATACCCCCAGATCTTTTTCTTGGCTGCCTTCCCCGAGTACCCTCCCTCCCATCGTGTAGCTGTACCTGGAGTTCCCCTTCCCTATGTGCAAGACCTTACATTTCTCCACATTGAAGCTCATCTGCCATTTTTTTGCCCACTCACTCAGTTTGTTCAGGTCGCTCTGCAGGTCTTTGCATTCCTCAACAGTTCTGACCGTTCTGGGGAGTTTTGTGTCATCCGCGAACTTGATAACTTCGCACTTTGTCCCCGTTTCTAGATCATTAATAAATATATTGAACAACAGTGGTCCCAGCACTGACCCCTGCGGAATACCACTTGTGACCCCTATCCAGTCAGAGTAGTGCCCCTTTACTCCTACCCTCTGCTTCCTGTCCGCCAGCCAATTTTTGATCCATCTGTGCACGTCCCCTTCCACCCCGTGACTCCACAGTTTCTTCAGTAGGCGTTCGTGGGGCACCTTGTCGAAGGCTTTTTGGAAATCTAGATATACGATGTCTACGGGGTCACCTTGGTCCAATTGTTTACTTATCCCCTCAAAGAAATGCAGTAGATTCGTCTGGCATGATCGGCCTTTACAGAAACCATGCTGGCTTGATCTCATCAGATTATTTTTTCTATATGCTCATTGATACCTTCCCAAGAGGAAAAAGAAGGAACCGGCATGGCTCACTATAGCAGTGAAGGAAGCGATCAGGGACAAGAAAACTTCATTTAAGGAATGGAAAAGGTCCAAAACAGATGAAAACTGGAATAGGCACAAACAGCATCAACGCAGGTGCCATAAGGCGATAAAAGAGGCCAAAAGAGACTATGAGGAAAAAATAGCCATGGAGGCGAAAAACTTCAAGCCATTCTTTCGATATATTAAGGGGAAACGACCCACGAATGAAGCAGTGGGGTCGTTGGATGACCAAAGAATGAAGGGAGTGCTAAAGGAGGACAAAGCCATCATCGACAAACTGAACACATTTTTTGCATCTGTGTTTACCAAAGAGGATATACGCAACATATCGGAAGCCGACAGGCTATACGCGGGAAAGGAAGATGGGAAACTGACAGGGTTGATGATCAGTCTAGAAGAGGTATGCCGGCATACTGATAGGCTTAAAAATGATAAATCCCCAGGACCGGATGGCATCCATCCGAGGATAATCAAGGAACTGAAAAGGACTATAGCTGAACTGCTTCAACTGATAGCCAATTTCTCAATCAAATCAGGAAGGGTTCCGGAAAGTGGCGAATGTTACAGTGATCTTCAAGAAAGGTTCGAGGGGTGATCCAGAAAACTACAGACCGGTGAGTCTGACCTCGGTACCAGGAAAGATGGTAGAAGCGCTGATAAAGGACCGCATCATTGAGCACCTTGACGGACGGACCAGCCAGCATGGCTTCAGCAGAGGAAGATCTTGCTTGACGAACTTGTTACACTTCTTCGAGGGAGTAAACAAACGGATAGACAAGGGTGACCCAGTCGACATTATATATCTGGATTTTCAGAAGGCTTTCGACAAGGTTCCGCATGAACGACTACTTCGAAAAATTGCAAGTCATGGAATCGAGGGTGAAATATTCACGTGGATTAAAAATTGGCTGGCAGACAGGAAACAGAGTGGGAATAAATGGACAATACTCGGACTGGGAAAGCGTCACCATATTTATAAATGATCTGGAACATATTTATAAACGATCTGGAAATCGGTATGAGTGAGGTGATTAAATTTGCGGATGATACGAAGTTATTCAGAGTAGTGAAGACGCAGGACGATTGCGAAAATCTGCAACGTGACATAAACACGCTCGAGAAATGGGCCGCGACATGGCAGATGAGGTTCAACGTGGATAAGTATAAGGTGATGCATGTCGGTAACAAAAATCTTATGCACGAATACAGGATGTCAGGGGCGGTACTTGGAGAGGCCCCCCAGGAAAGAGACTTGAGAGTACTGGTTGACAAGACAATGAAGCCGTCCGCGCAATGTGTGGCGGTGGTGAAAAGGGCAAACAGAATGCTGGGAATGATTAAGAAGGGGAACATGAACAGATCAGAGAGAGTTGTCATGCTGCTGTACCGGGCCATGGTGCGCCCTCACCTGGAGTACTGCATCCAGCACTGGTCGCTGTACATGAAGAAGGACACGGTGCTACTCGAAAGGGTCCAAAGAAGAGCGACTAAAATGATAAAGGGGCTGGAGGAGTTGCCGTATAGTGAGAGATTAGAGAAACTGGGCCTCTTCTCCCTTGAAAAGAGGAGACTGAGAGAGGACATGATAGAAACATTCAAGATACTGAAGGGAATAGACTTAGTGGATAAAGACTGGTTGTTCACCCTCTACAAGGTAGGGAAAACGAGAGGGCACTTTCTAAAGTTAAAAAGGGATAGATTCCGTACAAATGTAAGGAAGTTCTTCTTCACCCAAAGAGTTGTGGAAAACTGGAACGCTCTTCCGGAGGCAGTTATAGGGGAAAACACCCTCCAGGGATTTAAGACAAAGTTGTACGGGTTCCTATTGAACCAGTACGTAAGCAGATAGTGCTTATCTCAGGGCACTGGTCTTTGACCTGGGGGCCACTGTCGAAGCGGAGCCATAAGAATATAAGAATAGGTCAGACCAATGGTCCATCAAGCCCAGTAACCCATTCTTACAGTGGCCAATCCAGGTACTAGTACCTGGCCAAAACCCAAGGAGCAGCAACATTCCATGCTACCAATACAGGGCAAGCAGTGGCTTTCACAATGTCATCTCAATAACAGACTATGGACTTTTCCTCCAGGAACTTGTTCAAACCTTTCATAAAACCAGCTACGCTATCCGCTCTTATCACAACCTCTGGCAACGCGTTTCAGAGCTTAACTATTCTCTTGAGTGAAAAATTTTTTCCTCCTATTGGTTTTAAAAGTATTTCCCTGTAACTTCATCAAGTGTCCCCTAGTCTTTGTAATTTTTGACAGACTGAAAAATCAATCCACTTGAATCCATTCTACTCTACTCAGGATTTTGTAGACTTCAATCATATCTCCCCTCAGCTGTCTCTTTTCCAAGTTGAAGAGCCCTAACCATTTTAGACTTTCCTCATACATGAGGAGCTCCATCCCCTTTACCATCTTGGTCGCTCTTCTTTGAACCTTTTCTAGCGCCACTATATTTTTCTTGAGATAAGGAGACCAGAATTAAATACAATACTCCAGATGAGGTCGCACCATGGAGCGATACAGGGGAATTATAACATTCTTAGTCTTGTTAACCATCCCTTTTTTAATAATTCCTAGCATACTGTTTGCCTTTTTGGCCGCCGCCACTGCACATTGGGTGGAAGGTTTCATTGTATTGTCTACGATGATACCCAGATCCTTTTCTTGGGCGCTAATCCCCAAGGTGGACTCTAGCATCTGGTAACTGTGATTCAAGTTTAGGAATAATATATTTTGTTGAATTTCAAAAAGAACCAATTACAGAACACCACAGTGTACAAAGCACAAAAATGAGTACCAACATTCTTATCAGAATTCATGGTGAACTGATTACCCCCCCTCCCAAAAGATCCGAAACCAACCAAATTCAACCCACAATCCCCATTCCAGTTAAGTTTCAAGTTTAATAAAATTTCTTATACCGCCTAATCAAGCCTTCTAAGCGGTGTACAAAAATGCCAAGACCCTACACCAAATAATTTACAATATAGACAAGGACAAATCAGGGGAAATGACAAAATTTTTATAGACATTAACGTACAGGAATGAAAGGGAAGAGGGGTTAGAACTACAATTGATAAAAAGAAAAGGAACATTCATGGAAAAAAAAAAAGAAAGGGAAACTGACGGTAAAAATCTTTCCTGTATCTAAGTCGCCCTTAAAAGGGCAGTTAAGTTGCAAATGCATCAAGGAATAAAAATGTCTTTAACTTTGCCTTAAAATTGGCAAGACTAGTTATTGCGCGTAAGTGATTAGGAATACTGTTCCAACGAGAGGGGCACTAACAGAGAAAATTGTAGCTCTCATTATTCTGATAAGTTTCAGCGAGGGAATAGTAAGAAGGTTGTGAGCTGAGGACCTTAACGTCCTAGTTTGATTATACTTTGTTCACATTAAATTTCATCTGCCATTTGGATGCCCAGTCTTCCAATTTCCTAAGGTCCGCCTGAAATTCTTCACAATCCGTATGCGTTTTAACAACTTTGAACAGTTTTGTATCATCTGCAAATTTAATCACATCCAGATCATTTATAAATAAGTTAAATACACCAGTCCCAATAAAGACTAGAGAGTTGCGCGGGGACAGAAATCCCACCCGTCCCCGCCAAAGTCCCATCCGTCCCAGTGAAGAATCCTACCCGTCCCCGCGAGGAATCCCTCCATCCCCACCCGTCCCCGCGAGGAATCCCCTCCATCCCCGCCCGTCCCGATAAACTTCAGAAATAGTTATTTCATTTAATTATGCTACTGAATTAAAGGCTCTGGTAGAAATCCATTTATAAATAAGCAAAGAGACTTTATTAATTGGGAAATATTAATTGGGAAGAATACATACTTTGTAAACGGGTTTCTACCAGAGCCTCTAATGTTTATAAATTTTTATCAGCACAACTAATATACTACTTTATCCTGAAGAAAAAAAAAGAAATAGAATTTTTTTCCTACCTTTGTTGCCTGGTTTCTGCTTTCCTCATGTTCTCATTCAATTCCTTCCATCCACTGTCTCTCTTCTCTCTGCGTCTTCCATTTGCTCTGTTACTGTGCCTCTCCCTTTCTCCCCCCCTTCCAAATTGGTCTGGCACCCATCTTCTTCCCTCCGCTTCCCCCATAGTCTGGCATCTCTGTCTTCTTCCCTGCCAGCGTCTTCGCCCCACTCTCTCTTCCCCATTTCCCTTCAGCGTCTTCTCCCCACTCTCTCTTCCCCATTTCCTTTCAGGGTCTTTCTCCCCCCATCTTCCCCATGTCCTGTCAGCGTCCTTCTCCCCCTCTGTCTTCCCCATGTCCTTTCAGTGTCCTTCTCTCCCCCTGTCTTCCCGATGTCCTTTCAGCGTCCTTCTCTCCCCTCTGTCTTCCCCATGTCCTTTCAGCATCCTTCTCTCCACCCCCCCCCCCGTCTTCCCCAGTGCTTTCAGGGTCCTTCTCCCCCCCCTCAGTTTTACCCATTTCCCTCTCCACTCTACCTTTCCTCCCTTTCTCCCTCCCTGCCCCTTACCTTCGTGGCGCTTCCCTGCCTGACCAACAACAGGCCCGGTCCGACAATCCTCCCTGCCTTGTGGCCGCGAGTCTAAATTACCTTCTTACAGCAGCTGGAGTATTGAAGCTGTGTGTGGCTGCCGTAAAGGTCATCTCTGACGCAACCCCGGTTGCGTCAGAGATGACCTTTGCATTCTATGGATGCATTAGCATTTAGCGCTAGCTGAATCGGCTAGCGTGCCTTAGTACAAGGTCCCCTATGTTTCATAAATATTTTTTTCTTATGTAATTAAATAAGTCATTTGAATATGACAAGCTAATTTTTTCAACTAAACAGCACCTGGATGTCTGTCCTGAGTTTGACAGCACTCCTGGAGCACCTGTAGTACTAAATTCAAATGGGGAGCGGAGTAAGTTAGTAAAACATGTAATTGGAAAAACTTTTCCCCCATCTACAAAGCCAGACGCTTAGCACTTCAGTGATGGTAATGTTTATGCGTGTCCACCTCGTGGGAATGAGCAGCTCTCCCCCGGTAAACCCTGCAGTTACATCTCTTGTTTCCAGTGACAGTGGGCATATAGTGTGATTTTTATACCCTCAGGTTAAAGGCTCATCCATTTCACAGGTGTGGAGTACGGGCCTGCCTCCTTTTACCTTCGTTTTTGCCCAAGATCCGGCAGCAAAGGGTCTGCAACAGAACATTCGGTGACTTCTGATCTGGGGCCATCATTCCGAAGCTTGTGAGCGGCTCCCAACAGCTGAGCTCGAGCTCCAGACGGCGACAAGATGCGCCTTTCCACCACTGGCACTGATGCTTCTCAACTCTAAACAGTCAGCACCTCGTAGCTAAAGCCCGCCAAAAACACCCGGCCTTATGTTACTGTCTGCTTCTGTCGATTCTTAAGCGGGTTCAACTTCTGACTTCAATTGCTGTAAGAAGGTAATTTCGTGGCTACAGGGCTGGGAGGTCTGTCGGACTGGGCCTGTTGTTGGTCGGTCGGTCAGGGGAAAGCACCACGAAGGTTAGGGGACCTGGCCAGCTGTGCACTCACCCCATAAGGCTGCACCCGGGGCGGGGCGGGGCGGACCTCCCCCCCCCCCACCTCTTGGTACGCCACTGCCTTGAATTCTTCTTACCTGCCCTGCCGCAGCACACAGTGGACTGGAAATCTTCCCGATGTCAGTGCTGACGTCAGAGGGAGGGAGGGCTTTGCTTAAGCCCTCCCTCTGACGTCAGCGCTGATATCGTGGAAGACTTCCGGTCGGCTGTGTGCTGCGGCAGGGCAGGTAGGGAAAAGAAGACGAGCCTCGTGGCTCGAGTGCATCCATGATCCAACCCCGCAGGAACCCCGCATCCCTAGGGGGCATCCCCACGGGATCCCCGTGACCCGAAGGGGGAACCCGCGTGATCCCCGTTGTCCCCGTGCAGCTCTCTAATACAGACCCCTGCGGCACTCCACTGTTTACTCTCCTCCATTGAGAAAAATGACCATTTAACTCTACCCTCTGTTTTCTATCCGATAACCAATTCCTAATCCACAACTGAACTTTGCCACCTATCCCATGGCACTTTAATTTTCTCAGTAGCCTCTCATGAGGAACTTTATCAAAAGCTTTCTGAAAATCTAGATACACTATATCAACCGACTCACCTTTATCCATATGTTTATTTACACCTTCAAAGAAGTCAAGCACATTGGTGAGGCAAGATCTCCCTCGGCTGAACCTATGCTGTTTCCTTCTCATTAAATCATGTTTGTCTACGTGTTCCACAATTTTATTTTTTATAATCATTTCTACCATTTTGCCGGCACTGAAGTGAGGCTTACCCATCTGTAATTTCACAGATATTCCCTGGAGCCCTTTTTAAGAATTGGCAGAACATTGGTCACCCTCCAATCTTCAAGTACTACAGATGATTTTAGCGACAGGTTACATATCACTAACAGCAGGTCAGCAATTTCACATTTGAGTTCTTTTAGTACCCTGGTATGTATACTATCCGGTTCAGGAGATTTAACACTTTTTAACTTGTCGATTTGGCTTAGTACATCTTAGAGATTCAAAACCTTCACCGCCGCCTGTAAATTCTTGGCTGTTAGAGGAGCATTTAACTTGGCCAACTGAAAAGCCGTAAGTTTTGGTAAACCAGAATCTTCCAGGTAGTCTATAAGATCAGAGCCCCAGTCAGATTGAGGTGCAGAATACATACGGGCAAAACAATTATGGAAGGGAGCTGCTATTTCCAGCAGTATGCAATGTGATACCCCTGCAGAATCTTTAAAGAGGCAATATAGTTGGAGCCCTGCCAGGACTTTGCAATCTAATCTGAGCCAAAAATTTCCCAGGCTTATTCTCAAACCGATGAAAATTAAACTTTTTATGTAATAGAAGTTATTTGGTACGGTCATGTAGCAAATCATTCAAAGTGAGTGGCAAGATAGGTATCCCGAATGTATTGATGTTTAGTTTTTCTGAAGTTGTTTTTCCAAATGTATAATTCCCTGATTAATTTGTTTAGTTCTAGTATGCATGTATTGAATAATGTCCCCCCTTAAGACCACTTTTTATGCTGATTGTTATGAATTGCTTATGCTTCATATCACAAATTGAGATATGTTTGTAACTGTGAGTCATAAGCTCAAAATGACAGAAACCGCCAGCAAGAGGCACCCCCTGAGCCACAGAGAGATTGAGTTCAATGGAGCAAATATCATGATCAGATATTATAATAGGACCAATCTGAGCAGTAAGAAGACAAGAGAATAAGGATGGAGGCATCAAGATATAATCGTTCCGAGACAGCGACCCATGAGCTCTAGACAAATGCATATAATCTTTGACAGATGGGTTCAAAAGACACCAAGGATCTACCAATTCCAAAGCCTCACACAGAAAAGATAATCTTTTATGAGAACTCATGATAGAACCCTGTGGAGAAGATTTGTCTAGCCCAGGATCCAATACCTGACCGAAATCTCCAGTCAAGACCAATGGCGAGGACAGCTGGATCAATTTACAAAAGAAAGCATGTTCATATACATTAGGGGCATATACCTCCATCAGATAAAAAGTCAACCCCGATACCTCAACACATAATAATAAGTATCTACCATATGTATCTTTTTGTATCTGGATAACTTGACCCAGAAATCCCTTTCACACCAATACTGCTATCCCCTCTTTCTTTTGGGGATTGGAAGAATAAAAAACCTGCTCTACCCCCAGGAAGCAGCTAGTTTTAAATGCTCTGAATCTGTAACCTTAGTATCCTGTAAGCAGGCTATATCCACTGCATGGCGTTTCAGTCGAGTAAGAATTTTAGTTCACTTAATGGACAATGTGAAACCAGAGACATTCTAAGTAACCAGTTTCAAATTAGAGGTTGGCACTGGAGGGAGAAATCAGCATCACCAGAGGTAAGACAGAATCAAATATCCTACCCAGGTGCCCAGCCTCCACCCAGGAAAGAAAAAGACCACAAATAAGGGCTAAGAAAAGCTCAGAAAACCCAACAGAGCGCAGTATGAGAAATATAAGAAGTAACAATCAGAAACCACAGAATGCCTGTCTTCAATTTTATCAGCTTGTAGATGACACTGCTACCGCAGGGATTCCAGATTCACCATATTCGACGTCGCAGAATCTTCCACTGCTGCCTCTCACCTCCAGCTCCCCAGTATGCCAAGAGATCTCAGACAGGCTCGCCTCCACTCCAGAAAGCTGCCCGGAGAGCTGAAGCAATCGAGGGTCCAACGCCTGCACAACAGCCACAGTACGATCTTTAACATAGCTAGGGGAAATAAAAAAAGGTAAATCCCCGGAGAGGCCCGCCATATTGCCAGCCTGCTAATGTAGCTTTTCACAATCTTTATCTTTTCGGCAGTGGCGTACCTAGCATATGTGACACCCGGGGCCCATCATTTTTTGGCACCCCCCCAACTGTACGAAAAACATGATTTTTAGTAACAAGCCACACGTCCCACATGAGTACCTAGGAAAAAGCAGCATCTTACATATGCAGTGAGAAGTACAACATCAATACACCCATTGTAAAACTAAACAAGCCAGACTAGTACAGATCAATCCTACACGGTCAATCCTAACAGAAAACTATGTCTTTCGAACACACAGAACACAGAAAATACCTTCGCCTAGTATGGAATATGTCATCACAAACTAACCCCTCCCTCTTTTACAAAACTGTAGTGTGGATTTAGCCACGGTGGTAACAGCTCTGACGCTCATAGAATTTTGAGCATCAGAGCTGCTACCACCATGGCTGGCGCTAAAAAACGCTTCACAGTTTTGTAAAAGGGGGGATAAAATAGAAATACATAGACAAAGGTTAAATTGAACCAGCAAGAAGCTGGACTCTGCATACAATGCTCCACAGAAACAGTGACACATGTCTCCTAAAGCAATAAATAAATAGAAAATTTTTGTTCTACCTTTGTCTTCTCTGGTTTCTGCTTTCCTCAGCTTCTTGTTACTCTCTTCCTTCCATCCACTGTCTGCCATCTCTCTGCCCCTATATGACATCTTCTCTCCTTCTATGCCCCTTCCAGAAACTGTATGCCTCCCCTTTCATCTTCCTTTCACCCCCATTGGTCTGGCATCTCTCTCCTCTCCTTCCCTCTCCCATACCTCTCTTCTGCAATCCCTTTCTTCCCTCATTTTCCTTTTCAATTTATTTTCTGCATTCATCTAGATTACGTTCTTACTACCCTCTCATCAATTTCCTTTTTTACTGTCTACCTACAGCTCGCCACCTCTTTCCCTCACCCCTCCAGTATTTCCCTAACTCAATCCTTTTCCCCCATGTGATCTCCTTTTATTTATCCCCTCCTTCCATCATCTGCCCTCTTCTCTCTCTCCCTTCTCTCCACTTCCATCATCTGCCCTTCCTCTCTTTTTCCCCCACTTCCAACATCTGCCCTCTTCTCTCTCCCCCCTTCTCTCCACTTCCATCATCTGCCCCTTCTCTCTCTCTCTCCCCCTTCTCTCCACTTCCATCATCTGCCCCTTCTCTCTCTCTCCCCCTTCTCTCCATTTCCATCAACTGCCCTTTTCTCTCTCCCCCTTCTCTCCACTTCCATCAACTGCCCCTTCTCTCTCTTCCCCCCACTTCCATCATCTGCCCTCTTCTCTCTCCCCCTTCTCTCCACTTCCATCATCTGCCCCTTCTCTCTCTTCCCCCCACTTCCATCATCTGCCCTCTTCTCTCACTCTCCATCCACCATAGGCCCATCTTTCTCCCTTCCTCAACTTTCCGATTTTGCCAACAAGATCAGCAAGCCCCCCCCCCACCCCGCGACGGCACTCAGCGGCATCGGCACCTCCCCTGCCCCGCGACAGCACTCAAGTTCGGCCTCCTTCTCCTGGCATCAGCAGAACTTCAGATCGTCAACAGGTGCTCAGTCAAAAGCTTCCCCTGACTCAGCTTCCTGTTTTCGCCCAGGCAGTTCAGTCAGGGGAAGCTTTTGACTGAGCACCTGTTGCCGATCTGAAGTTCTGCTGATGCCGGGAGAAGGAGGCCGAATTTGAGTGCTGTCACGGGGCAGGGGGGGTGCCGATGTCGCTGAGTGCTGTCGCGGAGGGGGGGGGAGGCGCTGATGCCGCTGAGTGCCATCGCAGCCCAGGAATTTTCCGGACCTGTCCGGCTGTGCACCCCTTGGTACGCCACTGCTTTTCGGAGCATATAAAGAGAAAAAATATAAAGAGAATATAAAGAGAAAAAAATCTCCTTTGTAAGGTCCTGTTAAGGCAATGAAATCACCGATGGGGACGGATGAGGCTCGGAAATCAGGAGCTCAGCTCAAGCACGTCCTGCTAAGCTCACCACATCACGTGAATCCATTTGTTTTGGTTTTTTTTAATAGATACAATTTGTTACCAGTTGACTCAACACGTGACTCCATTTCTTTTTTTTTTTTTTTAATAGATACAATTTGTTACCAGTTGACTCAACACGTGACTCCATTTCTTTTTTTTCTTTTTTTTAATAGATACAATTTGTTACCAGTTGACTCAACACGTGAATCCATTTCTTTTTTTTTTTTTTAATAGATACAATTTGTTACCAGTTGATTCTCAAGGGCCTCCTCGCATAAATAGGGAAGTAGAACTGAGGCACATGCTTTATGGTGAGGGGTGGAGACTAAATGTAGCACTCGGGGACATAAAGGAGCAGCAGATCTGTCAAAGCCCTGCTTGCACTTGGCTACTTCCTCTACCTCTTCTTTCTTTTTTTCCTTTAAAGGTCAAGAAAGAGAAACCCTCAAATTAATAATCTATGCTGTGCCTATACAGTCACCAACTAACAGTATGTTTCTTCTGCTGAAGACTATGCATTATTGGTTAGTGAGTGGCTGCACTAGATATTTAAAGAATATCATTAGTTAATTGGTTCTTGGCCTCCATCTGCTAGCAGGAGAAGACAAACCCAAGCATCAGAACTGGTCTGGTAGGACAATAAGGAAGAGGATATTTGATTAAACTAAGGACAAGCAGATTAAAATAAACTGTAGAAAGTGTTTTCTTTTTCAAGCAGTGCATAATTAATCTATTGCCAGAGAATATGGTCAAGACACAATGGAGATTTAATAGAGATTTGGATACGTTCCTGAAAAAAGACCATAAAAGATAATAACCAAATACACTTGGGAGAGCCATTACTCATTCTTGGAGCTGAACTATGGGAAATAGATCTACTTTTTGAGACCTGAGTAATACTTGTGACTTGGATTGGCCAGTCTCCCTGATAGCTACGTTAGTTCTGCACAAGACCACTGGTGCTGAAAGGTTTAGTCACCTGCAGGACTATGAGCTGAAATCTGGTGCTCTTCTCAAGCCGGAGACAGGATGCCCTCCTTGGCTTTTTCCCATTCCCAATCAAATGCTCACATCCATTGTTGCTATCCCTAGAAACAAACCACAAGCAGATTTTAGAATATTTTGTAGCCTAACTCAGAACATAGGGACTCAATGACAGCAGTTCATCTCCAGGACTATTCATTGGGGCCTAAACCTCATCCGTCACATGTATCTACAATGTTGTAGTGACACAGTAGAAGACAGATACATTCAAAAAATAGGTGTGTGTTTCAGTCAGAACTTTGTTTTTCCACAACAGAATATAGATAGATTATATGGCAAGGATTAGAAAGATTCTGCTATTAACATATTTGAACCAAACAAAAAATTCTTCACTACTGTGTTTGTTTGGTGTGGGTTGTTGTTTTTTTTTTTTTTAATTATGACATATTTCCACATGGCTATGCATTACTTAATGACCACAAAATGATAATTTTATTAACAACTGAATTTTAAACAATCTTAATAAATGAAACTATTTTTTAATCTTTGTTAGATTTTTGAAAAAGAGATTATGTACTTACCCTGGTAAGCTCTTTTGCAGTAGATAGGTGAGACATTCTAGACAAAAGGGTAGTGTCCCCATGGTCATGTGCCATCTGCAGAAGGAATCCAGGATAGACCATGAAAGACGCTCAACTGAAGGCCACGATTCTAGCAAAGGCGAAGCAAAGTTGAGTATCACGGTCTATGGGGCCAGTCTGGAGCCACCAGAATGACATAGCCCAGATGGGCTGCGATCCGCCGAATGACTCGGCTTAGCACAGGCCAGCGAGGAAAGACACAGGAAGATAACCTGAGACCATGGCTGAACCAGAGCTTCGAAATCCTCGCATTCAAGCTTGGACCTTCAACTGACCTTCGACTGAAGAGCCGAGCTGCTTGCTTGTTCTTTGCCGTGGCCATGAGGTTGAAGCAGGACTAAACCAGCACCGCACAATGGCTCGGAACGCCACTGGAGCCAGCAGCCACTCACCCTGATCAAAGGGCTGTCTGTTGAGGAAGTCGACCTGAACAATGTAGACTCCTGTCACATGCGCTGCTGAGAGTGCTTAGAGGTGATGTTCCGCCCACAGAAAGAGAAGACAGTCCTCCTGATCTAGAGAATTGCTCCTGACAACTCTCTGGCAGTTAACATAGGCTACTGCAGTTGCATTATCGGTGAAGACTCTTACCATACATGTGCAGAAAGGAAAAACAGTAGGTGGAGCTAAGGAGCTCAGTGAAGTACAGAGGAATCACAGAGGAAAATCTGAATTGGATTCCTTCTGCAGATGGCGCACGGCCATGGGGACACTATGCACTTGTCTAGGTTATCTCACCTATTGCACTGGAATGGAAGATTAGGTTTAAACCTTTGGTAATCTTTCTGTTAGTTCCTGGAGGATTCCATACACTTGGAGGGGCATAATCAAAAGAAATGTCTAAGTACGTTTTGGGTCTAAGTCGCTAGTCGCCCAAAGTCAGCAGTGTCTAAAGTCCATTCTCAAAAAATATGTCCAAAATATTTTGTTTTTTGAGAGTCATCTAAATGTACGTCCAGCTATTTGATCGTTCAGACCGCTAAGTCGTCTATCTTTATACCCCATTCTCGTCCAAAAATTTGTCCAAATCAAAAACACCTAGAAAAGGACCATTTGGATGTGGAAGGGGCCAGCAAAGTAATGGACTGGACACCTAGACATGGCAACAGAGTAGTGGGGCACCTTAAAGGGCACTGGTGCGAACTTCACAAAAAGGTGCCATATAAACATCTCACCATAACTCCCTTATAGGTCATGGTAAGCCCCCCAAAACCTACTAGACCTACCTGTCTACCACCCCAATAGTCCTCACGGCTGCAGATGGACCCTATATGACAGTACAGTAGGGTTTGGGGGGTACACATGTTCCACCATAAATGCAGTGGTTAGAGTGGCTTATGGGCCTGGGTCCTCCTCTCTATGGTTCACTAGTCCACTTCCTACACTACTTAAGCCACTTCTGTGCTGCTCTACTAGGCTTTGCTATGCCAGGTGCTGATGTTCTGGAAGCACGTATAGCACAGTTACTGTAACAGGTGTTATCCAGGCAGCTATTCTCACATGTGGGTGACGTCATCCACGGAGCCCGGATGCGGACAGCCTCGCAAGCAGACTTGCTTGTAGAAACTCAGAAGTTTCGAGTCTGTCGCACCACGCATGCGCGAGTGCCTTCCCGCCCAGCTCAGGGCGCATCTCCTCAGTTCAGATAGCTAACAGAGAAACCAACCAGGGGAGGTGGGTAGGTTGGGAGAATAGCTGCCTGCTGTCCCTGGATAACACCTGTTACGGTAAGTAAATGTGCTTTATCCCAGGACAAGCAGTCAACCTATTCTCACATGTGGGTGACCTCCAAGCTGCTAACTAGAATGGGATGGTGGGAGTGTTGGCAATTCAGGAGAATAAATTCTGTAATACTGCCTGGCCAAAATGGTCATCCCATCTGGAGAAAGTAACCAGACAATAATGAGAGGTGAAAGTATGAACTGAGGACCAGGTGAAAGCTTTGCATATTTCCTCAATAGGAGTGGATCTGAGGACAGCTACTGATGCCGCCATGGCTCTGACTTTGTGGGCTGTGACTCAACTCTGTAGATGCCGTCCAGCTTGAGCATAGCAGAAAGAGATACAAGCAGCCATCCAGTTAGAGATGGTACGCTTATAAATCGGATGTTCCAACTTGTTTGGATCGGAGACAAAAAGTTGAGGAGCAAATCTGTGTGGTTGGGTGCGTTCTAAGTAGAAGGCCAAAGCACGCTTACAGTCCAAGGTATGAAGAGCTGATTCTCCAGGATGAGAATGAGGTCTTGGAAAAAACACTGGAAGTACAATGGATTGACAGAGATGAAATTCTGAAACCACTCTAGGTAAGAATTAAGGATGAGTACGGAGGTCCACATTGTCATGATGGAAAACTGAGAAAGGTGGATCAGCAACTAATGCTTGCAGCTCACTTACTCGTCAAGTAGATGTGAGGGCAATGAGAAAGACCACTTTCCAAGTAAGATACTTCAGATGATTGGTTCAAATAGAGGTTTCATCAATTGAGCAGGAACAACATTGAGATCCCAAACCACTGGAGGTGGATTGAGAGGAGGTTTGACATTGAAAAGACCTTTCATAAATCTGGAAACCACCGGATGAGCAGAAAGGGGTTTCCCTTCAATAGGCTGATGGAAAGCAGCAATTGCACTGAGATGGACTCGAATCAATGTAGACTTGAGGCCAGAGGAGGATAAGTGCAAAAGATAATCTAAAGCAGAAGATAAGGAGGAATCTTGAGGCTCCTTATCATGACAGATGCACCACGTAGAAAATCTAGTCCATTTTTGGTGGTAGCATTGGCTAGTGGTAGGCTTTCTAGAAGCCTCTAAAACGTCTCTTACAGGTTGAGAAAACTGAAGAGGAGTTATGTTGAGAGGAACTAAGCTGTCAGGTGTAGAGACTGCAGGTTGGGATGAAGTAGAGATGCATGACTCTGTGTAAGCAGAGAAGGAAAAACTGGTAGAAGGTATGGCTCCCTGCTGCTGAGTTGAAGTAGAAGAAAGTACCAAGGTTGTCTCGGCCACCAAGGAGCTATCAGAAGCATGCTGGCATGATCGTTCTTCAACTTGACAAGAGAATGAGAGGGAATGGAGGGAATGCATACAGAAAGAGATTTGTCCATTCCAGTAGAAAAGCATCTGCCTCGAGGCGATGAGGAGAATAGATCCTGGAGCAGAACTGAGGCAGTTTATGGTTGTGGGAAGATGCAAAAAGATCTATCTGAGGAGTTCCCCACTGCGAAAAAATGTGATGAAGAGGCGAGGAATTGAGTGTCCATTCATGAGGTTGCAGAAGACGACTCAATTTGTCCGCTAAACAATTTTTCACTCCTTGGATGTAGACAGCTTTGAAAAAGGTGTTGTGGAGGATTGCCCAGTCCCAAACCTTCAGAGCTTCTTGACAAAGGGAGGGAGATCCCATCCCCCCATTTGTTGACATAGTACATGGCGACTTGGTTGTCCGTCCGAATGAAGACTACCTGATCATGAAGATGTTGAAAAGCTTTGAGAGCACTGAAGATCGCTCTGAGTTCCAACAGATTGATGTGACACTGATGATCCGTACTGGTCCAGTGGCCTTGAGTACGGAGACCATCGAGATGAGCCCCCCAAGTGTAGGTCAAGGAATCTGTTGTGAGGACCTTCTTATGAGGGGGCGTTTGAAACAGCAAGCCTCTGGAGAAATTGGAAGAGAGCATCCACCAGTGGAGAGTCTGTCTCAACGAAGGAGTGACTGTAATGTGTCGAGAGAGTGGTTCGCAAGCCTGCGTACACTGAGATGCCAGGATCCACTGAGGAATTCTGAGGTGAAATCTGGCAAAAGGAGTCACGTGCACTGTGGAGGCCTTGTGACCTAGGAGGACCATCATGTGTCTCTCTGAGATTGAAGAGCGGGAAGACATTGCATGACAGAGTTGAAGAAGAGACTCCAGACGTTGTTGCAGAAGAAATGCTCTGAGTTGGATAGTGTTCAGAACAGCTCCGATGAACTGTAGACTCTGAGAGGGCTGAAGTTGGGATTTGGGAAAGTTGATTTCGAATCCCAAGCTTTGTAGGAACCAGGTAGTCTGTTGGGTCGCTACAATAACCTCCTGAGCTATTGAATCTTTGATGAGCCAGTCGTCTAGGTAGGGAAAAACCTGAAGACCATGGTTCCTTAGAGCTGCTGCTACCACCACCAGGCACTTGGTGAACACTCTGGGAAATGAAGTCAGGCCAAAGGGTAGCACTCTGTATTGATAATGCAGATTCCTCACACAAAATCTGAGGTACTGACGGGAGGCCGGATGAATGGGGATGTGAGTAAAGACCTCCTTGAGATCTAGCGAAAATAACCAATCGTTCTGATCTAGGAGAGGGTAAAGGGACGCCAGGGACAACATGTGAAATTTTTCTGTGACTAAAAATTTGTTGAGAGCCCTGAGATCCAAAATGGGTCTCAGATTGCCCGACTTCTTCGGAACAAGGAAGTAACGGGAGTAAAACTCCCTGTTCTGCTGTTCCAAAGGAACTTCCTCGATGGCACGAAGACGAAGCAGAGCTTGACCTTGCTGAAGAAGGGCGGTCTGGGATGGATTGGAAGGATACCCTCTTGGAGGAAGCTCTGGTGGAACCTGAGTGAAATGAAGAGAGCATCCTTCACTGATTATTGATAGCACCCAGACGTCGGATGTAATGGTCTCCCATCGGTGGTAAAAAAGATGGAGATGATCTCCTATGGGGGAAAAGGAGGACAGAGGCAGAACGATGGAGGTTATGCTCTGTTTTAGATAGTAAAAAAGGCTGCACAGCCTTAGGTGCAGCAGAAGGCTGAGGTTTCTGTTGCTTCTGCTGCTGCAGTTTCTTGGGAGGTACTTGATTGTAAGGAGCCGCCCTTGGAGTATAATGCCTCTGGAAAACCGGAGTAGAGCATGAAGATTTTGCAGGAGCTAGCTTTGACTTTGGTCTGACAATGGAAGCAAAATATTTTTCATGTTCAGACAACTTCTTAGTGGCAGCCTCTATGGATTCATCAAAGAGGTCATTGCCCTTACAAGGAATGTTAGGCAGACAGTGCTGAAGATTAGGATCCATGTCAATGGTGTGAAACCAGGCCAAGCGGCTCATTGCTACAGAGAAAGCAGTGGCCCTGGCCGACAGCTCAAAGGCATCATAAGATGACTGGAGAAGATGCAATCTGAGCTGTGACAGAGTAGCAGTGACTTCTTAGTACTCAAAATGTCTATGCTGATCCAGGTTCTTCAGAAAACCTGGGAGAAGATCAATGAGAAACTTGAGATAAGTAACGAAGACAAAGTTGTAATTGAGGACCTTGGAGGACATCATAGCATTTTGATATAGATGGCGTCCAAACTTGTCCATGGTCTTACCCTCCCTTCCAGGAGGAACTGTAGCATAGACCCTGGAAGGATGGGTTCTTTTCAAAGAGGATTCCACAAGGAGGGATTGGTGAGATAATTCTGAATTCTCAAACCCTTTGCAATGCAGAGTTCTATACCTCGAGTCCAATTTGCCTGGAACAGCAGGTATAGCATAAGGAGTCTCCAGAAAACGTTTGAAAGTTTGAGACAAAAGCTTGTTAAGAGGAAGCTTAAGTGACTCTGCAGGAGGTTGAGGTAGATGTATGACCTCGAGATACTCCTTAGAGTATTTAGAACCAGCATCTAACTGAATTTCCAGGTCATCAGCCATCTGACGAAGAAAGGAAGAGAAAGATAGCTGATCCACTAAGGCCCTACCTCGAGAGGGACTCGATAACCTCAAGAATGAAGGTGAAGCCTCTCTGGAGAAGTGGCAATCCAAGGAATATGGAGACTTGGAGGAGGCAATGGAAGCAGCTGATTCCTCAGCGTCCAGAAGCGGTGATCTAGAGCGAGGAGTTGGAGGCCTCGAAGAGCTGGAAGGTCTGGAATGAGGCCTAGATGAAGAAGGCTGCTCTTTAGAAGAAGATATGGGCCTCGAGGGATGTCTCTATGAAGGCCTTGATCGACAACAAGAGTAGTGTCTGGTAGCAGGTCTCGAGGATCGAGGAGACTTCGCCCTATGTATGGAAACAGGCAATGCTACTGGTGAATGGATAGGGCTAGAAGCTGTAGATCGAAACACAGTGGATTGGATCGAGGACTTTCGAAGCACTCCCAAAGACTCTGCTCCTTGTATGGAGTGTGAGAATTCCTGTCAAGACACTCGCAAAGACTGCTTCTTGCATAGAATGTGAAGCTTCAGCTCAAAGCACAGGCAGGGACTCGACCTCTTAGTAGACTGCTGATTGCCCAGGCTGGATTGCAGAAGGCAGTGTCGAGGCAGAACCATATTTGCTCAGTAACAAATTGCTGCTCCAACATAGTCTGGAGAGAAGCCTGCAAAGGTGGATCCGAGTGTGAAACCGGACCACCTGCTGAGGCTAAAGGCTCCAAGGTGGCAGTGGAGATGTGCTTGGACTTGGAGGTCTTAGAAAGCTTGAGGACCACTGCAGGAACCTTCTGCTTAGGTATCTGATCTGAGAGAAGCTCAAGGGAAGATAAAGCAGATGTACTCGAGGCTAAAGACGATCCAAACGAGGACGGTCTGATGAGACTCGAGGTTGGAGTCGTGAAAGCAAGAGGACCCTCGCTGGAAGGTGGGACCGAAGCAGCACTCAAGGTCGAGGGTGGCACTGAAGAGTCCATCCTGAAGAGTTTCTCCACTAAATCCCGACGATGTTTAAGGGCTTAAGGTTGAAGAGTAGCACTGCGCTCACACAACTTAGGATTATGGTCAGGCCCAAGGCACTTGAGGCACCAGCGGTGTGGGTACGTGAGAGAAATCGCATGCTGTTACTGGCTACACTTCTTGAAGCCCATGACTGGCTGGGACATAGGAGGGAAGATAGCTGCTGCGAAGTTGAAGCCCGCAGGCTGCAGCTGAGTGGCCTGTCCCGCCAGTCAGTCAACGAAGAAAATAGAACAAAGTAACACAGCGATTCGCGACTAAAAAGAACACAAACCGCGGTGAGAGAAGGCACGAAGTGAACGAAGTTCGATGCAGAATGTCAAAGTAGAGACTTCTCGGCTCCGCGGAAAACTGAGAACTGAGGAGACTCGCCCTGTGCTGGGTGGGAAGGCACACGCGCATGCACGGTGCAGATATCTCGAAACTTTTATGTTTCTACAAGCAAATCTGCTTGCGAGGCTGTTCGCATCAGGGCTCCATGATGATGTCACCCATAGGTGAGAATAGGCTGCCTGCTTGTCCTGGAATAACACAATTATCCTAAATCCAGAGCACAAATATTTCAAAAAATTCTGAAAAGGTGTCTGGCTTCTGGGGCATAGGTCAATTTTAGGTGACTAAACTGAGTATCTACAGCCTGGCAGACGGAATTACCAGCTGTGCCGAGCCCCGGAAATCACCATGCCGGGCTAGCAGAGCATTTGGTCACCTACTTCAGCAGAGGAGAAGCTACTCTGGCCGCAGCACCAACCCCCCCCTCCCCCACCGTGCCACATAGTGCAAAAATACTCTAAAAGCGCAAACTTTGCACAATCCTGGCAAGAATCTACATGAGGAGAGCCCAAGGACTCCATCCCAGCAAGTTTCCAGGCAAAATCTGCACTTTTGAAGAAGCAGGAAGCTATAGAAAATAAACATAACATCGCATTTATGAATCGCATAACCATAAGTTCAATGCGGTGAACAAAAGATTAAAAATAACATAACCTAAGGATGATTTAAATTAGTTTGCTAAATATTTTGAAAAAAGTTGAGTTTTCAATTGAGTTCTAAAGTGCTTGTAAGAGCAAGCACTACGCAACAGTGGCCTAAATTCCCTGTCATTGAAAGCAGCCTGAAATGTTCCAAGGATTTCTTGTTCTTACAACCTTGAGCAGACAGAAAATTAAACAATGCATGCGATTCTCTCCCATGTTTATAGAATGCTATGAGAAATCTATCGGTCATATAGCTTGGAGCAATATCATATATGCAATATCATATATGCAACTTTGTAACAAAGACAATCCAGCTTAAACAAAACATGTGCCTCCACTGGAAGCCAATGCAACTCACGGTAGAAAGGAGTCACATGATCATATTTCTTTAGACCATAAATTAATTTGACCCCTGTATTTTGAATCAGTCTAAGCCTAGCCATCTCTTTCTTTGTACATGTCAAATAGACACTGTTACAATAGTCGAGAAGACTTAGAAGTAACAACGAAAAATTCAGGTTGGCTGCTGTGACAAAATTTGTGCCAAAATCGCAATATTTTTCACATTTCCCAAACTCAAAAAAACTCCAATTTTAGGATTTTTCAGGAGGGGGAACATTCAGAAACACTCAAAACCCCATTTTTCAAATCTCCCTTGATGTCTCTCACAGGTTATCATCCTGTGTACTCACTGTGACCTGACAGGATCAATATAAGAAGTCCTGCAAACCTGGTTTCAGCTCTCTCACAGTAGCTGGATGAGAATATTCACTGCCACAATGCTGGGAATGCTGCTACAAAACTGATCTTCGGACTGCCAGACTCCATTGTTGTCTAACTACACCTCCACCCTATGTGCGACAATGCAACCATCACCCTGTGAGATACTGCCGGGCCTCCTAAGGGCACCTAAGACCCCACAACAGATCTAAAAACCTTTTTACACTAACAAAAAAATATTCACAGCATCACAAGGAGACAACCAAACCCTAAATACCGACCTCGACAGCGAAACACGCTCACTTCTTTTCCAACAAAATACCATATTTTTCACTCCATAAGACACACTTTTTTACCCCCAAAAAGTGGGTGGAAATGTAGGTGCATCTTATGGAGCGAATATTACCCCCCCCCCCAGTACCTTTTTTTTTTCACTCCCTTTGGTCCAGCGCTGTATCGGCAGGAGCTTTCCTTGCTCAGGCTCCTCCCTCACTGGACGGCTGTCCTCTCTTGCGGCAGAGTGGCGAACAAGGCAGATGCGAGCTTTTCACGCTCCTGCCTGGTTCTGCGCCGCTCCCTGAATGGATGCCATCAGTTCTCGCGAGTTGCAACTCACTGAGTTTGGCATCCAAGATGTTGCATTGCACTGGTTCACTTCCTTCTTAACAGAAGCCAAAGTGTACTGGTGGACACTACCCTATCAAAACCAATCAAAAACAGGGTGCCACATAGAGCTCGCCTATCCCCTCTTTTATTCAACCTCTACATTACACCTGTCTTAGATATAGTCCACAAATATCAAATACAAATCCACTCCTTCTCCGATGACATCCAACTATACCTTTCACTAGGAAAGAGCCGCAACTCCCAGATCACGAAACTTCATAACTGTCTCACGGAAATCAAAAACTGAATATCTACTAACAAACTGCAACTAAACGCCTCCAAAACAGAACTCCTTTGGATCCGCAAAGTGCACAGCACCTACACCCATCCCTCTCTTCTCTGAGAGATCATTACCATAAATGCAAAAGACCAAACACACAGCTTAGGGCTACTTCTTGATGCAAATCTTTCACTCTCTAATCACATCTCTCAAGTAGTCTCTTCCTCATTCTACTATCTCCAATAGCTCCAGAAAATAAGAAACTAGTTCTCCGAACCTTTGTTTTGGCATGCTGTGGGAGATTTATAGACCTGTTAGGACATTGAGATCTGAGGGAGTCATGAGATTTACAGTGATTAAGGAAAGAGGTGTACAATATGTACTTTCTAAAACAAGAATGTTTTGTATTGCTGGGGTACATTTGTGGAATAACTTACCAGGACATCTGAGATTATGCATGAATTATGTTAACTTTAAGAAGCTACTAAAGACACAACTGTTGATGCCTACATGTAATGTGAATGGAATTTTTTTCAGTGGCTTTAGACATACTGCCACCATATAAGAATGGAAAGATAGATGTTGTTTTTATGTCCATATGTTCTATGACAAATTTTATGAATGTTTGCTGCTGGAAACTGCTTAGATATTAGGAAGTCTATAAATGTATTAAATAAACAAACAAACCTGACTTCATCCAAATTCTCTATGCCTTCGTCCTGCCCCACTTGGACTGACAGCAAAAAATCTCCAGCATCTTCAATGTGTACAAAACATAGCAATTAGACTCCTAAAGGACCTCACGCTTGCAACCCCCATCTCATAAGTGCTATTGTCAGCCCACTGGCTACCCATTATCAAATGCTGTATCTAAGTGCTTAGTAACAGCATACAAGCCCTTACATAACATGGAGCCCAGCTACATATCAGCCAAGCTTCCTCCATATGTCCCAAACAGGCTGGTCCGCTCCCAAGAGGAAACATGTCTGCAAATATGCCCTCTATCTCCAGAGTGCCTGACGCCGATCCTACTCCCATTTCCTACCAAGCTCCTGGAATCAATTGCCTCTTCATATCCGATCCCTCAAAGGGCTTCTGAGCTTTAGGAAAGCAATAAAAACTTACCTCATCCCATAAATCCCTTTGCTTAGTATCCTTATAGTAAAACATCTAAGTATAATACCTAAACCCCAGCACCCTTTTAGTCCTCATCATTGTGACGGACCAACGGATCATCACATCCATCAAACCACCTCCATCCACTCCTTTCCAATATCACCTCCTTCAATCTAAACATCTATCCAATCACTCCTTTTCAATTAAAAATATACCAAATCCTCGGCTCCTTGGTTTGGCTTCTCAATGGACTGAGGAGCTCGGGGAGCCGGTCGGGGTTGAGATGTTGGTTGCATGCTTTTCCAGCATCCCTCGAGGGGCACGGAATGTTTCCCTGCAGGAAATACAATTCAAAATACTACACCGCACATACTTTACTAGGGTGCAGGGCAGGAGGGCGGGCCTTTGGGGATCTGATCTATGTGTTAAATGTCAGCGTATGCGTGGTACCCTCATACACATGTTATTGGAATGTCCGCAGCTGGAAACTTACTGGAATGGGGTGTTGGAATTTCTGGCTCGGGTTGTGCAGTTGCCTTTTCAGTGGTCTTATTTACTTATTCTACTGGGGTGTGAGGGAGAGGTGTTAGACCAGGGCCTTAGTTCGGAGCACTGGCGCTTTCTGTACACCGCTTTGTTGGTGGCTAAACGTGGAGTGCTCCGTCTCTGGATGGATGTCAATGCACCCGAGGTGCTGGTATGGAAGCGTTCCTTACTCGAGGTGGCTCGCTGGGAGCTCTGCGTTCACCCAGAGCCGCTTTCAGCGTCACGGCGCCTATACCGTTCTCTATGGGATGCCACTATATTGGAAGTTGGCTCTTTGTGAATGGCTGTGTGTGTCTTGCCCACACTCACTTTCACTGAACTGGGGGGGGGGTGGGGGGGATATATATCTGTTTCCTTGCTGGATTGGATGGTCGATGGTATGTGACTGTGCGGGTTGGTGCGAATGGGGTGTGATTGGAGTATGGTGTGCGTGAGCTGGATGAACATTGGGGTTTCTTTCTATGTACTTAACTTGGGGGTTCTGTTAATTGCAAAACGCTGACTTGTACTGCTCAGCTTGTTTGTATTATGTGCCTCTTGCCTATGCGGACTGAGTGGGGGTGGATTTTGATTTGTCTTGCCCTCTTCGGGGCCTGGTGGGGTTGGCTTTCCCCCTCATCTGGGGGGGGGTGCTCCCATGTTTGATTTGATTCGCTGTTTTGCTCACTCCCAGTCCTGTCTGTAATGCAATGTTTTTTCTTGGCTGTGCAGTGCTTTTCTGTTTAATAAAAATTATTTCAAACAAAAATATATATATATATACCAAATGCACACTGAACGAGATCCACTCTATATATGTTAAGATGATAAAACCATATGTTAAGTGAAGATGATCAAATTGTATGTTAAACTTGATTCTCTCTATGTATGTTAACTGAAGATGATCAAACTGTACACATGTAAATTTATAATCAGTTTGTCTATGCATTATATATATATATATATATATATATATCAACCTTGTAACTTGTTCTGAGGATGGGATATAAAACAAACAAAATAAATAAAAATAAATTATACAGAACCATCTTTGGCGTCCTATTGTTAGAGTGAGAGATGTGACACTTTACAATGCAACTAAGCTTGTTGTGCTTCCCATGCTTGTAGCTTATGACACATCTTGATTTGCCATGTACTTTTATATATGATCTCTCAAAATGGACGTTACGTTGTGTTGTGCTGTGTTATTTACTACATGGAAGTCTAGACATGCAAAAGTATCACCTTTGCAAGAAACTGTGATGTCATATCTAAATGTCTTGTTAGTGGTGTGTTGAGGCAGAGATTTTGGGGAACATGACCTGGCCTGTGACACCACTGTGCTCTTTATGGTACAATAGCTGCCCATCCTGATATTGTATCTATCTTGATGAAACTAAGTAATGTAATTTGTAATGTAATGTAATTTATTTCTTATATACCGCTAAACTCCGTTAGGATTCTAAGCGGTTTACAGAAAATAGATAATAGGGTACATTAAAAATTATAAGTAATATAGGTTTACAAAGAAATATACATAAAAGGATACAATAAAAATAAGATAAATAAATATGACCCAAGCACTCTATTTTCATCTTTTCCTTTCCACAAAATAGCTGGGGAGAGGATTCTATTGTTTAACACACATCACTTCTGTTTTCTTGTTGTGTTCTTATAAGTTTTCCTTGACTCATTTCACATTTCTTTTATTATTGTTATCTTTAGGTGACCACTTATTCTCACTTATGGAGGTTAACAATGAATTATGTCCTTGTAGTACTGGGCTTTTATTCTGGCCAAAGTGGTTTAAAGTCCATCAATGATTTTTCTTCAGAAGATCAAGAATTAATAAAAAGACACGCTGGACTTTCAAGTTTTGTGGAATCTAGTACTTGTTCTTACCACGAGATTTGATTCTGACCTAATTTGAATTCCTACAGAAATCCTGCTGTAATCCCTTCAGGAAGCAGAATCACAGAAATATCAAAGGTCTGAGGTCAATTGCCCTTGCTACAGCCGATCATCTTAAAGCTATTACAAAATTTGTCCATATTGTAGGCATGACCTTAATGCAAAGTTAAAAGATGTGGAAGGTTTTCAATCTGATTCTAGTAATGATGACCCCATTAATGCAGTTGAAAACCTCAATGTGAGCTTCACACCTCTTGGCATTTCCCCTTTAAAAATTCAGCAGGTTAGCAGGCAAAATTCTTTGAGTTGTGCTAAGTGTAAAATTCAGTGAAGCCCAAGGGGCCATTGCTAATCAAATGATTTAACTCCTGAAGATGTTGAACAAAAACAAGCAAGTGATAAATGTCAAAAATGTATTGACTATGATCTTTTGCTGAAAGAACTGGATTTTAAAGAAAGTGACCCTGATGATCCCCCATTAACTCATAAGGGCTTTGGCAGAATACAAAGGGTAATGTAATATAATGACATTATTGCATTTAAGCAATGGATTCACACAGATCAGGATATCTTAGAAACTTGGCAATTATTTTTAGATAGTTTTATTTCAGAATTAATTGGTAAAATTAGTAACCTGGCCAGCCACCACTTCATCTTCAAGTACCAAAGTGCCAACTTTCGCGACTACTGTATTTATGAAAATAAGTTTGAGCAAAGATGCATCATAAGTTTAAAGCATAGTAAGCACAAGCATAGTTGTAATGCAAAATGTCACATCTCTAGCTCATTTGCATGTTATACAACAAGGCACCAAAGATGGCTCTGTATAACATAGTGTAATCTGTGTATACAAATGATGCATGTCTTTGGGATGTTAATTTTAACCAAAGCTAGGCCGGGTCCAAGATGAAACAAGATAGCCTTTTGCAGCAAAAATGATGCTCTTTCAAATGACATTAAAAAAATAAAAAAAACTATACAATAGAGATAACTACATCCAAAAATGGGGAAAATTTGCATTAAAAAGTTGGCTGCAAAGCTTCCTAGAGCAAATTCTAGAAGTACTTCATGGGCTATGACTACTCCAAAGTAGGTCTTAAATTTCTTATTGTAATATTTTTCATATAGTTTACTAGTCCATAAAAAGGGAAGCAAACTCAAGTTAGGTTCCAAACTTTGCACAGAACTTAGTGCCAGGAGTTGTACAAATCCAAAATAATTCAGTCCCGATAGGTTTTGTTAGGGGCTGCAGCACCTGGAACGAGGCTGTTTTGTGTTATGCAGAGTGTGGCACTCTGAAAGTGACCTCCATTCAACTGCCTGTAAATCTCGAACCAATAGAGATCCAACCAAAAAAAATTTGCCTGATTTAGTTTGAGAACCTAGTGAATATACACACAAAGTGTTATTCAATTTGGAGGAGGGTCAAGCGTGAACGATTTTCAAAATTGGTCCACTTGATGTGGAATGACCCTTTCCTTTAGTCTCTCCAGACTGGCATAGACTGAGAGGTTATGCACTCCCACCAGCAGATGGAAGCACTTACTTTCAAGTAAGCCTATAAGGGCTAGATTCACTAACCTGCCCAATTGTGCCCGATCCGAGGCCAATCCGCATCAGGGTGATGAATTCATGAAGGGCCAGCATGCAAATGGGGGGATAGGAGGAACGCCCCCCCACCAACCACATGGATCGCTGGAGAGCGATCCTTGAGCACGCGCAGACCATTTTCCTTGACTGTAGATGGTCTGTGTATGCGCTGGCCCTTCGTGCCCGGCAGAGCTTTTTTTCTTTTTTTACTTACTTTACTGTTTTGTTTTTACTTCGTGAGCCCGTGGTTTTAACCCGCTTTATACCCGAGGGTTAAAACCACGGGCTCGCACTGCAGGGAAGGGCAGGAGAGGCAGGGCTGAGCAGTACAGGCGAGTTGGGGCTGAGCAGGGCAGGCGAGTCGGGGCTGAGCAGAGCAATAGGAGAGCAGGTCGTGGCAGAGAGCAGGAGGAGGCAGAGACAGTTGGGGAGGCAGAGAGCGGGTTTATTTCAGGGCTGACAGCACAGTCGGAAAGGAAGTGAGCGACTGGTCCTCAGCAGTCGCTTCGTGTTGATCGGCCAACCCAGTCAGTTCAAGATTTTTTTTAGTGAATCGCATCCCTGCCTACTTTGCATGCTGTTTCCCTCATTTGCATGCACAGATCGTAATCGGATCAGTACACAGGTTAGTGAATCGGGTCGGAGGGAAATCGTGTCTCAAAGGGCTTGCAAACCAATTGGTACATGATCGGTTTGCTTAGTGAATCCAGCACTAAGTGAGCTGTGCAGTCCCACTGAGAGTCAGCTGCTGAATAGCCAAGCAAATCCTCTGAAGAGGAAACAAAGCAAAACAGATTGCCCCCTATAAAGTAATCAGCTCCCGCTGGAACCTGTGCTGCAGTCATTTTAATTTTGTATATATATATATATATATATATATATATAGTTTTAGCGCTTTTTCAGTTTTTTTTTAATGTGGTCTTGAATCATGAAATGCAAAGAAACACTGAACAAGCAAGCTACCACCTCACAGCTCCAAACATGAAAAAAATTGAATACAATTTCTGACCTGACAAACCAAATCACTGCAGTAAAAAGAAGGGTAGACTATGTGCCAGTCTGGAGAGACTAAAGGAATGTAAACTAGCAGATACAATCTAATTTCTCTTACCACAGCATCCTTCAAGACCAGTGCAGACTGAGGGAAGTACCAAGGCAGTGAGCATTAAGGGTGGGACCCTCAAAGCCCCACCTCCAGAAGGCCACATCCCTGACAGGCCTGCATGCTCAGTCAATAGTGATAAGCAAAAGTATGTAACAAAGACCATATTACTGCTTTACAAATATTGAAAAAGTGTTCTGCCCACAAGGTGGAATTGGCTTCCCCATGAGCAGGTAAACCACTGACACCACCTTCTTAATCCATCTGGTAATATCAGCTTTAGAGGCTGCTTCTCCTTTCCAATGACCACAAACAGGCATTTCTTTGTAAATCTTAAATTCTACCCAAATATATCTGGTGCCCTATGAACAAACAGTCAATGCAATCTCTTGTGCGTCCAAGTGGCAGATGAAATTCAATGTGGACAAATGTAAAGTGATGTACAATGGGAAGAATAATCCAAACCATAGTTAACGAATTCAAGGGACCACCAGAGAACACAATCAATGTAAATCATGGCCTTGGAAGCGGGAACGTACCGCTGAACGGAATGAGTCAGCACAAGCAAATGGTCAAAGAAACAAAACTCATTGGTGAACTCCAAGTAACGCAAAAGAACTCTGTGCATATCCAGTTTCTTCAACAAGCGATCCTGTGACTGGGAATCTTGTCGTCTGAAAGGCAGGCAAAAACACATCTGGACTGACCAGGAAAACCGAAATCATGTTCTGCAAATAGAAAGGAACCATCCGAAGGAAAAACCTCGTCTCCGAAATACAGAGGAAAGGGTACCTGCAAGACCAAGCCTTCAGTACCAACACCTGACGCGCCCAAGTAATGACGACCAGAAAAAACAGTCTTGAGAGTCAAGTCCAAGAGGAAAGAATCTCGAAGTGGCTCAAAAGATGTCTTAGCAAGGCTAGACAATATCTGGTGAAGCAGTGGTCCCCCAATCCTGTCCTGGAGGACCACTAGGCTAATCAGGATTTCAGGCTAGCCCTAATAAATATGGATGAGAGAGATGCATATAATGGAAGCGACAGGCTATCTGCTCCATGCATATTCATTAGGGCTATCCGGAAAACCCGATTGGCCTGGTCGTCCTCCAGAATAGGGTTGGGGACCACTGCGGTGAAGGACTCAGAAAGGGTGCTTAACTAGTGGTTGTACACAAAGAGTTCTCTTCAAAAGTCTAGTGACATCAAGTTGAGACACCAAGGGAAACTGATACTTCCAGGATCTGAAACAGGAGAGTCCAGCCACATGGACTCGAAGAGAAGTCATAAGGCCTGTATCCAAACCAGCCTGAAGAAAAGTGAGAATGAAGCAAAATCATAGCTGAATAAGGATCCACCTGGACCTATGCACACAAAGTGTGGAAGGCCTTCCACACATGTAACATAAGCCAACACTGCAGCCAACTTTGCAGACTTCTGAAAAGTATCAACAACCAGGGAAGAATATTCTGTGGCTCTAAGGTTGTGCTCAAAAACCCAGCCGGAAGAACAAAGTGGCCTGGATCCTCCATGGATACTGGACCCTTCCTGAAGAAGTCTGGAGAGAGGCTCAACTGAAGGCTGCGACCACTGCACAGGCACAGCAAATCTGCGTATCAACGACTGTGAGGCCAATCTGGAGCCACCAGAATGATGTGGCCTGGAAAAACTACGATCCTCCAAAGGACTCAACCATGGGCCAAGGAGGAAAAACATACAGGAGAATCTCCAGAGACCACGGCTGCACCAGAGCATAGAGCCCCTCACTTCTGGGCTCAGATTTTTAACTGAAGAAGTGACATGCTTACTTGCTTCTTGCTATGGCCCTGAGGTCAAAGCGGAGTCTTTCCCACTATTTCATGGAATGCCTCTGAGGACAGAACTCACTCACCAGGATCCAAAGGCTGTCTGTTGAAGAAATCTGCTGGAAACATCGTATACTCCCGCTACTTGCGCTGCTGACAGTGCAAGAACATGATGCTCCATCCAATGAAAAAGATGACAGGCTTACTGAACCAGAGGAGTACTTCTTAGTTCCTCCCTGGCGAATGACAGAAGCTATTGTTGTACTAATGGAGAAGACCTGAATCTTAGTCCACAAGTATCTCCTGTAATCTTGACAGAGCTAGTTTAATGGCTCTGAGCTCCCACCGGTTGAATGACCATTGTCGCCGAGAAAGTGTCCAACACCCCAACACAGGATAACACAGGATAATAATTGCAATGAACTCCCCAGCCCTAAATGCTGCATCTGTCACTACCACAATCTAGAAGGCAAAGTGTAGTGGAACGCCCTAGCAGAGCAACTGCGGGAGAAGCCACCATGGCTTCCAGAGGCCAAGATAGAGGGATCTGCAAGGCATACCTGTGTGGAACCCAGTGAGAGAGGACGCATCCCTTTGTGGAACCTGGTTGTAGAGGACATATCCTTTTGTGGAACCTGGTTGTAGAGGACACAGCCCGCCCTCGCCCAAAGAATCACATCTAACATGGCAACCATTGAGCCCAGAACCTGAAGATAATCCCATGCTGAAGAAGCCAGAAGCTCCAGAAGGGAAGAAAGCTAAACACACAGTTTCTGCCAGCAGGCTACTGACAGAGACACTGCCCGCTGCCGGGTCAAAAGGAACACCCAGGTATCCGAGCAAGTGCATGGGCATCAGATGGTGCTGTTTGGCTGAAATAGCCATATAGACAAGCTACATACCTGCCTCCTAATACTTCCATATAATGCTCAGTTCTTAATTCTATTTCAGGGGAGATCAGAGAATGAAATCTCACACAAGTGTGGTTAAAAATAGTCAAAGCTTTGAAGAGAATTTGACTGCTTACTAAAAATGGTAAACTCACAGTCAAAAGTCTCATCATATTACCAGTGACTGGTCATTTTATTGGAAATAATGACAGGAATTAATTCATTATTAAACATACGTAGTTGGTGCATCGTCCAATTTCAATCCATTTACAAATTGCATATTTCAACAATATCCTATTGGTTTCCATTGAAGTCACAAGATTTTCTTAATTTTACTTTGCTAGTAATTTCCTTAGTAATAGTGACTTAATACATCACATGCTATTTGTCTCACCTCTTGTCAGCAATAGAAGGAAGTGGGCAGACATGTTCTATTCTATTGCAAATATCTCATTCTTATAAACTATTACTGAAAGAAAAACAAATGTGTTAGTGTGACTTTTAGCCCACTTTCATGGAACCATTGTTATGGCCCCCAGCGTGTTGTTCCAGACATTAAACCAAAATATTGTGTCCTATGAAGGAAAAATATGTACTCTGCTAGCTATGCTGTTTATACTTGGCTGTGTTACAAGTTACTGAAGGATATCTATTATTCAGCTACATTTTCATATAATATTAGTCTTTAAAGATTGAACTAAAAAAATATATCTTATAAATATTGGTTATGCCCCCCTTATATTCTGCATAATACAATTATCCCCATCAGCTCCACCCTAAGATTCAGTGCATTTGTGTGTCCTTTTTTTCATGTTTTGAATCTGGCAATCCAATCCAAGTCTTCCAGCACATGCAGTGTCCCTCAGCCAACAAGGATGCTCTGATCAGCCAGCCATCTAATTAAGGGTGCACCTGGAGACCCATCTGCCACAGGTAAGCTGCCACCACTACTCTCACCTGAGTGAAGGTCAGGGGTGCTAACGCCAGTCCAAAGGGCAGGTCTGAGAACTGATAATGCCGTTCCAACTTGAACCCACAAAACTTAGTGGTGGATCAGAAAAAAGGGGATGTGCTAGTATGTCTCTGAAAGATCCAGAGAGGCAAGAAACTGTCTTGGAGGCAATGCTACAATGACCGAACACACAGTCTCCATTCAAAATCGTGGAATCTTGAGAGCCGCAGTCATGCGCTGAAGATCCAGAAGAGACTTTCACTCGTCAGAGCCTTTCTTTGGTACGAGAAAGTATACGGAGTATCTGCCTGAGCCCAAGGGATCCATAGTTTGAAATTCCAGCAAGTACCAAACAGAAGTTGTAATCCTGAGCGCTTAGTCTGGGCGATCTGAGCAAAGCCCATTAATCAATCTGTCACAGGTCAAGCAAATTCCAGTTTGTAACCTGACCAAATAAACTCCAAGACCCACTGGTCAGGCGTAATGCACATCCAGACAGGAAGAAATGTTTAGAGATAGCCCCCAATCCACAATGGGTCATCCATTGATCTAGCACCATTGTGCATCAGGAGGCGCAGCACTGAAGTCGGGAGGCTAGAACATCTTTAGCCATTATACCAGCATAGCTAGCCCAGAGACAACACTTAAGACATGTTACTTGCAGAAGATGGCCGCGGAAGCCAATTAATGAGAGACGCCTAGGAACTTTTCTTGTGCTTCCACTATTATCGCTATTAACTATGCTGAAAAGAAGGGGGAAAGGAACTGGTGGAGCCTCCCGACAACCTGGGATCCCTTCAAGCAGCACCATCGATGAAATTCTGCGGTGCCTTACCAGAGGTTTGGAGCTGTCTGGGAATCACCCGCTGCCGATGCTGGCGATGAGTGACGCCGCTGCGGATGACTTGGGGCTTGATGCTACTCTGAGCCCAGACCATAGAGTTCTGCCCCCACGGCCACAGCAAGCAAGCTCTCCACAGCAAGCAAGCTCTCCAAAGAGGCAGTGCTCTTGAAGGAGTCAGGGACTGGTTTTCCTGAGTGTTGAACTAAGTTTTCTCTTTAATAAAATGCTGAATTATGTTTAGCTGCAGACCTAACTTATCTTATGTTCTAGCCTGCCTGCACTGGGTGTTTTAGCTTGGACATTTTAGCTTCTTATGGTTATCTCAGCATACACGATATTGTATTCTGCCCTCCTGGACTTGTAACAGAAAGACTGCAGGGCTTAGATAAGTGACCTGCTAGTGTGAGCTTAGGACCAATGATTGTTAAGAAAAGTAACACGTGAAAAGATTTTTCTAGAATTCAGTTGTATAGCCAGGAAAATGAATAAATATCTCTGTAACTTCCTGGTTTCGGGACTTCTGAAGCTGCCAACTTGGTGCTCAGGAGTTGCATATATGCTGAATAAACCCTGTTGCTTTCTTCAAGTCTAAGATTATTGTGTCTGAGTGACCTTTCATTTGGCGCCCGAACAGGGACTTGAAGGTCTTTTGACCACCGGCTACTCGATTGGTCACTTGTGTCTGGTCTAAGAACCGACCTGTCTGCCAAGCCAGCTGAATTCCTCTTGGGATCGGTAGAACTTGTGGCTCTGGCCGGCTCAACTGATTAATCGAGTCCTGGGTTAAAGTGCAGGTATCTATAATAATAATAATAATAACTTTATTTTTCTATACCGCCATAGTCAGGTGACTTCTAGGCGGTTTACACTGTAAGAAGGCTGGACATTCAGCGAATAACAAGAGGTCTCAATACAATACAATAAGTCAACATACAATACAATACAAAACAATACAATACAATGAGTCTGTATACAACACAGTACAATATAATACGAGTCTAAATATAATACAATACAATAAGTCTAAAGACAACATCATACATAAGTCTAAATACAGTATCGTACAATGAGTCTAAATATAATACAATAGTGTAGAGGGGAAAGTTACAGATTGGAGGTAAATGGGTAATGAGTAACTGAGTATTTCTTTAGAACTTCCATTTGAATTGGAGTACTATGGATAGCGAATATCTGAATACATGAGGGGCATCTTGAGAGAAAGAAAGAAAGGCGTTTAAAGGGAGAAAAGTCCTAGTGCGGGAGGGGACAATTTTAGTCAGTGAATTTTTTCGAATAGGGCGGTTTTGATCGATTTGCGGAATGCACTGTAAGACAGGTTGGGTTCGTTTATGTAGTTTTTCAGCCAAACTTGCTGTCTGTTCGCTTGGAACTTAAAGGTTCTATCCAGGAATGATTTGTATCTGCAGCCCGTAATCTTTGGGTATGCAAATATGTTTTTGTTTCTGGTCGCTCGTGTGGGGTTGTGTAGGATGAAGTGAGTTTGTAAGTATGAAGGTGCTAGTCCCCAGACTTGCCTGAAACAGGTGCAAGCAAATTTGAATAGTATTCGCGTTTCAATTGGAAGACAGTGCAGCTTTTTATAGTAGGGGCTGATGTGGTCGTTTTTTTCTTAGTCCGAAGATTAGTCGAACGGTGGTGTTTTGTATTAATCTCAGTTTTTTTTATTGTTTTTTGTGGGATGCCCAGGTAGATGATGTTGCAGTAGTCAAGAATGTATAAAATCAGTGCCTGTACCAGCAACCTGAATGATGTTGGGTCAAAGTATTTTTTTATGGACCTTAGTCTCCATAGTGTGTAAAAACATTTTTTCACTAGTGAGTTTGTCTGGGATTGGCCACCAAACTGGTAAGTGTAGGAATTATCATTCCTCTTCTGTTTCTTTTCCCTTGTTTTAGTAAATGACTTGATCCATCATTGAAATAGCGGGGAGGGATTCTAGGAACTGTGCCTGTCTGTTTGGGAAACGAAACTGAACTAATCTGTGGATCAGAAGTTAGACAATAGATGTAAACTGTTTGTATTTACAGGGCTCAGCATGATTCAGATGCATTCTAAAAAAAAAAAAACCAAAAGGTGTAGGTTGAATATTTCAGGAGTCAGGGAATTGGTTAGAACTGGCTATATTTCTATTGTGCTGTATTTGTAAAGGAAGATGGAGAAGGGGTAATAAATATCTGTTGGATTTTTGCCTGCTAAGCTCGTTAATGACTAGTGCTGCTAGGTTTCAAGATTAGAGCATGTAATTTGGAGAGAGAGACAGGAAGTGCTTTAAGGAGACGAGAGTGGTGCTTTAAGTATGTAAGAACATAAGAAGTTGCCTCCGCTGGGTCAGATCAGAGGTCCATTGCGCCCAGCAGTCCGCTCCCACGGCGGCCCATCAGGTCCATGACCTGTAAGTGATCCTTTGTTTAAAACCTTTCAATCCCTATTATTCTTCTATCTATACCCTTTCATAATCATATCTCTACCTCTATCTAAATCCCTCAATTCCTGTATCCTTCAGGAACTTGTCCAATCCCTCTTTGAATCCCCTTAATGTACTCAGTCCTATCACATCCTCCGGAAGTACATTCCAGGTGTCTACCACCCTCTGAGTGAAGAAAAATTTCCTAGCATTGGTTCTAAACCTGTCCCCTTTCAATTTCTCCGAGTGACCCCTTGTTCTTGTAGTTCCCAATAGGCTGAAGAATCTGTCCCTTTCCACCTTCTCTATGCCCTTCATGATCTTGTAAGTATCACGTCTCCTCCGAATCTCTGCTTCTCCAGGGTGAAGAGCCCCAGCCTTTCTAGCCTGTCTGCGTATGAAAGGTTTTCCATACCTTTTATCTTTCTTGTCGCTCTTCTCTGAACCCTCTCAAGTATCTCCATGTCCTTCTTTAGGTACGGCGACCAATATTGGACACAATATTCCAGATGCGGGCGCACTATCGCGCGATACAGCGGCATGATGACTTCCTTCGTTTTGATTGTAATACCCTTCTTAATAATACCCAACATTCTGTTTGCTTTCTTAGAGGCCGCTGCGCATTGTGTTGTTGACTTCATTGTTGTGTCCACCAGCACACCCAAGTCTTTTTCAAGGTTATTTCCCTCTAGTACTAATCCCCCCATTTGGTAGCTGAACATCAGGTTCTTTTTCCCTATATGCATGACCTTGCATTTCCCTACATTGAAGTTCATCTGCCATTTATTCGCCCACTCCTTCAGTTTGTTCAGGTCCCTTTGTAGGTCCTCACATTCTTCCACAGTTCTAACCCTGCTACAGAGTTTAGTGTCATCCGCAAATTTTATAATTTCACACTTCGTCTCCGTTTCTAGGTCATTTATAAATACGTTGATCAGCAGCACTCCGAGTACCAACCCCTGCGAAACTCCGCTCGTGACCCTCCTCCAGCCCGAGTAGTGGCCATTCACTCCAACCCTTTGCTTCCTGCCTGCCAACCAGTGTTTAACCCATCTGTGTACGTCCCCTTCAACCCCGTGGTTCCACAGCTTCCTAAGTAGCCGCTCATGGGGTACCTTGTCAAAGGCTTTTTGGAAATCGTGATAAATGATGTCTATGGGTTCCCCTTTGTCCATCTGGCTGTTTACCCCCTCAAAGAAGTGCAGTAAGTTTGTTTGGCACGATCTTCCTTTGCAGAAGCCATGTTGGCTTGCTTTCATTAGTCCATTTTTTTCAATGTGCTCACATATGCTGTCCTTTATCAGTGCTTCTACCATCTTGCCTGGAACCGATGTCAAACTTATCGGCCTGTAGTTTCCCGGTCACCTCTTGATTCCTTTTTAAACATAGGTGTAACATTTGCTATCTTCCAGTCCTCCGGGATCTCGCCAATTTTCAAGGATAGAGTTTGAAATGAGGTGGAAGTGAATGAGTTAAAGGATGTCTGAACAGCTGGACGGTTTATGTGTTTCTAGTTGCTCAGAGCAGGCAGTGGAATCAAGAATGTACGCATATGTTGAAAGTGTTTTAGAGAAGGTATGTGCATGAATTCTGACCTGATTAAAAGGGCTCATGTAGCTGGAATCAGTGAGAAGATGTAGGTAGGATTATAAGGGGCAATGCAGTTGCGCAGCCCAACAGGGAAGAACAAATCTTTTGTATAGGAAAAATTTTATTCCAACGAGATACCACACTTATAAGAAAGAAATACGAGACTAAAATTGAACGAAAGTACAGAGATTGCTTTTTGCACGGACCGTTTATCTGCATGTATGTGTGGTTTTTTTGTGTGTACATGACATTCAAAATCCCCATCCTTTGTATTTCTATCCCGGGTTCCTTATGAGTTCTGTTTGTCCAGTATGAATTTTTGTTCTCCATGTTTGTTTTATTAAGTATTTTTAGAATTGCGTAATGCCCTGAATATCTGATTAGGTGATTAATCAACTTTTAATTACACTTGATCTAACAAAGGTGGAGGTTAAGTGCCCATCTTTTTTTGTAAATTGAAATACACGGTAAATCAGGGTTTGCTGACCTGGTTTAGGGTAATAGTCAATTTTGTTAGTGCTTTATGTAAGTGGTGAGGTGGCGCTCGTTGGCTGTAGGGGGCACTACAATGAGTTAGTGGAATAGATACATGGTGCAGTATTTTGTAGATTTTTTTTACATGTAACACCTGTTTTTCATAGGGTTCTGGGTAAACTAGTTAGAAGAACATATGAAAGTTAAGGCCACGCCCAATAGAAACGTACGGAAAAGTGGGCGCATGAAAATCTGAATATGGATGTACCCAAGGCCAGAAAAAAACACACTACAGATTAATATTAAGGAAAAGCATAATATTCTCTTTAGGTATTTTGCTGTTAAGCCTGAACATAGAGGAAATCAGGTATAGATATATATAATACACAGAGGTATTACTGACTCCATCTTGTTTTCTGTCTTTCTGTGTGTCTCTTCTTCATAGGGTAAAACATACTGCGGTTTCCCGCCTTGATTTCATGGCTCTAATTAATACCAGACCTCTCAGTCTGACTTGTGAAAGATATAGGGTTTCACATTTGTGAATACAGCTAGTTATATGTATTTTATGAATGCAATATACCATGTTGCATGCGTGTGGTGGGATCCCATGAGTGATTATGTATGTGAATGTATATTATAGCACAAAAACTCGGATATGGTGAATATCACTAATAATCACAAAAAACACTTTCACCAAAAGGAAATATTGAAGGTATATTGAACAAAAAACACAAGCAAAGACCAGTCTTAACGGAGGAAAAAGCCTCAGACAGGGGCCCACCCACCTCCACAATGGTGGAATAACGGTGTTCAGGCGATCACTTCACTGGCATAAAACCTCCTACTGTAATGGTCATAGCAATGTGTCAAAAAATTGCTTTCAGAATTGAGTGATGTAGAAGAAGATAATAATAACTTAACTTTCTCCTTAAGGATCGGAACACCAACGATGGCCAGCGTTTCACTGTCAAGCTGCCTCAGGGTGTAAACAAATCCGATCACACTACAAATATAGACATAAAACACTCAAATCAGAATAAATTTTGAAAAAAACCGGTGTGTATTGTAACTACATATATCAAAAAAACCGGCTACATACCTCTCATACGGACGCCACTTGCGTCTCAAAAGATCCTAAGATGGCGGCATGGTTAGCGAACCAGATTAAATCATACCGGTGTGATGACGTATACTTGCGTCAGCACCGGAAATGACAAGCCGGCTTTTACGAGCCGGTAAATAATTGTTTCATGCTTGTCAATTCCATTGAAATGATACAGGAAAGGCGATAAAAAACTTTTTGGTATTCCAGAAGAATGCTCTATTTGTACTATCTTATTGATCTACTGCTTCTATTGTTTTATTCATTTTCTAGTTTTTTTATTATTTTTTTGTGTATTTTTTATATATTATTATTATTTTTATATATTTTTATATATTTTTGATTTATTTATTTATTGTTCATTTGTTTATTTTCATATGTTTTCATGGTCTTTCGTTGCTTCTTTTACTTCTGCTTGTATGTATGATTGTAAAAAACATATATGTAGAGAAATTAGAACAAATAAGAAAAAAGAAACAAGAGTAGTGATGATAATCTAGTGACATGTATTTTACAATATTCACCAGGCATTAATGATGTCACCAGAATACTCAGGCGACATTGGGAAATCATGGCACTACAATCTACCTTCGCTGATACTCATTTTCGAATAGCATTTACGAGACAAAAAAATTTCAAAGAACTTTTAAGTCCGTCAGACCTAACTAGATGTATTACTCCTCGGGAGTCTCCAACAGGTCATCACAAATGTGATAAATGTTCTATTTGTCAGGTCACCTTGGAACTTAATGAAGTCTTAATACATCCGTGCACTGGGCAAATTTTCAAACTAAGACATTTGACTACCTGTACCTCTTCCTTTGTTGTGTATATGTTCGTATGCCCTTGTCCTAAACTTTATGTAGGACAAACTACACGTCCATTCAAAACTCGTGTCATTGAACATAAGAGTTGTCTTCGCAATAACAGGTTACAAGCTCCTATGGTGACACACTGCTTAGAACATAGTCACACATTTTCTGAATTGCGCTGTTGCGCTATTGACCACATTGCGGACAATTTGACCTCTAGACCTCAACGTCTATTACGAGCTGAGCAATTCTGGATCCATACGCTCAACAGTGAAGAACCTGCTGGACTGAATGTTAGATCTGATTGGAATGTTGCTTTATAGTTATTTTTTCATATTTTTTCTTATTTGTTCTAATTTCTCTACATATATGTTTTTTACAATCATACATACAAGCAGAAGTAAAAGAAGCAACGAAAGACCATGAAAACATATGAAAATAAACAAATGAACAATAAATAAATAAATCAAAAATATATAAAAATAATAATAATATATAAAAAATACACAAAAAAATAATAAAAAAACTAGAAAATGAATAAAACAATAGAAGCAGTAGATCAATAAGATAGTACAAATAGAGCATTCTTCTGGAATACCAAAAAGTTTTTATCGCCTTTCCTGTATCATTTCAATGGAATTGACAAGCATGAAACAATTATTTACCGGCTTGTCATTTCCGGTGCTGACGCAAGTATACGTCATCACACCGGTATGATTTAATCTGGTTCGCTAACCATGCCGCCATCTTAGGATCTTTTGAGACGCAAGTGGCGTCCGTATGAGAGGTATGTAGCCGGTTTTTTTGATATATGTAGTTACAATACACACCGGTTTTTTTCAAAATTTATTCTGATTTGAGTGTTTTATGTCTATATTTGTAGTGTGATCGGATTTGTTTACACCCTGAGGCAGCTTGACAGTGAAACGCTGGCCATCGTTGGTGTTCCGATCCTTAAGGAGAAAGTTAAGTTATTATTATCTTCTTCTACATCACTCAATTCTGAAAGCAATTTTTTGACACATTGCTATGACCATTACAGTAGGAGGTTTTATGCCAGTGAAGTGATCGCCTGAACACCGTTATTCCACCATTGTGGAGGTGGGTGGGCCCCTGTCTGAGGCTTTTTCCTCCGTTAAGACTGGTCTTTGCTTGTGTTTTTTGTTCAATATACCTTCAATATTTCCTTTTGGTGATAGTGTGAATGTATATTAAACATATTTTGTATATTAAACATATTTTATATATTTTAAACCTACGGAAATTCTGAAAAGTACTACATCTGCAATTTGACCTCTTTGAACTTTAAGCAACTCTCTCTTCTCTGTGAAATTCTGAAGGGAGGGGGAGTAGGTCTCTACTGTTTCACTTTTACCACAGGGATACGAACTTATCAGCACTGAAATGCAGGCTGACTATAACATAAAGGGTTTATAGCTGTGTGTATGGATTATGTTTTGTGAGTATATTCCAATCTTTATTTTGTATTTCTTTTTATAAATAATGTAACTTTTAGGTATAAGAATGTAATTTTTAGGAATGTTTTTGTGACACGTCCATATGAAGGTATAGAAGCAAATATTTTTGCCAGTCAGATGATAGTGAAGGGACTGTCTCTTTTAGAGCACGCTTGTGTCAGACTACCCTACTTAGTGGGTGGATCCAGAGCTGAATTTTAACTAATTTTTGCAAGTCAGCTCTTTGGGGTAGGAACCTGATACAGAATAGGGATTGAGAACAATTCTTATGTGCTAGTAGACAGTTTACTTGAGTCTTTTAGATAGTGGGTCTGCCTTTTAAATTTTCCTGTGGCCATATTTACACTGATTCCAAGCATGCCTTCCTCGTGTCACCTACCTTGGTACTCAGTCCCTTCCTCACACTCAGGTCCAAGCCGTCTGTAGTCTCCCTGTCCTTGAAGAAGTACGCAGGCAGTTAGAAAAATTAAAAACTGACAAATCGCCGGGCCCAGACGGAATCCACCCAAGGGTTCTGAAAGAACTAACGGAGGAAATAGCGGAACTACTACAGCAAGTTTGCAATCTATCCCTGAAAACAGGCGTGATCCCGGAGGATTGGAAGATAGCCAATGTTACGCCCATCTTTAAAAAGGGATCAAGAGGTGACCCAGGGAACTACAGACCGGTGAGTCTCACCTCGGTTCCGGGGAAAATGGCAGAAGCGCTGATAAAAGACAGCATCAATGAGCATTTTGAAAGAAATAAACTTCTAATCACAAGCCAACATGCCTTCGGCAAAGGGAGATCGTGCCTAACGAACTTACTGCACTTCTTCGAAGGAATTAACACACGGATGGACAAAGGGGACCCCATAGACATCGTATATTTAGATTTCCAAAAAGCCTTTGACAAGGTACCCCATGAATGCCTACTTCAGAAACTGAAGAACCATGGGATGGAAGGAGACATACATAGATGGATCAGGAATTGGTTGGCGAGAAGAAAGCAGAGGGTAGGAGTGAAGGGCCACTACTTGGACTGGAGGAGGGTCACGAGTGGTGTCCGCAGGGGTCGGTGCTTGGACCACTGCTATTCAATATATTTATAAATGATTTAGAAACAGGGACGAAGTGCGAAATAATAAAATTTGCAGACGACACCAAACTATTTAGTGGTGCTCGGACTAAAGAGGACTGCAAAGAATTACAAAGGGACCTGAAAAAACTAGGGGAGTGGGTGACGAGATGGCAGATGAAGTTCAATGTAGAGAAATGTAAAGTATTGCATGTAGTAAGCAGAAACCCAAAGTACAGCTATACGATGGGAGGGATGGGTTTTTTTTTGGTTTTTTTTAATTTATTTATTAATTTTCAAAAATACAATTCAAGATAATACTTGTACAGAAAGCTTGTAAGTCAAGAAATCTAGTAATAAGATAAATTCAAAGAAATTAATTTAAACTTAAATCAGCTCATGTCCTCAAAAGATCCAAAATGTAATATATAAACGGAAATACTAGGAAATAATAAACTAAGGAAAAATGATGCAAGTTAGCTGATATGGGCATCTAAATCCATTCTATACTCCTCCTTTCTTTTCCTTCTCAAGCCGAGATAGAGAGAGGAAATAAGTCAATTGGTAGGGCTCAAAGAAAACATGTTTTTGAGAATTATAATGTATAATACATTTGCAAGGATAACAAAGGTAAAAAGTTGCTCCAAGAGCTATTATTCCTGGTTTTAACATAAGAAATTATTTTCTTCGCTTTTGTGTGTCTCTAGCCAAGTCCGGGAACATTTGTATCTTAAGTCCCAAGAATTCTTTTGATCAATTTTTAAAGAAAAGTCTCAAAATCCAATTTTTATCCATCGATAAAGCTAAAGTTGATACCAATGTTGCAGGGGTAGCCGTTTCTCTGTCTGATAAATCCAATAAAGCTGATACATCTATTGGTCCTTGGCTATTTTCCTGTTGTTGAGATAAATTTTTTTTGGGTAAATAATACACCTGTGCAAGTGGAGGTAATGAAGTTTCAGGAACTTCCAATATTTCCATCAAGTATCGTTTTAACATCTCACGAGGAGTAATTGTTGTAATTCTTGGAAAATTAATCAGTCTGATATTATTACTTCTTGAAAAATTTTCAAATGTCTCAATTTTCCTTCTTAAATTCACATTGTCTTTAATTAAAGTTTCTTGAAGTTGTTTGGAAGATTTTAATTCGTTTTTGATACTATCTACAGATAACTTAGAGTCACTAATATCTTGTTTTATCAAAGTAATTTCTTTTTCATGATCTATAAACCTCCTCTCCACTTGCACCTGCTGAATGTTCATTGTCTTCACCAAATTGGCTACCAGATCCCACAAAGCGTCCAAAGTAACTTCTTGGGGTTTAACTATATTAGGATGTTGCAAATGTAAATGTAAAAGGTTATGCTCACCAGCCAAGAACTCTCCTCCACCTCCACTTGCCTGAGAAGGTCCAGTTTCTGTTGGTGCAGCAGCCCCATCCATACTCGGGCTCTCCTGGAAAACCTGTGAGCCCGAGTCGGCTTCCCCCACACAGCTCCGCGAAGCCTCCAGGGGAGAACGCATGCCGATTTCCAGTAGGCTCTCAACCTCTGGGGAGCTGGTTGCTCGGGGATGCAAAGGAGGAGGTCTGACATCGGGGCTCAACGTGGTCTCCAAACTTCGCCAAGACGCCTCCAATCCGTTTGCCTGGAGTGTCTCTAGTTGCGGTGTCCCCGACATTGTTATAATGCCCTGCATTCGCCTCAGCAGTGCTTCAATATTACCGGAGGTAGGTGTTCCGGAGCGCTGTGAGGCTCCTCCAGTTCTCCTTCCCCTCCGTTTCGGCTTAATTGAGAAATTTGTTTTTAAGGAAATGCTCTAAAAATGAGCATGTAATTGTAGTCCGCTCCAGCGTTTGCTCAGCAGCTTGCTTCAGCGGCCATCTTCGGGAGGAATGTTATTGAGTAAGAGTACCTAAGAAAGGGACTTGGGGGTAATTGTGGACAAAACAATGAAGCCGAGGGCACAGGGCGCAGTGGCCGCTAAGAGAGCGAATAGAATGCTAGGTAAAATCAAGAAGGGTATTACAACCAGAATGAAAGAAGTTATCCTGCCATTGTATCGGGTGATGGTGCTTCCGCAAACTCCACATCTGGAGTACTGCGTCCAATATTGGTCGCCCTACCTTACGAAGGATATGGCGATTTTCGAGAGGGTTCAGAGGAGAGCGACACGTTTGATAAAAGGTATGGAAAACTTTTCATTCACTGAGAGACTGGAGAAACTGGGGCTCTTTTCCCTGGGGAAGAGGAGAATTAGAGGGGATATGATAGAGACTTACAAGATCATGAAGGGCATAGAGAAAGTGGAGAGGGACAGATTCTTCAAACTTTCGAAAACTACAAGAACGAGAGGGCATTCGGTAAAGTTGAAAGGGGACATATTCAAAACCAATGCTAGGAAGTTTTTCTTCACCCAACGGGTGATGGACACCTGGATTGCGCTTCCAGAGGGCATGATAGGACAGAGTATGGTATTAGGGTTCAAGAAGGGTTTGGACAATTTTCTGAAGGAAAAGAGGATAGAGGGGTATAGATAGAGGACTACTACACAGGTCCTGGACCTGTTGGGCCGCCGCGCGAGCGGACTGCTGGGCACGAAGGACCTCTGGTCTGACCCAGCAGAGGCACTTCTTATGTTCTTATGATAACCGCAAGGCTCTGCGCACCTTACTTGGTATTGCAGGATACTATCACATCTGGATTCCTGATTTCTCTGCCATCGCCCGTCCCCTATGCGATTCCACTAAGGGCGCGGACTCAGCCTCTTTGTCTGGACCCAACTCCAGGATCAGGCTATCCGCTGCCTGCAAAACTTTTGACTTGGGCTCCTGCCATTGGCCTTCCTGACCCCTCCAAACCTTTCCAGCTCTATGTTCATGAAGGGTCCGGTATCGCAGCCGGGGTCCTTGTCCAGTTCCTTGGCTCCTGGCATAGGCCCATCGCCTATTTCTCTCGCCAACTGGATCCTGTTGCTGCCGGGTGGCCTCCCTGCCTTCAGGCCATTGCCGCCATCTCAGATCTCTTACAGCACATTAACAAACTCACTTTCGGCCAGCATATTGACCTCTTTGTCCCGCACTGTGTGACCTCTCTTCTAGAACATAAAGGCACCCTGTGGCTCACGAATGAGCGCCTCCTTAAATACCAAGCCCTTCTTTGCGAAAACCCTCAAGTCTCTCTTGCTGTCTCTTCACTCCTTGACCCCTCCACTCTCCTTCCTGTCTCCTTCCAGCCGGTTGTGCACAACTGCCTTGACACCATTGACTTAGTTTATTCTTCCTGTCCTGGTCTCACTGACATCCCACTCTAGGACCCTAATCTCACTCTTTTCACGGATGGCAGTTCGTCTATCACCCCTTCTGATGCCTGTATCGCTGGCTAAGCAGTGGTCTCTGCTACTTCCCCTTTATACATAGGCCCCCTGCTCTCTAGAACTTCTGCCCAAGAAGCTGAGCTGTAGCCCTCACTTCTGCCCTGCGCCACTCTGCCTCTCAGTCTTGCAACATCTACACTGACTCCAAATATGCTTTCCTTACCTTGCATACCCATAGAGCCATCTGGAAACATCGAGGTTTCGTTACAGCCTCCGGCCGCTTGATCCATCATGCTCCTTTCATTCTTGACCTCCTCGAGGCTGTCAAATTGCCCTCCCATGTCACGATTATGCCCTGTCGAGCCCACCGTTGTGTCACTGATCTCGTCTCCCGTGGCAATGCCCTTGCCGAACGCACAGCTCGAGCTGCCAGCCTCTGCCCCCCTCCTTCGTCTCCTCTGTACACAATCATTCCTTTTCTGGACACTCTTACACCCCAGTACACTTCTCAGGAACAGACTTGGGCCCGCACTCTTTTGGGCCAGTCTGTCCTGAAAGGGGGGTGGATACAAATATGCATCAATTCAAGTGCCAATCTAGACACACACACTGATACAAACGCGAGCACAGCGGGTACCCTCATATTCATTCCTCAACACCTGGCCCTCACGATTGTCAAAAGATGCCATGACTTGGCACACTCTGGAGACCCTGCTATGAAAATGACCCTCAAGAGACATTTGTTTATCAATCACCTTGACCAGCTAGTCCGGAATATGGTCCGACAGTGTGTTGTCTGTTCTAGAACAAATCCCCCAATCAGACGACTGCCACCTCCTGGACACCAACCCATTGGAACACATTTGATGCAGGTCCTGTCTGTAGATTTTACCCTCAGTCACCTCCTTGTCTTCACAGACATCCTGACTAGATGGGTCGAAGCCTTCCCTACTCGCACTGAACGCGCCAGGGACAACGGCCCTGTCTTCATTGCTGATATCATCCAACAAACTGCTCAGGCCCTCCAAATTGAATGGAAATTATATGCTGCTTACCACCCCCAGAGCTGAAAGGATGAACAGAACCCTTAAGAACCTTCTCACCAAACAAATTGAAGAAACCTGTCCCGTCTTGTTGCCTTCCGTTCTTTTTCAGATCAGGTGTACCCCGTCAAAACCCACTGGACTGTCCCCGTTTGAGCTCATGTTGGCTGCCCACCGCCCATCATGAACCCAGACCCTGGTTCCTTTGCTACTCTGGGATCCTCCAGAGTCAGGTACAATCCTTAGCTAAAGCTCTTCAAGAGCTCCACAAATGGGTCCTGGAAAAGGCCCCATTACCGATAGCCACGCACATTCATGGATATGTCCCTGGAAATACAGTATGGCTAAAACTTGGAAGTCAGACCCCCTGAAACCTAGATGGATAGGTCCTTTTACTGGCCTAATTTATTCTCTTACAGTTGTCAAGGTGTCGAGTCATGAAACTTGGTTCCACTACAACACGGATCTTCAGCTGAAGCTTTCTAAGACCTCAAAATGTTCTGAATATTTACCACTGTACTTAAGTAGGTATTCTGAATATAACTCTTTACGAGTGTTTGAGTATAACTGACAGCCTGTGGTTTATTGCTGCCTCCAGCTAGTGCCTTTAGTAAGTGTCTTGAGTATAACTGTTTGAGATTTTCTAAGTTGTGCCTGAAAGAAAAATGAGCTTCCTATGTTAGCATTGTAGGCGCCTTTTGTCTTATGTATCTGATATTTGTGTTGCCCTCACTGCCTTATGTTTCTTTCTTCTGTATTTCTTTCCTATTGTACTTAATCATGCCTTTTTCAGGTCCGTAATGGAGATAAGGAAGAACTGGCCCTCTATACCGTACCCAAGTTAAGTGCCCCTCAGCCCCTTTGCCTGATGTTTGTTTGCATGATGGAGTCAAGCACAGAAAGTTTCCAACCTACTGGTGATGAAGTTGAAAAGTGGGCAGAAATCCGCATTGATAATGTTAAGGGTCCACTTATCAACCAGACTCTTATTGTAGACCATACTCGTTCGGTGTCTTTGTATTTTGATTCATATGTGTTATTTGATGTTCCTCAAGGTCATGGTACTACCCCTAATACAGTTTTGTGTGGCTCCCTAGATTGGCAGCGTTATTATACCAATTGTGCTAGTTATATATGTCTGTATAACCTGATGCCTTTTAAGAAATGCCCCTATGAGGAAACCTTCACTAATGGTTGAGCCTGTCCTTTATGGGAATGTGTCTCATAGGTCACCTACAAGAACCCTCATAAATACCCAGCCAATACCCCTTCTACCACTCTTGCAGTAGGCCCTAACCCCGGTCCCATGTGTACTGCAAGCCAGTGCAATCCCATGGTTTTCACTATCATTGACCCACATAACTGGAATGCCAATGTCCAAGTCCAGAAGGCCAGAGGCATGGTATTGTATATTGATGGTAAAAGGCAAGACCAGGGTACTGTTGTAAGTGTCCATATTGTATCCCGCCCACATGATCCTGTCCATCACTCTGTGGTGTTTCCCCAGTTTTATGAACTTATGAAAGTAGATATTGATATTCTTGTAATCACTAGAAATCTGTTTATACAGTTTGCTGAAACTATAGGCCAGACTCTTAACGTTAGCAATTGTTTTGTATGTGGAGGGACTGGTATGGGAGAACAGTGGTCATGGGAGGCAAAGCAGCTGGACATGTTAAACCTGACTTCACAGAACCTCACTTTCACATCAGATCCACAACCTTCACGATGGGCCTTGCGAACCTCCATTGTTGCTTCCCAATGTCTTCAGCGTATTGGGCCCCCCTCTTCAACGTCCAGGTTGGATACCTCAAGTGTTCATCTCTCTGGTCTTTTAACACCTCCACTGTTGCCTGGGACCCCTGGCCTGCCAAGAACACCTCCAATTTGCCAGGTCAACCCCTTCAGACACTGCTTAATGGAACTTCCTATGAACAATGGTCAGCTCCTGATGGTCGATATTGACTCTGTGATCTGTTTGTTTACTCTTGATTGCCTGCTAACTGGACTGGTACATGTATACTTGGCATGATCCGTCCCAGCTTCTTCCTGTTACCGCTGGCCGATGGTGAACACCTGGGAGCCCCTGTATTCGACACCAAGGATCGCCAAAAGCGGTCTACTTCCACTAATTCCCTTAAAATAGGTGAATGGGGTGATGACTGGCCTGCAGAATAGATCGCTGCTTATGGACCTGCTACTTGGGCCGAAGATGGTTGCTATAGTTATCAGACCCCTATCTATATGCTTAACCACATCATTCGCTTGCAGGCTGTTCTTGAACTCATTACCAATGAAACAGCTCGTGCACTGGCTAGTAGTGGCAAGGCCAATGCTAAAATGCGCACTGCTATCTATCAGAACTGCCTAGCTCTAGACTACTTGCTGGCGGAAGAAGGTGATGTCTGTGGCAAATTCAACCTCTCCAAATGCTGCCTTGAACTTGATGATAATGGTAAAGTGATCGAGGAAGTTGTGGATCGTATCACCAAACCGGCTTATGTTCCTGTCCAGACCTGTCGTGGCCTCACTGCAGACTGGCTCTCTGGCACCTTTGGCTCCTGTTTTCCCTCTGGCTCAGCAATGAAGACCATCTTGCTGGTTGCCGCCCTTTTTTCTCTGCTCCTTTGCAAACTGCCCTGTGTGGTCCCCATAGCCATAAAGCTGCTCCACCGAACTGTTGACTCTGCTGTTGACCATTCCACTGCTGCTATGGCCCTTTCGCTCCCCATTATCGACCAGTCCCTACAACTGATCCTGACCTTCCTCCTTCTTGATCTTTATAAGGCTCATCTCCTTCCTCCTTCATTCAACTAGCCTGAAAGGGGGGACTGAAGGAATCTGGGACTGGTTTTTCCAAGTGTTGAACTAAGTTTTCTCTTTAATAAAATGCTGAATTATGTTTAGCTGCAGACCTAACTTATCTCATGTTCTAGCCTGCCTGCACTGGGTGTTTTAGCTTGGGCATTTTAGCTTCTTATGGTTATCTCAGCATACACGATATTGTATTCTGCCCTCCTGGACATGTAACAGAAAGACTGCAGGGCTTAGATAAGTGACCTGCTAGTGTGAGCTTAGGATCAATGATTGTTAAGAAAAGTAACACGTAAAAAGTTTTTTCTAGAATTCAGTTGTATAGCCAGAAAAATGAATAAATTTCTCTGTAACTTCCTGGTTTCGGGACTTCTGAAGCTGCCAACTTGGTGCTCAGGAATCGCATATATGCTGAATAAACTTTGTTGCTTTCTTCAAGTCTATGATTATTGTGTCTGAGTGACTTTTCACTCTTACTGTGAGAGGCTGGTGTATCTGAAAGCTTGTCTTTGGAGTCAGCGGGGGAACCTGTTTCCCTGGAGTTACCTGTGGCCGGAAGATCAACGGAGGAGCCGGTACAAGGAGTACTGGACACAAAACCAGTAACTGGTAAGATTGGAAGAACACTGCAAGATTTTTCCTTATTGGTAAAACCCCCTGAAGTTACTCTGGAGAACATCTGGGACTTAGTTGTGAACCTGGGGAAAACTCTTTCCCCAAAGGTTGAAGAGATAGAAGGAAAATTAAAAGCACCTAAAGAAGAAATATTACAGATGAAACAAGAAATTAACCAAGATAAAAATGAAACTCAAAAAATGACTATAGAATTGAAAACAATAAAAAATTTTCAAGAGATACAAGTTAAAGATAGGAACAATATACGGGGAAAATTAGAAACTCTTGAAAATTATAACTGCTTTAACAACTTGCAGATATTAAATTTCCCTAAAAATCCTTTGACAACTCCTCGAGATATGTTGAAAAGATATTTCTTCGAAGTTCTGAATGTTCCAGAACAATCATTACCCCCTTCTGTCAGGGTATATTACCTTCCAGATAAGAAAAGCCAGGAACAACCAGATCAAGAGCAAAACTATCAAGACAAGCCTCTTAATGTTTCCGAATTGTTGGAAACTTCTGAAGAAAAATTGTGAAACCAGCAACATTATTAGTAACAGTCGCTTTAGCTCATGATAAGGAATGGATAATGAGGTTATTCTTTAAAAATAAATTTAAAAATTTTTTGGGACAAAAATATTGATGTTTCCTGATGTCTCTAAAGATATTCAGAGAAGAAGGCGAGAATTTTTGTTGATGAGACCCAGAGTAACATCTATTGGTGGAGTTTTTTTCCTACGTTACCCCTGCAAGTGCGTAATTAGATATAAATCCTTTAAATATGTTTTTTATGAACCATCCCAGTTGACTGTTTTTTTGTCTCTTAAACGCCTTGATAAAGAATAAGTGATTAACAACCTCACAATCTTGTAATTTGCAATCTGGACTTTTTTGGGGATTGAACAAAATATTTTCTTTCTTTTTTTTTATTGTTTTTGTTTGTTGAATTGAAGCTTCTCAAAGTATTCTCTTGACTTGCCGCCTTTGTGTTCTGGGTGTTTTTTCACCAGATGATATTTGAGCTTATTTGGCACCATCACCTCATTTGAAAGGGCTGTTGAACATATCAGATAGTATGGAAGCGAGCTGTCTTTCTCCGATAAAAAGAAACCAAATCCGGCGACAAGAGGGCATCCACTAAAACTTAAGGGAGGAAGATTTCATGGTGACACCAGGAAATACTTCTTCACCAAACGGGTGATTGATCGATGGAATGATCTTCCCCGCCAGGTGGTCGAAGCCAGTAGCGTGCTCGACTTCAAGAGTCGATGAGACAAACAGGTGGGAGTACTACAGAGTTATGCTCAATCGATAGATACTCCAGGGAAGAAGGGTTCTTGAGTAGGCAGACTAGTTGGAGAGAGGATTCTCGAGTGGGCAGACTTGTTGGGCCCTTTTCTGCCGTCATATTCTATGTTTCTATGATATAATCGTCATTATATTTAAGTTTGGATGAACTGGATTGCTTAATTGACTAAGTTCTGTCTATCACCTTTCCTGTCATTCTCTTCCTTACTTTTTTCAGATCTTCCCGAAAATGTATCCTTTTTTTACATTTTTAAGGGCTAAAACAACATCTGCATAAAAATAAAATTATTTGTTGTTAGTTTTCAAGGACCATTCACATCAACTGGGTGGTTTTATCCTTCAGGCAAGCTGCTTATAAAGTTGACAGACTCTTGCCTACACGACAAAGTCATCTATTATTCCAGAGTCCAGCCAGATTCTTTGAGGAGGGGCCTTAGGGACCTGGGCTAATAAGAGCCCAGGGGCCTTGGGCTCCTGGGAAAATCAGTCCCAGGGGCAGAAAGTTAAACAAGGTCCACAAGCACTTGAAATTTCACCATATCCAAGAATACCTGAGTCCCAAAGGCAAGTTCCGTTCAGTCCACACCACTTGAGATGCAGCAGTCGATTCTGCTAAGCCTGAAAATACCCGCAATCTATTCACAGCTCCATAAATTTCTTGCGACAGGCCCAGGAAGTGCAAGTAGACAAGAAGCTGCCCCGAGCACAGCTCAGCCAGGGCAAAGTGGGCAGCAGCCTGCCCAAACTCGCAGTGTACATTTGTTTTTTGGCAGCTAGAGGAGACATTTTGTACTTTTTTTTTTTTTCTGGAAAAACATGTCCAGCCTAGTAGTCATTAATCAGCCCTTGGATCTATCTGCCAGGCTGTGAGCACAAGAAAATAAACAGAATACCAGTCAGCGGCGTATTTCACATATCCGAGGGGGCAAAGGTTGGCAGAATGAAAGCCATGCACATAGGACCACAGCCCCACAACCGCTCCATACACTCCTTCCCCCCACATCTGGAATGGACTACTGTGCCCTTGAAACACTAGAGATTCGAGTGAAGATGCAGGTGCAAAGGGAATGTCCCCCTTTAATGAAGAACAGATAGGGCTTTCAAAAAAATCCCCCCCCCCTCCCTCACGCTTGGACAAATCTAGGGCAGTTCAGTGGGCCTGGATCCCCTCCCAACCTGGACAGGACCCTGAGCACCCTTTGGGTGATTCCTGGCTGAAACCTGTATTGGAGCTTAAAGAAAAATCTCTCGTGTCACACTTTAAATTTGCCACGGCACATAGTTTGCAAGACACTGCATTAGACCAATTAGCCTATTTTCAGCTGTAAGTAACACAGTATGTATTTTAACTTCTTTCCATGTGTATATGCTCACAATTCAGGTTTAGATGGAAAATTAATATAAATTCTATACTTGCATTTTGTGTACTATATTAAAAATCACTGAGCGACCTCCAAATGTTCACCCAAAGAACAAAAATAGACTTGTGGAGATTATGTTCCATGAACTTGATTTTTTTTTTTTTTTTGACCACCTTGACAATATAATATGTATACCCAAAGCACACAAGTGCTCTTTCTCAAAAGGCTGGACAAACAGAACACCTCCAGAATATTCAGTCATGAACTGATGGGCACTCACCCTAGGACTGAGTCCTGTTTCTGAATGGCTGATTGCTGCTCAGACACCATGGACTGGGGCACAGACTGCGTATTCTACAGGAAGATAAATGTAAGATATAACAGCATTAAAAAGACAAAACAGCATCAGCAGTAAATATGATCATTTGAGGCACCCAAATAGTCAGTTATGTTGGCATTAGAACTCAGAACATTAGGATGATTCTAAGAAAGCAGCACTTTATTTTCTCTGTGGACAATCAGAAGGCTTCAACATACATAAGGTGATGATGGTGCCCAATCACAGGCTTTGCTTTCCAAGAACCCAGGAAAGCCTAAAGGTTTATATAGCAAAATTACTCACCTGTAGCATATGTTCCTCAAAGACAACAGGATGAATATTTTCACTGATTGGTGCAGCCTAGAGTAGTCTTTCTCAACTTCTTCAAGCCAAATACCCCCTAAGTCAAACAAATCTCAACTGAGTACCCCTGCCCCCATTCCCATAAAGCACAGTTATTTACCGTAACAGGCAGGCAGATATTTTCACATGTGGATGACATCATCCATAGAGCCCCAGAACGGACAGGTTGAAAAGTACATCGCCAGTTTAAGATTTTCATAAAGTTCACAAACTGGCCATACCGCAAATTATGCGAGTGCCTTCCCACCAAGGCAGGCTCATGGCTCCTCAGTTCCGTAAGCAAGCTAAGAAGACAACCAGGGGAGGTAGGTGGGTTGTGAAAATGTCTGCCTGCTGTCCCTCAATAACACCTATTACGGTAAGTAATTTTGCTTTATCCCAGGACAAGCAGGCTTCATATTCTCACATGTAGAACTCCCTAGCTTACTAGAATGGGATATAGGGAGTGTTGGCCATTAAGAAAATACATTGTGCAATACTGTTTGGCCGAAGTGACCATCCTGTCTAGAAGAAGATTCTAGACATAAGTGAGATGTATGAATTGAGGACCAAGTAGCAGCTTTACTGATTTAAGCAATAGGAGTAGAGCGTAGGAAAGCAATTGAAACTGCCAAAGCTCGGACTTTGTGGGCTGTGAAACGAATCCCTGGTTGCAGCCCAGCCTGAGCAAAACAGACAGCGATACAAGCCACTAATCCTGTAGAAATAGTACTCTTGGATATAGGACGTCCCAACTTGATGGAATCAAAGGAGACAAAAAGTTAAGGAGATGTTCTATGTAGCTGAGTTCTCTGCAAGTAGAAAGTAGCCCAATGTAGGAAGAGCCGTTTCTCCAGGATGAGAATGAGGCTTAGAATAGAGTGATTGAGAAGAAATTCAGTGATGACATTTGGGAGGAACTTCGGATGGATGCGAAGCACAAGTTTGTCAGGATGAAATACTTGAATGGTGATCTGCCAGCTGTACTGAAAGTTCACTTACTCCTCGAGCAGAGATTTGGAATATTGAAAATGAGTCAAACACATCGGTTCAAAAAAAGGCTTCCTAAGCCTAAAGAGAGCAATATGGAGTACCCAAACTACTGAAGGAGGTTGTCATTGAAAAGTTCTGTCATGAATCTGAACACAAAAGATGAGCAGATAGATGTTTACCATGAACCGGGCTGTGAAAAAGAGATAGATCTGAGATGAACTCTAATTGAAGTGGTCTTGAGACCTGAAGTGGAGAATATAGAAGAGAATCCAATACTGAAGATAGAGAGGTGGATTGAGCATCATGATGAAGAATACACCAGGTGGAAAAACCATGTCTATTTCTGCTGGTAACAGTGCTGTGTAGACGGTTTTCTGGGCCCTTCTAAGATAAGTCTGACAGGATAAGAAAGATCAAGCTCAGCCAATGTTAGCCTGAGAGGTACCAATCAGGTGTAAAGACTGAAGATTGGTATGCAGAAGAGATCCGTGACTCTGCATGAGAAGAGATGGACAAAAACTGAAGAGGCATTGGGTCCCTGATACTGAGTTGAAGTAGAAGGAAGAACTAGGACTGTATGAGATTGACAAGCAACTTGAGGATAAGAGGGATATGCATACAGAAACTTGTGCGTCCAATCCAGTAGAAAAGTATCTGCTGCCAGATGTGAAGAGAGTACTGCCTGGAGTTAAACTAGCTTATAAGGCACTATTTAAAGTCTTATTCCTGGAATTATCACCATGTAGCATAAATCCAATATCCAATTCCAAGCTTCCAACCTTTAAAGTATTCTTTCTATATTACACCTTTAGATCCTTATCTGGTGTTGCTGCTTCTGTTTTAGCCATAGACCTCAGAAACACCCCTCCTCCGTCCCATACAGGCTATGTTCTCATAATGGGGAAATTCATAATGGGGAAACTCTTAAAATACAAGATCTTGTATTTGAAGAGTCTATGCGGGATGGTGGTTAACGGCATGTGTGGATCCCTGACGAAGCGGCAGCGAAACATGTCGGGTCCACCAGCCTAGTACAGCAACACTTTTGAAGATAAGTACACCTACTTCATTAGTCGTTTTAAAAGTTATAAAAAGTGTTTAAAAAAACATAAAAGTATTGAGCATTAGCTATTAAAATTTAAGCCTTGACCGATGAGGAGGTTACACATGAATTTCCCCGTTATGAGAACATAGCCTGTATGGGACGGAGGAGGGGTGTTTCTGAGGTCTATGGCTAAAACAGAAGCAACAACACCAGATAAGGATCTAAAGGTGTAATATAGAAAGAATACTTTAAAGGTTGGAAGCTTGGAATTGGATATTGGATTTATGCTACATGAAGTTAAACTAGGACAGCTTGACTGTGAGGGGAAGCAATCATGTGTTCCTGAGGAGTTCCCCACTGACAGAATATGTAATGCAGAACTAGAGAGTTAAAAGTCCACTCGTATGGCTGAAGAAACCTGTTGATCTTGTCTGCAAGAGCATTCGGTTCCCAGGAATGCACATTGCCATGTGAAATATGCAATCACCCAGATCTAAACATTCTGGGCCTCCTGAGAAAAAAAGGAGAGCACTCATTCCTCATTGTTGTTTATGTAATACATTGCATCCTGAATGTCTGTACTGACTAGGACATGAGTGGCTACAAGATGCTGAAAAGTCATTAGAGCATTATGTATGGTCTTAAGCTTTAAGAGATTGATATGAGACTGCTGTTTCTGGGCAGACTAGCAACTCAGTGTATGAAGACCGTCCAGATGAACTCTTCAAGCGTATGGGGACGAGTCTGTGTCAAGAACCTTCTGATGTAGAGAAGTTGGAAAGAATAACCTCTAGAAAAATTTGAAGAGTTCTTCCACCACTGCAGGATGAAATGACAGTAATATGTTGAGACAGTGGGTCAAGAGCTTGAGACCAGATGAGATACAAGAGACCACTGAGGTGTCCAGAGATGATGTCTTGCAAATGGAAAAGCATGAACTGCAGAAGGCATATGACTGAGAAACATCATGTTCTGGCAGAGATTTGATTGGAAAGCTGAATCAAAATGTGTTGTCTTTGTTGAGGAGGAAAACACTGACCTGAATGGTGTTGAGAAGAGCTCCGATAAATGGCAGAGTTTACGAGCAGCTGGTTTTGAGGAATAACGCCGTTGATATGTTGTAGGCATAGAATTGTAACTAAAGCAACACAATGATTTTCATGAGCTGTGAGTTTTTGAGGAGAGCTTCTACCAGAGTCTCGAAACAGCTGGTCTCCCAAACAGGAAATATTAGTCAATCTATGTTGATGATTGATATCCATAAATGAGACTCTGTTGCTGAAAAAGCTGAAGCTCTGGAAGATAATTCAAACGCATTATAGCAGAGGTCATCAAGTACCTTCTAGATAGGGAAGCGTACGAAGAAAAAACAAATGTACCAGGAGTTGTACATAGCAGAAGATGTAAAAATTGTAGATAAGAACTGTATTTGCCAGCCTGGAATTTTTGTAAAGGCGACATGTCCATAGTGTGCCTTTCATGCCCTGCTGGAACTCAGCAGAGAACCTTGAGGGAGAAAAAAAGGTTATTTATTTTTACTTCACCCCTAGCGAATAGAAAAGTCCAGTGTCCTAGGAGCCACTGTGATAGTGAAAGGGGTTCTCCCAATCTTTATGTAGGGTCTCCTTGAGAATTCCATTTACAGACAGGTGAAAAAGATCTATACGAGGCTCATCAAACTAAGGCCTCTAAGTATTCAGAACTGTAGGCAGAATTAGCTTTTGGCTTTATTGGCAATTCTTTGTCTGACTGTCTGATAATTTTAATGAAAAAGAATCTTTCAGCCTTTTATAGAGATTTCTGAAAAGATTTTGAGGAAAAATCTCCAGATATCATAAGTATCAGTTGCAAATTCAGAAGAACCCTCTGCTGAATCAGACAAGCAGACAGAGTCCCAAAGAAAGTCTTTATGTTTTGGAAGCACATGAAGATCGATGTTTCCTGGAGTTCAAGCTTTGAGAGGAAGAGGGAAAAGAAATGATGCCTCGACAAAGAGCTGGATTTGTGGTGATCAATGCGGAATGTCGCAGAGAGTGATGTCCATGTCGATGCTATACCAGAGAGCCAGACTGCGGTATCACAGGACCCATTGGCCGTATGCTGAGGCTGGGCCAGTACCGAGGGAGGCAATGTTGAGGGGAGGAATTTGAGGAAAATCTCATTGAGCCTTTCATGGAAGGAAAAACACCGATACCGCTGGCTTATCTGCCGGTACCATCGGTGCTCTGGCTTGTCCCCGGCGAGGGTGACCTCAAAGAGAATGAATACCTCGATATAAGAGATGCAAGCTACAGAGTGGTCATCGCTTGGTAGGCATCAAGGGACTCGATGCAATAGTGACCTGCAACACCGGTTGTATGCACCGGTACTGTCTGAACAGCCGGTGCCATCGATGCAGCAGGTTGTCTCAAATAGATGACCTCGATGAGGATGCATACCATATGATAAAGACAACCTGCGAAGCTGGGGAGCAGTGGCATCATCAAGTGGCCTGCATCAAGAGACTCGATGCTGTAGAGACCTATGACACTTGCTGATAAGTGGATGCTTCTAAGCTGGTTCCCCCAATGCTGGAAGTCAATGCAGCTGTCGCATGCAAAGATGCAAGGTCTTATCCATGCCAGTCTTGAACAATATTTTTTATTGAAGTGTCCGGCCCAACATTGAACATGTCTGCAGGGTAGAAACAGCAAGCGCAGCTGGTGTTTTCCGGTTCAGTTTCGGAAGCACTAACTGCAACACTTTGAAGTCGTTAACGGCGAAGATAAAGATTGCGTCAGCCACACTGAATTCAATGGCTGAGGGAAAAAGAAAAGGCCTCATCAGGCAAAGCCCGCGAGGACAAAAGAGCAGAAAAAAATGATTCCCCACTCTTTTGTTTTGTTTTCTTTTTTTAAAGAAAAAAAAATAGTAAACTTGAAAAAACAAGTAAACTGAAGAAGAAAAAAAATACGCACAAGCAAAAAGGCAAAAAACTGAACAGCGTTCAGAAACACGACTTCTTAGCGCCGCAGAAAACTAAGAACTGAGAAGCCGTGAGCCTGTGTCGGGCGGGAAGGCACTCGTGCATGTGCGGTGCGGGCAGTTCGTGAACTTTATTAAAATCTTAAAGTGGAGATTCTGGAACTTGGAGACACAGGAAATGGCTGTGTAGCTGTTGAGCTCTCATCCCTGGGCACCCTTTTGTTGGTTTATAATTCTCCTTAAAGGCAGAAAGTCTGGAATAGTTTAACTAATGGCTTCTAGTAAACAAGCTAAGCCTGAAACAACTTCAAAATCAGGGGGGAAGGCAAAGGGAATGAAAGAGGATCCACTCACTCCTAGCAAGACTTCCCTGCCTTTGGACACTCTAGATATGATTGAACTTCTAGAGCAGGGGTGCCCAATAGGTTGATTGTGATCGACCGCTAGATCGCCAAGGCAAAATGAGTCGATCGCAGAGCCCATCCCAGGCTCCGTGATAGACTCACTTTGCCTTGGCGATCTACCGGGCCGATCAGCCTTCTTCTCCCCGACGTCAATTCTGCCGATGGAGAGGAAGTTCAGACCAGCCAATCGCTGCCTGGCTGGGCCGGAACTTCCTCTCCGACGGCTGAATTGACGTTGGGGAGAGGAATGCTGGTCGGCCCGACGCAGGGAGAGCTTGGGGCAGCGGCGGCTTTGGAGCCTGTTTCCCGATGGCGGCGGCGGCAGCTTGGGGGCCTGTTCCCTGATGACGGCGGCAGTGGCTTGGGGGAGGGCATAAAGAAAAAGGACAGGCAAGGAGATAGAAGGAAAGAAGGGAAACAGAAAAAAAGAAAGGGAGGCAGGGAGAAAGAAAGGGCAGGGAGAGAGGAAGAAAAAGTTGTGGGAGGGAATGAGGTCTGGAGGAGAGGAAGTATACAGGCTGAAAACAGGAAAGAAAGATTGGATGCACAGTCAGAAGAAGAAAGTGCAACCAGAGACTCATGAAATCACTAGACAACAAAGGTAGGAAAAATGATTTTATTTTCAATTTAGTGATCAAAATGTGTCTGAATTTATATCTGCTGTCTATATTTTGCAATAGCGGTTTTTAGCGCAGGGAGCCTGTGAGCGTCGAGAGCAGTGCTGGGCATTCAGCGCAGCTCCCTGCGCTAAAAACTGCTATTGTGGTTTAGTAAAAAGGGAGGGGGTATATTTGTTTATTTTTGTATGGTTGTTACTGAGGTGATAGTGCATAGAGTCATCTGCCTTGACCTCTTTGAAAAAACCCAGGAATAGGATAATTAACATTTTCTATGTGTACAGTGTGCTTTGTGTTTTTAAAAAAATTTTAATGTTGATAGATCATTTTTACTTGGTCATTTTTAAAAGTAGCTCGCAAGCCCAAAAAGTGTGGGCACCCCTGTTCTAGAGGAACTGAGAAATATTAGGTCAGTACTGAAGGATATCACAGAGCAGATGGTGGAGGTAAAGGAAGAAGTGGCAAATCTGGGTCATAAAATGGAAATGGTCTATACAAGAATGAATCAGATGGAGACCAGAATAGAGAAAGTGGAACAGGAGCAGCAGCAATGTAAAAGTGATCATAAGGTCATTAAAGAAATGGGCAAACGGATGACAGACTATGAAAACCGGGCGAGAAGAAATAATATGAGGATCCTAGGTTTAAAGGAAGGGGTGGAAGGAAATATGTTGTCTTTCCTAGAAGTGATTCCAAAAATACTCCCCTAAACTTAAAAGTACCACTGGAAATAGAGAGGGCACATTGGATCCCGGGAAGGAGGCCTCACGCCCAGGAGAGACCTAGACCAGGGGTAAGCAATTCCGGTCCTCGAGAGCCGGAGCCAGATCAGGTTTTCAGGATATCCACAATGAATATGTCTGACTCTACTAGGCCCAAAGGTATAAACTATCCTTCCTCTCTCTACACGGTATTCGCTATGCAGGCAAACTGGGAAAATCCCTTCTCTTCAGAATCACAGGTCTTTGGAATGACCTTACTACCTGGGCTCCCTCCAATTATTCCGCAAGCAACTGACAACCTGGCTTTTCACTAAAATGTAATTCTATCCCCCCTTACTATTCTCTTCTATGTATAAGTTCATATAAACCTTTTTTTTTTCCTTCTCTTCCTATATTTTAAGTTCTTGTAAACTGTGCCGAGCTCCACATCCGTAGAGATGATGCGTTATATAAACTTAAGGTTTAGTTTAGTTTATATGGATTTGCATGCACTGCCTCCTTGAGATGCAAATCTATCTCATGCATATTTATTGTGGATATCCTGAAAACCTGACCGGGCTCCGGCTCTCGAGGACCGGAATTGCCTACCCCTGACCTAGACCACTGGTTCCCAAACCTGTCCTGGGGGACCCCCAAGCCGGTCAGGTTTTCAGGATATCCCTAATGAATATGCATGAGAGAGATTTGCATACCTCTCACTTCCATTATATGCAAATCTCTCTCATGCATATTCATTAGGGATATCTTGAAAACCTGACTGGCTGGGGGTCCCCCAGGACAGGTTTGGGAACCACTGACCTAGACCAATAATTTTGCACCTGCTATGTGTCAGTTTCAGTTAGTGGCCCCCCCAATGTATGGTGGTAGGGGTCAAGTGAAATGCGCACTGACCAACGCCAGGTCCCAGGTTCAGTTCCCTCACAGATGACTCACCAGGAAGTAGAATAAACGAGCACAGCCAGAGGTGATTATATAAAAAATATATTATAGAAATAGGCTTACAGAAAAGCAATATTTATAATCATTACAATTAAGCATTACAATTAAATAGAGAGCATAGCAGTTTCCCTGCCTTACAGAGTTCAGAGGAAAAGAGAGACATAGAAGCTTGCAGTTCTAGGGAGAGCCAGAGAAAGAAAGAAAGAAAGAGAGAGAGAGGGCCAAGACCCCTCTCCTCCAGAGATAGATAGATAGATTGATAGCTTGATAGATAGATTGATAGAAAAAGAGAGCAGGCTTTTATACCTTGGAATCTTATTCTGAATAAAGAAGAAATTATTGTATGTCCCAGTATCTTTCTGTTTAGAACTTGCAAACTGTTTGAAACAATGGTTAATTTAATTGCTAAGGAGGGTGTGATTCTTACAAGCATGGTGATGGGATTAGTCTCTGGCTTCTTTGTCCCATTCAAGCAGGCCATTGTCCTAAGCATCCTCTTAATCAGACATTAACACCTTTTAGCTAGTCATGATTCAATCAGGGCTACTTAAAACATATCAGGGAAACTTAAAACAGTTTTCCTGTCCTCAGGGTCTATCTGCATTCCCATGCCAGAGTCAAATTGATATAATTTCCCATAGGCCTCGCTGACATAAGTAATGCCAACTAAAAATGCTGAATGGTAGCGATAGCTAGGCTGACACTATGTTTCCAGCACGTTTTAGAAATTTTAAGAGTGGCAAAAGAAAAAAAATCTCTTATAAGGGTTCAAATATTATGTTTGAACCAGACTTTGCAAGTGAAACAGTGCAGCTTTGCAAACAATTTCTGCAAATGAGGCAACAATTGAAGGATATAGGGGCAAAATATGGGCCTTACTATCCTGCTCTAATGAGGGTTACTCAAAGATAAATTTTACCAGTTTGAAGACCCTGAAAAGCTAAAGGAGTTTTTGTCCCAACAAGGAACACCAATGAACTGAATGGAAAATCCTGTTAGCTGTAATTGAATCTTTATTAATTAATTTTCTCTGGACTTTGGAGTTTTAAAGAGGAAATTTAATGTTTAATGTTTTAAACTATTTATTTAACTATATGGAATGGACGTTTCAACTGTCTTTGGATTTGTAACTGTCAGGGAACCAGATTTGTTTTGTTTTTCCTTCTCATTCAAATAAGCCTTCTGATAGGAAAATTCTATATCTAAGAAGGAAGTTCTAGCCCACTAGATGTGTAACTGACATAAGAGGAAGATTGGAGAATGTGGGGGAGGTGGGTGGAGCTGGCAGTGTGGCCTCCGGTAGAGAATGCTCTTTGAGTGCTTCAGGGAATGGAACTGTGCTTAGGAAACAGAAGGTGCTACGAATAATCGTCGCTCAGTCTACACATGTGACTGGGATGTAGCTGCCTCCCCTTTCACCCACCTTTGTTCCTTGGGGTTCCGCGATGATGTTGCGGGTCTTGGATTCTGCTGGCTCGGCCCTCCTGCCGCCGCTGTTTTTTCTTCATTGTACCTTGTCGCCGCCTCAGCATGATGCAAGGAGAATTGTGAATGGCTTGGTCCAGGGATGTGGAGAAGGCCGAAGTGGCTGGCTGTTTCCAACAGGGCCAAACTGCAGCGTTTGAAAGGCGCGTGTATCAACATTGTCTGTGCTTCCTTTGAAAAAAATAACGAGAGTCTCCGGGGGAGGCATAATGCAGAGAGACTTCCTATCTATGTTCCTGCTGGGTCACCACTGGTGCTAGATTGGGGATGAGGATCTCAATGTGAAGCTGGGTAGAGGGTCTATTCACTGCGGTAGAGTCCCTAATACGGAAACAGGCCAATGCATTGTTGGCTAAGCATTTGGGCAACTCCCGGGGATAGCAGCGATTGTTTTTTGAATTGCCTGGAGGAACTATCACTGGTGTTCTTTAAGTGCAGCGACTTGGATTCTGGTAGGAGATGGAATGTGACCTACACGGGTTCCTGGGCTGGACAGCTTCACAGTGAATCTTGGTATGCAAAGAGGTGAAGATCACCCTCGTAACATATTCCAGTGTCGGCTGTTCCAGTGGCCCAAGGCTGGGCTGAAGCTGAATGAAACATGTTTATTTACCATTTGGTGGAGGTTGACCCTAGCTTTGTGGCTAACAATTTCTTAAATCAGGGCTGAGAGAACATGCCAGTCTATGCTTAAAGACTAGTCTGTCACACAGGAGCAGCCGTGATGTTGTCTTTCTCTCTGCTTCCCATCTCTGGCTGTTCAATGAGTTTAATGCTTTTAGGCTACCTTATCTATGTAATATGGTGTTGTATCATGTTGTTAATTGTCATCTAGTAGTGTCAGGAGGAAGATAAAAATGGAAAGACAATGGATGCAAACTGCAATAAATAGAGAGGCTGGCCTGATAGAAGAATGAGTACAAGAAGGGGAAGGAGAGGGGGGAAAGAGGGAGGAAGAAAGAGAAAAACAAACAAAGATAAAAAATTTAATAATAAATTAATATAAGGGATTATTTTGATTGATATGAGGCAATATAAAGGGCATTTATTGGTTTTATTAAATACATCTGTATGTAATTTTATTACTTTAATGATTTTCCACATATGTGGAGAATTTACTTTATTTTGTTACTATATTCTAGTACTTATTTGTTCATACTTTCTGAATATTATTTATTCAAGTATTTATGAAATATTTTAGTCATTAAGGGTTGATTAATTTTAATTTTATGGGGAAAGAAAAAAGGTGTTTAGGGTATTGAAGTATTCATTTTATGAAGTTTAAAAGTTTATTATTTATAGATTAATTACTTTACTATCATGGGACCCTAAATCTATTTCCTGATACATAGAATTTTTTAGAATTTCAGGGGTCAGGTCTCATGGCTGTAAGTTTATTTAGTAGTTTAATAGAGGGGCTTTGGTATGATTTTGGGGAACTTAAAGGGTTTTCATTAGTTATATTATTTAAATATATTTGTTTGAGCAATTTCATTAATGAATTTCCACATAGGTAGGGAAAGTATTTTATTTTGCTGTTATATTCTATTAATTATTTGTCCACTTCTTAGAAAATATTTATCTATTTATATCGGTATTCATGAATTTTTTTAGTTTATAGGGGCTGGTTAACCCTTTCAGGACCATAAGGATCGTAGGCCAATTTTTGTGGTTTTGACGACATTTTTATGGTAAAAAGGGCTTGCAGATGCCAAAAAATTGATTTTTTTTGTGAAATATTTTTTTTTAAAAAAATCAAACTTCTGGCTTATGGACAGTGTGGCAAGTGAATCTTCTCATCAATCTGGCAACGACGCTAATGAATGAATGTCGGAACCAGTTTGTTTACATAAAGGCAGTATCATATGGAATCCGTACATATCAAATTTAGAACTGTAGACTATCCCAATCAAAATTTATAGGATTTTAAAGTTATGGGACAAATATGTCCCTTGGTCCTGAAAGGGTTAATTGTAAATGTATAAGGGGAATAATTAATTAGGTTGCCTGGGGGTAGAATATGGCTGCTAGTCTAAACGTATACCTTTAAGCAATCTTATGATAAGGGGGCAGGGAATTGGGGGAGAAAGAGAGGGGGTTTAAAGGGTTTAGAACATGTATTGAACAAGCGGTGTATTTGGTATACTATTATGGGTAATTTTTAAAAAAAATTTTACAATGAATTTTAAATTGTTTTCTTTAAATGTTAATGACCTCAATCATCCCATTAAGAGGAAGAAAATGCTCAATTTTTTAAAGCAGCAAGGTGCGGATATATGTATGATACAGGAAACTCATTTGACTGTGAAGGAATCTAAGAAATTAGAAGGAGGGTGGATAAAACAGTGGGGTTTTTTGCGCCGGCTGTGGGTAAGAAAGCGGGAGTGACTATCTTAGTCCATAAGAAATGTTCAACTGTATTTAATTTTATTTCCGCAGATCCTTCAGGAAGGTGGGTTCAGGTAAAGATGACCTTGGGAAAACATGCTCTGATGCTGTTTTGTGTCTATGCCCCTAATTCAAATCAAGTAGAATTTTTTTAAGCTCTTCAACAGGTACTTTTGCCACTGGTTGCCTCTAATCTAGTGGTAGCTGGGGACTTCAATGCTGTTATGGATTCATTGTTGGATAAACAACCCAGTAGGATTTTGAAATCAATGGGTTTGGACAATTTAGTTCAATCCTGTGGGTTAAAAGATATCTGGCAAATTCTCCATTTTAATGCTCTGGAGTTTTCCTTTTGCTCCCAGGTTCATAAATCATTTTCAAGAATGGATTATGTATTTGTATCAGATCAATTAGTTCAACAGGTAACCAAAGCTGGCATAGATTCAATTGTTTTATCAGATCATGCAGGAGTTTGGATTGAATTAAAATTTGAGGAACAAGATTGTAATAGACCTGTGTGGAGGTTCAATAATACATTGCTTAGAGATTCTAACTTTATTGAAGAATTTCAATTAAAATTGAATGAATATTTTCAAATCAATGCTTCAGAGGAAATCTCTTTAGAAACACTATGGAATGCTTTCAAAGCTACCATGAGAGAGCAAATTATCTCATATTCAGCGCATATTAGGAAACAACTTAAATTGGAATTCTCTAATTTGCAACAAAATATTAAGGACTTAGAGTCACAATTGGCCTTCAAATGGGAACAAAATACTTTGCAGGCCCTCTTAAAAGCTAAATACAGATATGAGATTTCCTCTCAAATGGCTAGGAAAGAGTTGTTTTCTCAACAGGCTCTGTATTATGGAAACTCGAATAAAGCGGGAAGAGTATTAGCTAATTATCTTAAGGCTAAAAAAAGTAAAGTAAAAATTGTGGCTATCACAGATGAGAATGGGGAAACTCATTCTTAAATTGGAAATATCTTAAAACAATTTTTGAAATATTATAAAGCTTTATATTCTCCTGAGCTTTATCCAAATAAAGAACTTGAGGGTTTAGCGTTCTTGAAGTTAATTAAGGGGCCTAAAATTCCCGAGCATATAAAAGGAACTCTTGACATGCCTATATCAATGAAAGAACTACAAGTAATGTTGAAGTCCCTTAGAGTTGGATCCGCTCCAGGTGGTGATGGGTTCACTGTAGAGTTTTATAAATCATTTCAAATTACCCTATTACCTCATCTATTAAATTTATATCAGACTCAACTGACTAAAGGTTGTATTACAAGTACTATGGCAGAATCTTTAACTATAGTTTTGCCAAAGCCAAATAAAGATACTACATTGGTTTCAAATTACAGGCCTATTTCTTTGATTAATGTAGATGGATAACTTCTGGCTAAGTTATTGGCTTTGCGCTTGGCTAAGACTCTCCCTTATATTATCGGTATGCACCAAACGGGGTTCGTTGCTCAGAGACATTCATCAAACAACACTAGATTGGCTTTCACATGTTAAATCTAACAAAAACTATGGAAGATCCAGCTTTCTCTGTATCCTTGGATGCAGAGAAGGCCTTTGATCGTGTAGAATGGACCTTCATGTATCAAGCAATGGATTGGTTTGGTATCGGTTCCGGATTTATACAAATGATTCAAACTTTGTATAGTTCCCCTTATGCAAGATTATACATTAATAATAATTTTTCTGAACATTTTTGTCTTAGAAGGGGAGTTAGACAAGGGTGTCCGTTATCTCCTTTGCTTTTTGACATTGTATTGGAACCCTTGTTATTGGCTATTCAGCAGGCAGAGGAGATACAGGGTATTCCTTATGCAGGTCGGGAATACAAAGTCTCTGCTTATGCAGATGACATATTGCTTCATTTGAGGAATCCTGAAACCACCATTCTGCATTTACTGGATTTGACTGATTTGGAAAATTCTCTGGTTACAAAATAAACTGAAGCAAATCAGAGGTTCTTCCACTAAATGTATATTGTACAAAAGGATTATTTAATATACTAGTCTTTAAGCCCGTTATATTAACGAGTGCTAGAATAGATGTGTGTGTGTGTGTGTGTTTTTATTTCTCGCTCTCTCCTTGGCCGCTTTCTGTCTGTCTTTCTGTCTCTCTCTTTCCTCAGCTGTCCATCACCATCCCTTGCCTGCTCCTCCTGTCCAGCAGTAGCCTTTTTCCCTTCCTTTTATCTCTCCCGTGTCCAGCAGCACCCCTTCCCTGCTCCCCTGTCCAGCAGCAGCCCTTCCCCTTCATTTTATCTCCCCCCTGTCCAGCAGCAACCCTTCCCTGCTTACCCTGTCCAGCAGCAGCCCTTCTCCCTTCGTTTTACCTCCCCCCTGTCCAGCAGCACTCCTATCCTGCTCCCCATTCAGCAGCAGCTCTTCTCCCTTCATTTTACCTCACCTCTGTCCAGCAGCACCTCTTACCTGATCCCCTTGTCCAGTAGTACCCCTTCTCCTTTCCCTGCTCCCCCTGTCCAGCATCCGCTAGCCTGAGCAGCCTTGGGGCTTTTGCTAGGCCGGCCCACCTCGCATTATCAAAGTGGGCCAGCCACTCAAATGCCCCGCAACTGCTGCGTTTGCTGGTCTGGTGGTGAGAAGAGGCGTCCCGGCAGCGGCAGTGCAAGAGTCAAACTGCCATCGCCGCTTAAATCTCTGCACGCACTGCAAGCCGTCGCGAGCCACCCCATGCACTGCAAATCAAATTCGGCACGGAGGCACACATCACGGCGGCAGGGATCACGGCCTCCTAAGTGTGCAAACACGCTTAGGGTTTTATTATAGAGGATGGAAAGAGTTCAGAGTTACAGTTCTGGGTAAGCAGGTGGGAAGGGAAGGAAGGGGGAAGTGTTCAGAGATGTTTGGGGATTGCATAGAAGAAAAACTATTCATTGGTATGCTAATCTTTGTTTGTTTTGAATTTTAAAAAAGAAATAGAAGTGAATAAGAAAACAGATAAATAGGGGTGGGGTATGGGCATGGTTTGGATGGTGTATGGAGCATGGAGCAGGGCAGGGCCAGGGGGCCCCATATACCTGGAGAATTAAAAGCTTGTTTGTTTATTTATTTATTTGAATTTAAATCATACCTTTTCCAGTGCTAGCTCAAAGTGAGTTATTTCCCTGACCCTAAAGGGCTCACCAAAGGCGTCAGAACTTGTGTGTGTGTGTAGTGGGGGCCCACAGGGGTCGTGGCCTCCCCAAAAGATCTCACTGGCTCTGTAGGAGCTTGCACACACTCCCTCTCCGTGTGGCAAGGTGGTAGGTTCATGCTGGGACAGACTTGGCAGAAGAGCGCCACCCCCTTCCTGCAGTCTTTTCGCTGAAGATTTTGTTGCAGGCATGTGGTGGTCTGTTGGGGACCGGGGATGCTGGTTGCAAGCCGCAGAACTTTTCGTATGGGAACAGCGTGCGCTTCATCTCTGCCTAGCAAGCTCATTATGCATATGTTCTCCTTCTCCCAGACTGGCTGCGGGCCTCAGTCGCCTGCGAGTGCCTCTTCTACTTGGCGCAAGTGCCTCTTCCAAGCCAAGCCGCGAGGGCGGGGCCGTTTCTGGACGAAGTTTATTTTTAATTTTGAAGGTGCCACGGCGGCTCCCCTCACAATCGAGAGGACCTACTGCAGCGGCGCAAGGTGGAGAGTAGGGAGGCTTGTCTGGCGCGCATGCGCACTCTTACCGGCCATAGCCTGACAGATCAGAGCTCAGGGAACACACGGTAAGAGTGCGCATGTGCGCTTAGCATTTAATTATTATAGATTCCCTTTTCTTTGGAAGGAAGAGGGTATAAAATATTTTGGTATTTGGATAAAAAGTACATTGGAAGAAACTATGAAAGTAAATGAAAAATCCTTATTGCTAAAGGTCACAGAAATGTGTGAGCATTGGAACCAATTACATTTGTCTTGGTGGGGGAGAGTCCAAACAGTTAAGATGATGATTCTGCCTGTAGTCTGTTACCAAATGGGTTATGTTGCCAGTGTTTTTTCAGGAGTCTTTTTTACAAGAAATTAAATAGTATTCTGACAAAATTTATTTGGCTAGGGAAAGCAGCAAGAATTGCCTTAGTATCTTTACAAAAGCCAATTGTGGAGAGTGGGGTAAATTTCCCAAATTTTTATAGGTACCATCAAGCCTATAATTATGCGTCGGGGTATATATTGGATCCTCCCTGAGCTCATGGAAAATCTCCCAGACTGGTTATGGCTGGAATGGCAACTCATGTCTCCACTGTGTTTAGGTCACCTTCTAAGTATCAAGTTACCTAGATTGTATAAGGACAATATAATTTTATTAGGCACGTAGCAAACTTTAAAATCTATCAATAATTTAACACCTATTCCACGTGTCAGTCCCTCTGGCTGAACTCCAAGATTCAAATTGGCGGGTTTAAGGTCATCTGGAAACACTGGATAAAGGCAGGTATACGTACTTTGGATGATGTTATATCAGGGGGTAAGCTACTTGACTTTTCACGATTGCAACACAAATTTGGTCTTAACAAATCACAAAATTATAGATGGTTACAATTGAAACAAGTCATTCAGGAAGGATTCCCTGAATGGAAAAATCTAACTCATCAGCATAGTCTGCCGGTCTTATGTTTTCAGGTGGACTTCCTGGGACACCAGGCCGCTCAGTGGTATAAATTAATATCTGGATTTTTGAATAAGAAACCAAAGACTGGTCTGCGTAACATTTGGAGCATTGAGATAAAGCATCAAATTAGTGCGTCTCAATAGCCACAAATTTGGGCTTGGAGGATGAGATGTATGGCGTCAGTATCTATGAGACAAACTTGGTTTTTTTTTTGTTGTTGTTACATAGAGAAGTTTGGACCCCAGTTCGTTTACAGAAATTAGACAGCTCTAAGTCTAATAGATGCTGGCACTGTCATCTCGAAGTTGGGATATTAGATCATTTAATATTCTATTGTCCGTTGATACTTAGTTTTTGGAAATCCATTTGGGGCCAAGTGAATAATCTACTGGAAAATCCGGTGGCATTATCATGTTATTTGGTACTTCCATGAGAGCAAGAGTCAAATCTCTTCTAATAATTATAAATTATTGTTCATCATGACAGCAGTTGCCATACAGAAAATTATGAAAAACTGGAAAAATTGGGATCGGCTGAATTATAATTTTTGGTGGAATTCGTTATGCCAAATTTTTAAAATGGAACGGGTAATAGACATACAGCAGGGGCATTTTAAGGAATTTAAGGATGTTTGGGAGCCATTAATAAAATATTGTACAGAATGAATATTATTTTTCCCTATGTTCATACACGTCCAGGGTGGGGAGGGGGGTGAGAATACTTTATGATTTCATATGCTTAGAACAACTGTTGGATACAAGGGGGAGAGGGATATTTGTTGTGTACTAGATTTTGATGGTATATTAAGTGAAGTTGAAGTGTAAAATTATTGTATTTTATGTTGCACTTATTGAAAGTTTTAAAAATGAACAAAGAATTTAACACCAAAATTTTAAATGGCGATGCACTTTTCAACCTGTCCATACCGGAACTCCGTGGATGATGTCATCCACATGTGAGAATATGCTGCCTGCTTGTCCTGGGATAATAATAGTACTATGGTAATTGTAATGCAACTTCTTCCATACATTTTTCACACACACACACACACAATATAATCTTCATACATAATGGTAACCACAAAATGAAAAAAAATCACAAAGCACACTGTACGCAGAGAAAATGTTAATTTCTCAAACTTTGCAGATTATGTACAGATGTAACTGAATTTGACAAACAAGCTCCATCCATGGCAAGGAACTTCGTCAACAGAAGCTATTCAGCATCATGTGTTAAGAAATGTATGACGAAAGCAAAAATGAAGAATAGAGAAGATCTTCTGCACCCAACATTGTCTGTACTTTGAGATTTTCACATCTTTCTCATGACATACAGCAAGTACTAAAAAACAATTGGCACATCTTGCAGACTCTCAAGTGCTTTCAAAATATGAAACCAACCATTGCATATTCAAGATCCAGAAATCTAAAAGAAATCCTGGTTTCATCAGCTTTACCAGATCAGATGCAGATGAGCCCAAGCACAGTCGGACATGTCCCATGTGATAAATATACAGGGTCCCCTGATTAGTAAAGGGTTTAAAAAAAATTTTTTTATATATTTTTTTTGTCACAAATAAATTTTGCCTGCGTCTTGTACAGATCTGCAGTTTTGTCTTGTTAACACAGCACAACTATCACAAAATTCAAACATCCAGTGATAGGAGTGGAAGTGACTAAGAGACCACAGTGATTGCAATATCAGTTCAGTTATATATGCCATTATTTGTCCATGCAACCTATGGTATATAAGCAAAACAAAACACATGGTGAAAACGTGCATTATTGAGCACAGAAGTTGTGTAAGCAGGAATATTGAAATAGCACCTATTGTGAATCACTGGTATGAGAATAAACATAATATTGAATACATTAAATTCTTTGTATTAAGGTGTTAAAAAAAGAAATGGAGAGGAGGAGATCTGGATAGCTTCTTGCTCAAGGAAGAAAAACATTATATATTTAATTTTAGTACAATCTCACCAAATGGTTTAAATGTTGAACTTGATTTAAAAGTATTTTTATGAATCTATCTTTTTGGTCTGGACATATTTGTATGTTCCTGTATCATATTTATGTATTATTCTTATGGTTGTTTCAATTTCTGTATGCAGTTCGTTTTTTTTTTTAATATAATTCTTTATTCATTTTTCATCTTACAACAAATACATATATATTAAACATTTATCAATTAAAACATCATTGGAAATTCTATCATTAATGATATTAGTATAAAATAATTTTATCCCATCCCACCTCCCTTTCATTCTTACATTCAATCAAATGTTTCACATCAATAATCTTTCCTAGTGATATAATCATTTAATAAATTCAAATTCCCCCCTCCCATCCCTTCTACCTTAGATTGTATTTATAATGTAAAATGGCATCTACTCATTGCAATATTTTGTTAATGGCCCCCATATCTCATTAAATTTATTAAAATTCCCTTTTTGTACAGCTATTGTTCTTTCCATTTTGTAAATATGACATATTGAATTCCACCAGAAAATATAATTAAGTCTATTCCAATTTTTCCAATTACAGTGGTACCTTGGTTTAAGAGCATAATTCGTTCCAGAAGCATGCTCTTAAACCAAAACACTCGTATATCAAAGCAACTTTCCCCATAGAAGATAATGGAAACTTGAACAATTCGTTCCACCAACAACCCCCCCCCAAGGCTACCGGCGCTGCTCCATCACCCCCTCCCCCCGCTCTAAACGGCATCGCACCCCCCCCCCGAACCGGCATCACAACCCTCCCCCCCCCCCGCGAGAACAGCAAAGCACCCCCATGCTGAAAGCGGCATCCGCCCGCCCTTCCTCCCAAGCACTTGGTCCTTACCCCTTCTGCTCGTTGTAAGTGTGCAAGAGCTCCTGCCTCTTGCCTGGGCTGGGCTTTGAGCATCTGCACATGCTCAAGGCCTTCTGGCTCTCGTTCTCTCGGAGATCTCGTTCTCTCCGAGAGAACGAGAGCCAGAAGGCCTTGAGTATGCGCAGATGCTCAAGGCCCAGCCCAGGCAAGAGGCGGGAGCTCGCATTCACACTTACAACGAGCAGAAAGGGTAAGGACCAAGTGCTTGGGAGGAAGGGCGGGCGGATGCCGCTTTCAGCACGGGGGTGCTTTGCGGTTCTCACGGGGGGCATTCACGGGGGGGGGGTTGATGCCGGTTCGGGGGGTGCGATGCTGGTTAGAGCGGGGGGAGGTGCTCGTACACCAGAACATGCTCGGTTTGCGAGGCAAAAGTTTGCTGAGTGTTTTGCTCGTCTTGAAAAACACTCACAAACCGGGTTACTCGCAAACCGAGGTTCCACTGTACTTGTAATCTGTTGCATGACAACTCCTATCATAATCATTAAAAGTTTATTATTCTTTGATGAAATTTGGCTCTTTGTTCTCATTGCCATACCGAATAAAATCATATCATTGGATAATGCCACATGATTCTCCAATTAACAATTAATTTGAGGCCAAATTGATTTCCAAAAAGCCATAATAAAGGGACAATAGAATAATAAATGATCTAAAGTCCCGGCTTCAACATTACAGTGCCAGCATCTATTAGATTTAGAGGAATCTAACTTTTGTAATCGAACTGGGGTCCAAAATGCTCTATGTAACAAAAAGAACCAAGTTTGTTTCATAGATGAGGACACCGTACATCTCATCTTCCAAGACCAAATTCGTGGCCATTGAGACGCATTAATTTGATGCTTAATCTCAATGCTCCAAATATCTCTAAAACCTGTCCTTGGTTTTTTATTCATATATCCAGATATCAATTTATACCACTGTGCGGCTTGGTGTCCCAAGAAGTCTGCCTGAAAGCACAAAAATTCCAAATTATACTGATTATTAAGATTTTTCCATTCAGGGGAACCCTTCCTGAATAGCCTGCTTCAGCTGCAACCATCTAAAATTTTGTGATTTATTAAGGCCATATTTATGTTGCAACTGTGAAAAATCAAGCAGTTTACCAATTGAAATAACATCACCTAAAATCCGTATACCTGCAATAATCCAATGCTTCCAAACGACTTTAAATCCGCCAATTCAAATCTTGGAGTTTAGCCAGATCGTTTGATTTATTGACTTATGAATTGGTATAGGTATTAAATTACTAACAAAGCATAATGTTTTCCATGTATTTATTAATATTCTATTCTCTTTATATATTCTAGGCATCTTAATGCTGAGAACATGACATAAACGTAAAGGGAACATGAGTCGCCATTCCAACCATAGCCAATCTGGAGTATCTTCCATGAGCTCTGGGAGGACGCAATACATACCCTGGCGTAAAATATAGGCTTGATGATACCTATAAAAATTTGGAAAATTTACCCCACCCTCCGTAATTGGTTTCTGTAAAGATACTAAAGCAATTCTAGGCATTTTACCTAGCCAAATAAATTTTGTAAGAATACGATTTAATTCTTTATAAAAGGACCCTTGAAAAAAAACTGGTATTATACTTATTTGATAACAAACCACAGGCAATATCATCATTTTGATTGTTTGAACTCTCCCCCACCAAGAAAGATGTAAAGGATTCCACTACTCACACATTTCTGTAACCTTTGCTATCAAAAATTTTTCATTCTCTTTCATTGTGCCTTCCAGCGTATTTTTAATTCAAATTCCTAAATATTTTAGTCCATCTTCCTTCCATATAAAAGAGACAAGCCCTTTGTACAATGCACATTAAGTGGAAGAATTTTCTGATTTACTCCAATTTATCTTATATCCTGAAAATTTTCCAAATTTCTCAATCAATTCAAGCAAGTATGGAATGGTAGTTTCTGGAATTCTCAAATGAAGCAGTATATCAACTGCATAGGCAGAAACTTTATATTCCCGATCTGAATAAGGAATACCCTTTATCCCCTTAGCTTGTTGGATGGCTAACAACAAGGGTTCTAATACAATATCAAAAAGCAAAGGAGATAATGGACAGCCTTGTCTAACCTCTCTGCAAGTTAAAACGCTCTGATAAATTATTATTAATATACAATCTTGCAGCAGGGGAGCTATACAATGTTTGAATCATTTGTATAAATCCTGAACCTATGCCAAACCAATCTAATGCCTTATACATGAAAGTCCATTCCACATGATCAAAGGCTTTCTCCGCATCAAAGATACACAGAAAGCTGGATCATTCATGGCTTTTGTTAAATTTAGCATATGAAAAGCCAATCTGGTATTATTAGATGAATGTCTCTTAGCAACAAATCCAGTTTGGTGCATATCAATAATAAAAGGGAGAGCTTTGGCTAAATGTAAAGCCAATATTTTAGCCAAAAGTTTTCCATCTACATTGATTAACGAAATAGGCTTGTTAGTTTGAAACCAAAGTGGGATCTTTATTCGGCTTTGGTAAAACTATAGTTAATGATTCTGCCCTAGTACCTGTAATGCAACCCTTAGTTAGTCGAGACTGATATAAATGTAACAAATGAGGTAATAGGGTAATTTGGAATGTTTTATAAAACTCAACTGTGAAACCGTCACCACCTGGAGCGGATCCAACTCTAAGAGATTTCAACGCTGTTTCTAATTCCTTTAATGATATAGGCTCTTCTAAACTTTTTTTTATATGTTCAGGAATTTTTGGCCCTTCAATAAGATTCAAAAATTCTAATCCATCGTTTTTTCTACTTTCATAAGGCTCAGAAGAATATAGGTCTTTATAAAAATTTAGACATTGACTTAAAATATTTCCAATTTGAGTATGTGTATCACCTTTCTCGTCCCTTATTGCCACAATTTTTGTTCTTCTTTTCTTTGCATTAAGATAATTTGCCAATAAACTTCCCGCCTTATTTGAGCTTCCATAATACAGAGTTTGTTGGGAAAACATGTCTTTCCTTATGTATGCAGTTCTTTTTAATATGGCTACACGAGCATTTTTTAATCAGTTTAGCATGTAGTCTTATTCTTTACATTATATATCATTTGCTTATTATATCAGGCATTGAGATTGCCGATTCATATTCTTTTCTTCACTACACTTTGAACTGCATATCATATTAGTTTTAATTTTGGTTTTCAAGATTTTATTATCTTACTAGTCTTTAAGCCCGTTACATTAACGGGTGCTAGAATATGTGTGTGTGTGTATTTCTTTCTTTCTCTCTCTCTCTCCTTAGCCTGTTTCTGTATTTCTTTCTTTCTTTTTCCTTGGTTGTCCACCACGCAGTACCTGTTTCCTGCTCCCCCTGTCCAGCATTAGTCCTCCGTTCCTTCCCCCCCCATCCATCAGCACCTCTTCCCCTGGTCCAGCAGTACCTCTTTTCTGTTTCCCCTGTCCAGCACTCCCTTCCTTTTTTTGCCTCCCCCCCCCCCCGTCCATCAGCACCTCTTCCCCTGTCCAGCAGTACCTATTTTCTGTTTCCCCTGTCCAGCAGTAGGCCTCCCTTCCTTTTTTTTGCCCCCCCCCACCCGTCCATTAGCACCTCTTCCCCTGTCCAGCAGTATCTATTTTCTGTTTCCCCTGTCCAGCAGTAGGCCTCCCTTCCTTTTTTTGCCCCCCCCCTCCATCAGCACCTCTTCCCCTGTCCAGCAGTACCTCTTTTCTGTTTCCCCTGTCCAGCAGTAGACCTCCCTTCCTTTTTTGCCCCCCCTCCATCAGCACCTCTTCCCCTGTCCAGCAGTACCTCTTTTCTGTTTCCCCTGTCCAGCAGTAGGCTTCCCTTCCTTTTTTTGCCCCCCCCCTCCATCAGCACCTCTTCCCCTGTCCAGCAGTACCTCTTTTCTGTTTCCCCTGTCCAGCAGTAGGCCTCCCTTCCCTTTTTTTTGCCCCTCCCCCGGTCCATCAGCACTTCTTCCCATGCCGACATCTGCCTAAAGCCGCCGCGGCCTGCAGGCATCGACAGCCTCTGCGGCCTGCTCCCACTCCCTCCTCGCCGTTGCTTGCCGTGCCGTCACTTGCCGTGCCGTCCTCCCCCTCCCCCCCGGGAAGCTTCGTTTCGGCTTCGGCAGCCTTCTGTCTGCGGGCCGCCCACCCGTGTTTCAATTGAAAGCCGCCGACTTACCTTAAATTAAGAGGGAGCTGCTTAAAGGCTAATGGCTCCCTTTTTTTTTTTTCTTCAAACCCGTCGTCACGGCTCCGTGCACAGTGAGAGTCGGGGGTGAGGAAGGCCGCCGCAACCTCGCGGCTACCCCCAGCTGTGTAACTTTTTTTTTTTAGTTGAAAGCCGCCGCTGCAGCTCCTCTCTCGATCCTGGTGTGGTTCGATAGAGGAGCCATGGCGGCGGCTTGAGCATAAGCGCGAGAGAGCCGTGGGCGCGCATGCGCACTCGTGTTTCCGCGATGGATCAGGGAACACGACTTTTGAGTGCGCATGCGCGGCCTAGCATTTTATTATATTAGATTACAATAAGTGACATTTTTATCCTTCTATAGTAATCATAATAGATAAATTTGTTGAGGTGGTTATCTTTTCAAAAAAAGTGTTTAACCACATTGCATATATTAATTATGCAATTATCCTTCCATAGTAATCAAAACTGATAAAATCTTTTGAGTGATTATTTATATACAGTCACAACCACCCTCCAGCCGCAGCTCATTTGAGTGGCATGTGACAGGGGTTAGCATGCGCCTCTAGGAGTCACACAGGTTTTAGGAGACTGAGTACTGGTGTTTAACCATTAAGACACCACACACCATCTGTAACTGAAATATGAACTATACTTTATTATAATTCAGTTCAAAAAGGTATCTGGTTTTCCCCAGCCTCAAAAGAAAGTCCAAAAAGAACAATTCAAAAGACAGAAATCAGAATACAGTTCACAGTGTCAGAATGCTCCCCAATCAAAGGAAATTTCAGCATCAGTTCATACTTGCAACAAACAAAAGAAAAAACTTTTGGAAACAGTTCCTGGGTTTCTCTGTGCCTCAGAGTCCCTTCAGGTTCTTATTCAGGTGTTCTTTAAGCTACATGTAGGGCAGACAGTAAGTGCACACAGGTAGAATCTTTGCAAAAGAATTCTGTTCTCACCCTGAGTTCAAACATATATATCTCAGTGAGTTAGAGAGCAGGAAAGAAAACAAAAAAAAACAACTTATTTTCAGAGCTGTGCTGGGCTAATCAACAGCTCCTATGCTTCTGCACTAGCCAGTCTCTTACACAATCCCAGAGAAAAAAAAACCCACAAGACAAATAAAACTTTCAATGGTTCCTCCTAGAACCTGGGTATTACACAATACTGTGTAGTAAAGAGTTCCTTATTGCAAAAGAAAAAAAACTTAAAGTCTCTAGCACTGATCATCAGCAAGAGGCAAAACCACTCCACTTTTAAACACGGTCAGCATTTCATAATACTCACACTTGCCTTAGTTCAAACAGCCCTCTATTGCTTGTTGGTCTGCATTTGCTTCTCTTAGGTTTGTGGCTTATGGCAAATCTCCTGTTGCCTGACCCTCAGTCTTGGCTTCTCCCTGGCCATGACCGTTCTCTTTTCCTGTCCTAGGACACCTCCTCCTCTCTTAGAAATGCAGTTAGCATTTAATAGGAAAGTGCCCCACCCCCAACCACCAGGTGAAGGAGTTCTAGGCACTCTGCAGTAGTGCTGCCCGATTCGCGATTCGAATCGATTTGTTTTTGTAAAAAAAATCAAACTCACCGATTCATCGGCCCCTTTGCTAGAGACCCGTTCGGGCTTTCCATTTGCCACCGGAATCCTTCCATCTAATGTAACTTCCAGTTTTGCAAAACCGGAAGTTACATCAGAAGCAAGGACTCCGGTGGCAAAGGGAAAGCCAAGTGGACCTCTGCATGCAGAACGGCGGCAACAAGGTGATTTTTAATTGGTTGGCTGGCATCAGATGCTCGCGCCTCATCTTTCCGCATGCACGCTCATGCTTCCCCCGGAGCCCGGCAAATACCCCCGATCCACCACCTGCATGCATGCGCTGCTCTCCTGGGTCCTGCCAGCGGCTAGCCTTTCGTCAGCCACATGACGGCCAGAGCCCTGCACACCTGCGAGCTTTGGATGACGTAGTGGCGCATGGGAGCTCCCGAGAAGCAGTGCAAGCGCATTGAAAGTGCTACAATGCGGAGACGCTTCGCACTCAGCTTTTTCAAGGCCACATCTTCTGCAGCTCACGAAAAAAGTGTTTGTCCACTGTGCAAAGTGCCCAGAGCTCTTGGTAGGTGCCACAATGCATGAGTGTTGCCCTCTGCCAGATAAATACTGGGCTTCTGTGTTGGGAATCAGAGCTGGGAGAGAGGGGAGATAGACTTGGTGGACTGGAGGAGAGATGGGGGGAAGATGGATGGAGGAGGAAGGGGGGAGATTGACTTGGGGGAGATCATGGAGAAGGGGAATGGACTTGGGGGATAGAGAGATGAACTTGGGGGAGAGGGAGAGGGGAGATGAGGGAAGGGATAGAAGAAATAATGGATCTAAAAACAGGAGAGGGAGAGAGATGGTGGATAATGGGATTTAGGGAGGAAAGGAACATAAAGGGAGAGAAGTTGTACACAAGGGATGATGCGGGGGAGGGGGTAGAGATACTGGATAGGAGGGTAGTTGGGAAGAGAAAGGGAGAGCTGGTGGAACCTGGGGTGGTGGGGAAGGAGGAAGAGATGCTGGATGACAGGGTAGTTGAGAAAAGGTGGATCTGGGGATAGAGACAAAAAAAGTAAAGATGCCAGACCTCCAGGGGAGGGAATGGAAACAGAAGGGGAAGACAGAGATAGAAGATGGATGGTTAGCACAAAGAAAGAAGGAGACTTTGGCAAGCAATTTATTAGAAGACAACCAGAGCATGGGACCAACAAGATCTAAATAATAACCAGACAACAAAAGGTAGAAAAAATAATTTTATTTTTCGTTTTGTGATTACAATATGTCAGATTTGAAATGTGTATCCTGCCAGAGGTGATGTTAGACTGTGAACGTGAGCTAGGATTTAACAGAAAGAGGAAAAGTCTTTTTTGTTTATTTTGTTTACACCACAGCGCCAGTGAAGAGGCAAAAGGGATGAAGAGGCTATAAAATAAACCCATCAGGATGCTTGAAAAACACCCATTTGGGCAGGACAATCGAATTGAATCGAAAAATTGATTCAATAGGCTGAATAATCGAATTAAAATATTTTTTCCTGAATCGGGCAGCACTAGTCTGCAGCTGCCTGCTTCCTGATTAAAACTATTTACTTTCAGTTCAATGTGAATTGAACTTCAGACCCATCTGCCCTCTTGCTCCCTCTGGTGCTTCTGGAAAAAACAACACCAGTTTCAGGATTTTCTGTTTTTCTCAAAGCTGGAATGTCTCTAACAGCCTCAACCGGCTACCTTAGGGACACTCATTACATTACATTACGGATTTCTATTCCGCCTATACCTTGCAGTTCAAGGCGGATTACAAAAGATTTGACTGGACATTTTCCAGTGAAGATACACTTTTTTTTTTTTTTTTTTTCCAACATTGTGTGGTATGCATACTCTGCATACCACACAATAGCCATTACCCAAACCACATCTAATATAAGAACATAAGAAGTTGCCTCCGCTGAGGCAGACCAGAGGTCCATCTCGCCCAGCGGTCCGCTCCCGCGGTGGCCCATCAGGCCCATTGCCTGAGCAATGGTCTCAGACTATCCCTATAACCTACCGCTACTCTTATCTGTACCCCTCAATTCCTTTATCCTCTAGGAACCTATCCAAACCTTCTTTGAAGCCTTGTAACATGCTCCGGCCTATCACAGCCTCCGGAAGCGCGTTCCATGTGTCCACCACCCTCTGGGTGAAAAAGAACTTTCTAGCATTTGTTTTAAACCTGTCTCCTTTCAATTTTTCCGAGTGCCCCCTTGTACTTGTGGTTCCCCATAATCTGAAAAATCTGTCCCTGTCTACTTTTTCTATACCCTTCAGGATCTTGAAGGTTTCTATCATGTCTCCTCTAAGTCTCCGCTTTTCCAGGGAGAACAGCCCCAGCTTTTTTAGTCTGTCAGTATATGAGAGGTTTTCCATACCTCTTATCAGTTTAGTTGCTCTTCTCTGGACTCCCTCAAGTACCGCCATGTCCTTTTTGAGGTACGGTGACCAATACTGGACACAGTACTCCAGATGCGGTCGCACCATTGCACGATACAGTGGCAGGATGACCTCCTTTGTCCTGGTCGTGATACCCTTCTTAATGATACCCAACATCTTGTTTGCTTTTCTTGAGGCTGTGGCGCACTGTGCCGACGCCTTCAAAGACGTGTCCACCATCACTCCCAGGTCTCTTTCAAGGTTACTTACCCCTAGCAGTGATCCTCCCATTTTGTAGCTGAACATCGGGTTCTTTTTCCCTATATGCATGACCTTGCATTTCCCTACGTTAAAGTTCATTTGCCATTTTTTGGCCCATTCTTCTAGCGTCGTTAGGTCCCTTTGCAGATCTTCGCAGTCTTCCATGGTTTCAACCCTGCAGTAGAGTTTGGTGTCATCCGCAAATTTAATAACTTCGCAATTTGTTCCCGCCTCCAGGTCATTAATAAATATATTAAACAGGAGCGGTCCCAGCACCGACCCCTGCGGAACTCCGCTCGTGACCCCATGCCAGTCTGAGTAATGGCCCTTCACTCCAACCCTCTGTTTTCTGTCTGCCAGCCAGTTTTTGATCCATCGGTGGACCTCCCCTTGCACCCCGTGTCTCCACAGCTTTTTAAGCAGTCTTTCGTGCGGTACCTTGTCAAAGGCTTTTTGAAAGTCAAGGTAAATGATGTCAATGGATTCCCCTTTATCCACCTGTCTGTTTACCCCCTCAAAGAAGTACAATAAGTTTGTGAGGCATGACCTACCCTTGCAGAAGCCGTGCTGGCTCGACTTTAGCTGTCCATTGTTTTCTATGTGTTCACAGATACTGTCCTTAATCAATGCTTCCATCATTTTTCCCGGGACCGAGGTCAAGCTCACTGGCCTGTAGTTCCCCGGGTCCCCCCTTGAGCCCTTCTTGAAGATGGGTGTGACATTTGCAATTTTCCAATCCTCCGGGATCTCTCCAGTTTTTAAGGATAGGTTACATATTTGGCGAAGTGGCTCTGCTATTACGTTCCTTAGTTCCTTGAGTACCCTTGGGTGAATGCCGTCCGGACCTGGCGATTTGTCGCTCTTTAGTCTGTCTATCTGCCTGAGGACATCCTCTTGGCTTACCTCTAGTTGGACCAGCTTTTCATCCCGATCCCCATTTACGATGTCCTCCGGTTCCGGAATATTGGATGTGTCCTCCCTCGTGAAGACTGACGTGAAGAACTTATTTAACCTGTCTGCTATCTCTTTTTCCTCCTTTACCACTCCTTTTTTGTCTCCATCATCCAATGGCCCCACTTCTTCCCTTGCCGATTGCTTCCCCTTCACATATCTGAAGAACGATTTGAAGTTTCTTGCTTCCCCCGCCAGTCTCTCCTCATATTCACTTTTAGCTTTTCTAACCACACGGTGACACTCCCTTTGGTGTTCTTTGTGCTCCTTTTGGTTGTCTTTTGTTTGGTTCTTTTTCCATTTTTTGAACGATGCTTTCTTGTCACTTATCGCCTTTTTCACCGCAGTTGTTATCCACGCTGGGTTTTTTGTTTGGTTTTTTTTGCACCCCTTCCTGAATCTGGGGATGTACAGGTTCTGTGCCTCTTGCACCGTGCCCTTGAGTAGGGACCAGGCTTTTTCTACAGACTCCATCTTCCTTGCATTACCGTTGAGTTTCTTTCCCACCAATTTCCTCTAGTCCACTTCAGGACACAGTCTTAGTGGATTTTTTTGCCAAGCAAGATACTGTCTGCCAGGGACTTGCTTGTCCAACCGCTGTAGTAGAGTCATCTACGGGAGTTGTATAGGCAAGTCCCCACAGCCCAGATCCTTCAGTGTCATCCAGGCATCAGCTACCACATCAACTTTTCATGAATTTCCATTCACCAACATCCAGATACCAAAAGGAAACAGCCACCGGTAGCAATGTCCCTCTGATCACAGAATTTGTGTCACTTCCCTGAAGGCCTATCTCTTTTGCAAAGTCACTAAAGCCAGGTCCTGGTACACTCCCACTGAAACTGCAGGTTATGCAACACAACTTGCAAAATTCACTCTAAGTAAATAATCTCCAAAACAGGCTATAATGTCATGAGGGTCCACAGATCAACTGGGACCTAGACTTCTATATGCAAGCAGCAGAAGTTGGTTCTGCAGAATCTTTTGTGCCCAGCAACTGGCTGCAGAAATCCTACATGACCTGTTTATAGTCTTTATTTCAGTCAGTTTCTGGAATTTCCTTAAATCTCAGGTTGGTGCGCCTGGATCTATTTTCTAGATTCTCTATTTGTGCTTGCAAGACTGCCAAACTGGATGCCATCAGCTCTGCCACAGCTTTAGTTCCTGCCAGTTCTGTGGCAATGTAAGACATGTGCTTTTCTGAAGCGGCAACGCAGCCTCCCAAGTCTCCAACCTCCACTCAAAGTTCCACCAAAGCCGCTTACACATCATCCCTTACATTTACCATCTTTTCTTTCAATTTGCAGAAACAGGACTCCATAGTTTTCTGCAAAGGAGAGTCTCCATCTAAGGAAGAGTTGTTGAATTCGTATACGGTGATGCCACAGGTTACCACAACATCTTGTTTTTCTCTGGTGGTGATCCGGGAGAGGCTAATAAGAACTGCCATCTCTGGATCAGACCTTTGGTCCATCAAGTCCGGCGATCCGCAAACGCGGAGGCCCAGCCAGGTGTACACCTGGCGTAATTTTGGTAACCCATATCCCTCTATGCCTCTCGTAAGGAGATGTGCATCTAGTTTGCTTTTAAATCCTAGAACGGTGGATTCCGCAATAACCTCCTCTGGGAGAGCATTCCAGGTGTCCACCACTCGTTGCGTGAAGCAGAACTTCCTGATATTTGTCCTGGACTTGTCCCCCCTTAGCTTCATTCCATGTCCTCTTGTCCGTGTCACATTGGACATTGTAAATATTTTTTTTTCCTGCTCTATTTAGTCAATTCCTTTCAGTATTTTGAAAGTCTCGATCATATCTCCATTTTTTCTCACTCGCTGTTCCATTGTATCTGTATTTATCGAGTTTCTTGCAGCTCGCCATTCAATTATCAAGCTCTAGCCTTCCACATGGATATCAATACTGCTCGTGGGAAGCACTTTTATCGCTCGTTTGCTCAAGTTCTGATGAAGCTCAAGAATTATGCTGTCATTCTTAAAGTCATGTTCACTCAGGAATCTCTTCTCGAAATCAGCTACATAGAGGTTGGTGATGTGCGGCACCATGGATGCACCCATGGCTGTTCCCTTAATTTGTAAGTAGAATTGATCTTCGAAACAGAAATAGTTCTCTGTAAGTGCTATGTAACTACATAAATAGGACCAAAGGAATTCCAGCTAGATGTTAATGTTTTTGGTCTTATCCATGTTGCAATATCTTTTTACATGGTGAATCTTTAATCTAATTGTTCAAGATATTACTGCTTTGTTTAATTTTTTATCAGATCATTTGTTTGGATTTTAAGCTTTATTACATAGTTGTTCACATGTTCGTGTCCATGGCTTTTAATTGTTTCTAATTGCTCTAAGTTATGTTGCATTTATCACTTCTTATACTTACAACCATTCTTATGTTTCTATACACGTTTCCAATTGTAATATACTAGTTTTGAGAACATCTGACTTACTTTTAGCTGGATGCTAATATGTCCTTTGGTCCTATTTATGTAGTTACATCTTTCTATATGGTGTATTTTAATACAATTGCTTGATATATTATTGTTTAGTTTAATTTCTTATCAGATCTATTCAATTTTTAGTTCTATCCAGTGGCTTTTAATTGTTTTTATGTGTTTATAATTGTTCTCCATTATGTGTTTTAGTGCTTCTTATTGATTTTTACTTTTCGTTTCATAACAAGTTACTTTGTATTCATTTATATTTTGAAAAGTATATTTTAATTATGCTATGTATTTTGATTTACAATTTATCTATAGTTTGTAATTATGAAACAGGTTTCTAATACACAACTGTGTAATTGATCCATTGCTTTCAAATTTGACTGGAGATATTAACTCTTGTCTCTAGACTTCAAGAATGGGCTTTCTCAGTCCGTATGAAATTGAATGCTTCTAAAACCAGACTGCTATGGTTTGGTCCCTTACTACATAATCTACTTCAGGTTATAGCATTGAAATCAAGAGACTCCTTAACAATTGAATTTTTATCTAGAATCTTTGGTTTTATTTTAGATTCTTCTTTAAATAATCAAATTAACAATTTATCTACAAAGTGCTATTTTAGTTTACGGATGTTGAGGAGAGTTTGAGGTTTTTTTCATCAAAATCATTTTGCGGTTTTGGTTCAAGCGATTATTTTGGCACATGTGGATTATGTAAATTCCCTGTATATCAGATTAACCAAATTTAATCTGAAGAGGCTACAATTTATTCAGAACACTGTGGCCAAATTAATTTTTGGAAGACATAAATATGATCATGCCTCTCCATTGTTGAGGTTACTTCATTGGCTTCCTATTTACTGGCAAATTCAATTTAAATGTGCCAATGTAATTTTTTTAAAATTTTACATAGAATTTTTTCACCTTTATTACCTCTATCATTTAACTCTCTTCAGTTTCACACTACCAGGAATACACAAATTTAAATTGCTTTCCCCTTCTGTTAAAGGGATTAAAACCCTAAGTAAATTCTCACATTTCTTAGCCTATTCCTTAGTAAAAGTTTGGAACGATCTTCCCTCGATTATCAGAACGTCATTATCTCTATCACTTTTTAGGAAAATCAGAAAACTTATCTCTTTCAGAGATTCTTAACTGAGGACTGATCTAATTTATTGAAAAATTTTCTATTACCTTCATTATTGTTTTATATTATATTCTTTTAAACTTTGTTAACCGGCTCAAGTCCTTGCTAGAATGATCCAGTATATAAGATGGAAATTAGATTAAACAACTGGAAACAAATATAATTATTCAAGAGGAAAAGACCTCAAATACCTGCACCACTGTCAGGGCAAAATGTTTATTAATCCTACAGACAATAGGAAGTATTACATCAAACATTTTTTGACTTGCAGTTCTGATTATATCATTTATGTCATACAATGCCCATGTGCGTAAACTATCCACCCGTTTAAAATCTAGATAAGTGAACATAAATCCAATCTTAAGTTAAAGAAAATCAGTGCCCCTTTAGATGAGCACTGTCTAGAATTCAATCACGAGTTTAAAGACATAACATGTCTGTGCATTGACAAAGAGCCTAGACATGAGAGAGGAGGTAATCGTCAGAAGCCCCATGGATCTTCAGGTTGAATTCATTGAAACCACACAGGCTCAATAGCTCCATTGGCTGGCATTCTTTTTTCTGAAATGTTTAACCACTCCCCTTGAGTTTGACAAATCTAAATTTAATTGGACTGTGAGTTGGATGACATCATTAAGTTTTGATTACTAAAGCGCATGTGCAGCGTTCAACTAGTTGCCGGCGCCATTTTTTTGTCATGCGATTGCAGTAAAGCTAAATGCAGCGAGTACTACAGTTGACTCCACTTAAGTGCAAGGCCTCCAGACCGGCCTGCGATGTGTGCTTAAACGGAGTGTGCGCTTAATTGAAGTACCACTTTTTAGTCATGAAAAATCACAGTACGCGTTAGTCAAATGCAATAAAACTTTTAATCATAAAAAAAACTACACGTAAAACAATTCTACACGGTTCAGTTTTAGAATCAGCACTGTTCCGTCTAATGCAATACACTATAAACCTTTTTTTAAACCAACATTCTATTGAAATAATCAGTCATTGTTTTCTGTATGCAGATTGCACAATTCAGACTGTATATCTGACTACTGATGCTGTAAAACTGTCCATAGTCGTGACAGCCATTTATCTCCAGATAACAACACAGCGTGTGTACGGACTTCGGCGCGTCTGAGAAGGAAACAATCTCTGCAGGTGTTTCATTAGTCGTGATAACTACAGTAGTATCCCCGTCATCATCAGACTCTTGGTTGTCTGTAGTGTCCTTTTATGACTGTACAGATATTGGAATTAGTGCTGTCAGATGATGTGGACACATCGTTGTGGCGAGAGTCCAACTGGGAGTTCAATGGACGAAGTGTCTGCTTCAGTTGTCTCATCAGATGCGTGAATGAAGCTCACCTGTCAATAGCAATTTGAAATCGTTGATGAGGCTCGACTGCACGCCTCCCGTACCATGTGAAGAAAGTCGAGCACTGTCATTTTTTTTACCAGCTCAGCAGCTCGAATCTGTGCTTGAATCAATTACTGCCATTACATATCGTAGGATGAACGACCTCTAATGATGTTTGAAGTTGGCGATTATCCCCATGTCCATCAGTTGGATCAATGAGATCGTGTTTGGTGGCAGAAACATGAGTTTGATGTTGGTTAGTCTTACGCCATTGCTGTATGCTGCAGAGTTATCAAACAGCAATATAATGCATCTCCTATGCCTTCTCATCAGATTGTCAAGCTTCTGCAAACATTCAATCCACAGTGTTGCAGTCATCCATGCATTTTGTTGCTTTCATATTCAACAGGCAGGTGTTTAATATTTTTGAAGCATCGAGGATTTCAATTCTTCCCAATCACCAGTGGCTCAAGCTTTTCACTACCATTCATATTGCAACTGAGCAGCAATGTCAATCGTTCCTTTGGCACCTTGAAGCCAACAGTTTTGAAGCGTTTGAAAGCCAATGTTCCGTCAGGGATGGCACGCCAGTACAGGCCCATCTCATCAGTGTTGAAAATGTCGCATGGTTCATATCCACCAATGACTGATGGCAACACTTCCATGACCCATCTTTCTGCACCAAACTCATCCGCGTCTTATTTTTTGCCATGCTGCTTCTTAAATTTTACGCTGTTATGAATTTTCCACCTATCTAGCCATCCGTTTGTTGCTTTTAAGTCTTTTTTTTTTGTGAATCTGAGAAATCTGGCTAGGATGAACACTGTAATGTTTTGCAATAGAGACCTGACTCTCCCTTTGGTCAAGTCTCTTTAAGACATTGACATGTTCAGCCAAAGGCAATGACTTTTGTCCAGTGTGGTGGACACGTTCAGCCAGAGACAATGACTTTTGACCAGCCAGAGACAAAGGTTTTTCTCCACGAGATGCCATGGTGCAGTTTCGAAAGTTTGAACACCTGGCCAGGCCTAGATTGCTGATCCGAAACACGTGGCTCATCAATGTAAGAACGTGATTGCTTTTAACCGGAGTGAATGTAATGTGAACGCATAGAGGTGGGACCTATAACATCATTGCGCATAAGCTTATCAGAATTGCAATTATCCGGAGTTTACGTCCATTGATTTTAATGTAAAAAAAACCGGGACCATGGTGGTAAGCTGCAGATAACTGAAGCGTGCGCTTAACCGATGTATACTTAGGTAGAATCAACTCTACTTCTTTTAAATGTCTAACAACTGAAGGCTTTAAATTTTTGTGGTTATCGATTGCACCTTTCTTGTTTGTAGTTTTCAAAAAGACCCTCGAAGCCAGGAGAGCTGGCGAAACATGTCCCATTAGGCAGTGATTGTAACTTTTCACAAGCACCTGAGATAAGTGCATTTTGATTTATTTTTTGCTGATTTCTTTGATATTTAAATAGTGCATAAGTGGTTCAAACGTCTTGTGATCAGCAAATGAGGGTCTTTTTTTTTAGACCTATGAAAAAAAGTCTGAACCTGCAGTGTCCACTTATTGAATTATTATTCTACAGTGGTGCAGGTATCTGAGGTCTTTTCCTCTCAAAGAATTATATTTGTTTCCAGTTGTGTATTAGAAACCTGTTTTTTGTTTTGTGCAAGCAATAGTAGAGGTTTTCTACCCATTAAAATTTAACTTTTTACTTGTATGTAATATTTTGTTTATACATGGTCCCATAAATTCTTGATAAAGGCACAGACGCTGCCTCTGTGGAATATCTACAAATAAAGTGATTTTTTTGAACTATACACCCTTGGCTGACTACTTAACATCTTATCCTCATGACTCCTTTGTTGTGTGTTCTTCTCTCGTCATTAAGGCCTGTTCTTAGCTTCCAATTCAGTGAATCACTTATTCCATCACCCATACAAAACATATAAGTGTTCACGTATACTCACGATGGCGGTCATAACCCTTTTATTATTATTATTATTCCATCCCTTTAATCACCATTTGTTGTACTCACCATTTGGCACATATATTTCATCTGTTTCTCGGACAGTTTGCATACACATATTTTCCTATATTTCACCATAGGACCCCTAAGGAAGAAGTGTTTTTCGAAACACGGACCATGTCGGGTCCCAATTTCTAACTAATGTGAACCATTCTTTGGAAAACAATATTTTATTGTCTACAATAAAGCTCCTGAACCTTGTACATCATCTCTGCAGTCCTTCTTTTGATTTTGCTGTTTGACTTCTACTGCAGACTTTGTTGGAATTCTTTGTTTTAACTTTACTTAATAGCACCTGCACAGATGCACATTAGTGCATTATTTTCAAATTAAATCTTTCCCTCTGAAAACTGATGTCAAGTCTACAGGTGAAGTCTTGTGCACACAAAATTACCCCTTTAAAGTAAAGTTTAGAAAACACAATAAGTCCAATATGGCATCCAGGAGTAAACAGATTCCAATTTAAACAAGGTAGCCTACTGAAGGAAAGAGCTTTGCATACTTCCTTCTATAGAGCTGCATCACTGACAACAAAAAAGAAAGTTAATTTTTATCTATTTCAGGAGGCTTTATTGTTTCTCCCATTAATTACCACCAGAGTTGCAAGATGATTAGGGTAAGATTAAAGGAAGGAAATAAAACTCTGGATTCAATGTGATGATAGGAGCTCTTCATGGGGCTGGTAGTCTATTACACTCCCTAAGTCAAAACCCATTGGGGACTGTTCTAAAACAGTCTGATTTGTTTCTGGTAGTCAATAGTTGCTTATATACCATATACCATAGCACCAAGCAACTTGAGGCTGGTTGACATGAGGCTACAATTGCACAGACTCTAGAGCAATGTATCACAAACTGAGTGCCGCCTGAGATTCCAGGTATGTCGCAAGACACCATGGAGGAGGAGGGGCGCTGGCGGTGAGAGGCACATCCTATAGGCAAGTTAGAGGGTGACGGCGCCTCTCCGTGCCTCTTTCCTTCCAGCACCCACCAATGGCAGCTCAGGGCCCCTTCTGGAGGGCCTTCACGAATGCACAGATGTCAAAGTGATGACATCACCATCACATTGATGTCCGTGTAGTTTCCAGATGCCCTGGAGCTGCGGCCACCAGTTTAGTATGCCGCGGCTTCACAAAGTTTGCGAGTCACTGCTCTAGAGGCTGTCTCCTGCTTGATACAAACAAAATGCTGAAACTGAGGCCACCGTTTATACCACCCTGTAGTACAAGCTGGCAAAGGCCTTCATTTCCTAAGAAAGTTTGTAAATAAGATTGTAATAGGACACCTTCTTACCAGCTGCATGTCCTGGGCCTGCTGATGGATTGGAAGCTGTATTGCACAGGCATTTGGTGGGCTAACCAGAGGCTGCAGTGAAACATTCAGTAGAGAAGCTGGTTGGTTCAGCGGCTCCAACACGGGGCTTTGGAATGTGACATCCTGCTGCAGCAATGCATCTGTTGGTGCCTGAACCACAGGCTGCGCCCACTGCTGTTGAGACACAAATGGAAGTGGCAGCTGCAAAGGGAAGCAGCCTGGATTCTCCACTGCCTGTACAGGAGGCTGCTGGTGAAGCAGTGCTATACTTTGGGGCAAGCTGTTCTGCTCCGAGGGAGGATCTTGCATTAAAGAGGGTTGCTCCATAGACAAGAGCTTTAACTGATCTGGCACAGGAGATGTCATTGTTACCATAGGTGGAACAGACTTTGGCATGGGAAGGAGGATAGGCTGCTGCCAATGTGCTGTGAGTGGCTGGTTATGCACAACCTGCAATGGGACATGTTGGCCCAGTGTCTCTTGTGATGGCAACTGTTGGTCCAGCTGTGCTAAATAAGCCTGGCAAGATGACTGCTGCTGTTGCTGTGGACCTACACTCTGCACTGAAAGGGGCAGTTGCTGTCCCACAACCTGGCCACCCTGCTGTGATTCAGTAGCCGATTGCACTGCATATACCTGCTGCTCCACAAATGTCTGTAGACTAGCATAGGCTTGTTTCCCTAAAGATGGAGCTAGGAATGCTTGCTGATCTGTATAGCTAGGTTTGTGTTCTTGTGTTTGTATAACACAAGTTTGTTGCTCTACAGGTTGTAGAATATAAGACTGATGCTCTGAAAGCTGTTGCTCTGGAGGATGCATAACATAAGCTTGCTGTTCCAGAGGTCTCTGTACAGAGGGCTGCATAACATAAGTCTGCTGCTCTACAGGCTGTATGATATAAGCCTGCTGTTCCAGAGGCTGTTGTATAGGAGGCTGTACAACATAAGCTTGATGCACTTGAGGCTGTATATACATCTGCTCTTCTGGAGGTTGCTGTGCAGGAGACTGCATATAACTGTGCTCTGGATGTTGTATGGCATAAGTCTGTTGCTCTGGAGACTGTTGCAAAGGAGGCTGCACGGCATAAGTCTGTTGCTCTGGAGGCTGTACAGCATGATGTTGTTGCTCTGGAAGCTGTACAACATGACGCTGTTGCTCTGGAGGCTGTACAACATGACGCTGTTGCTCTGGAGGCTGTACAACATGACGCTGTTGCTCTGGAGGCTGTACAACATGACGCTGTTGCTCTGGAGGCTGTTGTACAGGAGGCTTCATGACACAAGTTGGTTGGTCTGGAGGTTGTTGTCCAGGAAGCTGCATGGCATAATTCAGTTGATCTGGAGGCTGTTGTATAGCAGATTGTATGACATAAGCCTGTTGTTCCAAAGACTGTTGTACAGGAGGTTGCAAGGCATAAGCCTGTTCCAGATGTTGCTCTGGAAGCTGTACTGTATATGCCTTCTCTTCTGGCAGTTGCATGGTGCAGGACTGTTGTTCTGAAGGCACCTGTTGTAAGACATAGGCCTTCTGCTCTAAAAGATGTGGTATAGGAGGCTGAATGGTGTAAGCCTTTTGCTCTGGAGGAAGTAGCACACTTGGATGGCTTTGCACAGATTCTTGCACGAGTGCTTTTTGCTGGCTGTCTTTCTGGGACTGTTCTGCTGTAGTGGCCTGCAGAATTAGTTGTTGTTGTGGTAGTGGAGTCTGATAACAGGAGTGATATGCTGAACACTGCTGCGGTTCTACAGACTGCTGCATTTGCTGGAGTGTTGCAGACTGAAGCTTAGAGTCTGGATGATTCAGAATATGCTGCTGCATAGCAAGGGCAGTTGGCAGTGACTGTGCTCCGCTTACCATGCTGCTGGGATATGGGGAAGATATTGATAGGTGAGGAAAGTTCATAAAGCTGTAGCTCTGCTCCCCATCTGCTGCGCTAGAAGGAGGTGGAACAGAAGGAATGGTACTGGGGTCTATCTGCAGATTGACAGCAGAGTGCTGGGCTATTGACATCTGAGGAGAAACAGCTGCTAGCACAGGCTGTGCTATCCCTAGATTGGATGAGTCGAAAGTCACCATCTGGGCCACCATCTGTCCATCAGATCCAAACGACTGCTTAGTATCAAGATGCTAATGCAAACAAACAAAAAAGGAACAACAAAGAAGGGCTTATGCAGATGATCAATTAAGCATCATATGATCTTTACTTATCCATAAGACTCCCATTATGATAGATAATCTGAATAAGTCACCCCTCTATCTTTCAGGACCCCCTTACCAATACTACCTTCATCTCCATTTTAACAAAATACTGAAAGAAAGATAGATGCTAACTGAAATGACAAGAATTTTCCACAAAACCAAACTTGACTTATCTCATCCTATGCTAGCACAATGGGATGTCCAGCCTTAGATGTTAATGCATCACTCCAGCAAGGGTCACAAAGATGTTAGCAAAGTATTGAGGAATGGCCTAGTGGTAGAGCTGATGCCTCAGCATCCTGAGGCTGTAGGATCAATTCCCAGCGCTGCTCCTTGTGACCCTGGGCAAGTCACTTAATCCTCCATTTCTCCAGGTACAAAATAAGTACCTGTACATTTTCATATGTGGATGACATCATCTACAGAGCCCCAATATGGATAGTGAAAAGTGTACTGTCACTTTAAAAATGAAGATTGCTCGCATTTTGCAGGTGTCTATGCCTTCCCACCCAAAGCTGGCTTGCAAGACCATCAGATCAGTAACAAAGCTAAGAAGCCAACCAGGGGAGGTAGAAGGGTTGTGAGAATATCTGGCAGCTGTCCTCGGATAACACTTGCTACAGGGTAACTACTTCATCTGAGGATAAGCAGGTAGGACTCTCTAGCTGCCAGGATCATGCCCCCGAGAAGAGGGTTAACAACTACCATGAGCCTAGCAAAACCAGAAGAGTTAGAGGGAAGTTGGCATCTAAATAGAGAATAAACTTTGTGGAATTGCTTGGCCAAACCAACTATCCCTTCTGGAATAATTCTCCAACCAGTAGGGGGATGTGACGATGTGAACTGAAGACCAGGTGGCTGCTTTACAAATCTCCTCAATAGAAGTGTAACATAGATGGGCTACTGAAGTCGCCATTGTGCAAACTTTATATGCAGTGACATTGGCTTCAAGAGTCAGCTCAACCCGAGCATAGCAAAAAGAGATAGTCTGCCAGCCATGTTGAGATTGTTCTCTTGGTTACAGAAGCTCCAAGTCTGTTAGGATTGAACGAGAGGAACATCTGTGTGGAAGTTCTGTGAGGTTTGGTCTGATCCAAGTAATAAGCAAGAGCATGTTTACAGTCCAATGTGTGGAGTGCAGCTTTCCTAGGGTGAGAAAGAGGTCTTAGAAAGAAGATCAGAAGAACTAGAGACTGGTTCAGATGAAATTCTGAGATTACCTTTGGGAGGAATTTCAGATGAATATGAAGAACTACACTATCAAGGTAGAATATGTTGCATAAGATGGTTATGACACTAGCGCTTGTAGTTCACTGACCTGGCATACATATGTAAGAGATATGAGGACTATTATTTTCCAAATGAGATATTTGAGAGCTGAAGTCCAGAGTGGTACAAATGGAGGCTTCATTAGAGTAGAAAGTAAAACATTAAGGTCCTAAGTCACCCAGAGTAGACTTGGAGAGGTGGACTGGTATGGAAAAAAGCTTTTCATCAATCTGGAAAACAAAGAATGTAGAGATAATGGCTTTTTGTCCAGTGGTGTATGAAAAGCACACATAGCACTGAGATGACTGAAGTAGTCTTGAGACCAGAGATAGAGAAGTAGAGAAGGTAATCCAGGACTGATGATTGGATCCAGAGAATTAAGATTACACCAGACTCACTTCAAAAGGCAGCAACGCTGTGTGGAAGGTTTCCTAGAAGCATCACTGATGGCTGACACTGGTGCAGATACTGCGAAAGCTACTACTAACTGGGAGCAAAAAACCACACTGAAAGCTAACCAACATAGACTGGGATGGAGAAGAGATCCTTGTTCTGAGCTTGTTGGGTAAGAAGGCAGGGCAACAGACAGAAAGAAAAAGAAAGAACGAACGAACGCTGGTATTTTTACATACTTTGAATAGAATCCTCGCTCCCTCTCCTGCAGGGAAACTTGTTCTATGGAATTGAGCTGGAGAATGGCTGAAAGCTCCTGGCAAAGGAGGGTCTTCTGGTAGTTGAAAAGAGGCTCTTTTGGAGGATGATTCGGAGATTTCTTCTATAAATGAAAGGCATAGCCCTGACTGATCACTTGAAGGATCCAACAATCCAATGTTATTAAGGACCAGCACTGATGGTAATGGATGAACCAACCCCCTATGGGTAGTGTCTAGGGCAAAGACTGAGAAATACTGACTATGCTCTCTAAAACTGAATCAAAAGGCCTGCTGTTGCTTGGACTACGGTGCCGCAAAGGTCTTCTGCTGCCTCTGCTGCCTAGGGTGCCTTTGAGTTGTTAACTCACGGACCATGTAGCGATTTAAGATATCTTTCCCATCCTCTCAAGGAGTATGTCGGAAGAGATGTTTAAACTCCACCTTCCGAGTTCCTGGGACCACGAATCTGGAATAATCTACCTGCCTATCTGTGACGACTGCCCACTCATTGCTTGTTCAGGAAAAGATTAAAGACATATCTTTAAAGATTAAAGACTCAACACTACTGAGCCCTATTTATCCCCCAGACTGCTGAGATGAATAACCTGGACATACTGGACTAACTTGTGTATGCTGGACATCACAGACACTTTACCGCATATTTTCCCACAGCCTAAACCAGCCTTCCTTTACAAGCTAACCAGATGAAACAGTCTGTACCTTGCTATCTGTGAACACATGTATCCTTTGAAATGCTAATCCAGCTGGACTTTGCTACAAAGTTCTTGTCTCCATTCCCTGCTGGGAGGATACTTCTCCAAGGTTCTGTGGCCATTGTTAATTTGTGCTGAGCTGTTATCAGTGCTGTGTGACATCTGCAAGAGTACTTAACATATGCAAGGCACCCTGAAAAGCCATAAAACATTTATAACAAGCAACAACCCCTGCAAGATGAACTTTTAAACACACAGGCTGGATATTTGCTGCCTGTTTCTGAAGTAAGCTATGGGAACCAGGCACAGCTGGGGTGCTGGAAGGTCACCCTTGCCAACTTTCTACATAAGACTATCTACAAGGTCATCATCCTGAAGATGTATAGCGTTGTGAACCACAAATCAGCCTCTGCAAGGTGATAAGGATTCCCGACATAGAGGAAGAAAGTTCACAAAATGCCTTCTGTTTCTGCTCGGGCCCCCCTACTGGCGGGGGAGTGAGAGAGGCGTGGACTGGGGGGTAATAGTTAGGTATACATTTTTGTACCAATAGGGAGGTACATGACCAGAGTCTGGGGATGTGCTTTTTGGAACAAAGAAAGAATTTCTATATATAATAATCCATGCATCACAGGTAAAACCAGAGAGATTCACTTGCGTATGCCAGCGGGGATGTGCTAGCCCCCTGTTCGGCATATCAGTGTAAGTTCTACTCTTCATTGCATATTCTGAACTGACAATATATTTCTTCTGCTAATGTCTTTGCTGCTGTAATTTTGTAAGTCTTTATACTAACAATAAAAATATTGTCTGTTTTGGAAAATACAATGCCGTCTCGTAGTCATTCCAATGAGGTAAAATAAGTGGCTTTACTTCAGTGGTGACTGCCCAATGTAATCGCGCACGCACAGGTGGGTTTCACGCGCTTGCGTGACTAACAGATTTTATTTTTCAGGTGTTCCGGTGAACTCCAAAGAGAAACATGTTCTGGGGGGTGTATGGCAGCGCCTTGGTGCTGGACGGAAGGTGCTCCAGTGTGAAGGGGGGGTTGGGGCCAGTCAGGGCATAGACTGGGGGCCACATCATGGTCCACCTTTTGTGCCGTAATTGGACGCCAAAACTCCACAAAATATATATTTCTAGTCACACAGAGACCGTACGGAAATAATACTGTACAAACTGTAAGTACAACCTTTCATTTTAATTTTTATGTATTAGACATCAGGTTAGTGATAGGGAGACAGTAGACATTGTACATTTGTATATATACTGTATATATATTAGGGTGGGGGTTGAGTCAAGATCTGGATTGAGTTTTTTCTGTGAGCACCCTGCAATTGGTTTTTTTTATTAAGATTTTATATACCGCCTATTAAGGTTATCTAAGCGGTTTTACAATCAGGTACTCAAGCATTTTCCTTATCTGTCCCGGTGAGCTCACAATCTATCTAACGTACCTGGGGCTCTGGAAGATTAAGTGACTTGCCCAGGGTCACAAGAAGCAGTGCGGGGTTTGAACCCACAAACCCAGGGTGCTGAGGCTGTAGCTTCAACCACCGTGCCACACATTCCTCCTTGTGTGTGTATGAGACGTGCCAGGGGCACAAAGCGAGAGGGAGTCCTTATTTGCATTTCCATTGTCCTGCGAAGGGCATGGACAGAGACAGACGAAGCAAACGGTTTCTGTTGAATGCTGGGTGTCTCCAAGGGACAGAATGGGGATTAAAAAGCTAGAAGAAGTGATGAGGGGGAGGGGTGGTAGAGACCTCTCCTCTGGAAAAAAAAAAACCCCTTAGAGAGGATCCTGCAGTGATAATGACAGTGTGTCCAGTATTAAGAGAAAAGATAAGAAGCAAATGATAAGTATTGAGACTCCACTTAGCTTCTGGCCAAAGTTTAGGGCAGAAAGAAAAGAAAAAAAAATTGGCTATGTCAAATTTTAAATTAGTAGGAGAATTGCATGCAGCACTAAGGAAGCTAGAAATGTTTCCTTTTGAAAAACAAAGGGAATTGCAAAGAGGTGAAAATCTGCCCATTAGACTCCTTAAAATATTTATCCCCTCCCTGTAAAACCCTCGGGGGAGGGGATGTTCGGAGAAAATAATTTGAGACGATGCCTTAAACAGAGATGGGAGGAGCTGAACAGATTCTCTTCTGCGAGAGTCAGGGGGGAGAAAACATTTCCTCGTTTAGATGTTAAAAGTTGGAATCTAAACAGCACTTCTGACTAGCATTGAAACTTATTACACTTTTTCAAATTCAGAATAGGAAGGGGGAGCAGTAAGCTGAAATAGATAAGACTCAGGAAGAAAGAGAGCTTTAGTATTTGAGCTAATACAAACAGAATTTCCAAAAGCAAGGAAGAAAGTGTTTGCTTCGGAATTCAATAATTTTTACGAGTGCTTAGGACCCATTTTGCATATTTCAAAGGAGATTGTCAATTTTTTGTTTGTATTGTGCCTAGCAAAAAGGAACAGGGAATTATTAGCAAACACTGCTTTGATGCAGTGGCACAATGCCCATCCCGTGTCAGGAATTTGAAAGTCCTTATTTTAACAATTTTATCTTTAGATGAACTGTTCTTATGTTCCTTTATTCTAACTGTGGTATGCATGCCTTATTTGTAGGGGATTTTCTGTTTTACCTTCATCCCTCTGGCCAGCATTTTTGGCTATCCCTCTTTTTCTTCTTACAAGAGGGGGAATATATAGTGTTCATAGTTTATTTGGGTAATTGAGTTTGAATAAAAAAAAAAACAACAAAAAAACCAACAACAAACAAATCCCACTAATCTGTGTGATAACTTAGCTAGATAGACCTGTGGTTGTAGAAGCCAAGAACTAGTTTTCTGATTTACATAAACAATTTATGCCTTAATAGTTTTAGGATATCTTTTGGCTTTAGGAGACATTAGAATTATTTTATATAGCTGTGGGTGTGAGACTTTTGCTAGCACCAGTTTAAGATGGCAGACCTTTCTGCGTTAGTTATAAGAAATACTGTGCACCTTAATGTATATTTTTTATTTAGATTAGATGTTGATGTGACAGGAAAACCAAACACTATCGTCTGAATAAAAAAAGTTAAGAATAGGATTATTGCCAAAAGTTACAGCAGTGTGCACATGCACATTGTTCTTAGTTTATGGTTTTAGGGATTGCAATGTATTTTGCCTAAAATAAATAAAATACGGTATGCTAATTAGTTCTGAATTGATTCAGGCTTTACACAGTCATGCTTAGGCTGGATTAACTCTCCTAATCTTATGGTTTAGCGACATTTAGAAAAATTCAAAGGAGCTTTAAAAACAAAAACAAAAATTTCCCTTTGTCCTATTGTTTTTTTTCTATCTATGTTCTCTTTCCTTTACTCCTTGTAGTTCTTCTTTCTCTCCTTGTTTCTTATAAGTTTAATTCTGTGTTTATATATGTTTTTGTAATTCTTTATTGTTTTCATTTGTCTTCACCCTTATTTTTATTGTTGTCAAAGACTTAGTATTTGGAGTTTAATCAAATTTTTAACAAATTTGGAAGCTTGATAAAAGAAAGAACTGGGAAAACAAGACAAGAAACAGAGAATGAGACATTGGTGATGTTAAGAAATTACCAGGGAAGAAGGGAAAAAACTTTGGGTTGGAAACCTGGGAAAGGTTGGAGGTTCAGTTTTGCCTTGTGGCTGATGTGAAATTGGTGAAGCAAGGATGCATGATAGTTGCCGAAAATTGCAGACAGGATAGTGTACGTTGATAAAGTACACTGCATGTATTATGATAAAGTGTGTGCATGTATTATGTCCTTATTATAAGGGATATTCTAGTAGGTGTGAGCAAAGTTCCAAGTTCTTTTTGTTTACGTGAGCTCTTTGGGGTAGGAACTGTATACTGCAACTATGAATTGACACTAATTCCTATGTTCTAATGGAAAGTGTAATTTAATAATTTACTCTGTTAAGCCCAGTGGATCTGCATTAGCATTGTTGTAGTGTTTCATTTTTTGTTTTGTTTTGTTTTACAGTACAAGTCTCTTTTACAGGTCTGGGAGATGCAGCTTGTTGGCACCTGATTTACTACCGGTATCTGGCAAGGGGCGTTTCCCCTATCACTTTTCTTTATCTCTTATGACTGTGTGACTTGACTAAAGACATGCCCTATGCATAAAATCAGCAGAGCAATGGAGCTAATTGACTAAATTTTTGTTTTGTTTTCTCTTTCAGAAGTTCTAGCATACATTTAGACTCCAGACCATTTGATTATGCCTTTTGATTACTGTGCCATGTGTTACATAGAAATTTATTTTGCTAATGTGTGCACACCAATATGTCTGGTTCTATGCCATTGTTTTTCTTCTTCCTTTTCTATAACTGTGTTTCTTTGCAGATTTAAGTTCAGCCCTGACTCCTGGACAGATGAAAGAAAGTTTAAGGCTTACTGGAGCTCTGTTTGTTTGTGCCATGTAATCTTTGTGTTGTCTGTCGGTTTGGTTTGTGGGGTACCCCGGGGAAACCAAATATACCATTTGGGGGTTTTTTCCTATTTAAATTGCACAATATCTTTTTAGTTCTTATTTTCATGGCCTGAGCGCTGCTTAGTTAAGGGTTTTCTTATTATGACAGAGGTTCTATAAAGTGTTTATTCCATGGTGCTCACTAGATATGATCACTTCACATATTTCTGACAATGTTTTGGGGTTTTTTTTTGTGTATTACACTGAGTTTATCCTTATAGTCTCTCTTGCATGCCTTACTAGTTGTGCACAACACACTAAACCATATCACCATGTCCTCTTATGAATATTGTGTACTTGAATACTGTCTCTCTCTTGCCGTACTTATGACCAGTAAATTAATTATTATTGTCACTTGTTGCCACACTCCGTACAAGCAACATGCGCTCTCTCTTTCTCTCTATGTTTCTTTTCTTTGAATCACCTCACTGGGCTTTGGCTGCTGGATGATGATACCTGGAACATAAGAACATAAGCATTGCCTCTGCCGGGTCAGACCAGGGGTCCATCGTGCACGGCAGTCCGCTCCCGCGGCGGCCCTTCAGGTCCATGACCTGAAAGTTTTCCCTACCTAACCTAAAATGTCCATACCCTATTCGCTCAATGTCCTGTAAGGTAAACCTCTATCTGTACCCTGTTATCCCCTTCGCTTCCAGGAAGTCATCCAGTCCCTTTTTGAACCCCAGAATTGTACTCTGTCTTATCACCTCTCCGGGAAGCGCGTTCCAGGTGTCTACCACCCGTTGAGTGAAGAAGAACTTCCTTGCATTCGTTATGAATCTGTCTCCTCTCAGTTTTTCTGGATGACCTCTTGTTTTAGTTGTCCCTGCTAGTCTAAAGAATCTGTCCCTCTCCACCTTCTCTATGCCTTTCATGATTTTATAAGTCTCTATCATGTCCCCTCTCAGTCTCCGCTTTTCCAGGTAAAGAGCCCCAGCCTTTCTAACCGTTCGGCATATGAAAGGTTCTCCATACCCTTTATCATCCTCGTTGCTCTCCTCTGGACCCTCTCGAGTATTGCCATGTCCTTCTTGAGGTATGGCGACCAGTATTGGACGCAGTATTCCAGATGTGGGCGCACCATTGCTCGATACAGTGGCAGGATAACTTCCTTCGTTCTGGTAGTGATACCTTTTTTGATAATGCCCAACATTCTGCTCGCTTTTTTTGAGGCCGCTGCACATTGCGCCGCCGGCTTCATTGTGTTATCCACCAATACCCCCAGATCTTTTTCTTGGCTGCCTTCCCCGAGTACCCTCCCTCCCATCGTATAGCTGTACATGGAGTTCCCCTTCCCTATGTGCAAGACCTTACATTTCTCCACATTGAAGCTCATCTTCCATTTTTTTTGCCCACTCACTCAGTTTGTTCAGGTCGCTCTGCAGTTCTATGCATTCCTCAACAGTTCTGACCCTGCTGGAGAGTTTTGTGGCATCCGCGAACTTGATAACTTCGCACTTCGTCCCCGTTTCTAGATCATTAATAAATATATTGAACAGCAGTGGTCCCAGCACTGACCCTTGCGGAACACCACTTGTGACCCCTATCCAGTCAGAGTAGTGCCCCTTTACTCCTACCCTCTGCTTCCTGCCCGCCAGCCAATTTTTGATCCATCTGTGCACGTCCCCTTCCACCCCGTGACTCCAGTTTCTTCAGTATGCGTTCATGGGGCACCTTGTCGAAGGCTTTTTGGAAATCTAGATATACGATGTCTACGGGGTCACCTTGGTCCAATTGTTTACTTATCCCCTCAAAGAAATGCAGTAGATTCGTCTGGCATGATCGGCCTTTACAAAAACCATGCTGGCTTGATCTCATCAGATTATGTTTTCCTATATGCTCATTGACACCTTCCCTGATCAGTGATTCGGCCATCTTCCCCGGAACAGAGGTTAAGCTCACCGGTCTGTAGTTTCCCGGGTCGCCTCTCGATCCTTTTTTGAAGATCGGTGTAACATTCGCTATCTTCCAGTCCTCCGGGATTACCCCTGTTCTCAAGGACAGGTTGCAAATATGCCGCAGTAACTCTGCTGTTTCATCTCTGAGCTCTTTCAGTATTCTCGGGTGGATCCCGTCTGGGCCCGGAGCTTTGTCAGTTTTTAATCTATCTATCTGCCTGAGAACGTCTTCGAGGGTTACCTCCATGCATGATAATTTCCCCTCTTGATCTCCCCTGAAGATTTCGTCCGGTTCTGGCACACTGGATGTGTCTTCTATTGTAAAGACCGACGAGAAGAACTTGTTTAGCCTACCAGCCACCTCTTTTTCCTCTTTCACCACTCCCTTCCGGTCACCCTCATCCAGGGGTCCCACCTCCTCCCTCGCTGGCTGTTTCCCTTTCACATACCGGAAAAATGGTTTGAAATTTCTTGCTTCCTTGGCCAGTCTCTCCTCATACTCTTTCTTGGCTTTCCTGACTACTCGGTGACATTCTTTTTGATGCTTCCTGTGCTCTCTCCAATTTCCTTCGGTTTTGTCTTTTTTCCACATCCGAAATGATTTTTTCTTGTCTCCTATCACTTTCTTTACTTCACTTGTTATCAATGCAGGGTCCTTAGTCTGATTCTATTTGGATCCTTTCCTAAATCTTGGTATATATAGGTTTTGCGCCCTGTTTGCGTCCTTGAATAGGGACCAAGCTTGCTCCACAGTCCGAGTTTCCTTGGAGCTGTTTCTGAGCTTCTTTCTCACCATTTGTCTCATGGCATCATAGTTCCCTTTCTTGAAGTTAAACGTTGTTGCCTTGGTTCTCTTTCCCTTAGGTAATCCTACTTGCACTTTGAACTGAATCATGTTGTGGTCACTGGTTCCTAGTGGTCCCACGACCTCCACACCCTTTGCGGGTCCTTTCAGCCCATTGAGGATCAGAACCAGAATCGCTGATCCTCTCGTTGGTGCCTCGACAAGTTGTTCCATGAAGCAGTCCTGAACAGCTTCCAGGAACTCCGTTTCCCTTGCACATTTTGAATTTCCAAGACACCAGTCTATCCCAGGATAGTTGAAATCTCACATAACTATGGTGTTTGGGTTCTTGCATTCCCTTCTCAGCTCGGCTACCATTTCTGTATCCTCAGCTTCAGTTTGCCCAGTTGGACGATAGAACAGTCCTATCTTTATCTCGGATCCGTTGCTTCCTGGTACTTTAACCAACAATGACTCCAGTTGGGCATTTGTCGCTGCTGTGTCCACAGTGGTTGAGTGAATGGTGTCCCTTATGTATAGTGCTATTCCTCCTCCTTTCTGGTAAGTCCTGTCTTTTCGGTAGAGTTTGTATCCCGGCAGTACTATGTCCCATTTGTTTTCCTCGTTCCACCATGTTTCCGTGATCCCTATGATGTCTAGTCTCTCATTATTGGCCATGACTTCTAGTTCCCCCATTTTGTTCTTTAGGCTCCTTGCATTAGTATACATGCCGTTCAAGTCCTGGCATTTTCCCTTCCTTGCTATTTTCCCTTGCATTTCATTCTGTCCCCTTCCTGACCTGCCAACTCCTGAGTACTGTCTCTTTTGTCTTCTCTTTGTGGCGTGTTCCTATTGTTCCTATTGTCCTCCTCTTGTTCCTTCGCATCATCCAGTTCCATTTTGACTTCCCCTTGTAGTATGTTCATCCTGTCCCTCTCTCGCTTCATCTGGCTCCCTTGTTTGTTCACAGTCTGTTGCTTGCCACTTGTGTCTTCCCCGCAATCTTCCACCTCAGTACCCTCGCTGGATACTGTTTCCCGAACCGTCGATACCAGGTCGACTATTGGCTTTCCCCTTCTACTCCTTTCAAGCCGGTGTGTCCCTCCCTGTATGTCCAGACACCTTTCATTCCGAGTATGCACTTTACCAGTTTAAAGAGATTGCTAGACTTGAAACGCCACATCCTGAACTTTTAATTTCTTGGACACTTTCTCTCCCATGTTTTGTTTATGCCCATTCTGACATTTTGCTGGACTTTATATTTTCTTCAGTTTTGGCTCAGGACATTACTTCCGTGATGGACTCATTATTTTATCCTGTATTTTCTTTTTAAGTTACCCCGTTATTCTTTCTTGCCACGTCATTAGTTTCTTTTTAATGCTTTATTTTTATTTTGATTGCTTGCCTCTTGTATTTCAACCTGAAAGAAACACATTTCAAATATGTATTTATTGCTTTCATAGGTTCCTATGGTCTGGTTCTCATCTTATTAATGATTCTCACTGCTGCTCTTTAATTAGCAATGACCCATGTGTTTTATTGAATGCTGTACTTGTGCCATCCCAATTTGCATGCTGTGTACGATGATTCAAAGTTGTGAGTTCTATGCCTTGTGATGTAGTGTTCATCTGCATTTGCCCTGTGGTTTTGGTTTTGGTTTTTTTTGTTCTACTGTTTGCCTTTTGTGCCTACATCCTCTGGTTCTGGCATGTACTGTTGTTCAGTTTAGATAGATAGTAGGGAGGTCTGCCCCTCCTCCATGCCTTTGTTTATTCCTCTCTCTGCCACTCTTTGTGTGGCGGCCCTCATCTTGTAGTTCTTCGGCCCGCCAAAAGGGGAATGAGATGAATAACCTGGACATACTAGACTAACTTGTGTATGCTGGACATTACAGATACTTTACCGCATATTTTCCCACAGCCTAAACCAGCCTTCTTTACAAGCTAACCAGATGGAACAGCCTGTACTTTGTATCTGTGAACACATGTATCCTTTGAAATGCTAACCCAGCTGGCCTTTGCTACAAAGTTCTTGTCTCCATTCCCTGCTGGGAGGATACTTCTCCAACGTTCTGTGGCCATTGTTCATTTGTGCTGAGCTGTTATCAGTGCTGTATGACATCTGCAAGAGTACTTAATATATGCAAGGCCCCTTGAAAAGCCATAAAATATTTATAACAAGCAACAACCCCTGCAAGATGAAGGGGGAGTAGAGAAGTAGGAGCCTGGTACCAAGACAGAACTTTTAAACACACAGGCTGGATATTTGCTGCTTGTCTCTGAAGCAAGCTATGGGAACCAGGCACAGCTGGGGTGCTGGAAGGTCACTCTTGCCAACTTTCTGCATAAGACTATCTACAAGGTCACCATCCTGAAGATGTACAGCGTTGTGAACCACAAATCAGCCTCTGCAAGGTGATAAGGATTCCCGACATAGAGGAAGAAAGTTCACGAAGTGCCCTCTGTTTCTGCTCAGGCCCCCCTACTGGGGGGAGGAGTGAGAGAGGCGTGGACTGGGAGGGAATAGTTAGGTATATATTTTTGTACCAATAGAGAGGTACATGACCAGAGTTCAGGAATTTCTTTTTGGAACAAAGAAAGAATTTCTATATATAATAATCCATGCATCACAGGTAAAACCAGAGATATTCACTTGTGTATGCCAGCGGGTATGTGCTAGCCCCCTGTTCGGCATATCAGTGTAAATTCTACTCTCCATTGCATATTCTGAACTGACAATATAATATTTATTCTGCTAATGTCTTTGCTGCTGTAATTTTTTAAGTCTTTATACTAACAATAAATATATTGTCTGTTTTGGAAAATACAATGTCGTCTCGTAGTCATTCCAATAAGGTAAAATAAGCAGCTTTACTTCACTGCCATCCTTAAACTTCAGCAACATGATGGCAGATAAAGGCCAAATGGCCCATCTAGTCTGCCCATCCGCAGTAACCATTATCTCTCTGAGAGATCCATCACGTGCTTATCCCACGCCTTCTTGAATTCAGAGCCAGTCTGTCTCCACCACTTCTTCCAAGAGACTGCTAAAATACAAGATGTTAAAGAGAGATTGCCAAGACTTATCAAACCTGATGACTATTATTAGATGCTGCTCATCCACACTGGCAGTAATGATACAGCCAGGTACCCCTGCGAACGTATCAAAAGTGACTTTGTGGCTCTGGGAGAGAAGGTGAAACAGTCAGGTGCGCAGGTGGTATTCTTGTCTATCCTTCCTCTTGAGGGTAAGGGCCAGGTCAGAGAAACACGCATCCTGGAGATGAATCTGTGGCTATGTGGATGGTGTCATCGAGAGCATTTTGGCTTCCTGTACCATGGGATGATTTTCCAAGATTAGCTGAGCAGGGATGGTATAAATTTATCAAAGAAGGTAAGAAGTGTCTCTTACAGGTTGAGAAAACTGAAGAGGAGTGTCCAAGCTGTCAGGTGTAGAGACTGCAGGTTGGGATGAAGAAGAGACCCCTGATTCTGTGTAAGCAGAGACGGAAAAAATGGTAGAAGATATGGCTTCCTGCTGCTGAGTTGAAGTAGAAGGGAGTACCAAGGTTGTCTCAGCCAAGGAGCAATCAGAATCATGGTGGCATGAGCATTCTTCAAATTGACAAGAGTCTTGAGAATGAGCGGGAACGGAGGGAATGCACATAAAAAGAGATTCATCCATTCCAGTAGGAAAGCATCTGCCTCGAGGTGATAAGGAGAATATATCCTGGAGCAGAACTGAGGCAGTTTGTGGTTGTGGGGAGCTGCAAAGAGATCTATCTGAGGCGTTCCCCACTGTGAAAAAAATGTGATGTAGAGGCGACGAATATAGAGTCCATTCGTGAGGTTGCAGAAGACGACTCAATTTGTCTGCTAAGCAATTTTTCGCCCCTTGGATGTAGACAGCTATGAGGAAGGTGTTATGGAGGATTGCCCAGTCCCAAACCTTCAGAACTTCTGGAGAAAGGGAGGGAGATCCCATCCCTCCCTGTTGGTTGACATAGTGCATGACAACTTGGCTGTCCTTCCGAATGAGAACTACCTGGTCGTGAAGATGTTGAAAAGCTTTGAGAGCTTTGAAGATCGCTCTGAGTTCCAACAGATTGATGTGACACCGACGATCCACATAGGTCCAGGGGACTTGAGTACGGAGACCATAGAGGTGAGCGCCCCAAGCGTAGTTCGAGGAATCTGTTGTGAGCACCTTCTGATGGGAGGGCATTTGAAACAGCAAGCCTCTGGAGATATTGGAAGAGAGCATCCAGCAGTGGAGAGACTGTCTCAAGGAAGGAGTTACTGCAATGTGTCGAGAAAGTGGGTCGTAAGCCTGCTTCCACTGAGATGGCAGGGTCCACTGAGGAATTCTGAGGTGAAGTCTGGCAAAAGGAGTCAAGTGTACTGTGGAGGCAATGTGACCTAGGAGTACCATCATGTGTCTTGCTGAGATTGAAGATCGGGAAGACACTGCATGACAGAGTTGAAGGAGAGCTTCCAGACATTGTTGTAGAAGGAGTTGGAGAATGTCCAGAACAACTCCAATGAATTGTAGATTCTGAGAGGGCTGAATTTGAGATTTGGGAAAATTGATTTCGAATCCCAAACTTTGTAGGAACCAGGTAATCTGTTGGATCGCTACAATAACCCCTTGAGATGTGGAATCCTTGATGAGCTAGTCGTCTAGGTAGAGAAACACCTGAAGACCATGGTTCCTTAGAGCTGCTGCTACCAGGCATTTGGTGAACACTATGGGAGATGAAGCAAGGCCAAAGCGTAGCACTCTATATTGATAATGCAGATTCCCCACCCAAAATCTGAGATATTGACGGGAGGCCAGATGAAAGGGAATATGAGTATAAGCCTCCTTGAGATCCAGAGAGGATAACCAGTAGTTCTGATCTAGAAGTGGGTAAAGGGATGCCAGGGACAACATGCTAAATTTTTTTTTACTAAAAATTTGTTGAGAGCCCTGAGATCCAGAATGGGTCGCAGATAGCACAGTTACTTACCGTAACAAGTGTTATCCAGGGACAGCAGGCAGATATTCTTAACTGATGGGTGTTGGCACCGACGGAGCCACGGTACGGACAATTTTAGAGTGGTTGCACTCTAAGAACTTAGAAAGTTCTAGTTAGGCCGCACCGCGCACGCGCGAGTGCCTTCCCACCCGACGGAGGCGCACGGTCCCCAGTTAAGATAAGCCAGCTAAGAAGCCAACCCGGGGAGGTGGGTGGGATGTAAGAATATCTGCCTGCTGTCCCTGTATAACACCTGTTACGGTAAGTAACTGTGCTTTATCCCAGGACAAGCAGGCAGCATATTCTTAACTGATGGGTGACCTCCAAGCTAACAAAAAGAGGGATGGAGGGAAGGTTGGCCATTAGGAAAATAAATTTTGTAAAACAGATTGGCCAAAATGTCCATCCCGTCTGGAGAATGCATCCAGACAGTAATGAGATGTGAAAGTATGGACTGAGGACCAAGTAGCAGCCTTGCAGATTTCCTCAATAGGAGTAGATCGGAGGAAAGCCACAGATGCTGCCATAGCTCGAACCTTATGGGCCGTGACAGAACCTTCCAGTGTCAGTCCGGTCTGAGCATAACAGAACGAGATGCAGGCAGCAAGCCAATTGGAAATCGTTCACTTCGAAACAGGATGACCCAACTTATTTGGATCAAAAGACAGAAAAAGTTGGGGAGATGATCTGTGAGGCTTAGTGCGCTCTAAATAGTAAGCCAAAGCACGCTTACAGTCCAAAGTATGCAAAGCCTGTTCTCCTGGATAAGAATGTGGTTTCGGGAAGAATACAGGTAAGACAATGGACTGGTTAAGGTGAAAGTCAGACACTTTGGATGTGTACGCAGAACCATCTTGTCATGATGAAAAACAGTGAAAGGTGGATCTGCAACTAGTGCATGTAACTCACTGACCCTCCTAGCAGAGGTGAGAGCAATAAGGAAGACCACTTTCCAAGTGAGAAATTTGAAATGAGCTGTGGCCAAAGGTTCAAAAGGAGGCTTCATTAAGGAGGAAAGAATCACATTAAGATCCCAGACAATAGGAGGAGGTTTGAGAGGTGGTTTCACATTGAAAAGCCCCCGCATAAATCTGGAAACCAAAGGATGAGCAGTAAGAGGTTTTCCGTGAACAGGTGCATGAAAAGCAGTAATGGCACTGAGGTGGACTCTGATCGAGGTAGACTTGAGACCAGAGTTAGACAAAGAAAGAAGATAATCCAACACTAGTTCTACTGCTAGTGAAGTTGGATCATGATGATGCAGGAGGCACCAGGAAGAAAACCGGGATAACACTGAAGAGTGGCCGGCTTCCTGGAAGCATAAAGAATAGAATGGACAAGCTGAGAAAGAAGTGAGTGGGTCAAGCTCAGCCCGAGAGATACCAAGCTGTCAGGTGCAGAGACTGCAGGTTGGGATGTAGAAGGGACTGCTGATGCTGAGTAAGCAGAGAAGGAAACACTGGAAGAGTTATTGGCTCCCTGGAACTGAGTTGAAGAAGGGAGAACCAATGTTGCCTGGGCCACCGTGGAGCAATGAGAATCATGGTGGCGTTGTCCCTCTTGAGCTTGAACAAGGTTCGCAACATGAGAGGTAGAGGAGGAAAGGCATAAAAGAATCGACCGGTCCAATCCAGGAGAAACGCATCTGCTGCCAGACAATGAGGGGAGTAGAGTCTAGAGCAAAAGTGGGGCAGTTGATGATTGTGAGGAGCCACAAAAAGGTCCATTTGAGGAGTGCCCCATTGATCGAAAATGAACTGGAGAGTCATGGGATCGAGAGTCCATTCGTGAGGTTGGAGAATTCTGCTGAGATTGTCTGCTAAGGAATTCTGCTTCCCCTGAATGTAGACAGCTTTTAGGAATAAATGGCGAGCTGTCGCCCAAGACCAAATCTTTTGGGCCTCCTGATACAACCCACCCTGTTTGTTGATGTAGTACATTGCAACTAGATTGTCTGTGCAAAGCAGTAGTACTTGAGGAAAAAGGAGATGCTGAAAAGCCTTGAGGGCATAAAACATCGCTCTGCGTTCCAGGAAATTGATGTGATGCCTCTTTTCCTGGGCAGTCCAAAGACCTTGAGTTTGGAGATCGTTCAAGTGAGCTCCCCAGGCATACGGGGATGCGTCTGTGGTGATAACAAGATGAGGAGAAGGCAGATGGAACAGAAGACCTCTGGAGAGATTGGAAGATTTCAACCACCATTGCAGAGACTGTCGAAGAGACGATGTCACAGATATGTGTCACGAACAAGGATCCGTCGCCTGGGACCATTGGGTAGCTAGGGTCCATTGAGGAGTGCGCAGGTGAAGACGTGCAAAGGGGGTGACATAAACTGTCGACGCCATGTGACCCAAGAGTACCGTCATTTGTTTGGCAGAGATGGAAAGCTGTGGGAGCACCTGCTGACAGAGATGAAGAAGGGTCTGAAGGCGGTTGGAGGGAAGAAACGCCCTCATTAGAACAGTGTCCAATATCGCCCCAATGATCTGAAGTCACTGAGTTGGAATGAGATGCGACTTGGGCAGGTTGATCTCGAAACCCAGAATTTGGAGAAACAGGATGGGTTGGTTGGTGGCAAGAAGCACTGCCTGAGATGAAGGAGCCTTGATTAACCAGTCGTCCAGGTATGGAAAGACTTGGAGATTGTGAGAGCGTAGAAAAGCGGCCACCACAATGAGACATTTTGTGAATATCCTGGGAGAGGAGGCCAGACCGAATGGTAACACCTTGTACTGAGAACGATTGATTAGAAATTGGAGGTACTGTCTGGACATCAGATTTACAGGGATATGTGTGTACGCTTCTTTGAGATTCAGGGAGCATAGCCAGTCGCCCTGAGTGAGAAGAGGGTAAAGTGTGGCAAGAGAGAGCATTTTGAACTTCTCCTTGACCAAACATTTGTTGAGATCCCTGAGATCTAATATGGGTCTGAGGTCTCCGGTCTTTTTGGGGACTAGAAAGTACCGGGAGTAAAATCCCTGCCCTCGCTGATCTAGAGGAACTTCTTTGATGGCATTTAGAAGAAGGAGGGATTGAACTTCCTGACCCAGAAGAAAGGACTGAGAGGTGTTGGAAGCAGACTCTTTTGGAGGACTTGTTGGTGGAAGAGTCTGAAAGTTGAGGGAATATCCATGACGGATGATGGAGAGAACCCACTGATCTGTAGTGATGAGTTCCCAACGGTTCAGAAAACCCCGATGGGTTGAGGTAGAAGAGATGAAGAGGGAAGACTGGCTATGTCTTGGAGAAGGAAGTCAAAAGGGCCGAGTATGCTTAGGCTGAGCAACAGGCTTCACTAGTTGTTGCTGCTGTTGCCGAGCCTTCCTCTGCTGTTGCTGACATTGCCTCCGAGGCTGGGGATGAGGAGGATGAAGAGAACGAGATGAAAAACGACGTTGATAAGACGTCTGCTGTCTAAAAGGACGAGTAGGTGGGGGTTTCTTTTTGGTTTTTAATAAGGTATCCCACCTGGTTGTATCCAGAGATTCTCCAAAGAGCTCGTCACCCAGGCAGGGAGCGTTGGCGAGGCGGTTCTGAGACGCGGAGCCAAGCCAAACGTCTCATAGCGACAGCTATAGCTGTAGCCCTGGAGGTGAGTTCAAAAGTATCGTAGATGGAACGGACCATGAACTTTCTGAGCTGGAAAAGACTGGAAGTACATTGTTGGAATGAAGGTATCTTACGTTCCGGGAGGTACTTCTGAAAAGCAGCAAGCTGCTGAATGAGATGCTTCAGGTAGAAAGAAAAATGGAATGCATAGTTACCTGAACGATTGGCCAACATAGCGTTCTGATATAACCGCTTGCCAAATTTATCCATGGCCTTACCCTCTCTGCCAGGAGGGACAGAAGTGTATACACTAGAGCCCACAGTTTTCTTAAGGGTTAATTCCACAAGCAAAGATTCATGTGGGAGCTGAGGCTTGTCAAACCCTGGAATGGGGATAACCTTGTAAAGAGAATCCATCTTTCTAGGGGCTCCTGGAATGGTTAAAGGAGTCTCAAGATTTTTATAAAAGGTTTCCCTCAAGATGTCATGTAAGGGTAATTTGAGGAATTCTTTAGGAGGTTGATCAAAGTCCAGAGCATCAAGGAATGCTTTGGACTTTTTAGAATCAGACTCTAATGGGATAGAAAGTGTGTCTGACATTTCTTTGAGAAATTTTGTAAAGGAAGTCTGCTCTAGCTTACTATCAGGCTCCTGAACAGATGGATCAGCCTCATCAGATGAAATCTCGTCATCGGTGCCAAGAGGTTCATCAGAATCATCCCATAAGTCAGGGTCACGCACCGAAGGAAGTCGGCCCTGGGAGACAGGAGTGGATATATCCCCATGTCGGGTTTTGCGTACCGACTTGCCCGATCGCATCGATACTGTACCTGGGGAAGTATGGAAAGTGGTACGGAGGTTCGGGTCAGAGAGCGGTACCGGCTTGGAGACCGAATGAACCGCCCGATGCAATGTTTTTGTTTCCGTCGAAAGAACAGGCAGGATACCGAAGAGGCAGAATGCAACGGTGCCGATAAGGTTGATGCCGACAAAATAGGCTGGTAGACAACCGGCACTGGAGGCTCAGAGGTACCGACACTGGAAGGTTCAGAGTCAAAAGAGCCGGGAGGAGTTGCTGTAACTGCTCCTTAAGTTGGACTTGGAGTATGGCCGCGATGCGGTCATCCAAGGATGGCCCCCGATGGCACCGGTACTGCTTTTCTTTTCTTCAGTACCTGTGGTGCCGCTCTACGCTCAGGAGAAGATGATGCCGATGACGAGGCACTAACTTCAATAGGAGCGGAGCATTTACGCGGCCGGCGCACGGTCTGCAGGACTTGGCTCACTGCTTGGTCGACCGGCGGGCCCAGGACTGTAGGGGATGGCTTCTTAGCCGGCTTACCTGGGGGGGTGCGACGCTGAAGATACGGCTTGCGGTGTCAAAAGGGCCGGCGCCGATTTCGATGATGCAGCCGATGTCGGGGTCGATGTCGGTGGACCCTCCATGGTGGAACCGAAAAGAAGTCGTTGCTGAAGTTGGCGATTCTTTAAGGTTCGTTTTTGGAGAGAAGCGCAACGGGTGCAAGACGAAGCCCTATGATCCGGACCCAAGCACTGAAGACACCAATTGTGCGGGTCGGACAAGGATATAGGGCGTGCACACCGCTGACACTTCTTAAAGCCCGGTGAAGGGGGCATGAAGGGAAAAACGGCCACCGCATAATTGAAGGTCGAGGCTTCGATGTTGCCAACAGGCCCTGTTGGGGCCGACCTAATGTCAAAGAAAAAAATTAGAATTTTTTTTTTAAAATTTGTTTTGAAATAATAAAAGGAGAAAAAAAGTGAAAGAATTTCACAAAAATACGCGTGAGCGGGAAGGCAAGGAAAAAAATTTTCAAAATGCGTCTTAGCTCCGCGGAAACTAAGAAACTGGGGACCGCGCGCCTCCATCGGGCGGGAAGGCACTCATGCATGCGCGGTGCAGCCTAACTAGAACTTCCTAAGTTCTTAAGAGTGCAATCACTCTAAAATTGCCCGTACCGGGGCTCCGTCGGTTCCGTCACCCATCAGTTAAGAATATGCTGCCTGCTTGTCCTGGGATAACGCCCGTCTTCTTCGGAACAAGGAAGTAACGGAAGTAAAGCCCCTGTTCTGCTTTTCTAAAGGAACTGATTCGATGGCATGGAAATGAAGCAGAGCTTGAGCTTCCTGAAGAAGAAGGGCAGTCTGGGATGGACTGGAAGGATACCCTCTTGGAGGAAGCTCTGGTGGAACCTGAGTGAAATGAAGAGAGTATCCTTTATTGATGATTGACAGCACCCAGAGGTCGGATGTAATTATCTCCCATCGATGATAAAAATGATGGAGACGACCTCCAATGGGGGGGAAGAGAAGACAGAGACAACGGTGGAGGTTATGCTCCATTTTAAACAGTCAAAAAGGCTGCTTAGCCTTAGGAGCAGTAGAAGGCTGAGATTTCTGTTGCTTCTGATTTTGCTGTTTCTTGAGAGGCGGACAAGTGTAAGGAGCTGCTCTCATAGCAAAACACCTCTGGAAAATTGGAGGAGGGCGTGCAGGCTTAGTAGGAGATGGCTTAGGCTTTGGTCTGATAATAGATGCAAAGGATTTTTCATGTTCAGACAATTTCTTGGTGGCAGCCTCGATAGAGTCATCAAAGAGGTCATTGCCTGCACAAGGAATATTAGCTAAGTGGTCCTAAAGATTAGGGTCCATATCAATGGTACGAAGCCAGGCTAGGCGTTGCATTGCTACAGAACAAGCAGTCACCCTGGCAGACAATTCAAAAGTATCATAACAAGACTGGAGAAGATGTAATCTGAGTTGTGACAGAGTAGCTATGACTTCTTGAAATTCGAAGTGCTTTTATGTATCTAAATAGCTAAGAAATTTTGGAAGATCAATGAGGAACTTGAAATAAGTGACAAAATGAAAATTATAATTGAGGACTTTAGAGGACATCATGGCATTTTGGTAAAGGCGACGTCCAAGCTTGTTCATGGTTTTCCCTTCCCTTCCAGGAGGAATAGTAGCATAAACTCTGGAAGGATGGGATCTCTTCAAGGAGGACTCCACAAGCAGGGACTGATGAGACAACTGTGAATTTTCAAATCATTTGCAATGTAGAGTTTTATACCTGGCCATTGAGATGCAGTAATTTGATGCTTAATCTCAATGCTCCAAATATCTCTAAGACCAGTTTTTGGTTTTTTATTCATAAATACAGATATCAATTTATACCACTGTGTGGCCTGGTGTCCCAGGAAGTCCACCTGAAAACACAAGAACTCTAGACTATATTGATTATTAAGATTTTTCCATTCAGGGAATCCTGACTGAATGGCCTGCTTCAGTTGCAACCATCTATAACTTTGTGATTTATTAAGACCAAATTTATGTTGCAACTGTGAAAAATCAAGTAGTTTACCATTAGAAATAACATTGTCCAAAGTTCTTATACCTGCCATAACCCAATGCTTCCAGATGACCTTAAATCCGCCTATTTGAATCTTGGAGTTAAGCCACATAATTTGATTTATTGATTTATGTATAGGAACAGGTGTTAAATTATTCACAAATCTCAAAGTTTTCCATGTATCAACTAACACTCTGTTTTCTTTATACAGTGGAACCTTGGTTTACGAGCATAATTCATTCCAGAAGCATGCTCGTAAACCAAATTACTCGTATATCAAAGCGAGTTTCCTGCTCGGAGAGAGCAGAAACTAAGGCCTTGAGCATGCGCAGATGCTCAAGGCCCAGCAAAAAGGACAACATATCTTCGGGCACCGGCATGTCCTGTGCATTGGTGCCGGTGCCGGGTGCCAGATGGGGGGGGGGGGGGTAAGTGATGTGTTCGGGTGGGTGATGGGTACGGGGAGGATGTCGGATCGCGGCGAGGGGGGGGCAACGCAAGCAGGGGGGGTGCCGGATCGCGGGGGGAGGTGCTCGTACATCGAGGCAAACTCGGTTTCCGAGGCGCTGATTTTGCAAATGTTTTGCTCGTCTTGCAAAATACTCGCAAACCAGTGCACTCGTAAACCGAGGTACCGCTGTATATCTTAGGCATTTTGATACTAAGAACATGGTTTAATCGCAGAGGAAAAATGAGTCACCATTCCAACCACAACCAGTCTGGAATATTATCAATGGGCTCTGGGAGGACCCAATACATACCTTGGTGCAAAATATAGGCTTGATGATACCTAAAAAAATTGGGAAAATTTACCCCCTTCCCTAATTGACTTTTGAAAAGACACTAAAGCAATTCTAGCAATTTTACCAAGCCAAACAAATTTTGTAAGAATACTATTTAACTTTTTATATAAGGACCCCTGAAAAAAAAAACCTGGTATGATACCCATTTGGTAACAAACCACAGGCAGTATCATCATTTTAATTGTTTGGATTCTCCCCCACCAAGATAAATGTAAAGAATTCCATTGCTCACACATTTCTGTTACCTTCTTTACTAAAGCTTTTTCATCTACTTTCATTGTGTCTTCCAGTGTATTTTTTATCCAAATTCCTAAGTATTTTATTCCATCTTCCTTCCATATAAAGGAAAATGAGTCAAACAAACGAATTTGGTCTTGGAGGATGAGTTGTACAATGTTGGCATCTATAAGACAAACTTGTTTTTTTCTGTTGCACCGAGCTTTCTGGACCCCTGTTCGTTTACAAAAATTAGATAGCTCTAAGTCTAATAGATGTTGGCATTGTCATCTCGAAGCGGGGACTTTAGATCATTTATTGTTCTATTGTCCATTCATTTTGGCTTTTTGGAAATCGATTTGGGGCCAAATAAATTGTTTGTTGGAAAATCCTGTGGCTCTATCCTATGATACTATATTATTTGGAATATCAATGAGGAAGAAAAGTCAAATTTCTGCAAAGAATAATAAGCTATTACTTATTATGAAAGGAGTTGCCATTCAGCAGATTGCATTTAATGGGAAAAATTGGAATAGATTAAATTATAGTTTTTGGTGTAATTCATTATGTCATATGTACAAGATGGAAAGAATGTTAGCCTTGCAGAAAGGTAATTTTAATAACTTTCAGGAGATTTGGAGGCCATTAATAGAATATTGTAATGAGTAATTATTGGATTATCATTTTTCCCTAATAGGTATAATTGCAAAGTATGGGGGGGTGGGATTTCTGATTTGATATTAAATGATTAGATTAATAGGACAGAATATATAATATATTATATGATATATGCACTACATATGAATTAGTAGGGTTGGGAGGGAGAGTTTAAATATTATGATTTAAGTTAAATTGATAGAGAATCAAGTGATATTGTATAAGTTCAAATGTTATTTTATGATACACTTGTAAGATGTAAAATAAATAAAGATTTTTTTTTTTTAAAAAGAGTTTTATACCTGGAGTCCAACTTGCCTGAACAGCGGGAATTGCATAAGGAGTCTCCAGGCAGTGTGTAAAAGTCTAAGACAAAAGCTTATGAAGGGGAAGCTTAAATGACTCTGCAGGAGGTTGAGGAAGATGGATGACTTCGAGATACTCCTTAGAGTATTTAGAACCAGGATCTAACTGAAGTTCCAAGTCAGCAGCCATCTGATGAAGAAAAGAAGAGAAAGATAGCTGATCCGCTAATGCCTTGCCTCGAGAGGGACTTGAGGACCTCGAGGCTGCCTGGGTCGAAGATGAAGCTTCAGCAGGAAAATAGGCATCAAAAGAATAAGGAGACTTGGACGAAGAAATAGAAGCCGCTGAGTCCTCGAGGTCTGGAAGCGGAGACCTCGATTGAGGAGTCGGAGGTCTAGTAGAGCTAGAAGGTGTTGATCGAGGCTTAGTTGAAGGATGCTCCTTAGAAGTAGAGCTATGCCTGCAGGTATGCCTCGAGGTAGGTCAGGATCGATGACGAGAGTGGTGCCTGGAAGCAGGTCTCGAGGATCGAGGAGACTTGGCTTCGGAGATGGAAGCAGACGTTGCCACCAAGGAATGGATGGGGCTAGAAGCTGTAGATCGAAGCTCAGGAGGCTTGGTGGAGGAATATTGAGGCACTCCCAAAGACTCTGCTCCTTGTATGGAGTGTGAGGATTCCAGTCGAGGCACTTGCAAAGAATTTACTCCTTGCTTAGAGTGCATGGATGCCAGACCAGACACTCGCAGAGACTCTGCTCCCTGCATAGAGTGTGTATATTCAGCCGGAGGCATAGGAAGAGGCTTGACCTCGCGGGAGTCTGCAGAATGCCCAGGCTGGATTAGAGTAGCTAGCTTCGGTCCCATATTAGTTAGGAACTGAATGAACTGCTTCTCTAACATGGTCTAGAAAGAAGCCGGCAAGGATGGATCCGCATCTGAAACCGGACCACCTGCTTTGGCTAGAGGTTCCAAAGTGGCAGTGGAAATGTGCTTCGACATGGAAGTCTTAGCAACCTTGATGACCACCACTGGAACTTTCTGCTGAGCTATCTGACCTGAGGAACCAGTGGAAGATACACAGCAGATGTACTCGAAGCAAGAGCTGCCGCAAAAGAGGAAGGCTTGATGATGCTCGAGGTCAGAGTTGTGGAGGCAGGAGTACCCTAGGTAGAAGGTGGACCCGAGGCCGCTTTCGAAGATGAGGGTGTGACTGAAGAGTCTATCCCGAAAAGCTTCTCCACTAAAATTTGACAACGTTTACGGGCACGAGGTTGAAGAGTAGCACAGCGCTCGCACGACTTCAGTTGATGGCCCGGCCCAAGGCAGTTGAGGCACTGACGGTGTGGGTCCGTGAGGGAAATCGCACGCTGGCACTGGCTACACTTCTTGAAGCCTGTTGCTGGCCAGGACATAGGAGGAAAAATAGCCACCACAAAGTCGAAACCCCTGGTCTGCGGACGAGCGGCCTGTCCATTCACTCAACTGGAAGAAAGTAAAAAAAAAATTTTTTTAACTAGAAATAAAAGAAACAAAAGAACACAGCAATTTGTGAACAAAACTAACATAAACCACGGTGAGAGAAGGCACAAAGTAAGTAAGTTAAACGCAGAGAGTCAAAGACAGACTTCTCGGCTCCGCGGAAAACTGAGGAGACTCGCCCTGCGCTGGGCGGGAAGGCACTCCGTGTATGTGTGGTGCGGCTGTTTCGAAACTTCTGAGTTTCTACAAGCAAGTTTGCTTGCGAGGCTTCCGCATCCGGGCTCCGTTGATGATGTCACCCATATGTGAGAATAGGCTTCCTGCTTATCCTGGGATAAATAGGTTTTCCGTCAACATGAGGATGATATGCTGAAATTGCTTGACAGGTGAAATCTGACAAAGTTGTATTTAAGGCTAGAGTCTGATAAGTGTAGAACATGGGTAGGGAACTCCGGTCCTCGAGAGCCGTATTCCAGTCAGGTTTTCAGGATTTCCGCAATGAATATGCATGAGATCTATTTACATGCATATTCATTGGGGAAATCCTGAAAATACGACTGGAATTCGGCTCTCGAGGACCGAAGTTCCCTACCCCTGGTGTAGAAGAAAGGTTAATAGTGAAGTTACTGAGCACTGAAGTGGATCCTGACCTTCAGAATGTGCCCAAATTGAAAAGCGTTTCCATTTTCTAAATCACTCTCACAAATAATTCCCATGGCAAAAAAGCATTAGGACTAATGGAACAGTGGATGACTGAATTTAAACAAACTGAATTCAGGAAAAACTAGGTTTTTTATGGCCTGTCCATGCCCATATGATACTAATACACCTTTGATATTAAACAATCACAGTTACCCTGTTCAAACAACTATAAAGATTCTGGGCGTAATATTGGATCAGGGTTTAACTATGAAAACTCAGTTGGATTCCTTGGTTAGAAAAAGTTTTTTCACCCTTTGGAAATTGTGATCTATTAGGGCCTATTTTGATATAGAATCATTTAGAATTTTGGTACAGTCTCTTGTGCTCAGTCAGCTCGATTATTAATATTGTTTATCTAGGAATATCTCAGAGAAATATGCAGCGACTGCGGATGGTCCAGAATGTGGCTCTTAGATTGATCTTAGGGCTGAAGAAGCATGATCATATAATGCCATTTTACTGGACATTGCACTGGTTGCAAGTGGAGGTGCGTATGAAGTTTAAATTTGGTTGTTTCTGTTTCAAAGTTCTGTTCGGACTTTCTCCCATATATTTGATTGACCTCTTTACTTTTGCAAATAAGCCTACAGATTACAGGGAATTGGAAAGATTATACTAAATTGAATTATACTTTTTGGTGGAATTCAGTGTGTCATATTTATAAAATGGAAAGGGTATTTGCTCTGCAACAAGGCAATTATAATAAGTTTAAAAAGATTTGGGGGCCATTGATGATTTATTCTGATGATCAGACATCTTAAACACCTAAATATTGGACAAGATAAGGGGGGTGGGACTATGAAGGATAATAATTGATAATTGTTATTTATTAGTATATGGGTGGGAGGGGTGGGTTTCTTATATAATTATCTATTTGGAATATTACAAATAAGAATGTCAAGTGATTAATTAAGTTATTTATGAATGATTGTTGTACACTTGTTGTAATTTTTAAAAATGAATAAAGATTTAAAAAAAAAAAAAAACTTTTGCAAATAAGAAACATAGGAGAAATTCGCACTTGAACTTTGTTTTTCCGCCTGTCAAAGATTGCAAATTTTAAAAACATCATCAGCATTTTTTGTCATATCAGGCAGCATTTTGGGGCAAGGATTTGTAAAATTTAATTGTGTCTTCGAGTTCTTATGTGAAATTCAGAAGAAATCTAAAGACACATTTGTTTCTTAAATATCTGGGTAATTAATTTCCATGAATATGGACATTATACTTTAGTAATCTATTCTGTTAGCCTTATTTTTTAAGTTACATAATCTTCAATCTATTCAATTGTATACACTATTATAATTTTTTGTTAACCGCATAGAACTTCACGGTCCTGTAGTATAAAAGCTGATTGTTATGTTATAGCTTAAATGGTCCTATTACACTGAATGCACCGTTTAAAAGCTTCTAGGAGCCTTTGACATAAGGAAAACTTGCCAGCATGAGATCAAAGGACTCAATGGTCCAAGGAGATTGAGTAGACAGCAGACCGATAAAGGTTTGATGCTCCCAGCCTGAAGACAGGCTGCAGAGAGCCCAAAGGCCTGAAACAAAAGACAGTGATTGGAAAAATTACAATAGACTTAACTATACATTCTGGTGGAATTCGTTGTGCCACATTTACAAAATGGAAAGAACAATTGCCATACAAAAAGGGAATTATAATAATTTTTTAAAAATCTGGGGGCCATTGACAAATTATTGTAATGATTAGACATCATTTTCCACTAAAAGTACATTTATACATAGGGGAGAGGGGGATGGTATAAAGTTCTATTAAAGGTTTAATCAATAGATAAGAATACAATATTTATACGATATTTTTGATTAAATATTTGTGGGAAGGGTGGGTAAAGAGGGAATAAATTTATGTATTTAAGATGACAATAGAAAGAAATTCAAGTGTTGTGTAAAAGTTTTAAATGGGGGGCGTGGCTTGGACGCGCATGAGGAAGGTCGGCTAATAAGTGAGCTCCAAGAAAAAGACCTTGAAAGACTGCAAAAAGTCTAAAAGAATTTTAAAAAAATAAGAAAAAAAGCTTGGATTAAATAAAGAAGATAAGATAAAAAGATGGCAACAGGAAAACAAAACAAGAATGACTTTGCGATGGCTGGTAGCAGCAAAAGAGCAAAACCGGAACAGGAGACAGGTTCAAAAATGACAGATATAGAAGTAAGAAAAGAACTAAAGGAAATAAAAGAAATGCTATCAGTTTTAACAAAAAAAGTTACGAATATATCAGAGGACGTTTCAACGCTAAACAAAAAAATGGATCTCCTGGAATTAAAGTCAAATAATCTAGAAGAAAGAATGATGTTTGTAGAAGAAGAAGCAAGTTACAGTCGAACGGATAGAAAAAAAATAGAAATACTTACTAAAGAAATTGAAGATTATTCTAATCGAGAAAGAAGAAGTAATGTCCGTTTGATTGGATTACCAGAAGGAGCAGAAAAGGGAAATCCGGTAGTCTTTATTGAAAATCTGTTACCCAAACTACTTCCGATAAAAACAAAATATCCCATAGAGGTAGAAAGAGCACATAGAGTGCCTATGAAGAGAGGAGAAAATCAACATGGACCAAGACCATTTATATTCATACTATTGCGCCACCAACAGGTCTTAGAAATACTTCAACTAGCAAAGCAAAATAAAGGTCTTAAATATCAAGATGCTTATATCCACTTTGTTCCTGATTTTGCTAAAAACACAGCGATAAAAAGGAAAAAGTTGTTGGAATTGAGGCCAAAACTAAGAGAATTAGGTGCAAAGTTTGGATTAATGTATCCTGCAAACATGAAGGTTACCATCGGAAATAAAACTTTTACATTTGATGATGCTGAGAAACTAGAGAAATTTATTCAAACTCAAGAAATACCTATGTCATCCTAATTTTGAATAATATGTCTTTAATTTATTAATTAGAAATGTTGGGAAAAATATTATACTATATATATCATCATATATTAATTATATAGAGAAAATAAATTTAAAGAATTTACTATATTTCAAAATGCAACGATTTAGAATGTTTTTAATTAGCTTCAAATATATTCTTTTCAACGTCTCTCTTACAATAGAATTAGAATGTAACAGACATTCTAAAATGCAAATAAAATTTTAAAAGGCTTAATGCAATTATATGTTTGTAAGTTTAACAGGAAATAATTATAATTATAATATACAATATGAAAAGAAAGAAAGTTAACATAAATTTAAATGAATGTAATATAGAAAAGATAATATAACTAAAAGCCTGCTTTGAAATTGATTACAGACAGAATAGATTGGTGGGAATATCAGAGATTAAAAAAAAAAAAATTGAAGGGGATAGTTTTTCGGGTGAGGTTTTTCTTTTCCTGTGGTGGGACTGCTGCGGGGTCGCACACCGGACACATATATATGCTTGTTTGAATTGTGTTCCCTCTTCTCTCTTCAAAATGACTTAAAAATTTAAAAACTTACAATCCCGAAGGTCTATGCGTGAGGAACACAGGAAATTGATTTTTTTTCATACCGGAAACACAACATGAACATATAATATAAAATATAAGAAGAAAAAAGAAGAAAAAGAAATCAGAAAATGGATTACAAGAACTTTGGAAGATTGTAAAGAACTATTCAATACAATCTCCTTAGGAAAAGAAGAAGAAAGAAGACAAGGAAAAGAAGAAAATAAAAATGAGAAGAGAGAAAGAGAGAATCAGATAAGTGGAGAAACGATGTATGTGCCTGGTGTGTGATTTCAGCGGTGATCTCTCATGGGGGGGGAGATTCTTTACTTATGAAACTATTGTTCCTATATCATTATGTTCCCATATTAATGATATTACTATAATAAAATATAAGATGAGAGGAAAAAGCTTTATAGGATATAATAAAAGATAAATACTATATTTATTTATTTATTAATGAATTAATGGTATTAAATATAGAATTTTAAAATATCCTAAGAAATCTATATGAAACTGACTGAATTCATAGATATATAATATATGAATTATTTACATTTTAATATTATTTAAATATTTAATGACTTAAACTGTATTTGGAAAGCTAAATGGTCTTCTTGGAGTGTGTTATGGCTGATCTTGATATGCGTGTTGCCAAGTATACACTATTTTTGCTAAATGGGGAGGGAAGGGAGGGGGATAGGAAAAGGGAGATGAAATTAATTAAAGAAAATCTTAAAAGTAAGGGTTTAATAATAAATAAAAGAATAAATATTAAACATGTGTGGATATCTGATCAAAAATATATTTATAGATTTTTACTTCAAATATTACTTATTAAATTAAATGGCTCTTAAAATTTATTCTCTTAATGTCAATGGTCTTAACCATCCAATCAAACGAAAGAAAATACTAGATTTTCTTCATAAGCAAAAAGCTGATATTTATTTCATACAAGAGACACACTTGTCAGGTATTGAATCTAATAAACTAAAAGAGGGTTGGGTGTCCAAATGTTTTTTTGCACCGGCTGTTGGAAAAAAAGCAGGAGTAGCTATTCTCATAAATAAAAAATGTATAGCAGATTTTAAGTTAATAAAATTTGATCCATTAGGAAGATGGGTACATATTAAAATGGATCTGAGAAATACAACCCTGGACTTATTTAATTTATATGCTCCTAATTCAAATCAAATGGAGTTTTTCAAAAATATTCAGCAGATATTACTACCACTGGCTGCTAATAATTTAATAGTAGCTGGAGATTTCAATGCTGTAATGGATCCTATTTTGGATAAAAAACCAAGTAAAATTATGAAATCATTAGGATTAGATAATTTGATACAAACTTGTGATTTAGTAGATATATGGCGTATCCTTCATTTTAATGATCAAGAATATTCTTTTTGTTCTCAGGTCCATAAATCCTTTTCAAGAATTGATTATATATTCGTTTCTAATAACATAGCACAAAAAGTGATGAAAGCAATTTTTGATCCTATTATTATATCAGATCATGCTGGTGTGTGGATTGATCTGCAGAATGATATATCAGTTTATTCTAAACCAATTTGGAGATTTGATAATGCTTTACTTGCAGACATAAAATTTATAGAAGATATTAAAGAAAAAATGCATGAATTCTTTCAATTCAATAATTCGGATAACATAAACATTGAAATTTTATGGGACGCTTATAAAGCAACAATGAGAGGAAATATCATATCATATTCTGCATATATGAAAAAACAACTTAAAAAACAATTTATACAATTGGAACAAGAAATTAAATTATTAGAACAAAAATTAATTACTAAATGGGAACATGATACATTGCAGAAATTATTAAAAACAAAAGTTAAATATAATGAGATTTCTTCTCAAATTGTAAGGAAAGATATGTTCTGTCGGCAGGTACAGTATTATGGAAATTCAAATAAAAATGGAAGATTATTAGCAAATTTTATTAAAGCAAAAAAAAGAAAATCTAAGATTATTGCAATTAAGGATAAACGGGGCAATACACACACTAGTAATGAAGATATTATAAAACAGTTTCTTGATTTTTATAAGGATTTATATACTTCTGATACTTATGAAAATAAAGAACAAGATGGTATAGAATTTTTAAAGGCATTTATTGGACCAAATATTCCGGATCATATAAAAGGAAGTTTAGAAGAACATATATCTTTAAAAGAAATAGAATCAGCATTGAAAGCTCTTAGAGTTGGATCCGCTCCAGGTGGAGATGGATATACTGTTGAATATTATAAAACATTTCAAAATATTTTATTACCTTATCTATTAAATTTATATCAATATCAAATAAACAATGAAAATATATCAGGAACTATGGCTGATTCTGTTATAATTGTCTTACCAAAACCAAACAGGGATCCAACATTGATAACAAATTATAGGCCTATATCTTTGATGAATGTAGATGCTAAATTAATTGCTAAAGTGCTAGCTATAAGATTAGCAAAAGCTCTTCCTTTTATTATTGATATACACCAAACAGGATTTGTTGCTAAAAGACACTCTTCACATAACACTAGATTAGCATTTCATTCTCTAAATTTAGCAAAAAATTTAAATGATCCAGCTTTTCTAATATCATTAGATGCAGAAAAAGCATTTGATAGAGTAGAATGGAAGTTTATGTATCAAGCTCTAGAATGGTTTGGTATAGGACCTGGTTTTATTAAAATGATTCAAACATTATATAGCTCCCCTGGAGCAAGATTAAATATAAACAATAACTTATCTGATAAATTTAACTTGCTAAGGGGAGTTAGACAAGGTTGTCCTTTATCTCCCTTACTTTTTGATATCGTTCTAGAACCCTTATTAATTGCAATAAATCAAACTAAGGGAATAAAAGGAATCACATTTTCTAATTGGGAATTTAAATTATCTGCATATGCAGATGATATATTATTATATTTAAGAGAACCAGAAGACACCATTCCACATCTACTTAATTTAATAGAAAAATTTGGAAAGTTTTCTGGATATAAAATCAATTGGGAAAAATCTGAAGTTCTTCCAATTAATATCCATTGCACCAAAGGATTATTTGATTCATATTCATTTAAATGGAAAGAGGAAGGACTAAAATATTTAGGTATTCTTATAAAAAATACAATTGATGAAACAATTAAAGAGAATGAAAAACTTTTATTAAAGAAAATAACAGAAATGTGCGAGCAATGGAATCCTTTACATCTTTCTTGGTGGGGAAGAATCCAAACAATTAAAATGATGATTTTACCTGTGGTTTGTTATCAAATGAGTATGATTCCAATATTTTTTCAGGGGTCATTTTATAAAAAGTTAAACAGTATACTAACAAAATTTGTTTGGTTTGGGAAAAGACCAAGAATTGCTTTAGCATCATTACAAAAAACAATTAAGGAAGGAGGGGTAAATTTTCCAAATTTCTATAGGTACCATCAAGCCTATATTTTAAGACAAGGAATGTATTGGATCCTCCCAGATCTCATGGAAAATGTACCCGACTGGTTATATTTAGAATGGCGCCTCATGTTCCCTTTACATCCAGAACATTTCATTAGTATAACAATACCTAAGAGATATAAAGATCATAGAATTCTAACAGATACATGGAAAACATTAAGATTTATAAGCAATTTATCAAAAGATCCATTGACTAAATCTTTAAATCAATCTATTTGGGTAAACTCCAGGATCAAAATTGGTGGATTTAAAATAGTATGGAAACAATGGATAAAAGCAGGTATACGTACTTTAAAAGATATAATAATAAATGGATCACTGCTTAGTTTTTCACAATTGCAACAAAAATTTGGATTAGATAAAACACAATATTTTAAATGGATGCAATTGAAGCAGGCCATTCAGGAAGGGTTCCCTGAATGGAAGAATCTAAACACTCAATATAGTTTACCAATCCTTTGTTTTCAAGTGGATTTTCAAGGACACCAAGCCGCAAAATGGTATAAGAATATAAACGAATTTTTAAACAAAAAAAAGAGATCAGGACTTAGGGATATTTGGAGTATTGAGATAGGACAGATAATTTCTCCATCTCAATGGCAAAAATTTTGGTCCTGGAGAATACATACTACAAGATCAGCATCTATGAGTCAAACATGGTTGTTTATATTACATAGAGTTTTATGGACCCCTACGAGATTACAAAAATTAGATAGTAATAGATCTAATAGATGCTGGCATTGTAGGATAGAAGTGGGGACATTGGACCATTTACTATTCTTTTGTCCCTGCATTAATTCCTTTTGGAAATTAATTTGGCCCCAAATTAATAATTTATTAGAAAATCATGTTGGACTATCATATGATACAATATTATTTGGAACAGCAATGAGAACACAAAGTCCGATTTCAGCTAGCAATAATAAACTTTTATTAATTTTAACAGGGGTCGCCATACAGCAAATTACTCAGAACTGGAAGGATTACACTAAATTGAATTACACTTTTTGGTGGAATTCAATTTGTCATATATATAAAATGGAAAAAGTATTGGCATTACAACAAGGTTATATTAAAAAATTTAATAAAATATGGGGACCATTGACAAATTATTCTACTGATCAGATATAATAACACATGTATAGAACATATAGAAGGGGTAGGGAGGGAAAACTATTGTAATATTAATATGATATAAAATTCTGATAAAAGGGTTTATTTAATTCACATTGTAAGAACATTTAATAATAATTTCAAGTGTTTTTTCATAATTGAATGTATTACATGTATTTCACTTGATGTAAGAATTTAAAAAAAGAATAAATATTAAAAAAAAAAAAAGTTTTAAATGATGTAATATTGTGTACTTGATGTAAGATGAAAAAATGAATAAAGAATTTGAAAAAAAAAAAAAAAAAAGACAGTGAAATGAGAATTTTCTAAACCAAACAAAAAAAAGAAAGGAAGGCACAAAAAAATGCATACCAAACATACATGCAAAACATATGCACAAAAATACGCTGAAAATAGATGCACCAGTTTGATACATTGAGAGAAACTTGAAGGAACAGCTTTCTCTGCTGCATGGAAAACTGAGAACTGATGGTCTCACAAGCCAACTTCAGGCAGGAAGGCACAGACGCATGTGCAATGCGGACAGTCTTAAAGTTTTTAAAGTGACAGTGCACTGCTGACTGTCCATACAGAAGCTGCATGGATTACATCATCCACATGTAAGAATATACTGCCTGCCTGCTTGTCCTCAGATAAAGCAATGTTACTTACCGTAACAGTTGTTATCCAGGGACAGCAGGCAGCTATTCTCACTAGTGGGTGATGTCATCCGACAGAGCCCCGACACGGACATCTTGAAAGCATGTCTTGCTTGAAGAAACTTAGAAGTTTCGAGATGCCCGCACCGCGCATGCGCCAGTGCCTTCCCGCCCGATGTACCGGGCGTGTCTCCTCAGTTCAGGTAGCTAGCCTGAGAAGCCAACCCAGGGGAGGTGGGTGGGACATGAGAATAGCTGCCTGCTGTCCCTGGATAACAACTGTTACGGTAAGTAACATTGCTTTATCCCAGGACAAGCAGGCAGGTATTCTCACTAGTGGGTGACCTCCAAGCTAACCCCAATGGGATGGTGGGAGAGTTGGCAATTTCAAGAGAACAAATTTTGTAACACTGTTTGGCCAAACTGTCCATCCCGTCTGGAAAAAGTGTCCAGACAATAATGAGAGGTGAATGTATGAACCGAGGACCAAGTGGCAGCCTTACAAATCTCCTCAATCGGTGTCGATCTGAGGAAGGCTACAGAGGCTGCCATTGCTCTGACCTTATGGGCTGTGACCTTACAGGGAAGGGATAATCCAGCCTGGGCATAGCAGGAAGAGATACAAGCCGCCATCCAGTTAGAGATGGTGCGCTTCGATACAGGTCGTCCCAACTTGTTTGGATCAAAGGAGACTGAAAAGTTGAGGAGCAGTTCTGTGAGGCTTTGTGCGATCCAAGTAGAAAGCTAAAGCACGTTTACAGTCCAGAGTGTGCAAAGCAGCTTCCCCAGGATGAGAATGAGGCTTTGGAAAGAACACTGGAAGCACGATGGATTGGTTGATGTGAAATTCAGAGACCACTTTAGGCAGGAATTTCGGATGAGTACGAAGAACCACCTTGTCATGATGGAATACAGTGAACGGTGGATCCGCCACTAGGGCCTGAAGCTCACTGACCCGGCGAGCAGATGTGAGGGCCACCAGAAAAACCACCTTCCAGGTGAGATACTTAAGTGGAGCCTTGTTGAGAGGTTCAAACGGAGGTTTCATGAGATGAGACAGGACAACATTGAGATCCCAAACCACAGGAGGAGGTTTGATAGGAGGGTTGACATGAAAAAGACCTTTCATAAATCTGGAAACCACAGGATGAGCAGACAAAGGTTTCCCCTGTAGAGGCTGATGGAAAGCCGCAATAGCACTCAGGTGGACTCGTATGGAGGTAGACTTGAGACCAGACTGAGATAGGTGTAGAAGGTAGTCCAATACAGAAGAAAGGGAAGCTCGCTGAGGTTCCGTGGCATTGGAAATACACCAGGAGGAGAATCTAGTCCATTTTTGGGAGTAGCATTGTCGAGTAGCAGGCTTCCTGGAAGCCTCCAAGACCTCCCTCACTGCTTGAGAAAACTGGTGAGGAGTTATGTTGAAAGGAACCAAGCTGTCAGGTGGAGGGACTGCAGATTGGGATGAAGTAGTGAACCTTGATGTTGAGTGAGTAGTGAAGGAAACACTGGAAGAAGTATGGGCTCCCTGCTGCTGAGTTGAAGTAGAAGGGAGAACCAAGGTTGCCTGGGCCACCGAGGAGCAATTAGAATCATGGTGGCATGGTCTGATCTCAACTTGACCAGAGTCTTCTGAATGAGAGGAAAAGGAGGAAACGCATATAGGAAGCGATTCCCCCAACCCAGCAGAAAAGCGTCCGCCTCGAGGCGGAGAGGAGTGTAGATCCTGGAGCAAAACTGAGGCAGCTTGAAGTTGTGGGGGGCTGCAAAGAGGTCTATCTGAGGCGTCCCTCACTGTGCAAATATCCGATGAAGGGGTTTGGAATGGAGCGTCCATTCGTGAGGCTGGAGAAGACGACTCAATTTGTCTGCCAAGACATTGTCCTTCCCCTGAATGTAGACAGCCCTGAGGAAGGTGTTGTGGCGGACCGCCCAATCCCAGACTCGAAGAGCTTCCTGGCAGAGGGAGGCCGAGCCCGTGCCCCCTTGCTTGTTTACATAATACATGGCGACCTGATTGTCGGTGCGAATTAGGACCACCATGTCGTGAAGCAGATGTTGAAAAGCCTGAAGAGCATTGAAGATGGCTCTGAGCTCCAGAAGATTGATTTGATGAAGTCGTTCCGCACTGGTCCAGAACCCCTGAGTGCGAAGACCATCCAGATGAGCTCCCCATGCATAGTTCGATGAATCGGTCGTGAGAACTTTCTGGTGGGGAGGAGAGTGAAACAGCAAACCTCTGGATAGATTCAGAGAGGTCATCCACCAGAGAAGAGACTGCCGTAGAGCAGGAGTGACTACAATGTGGCGGGACAATGGGTCGGACACCTGAGTCCACTGAGATGCCAAGGTCCATTGAGGAATTCTGAGATGTAGTCTGGCAAAAGGCGTCACATGAACTCTGGATGCCATGTGACCCAAGAGGACCATCATGTGTCTCGCTGAGACGGACGGGCGAGAAGACACCGACTGGCAGAGTAGAAGAAGAGCATCCAGGCGCTGAGGAGGAAGGAACGCTCGAAGTTGGATGGTATCCAGGACCGCCCCGATGAAGGGGAGAGTCTGGGTGGGCTGAAGATGTGACTTGGGAAAGTTGATCTCGAAGCCCAAGTTCTGCAGAAAACAAATCGTAGTCAAGGTCGCCGAAATGACCTCTGGGGCCGACGGGGCCTTGATGAGCCAGTCGTCGAGGTATGGAAACACCTGGAGACCCATGTTCCGGAGTGCAGCGGCCACCACCACCAGACACTTTGTGAAGACTCTGGGCGAAGAGGAAAGGCCAAATGGAAGCACTCGATACTGCAGATGTAGATGTCCCACCCGAAATCTGAGGAACTTGCGGGAGGCCGGATGAATCGGGATGTGAGTGTAGGCCTCCTTGAGGTCCAGAGAGCATAACCAATCGTTCTGCTCGAGGAGGGGATAGAGAGAGGCAAGGGTCAGCATACGGAACCGCTCCTTGACCAAAAACTTGTTGAGGACTCGAAGGTCCAAAATGGGCCGCAGATCGCCCGTCTTCTTCGGAACCAGGAAATATCGGGAGTAAAACCCTTGGTTCTGCTGATCTAACGGGACTGGCTCGACGGCCCGAAGCCGAAGCAAGGCCTGAGCCTCCTGGAGAAGAAGGGCGGTCTGCGTTAAGTTGGAAGGATACTCTCTTGGAGGGTGGTCCGGGGGGACCCGTTGGAAATGAAGAGAGTATCCCTCTCTTACGATGGTAAGGACCCAAAGGTCTGTGGTGATTGACTCCCATCGATGACAAAATTGATGGAGACGACCCCCTATGGGAAAAACAGGGGAAGACAGAACGTCGGTTATGCTCCCTGGAAGAGAGTCAAAAAGGCTGAGTAGCCTTGGGTGCAGCCGGCATCTGAGGCTTCTGCTGAGTCTTCTGCGGAGGCTGTCTCTTCGCAGGCTGTCTCGCAGGAGGAGTCTGCCTCGGTTGGTAACGCCGCTGGTAAATTTGAGGCAGTCTAGAGGGACGAGACTGCTGAGGCTTCGGTTTAGGACGCAGAATAGACTGAAAAGACTTTTCATGGTCCGACAGCTTTTTAGTAACAGTTTCTATAGACTCATCAAACAGATCCGCTCCTGCACAAGGTACATTTGCAAGTCTGTCCTGGAGGTTCGGATCCATATCGATGGTTCGAAGCCACGCCAGGCGACGCATGGCAACCGAACATGCCGCAGCTCGAGCCGAGAGCTCAAAGGCATCGTAGGAGGATTGCATCAGTTGAAGGCGTAATTGGGACAGGGTCGCCACCACCTCTTCAAACTGGAAACGAGCCTGAGCATCGATGAAAGGAATGAACTTGCGGAGCACCGGCAAGAAAAAATCCAAGTATGAAGAGAAGAAAAAGTTGTAGTTGAGCACTCGAGTCGCCATCATCGAGTTCTGATAGATACGTCTACCAAACTTATCCATCGTTCTCCCCTCTCTGCCCGGAGGCACGGGAGCATAGACTTGGGAGGGATGAGAACGTTTGAGAGAGGACTCGACTAGAAGGGACTGATGAGAAAGTTGAGCTCCCTCAAACCCCTTGTGGTGAACAATGCGGTATCGAGCATCCAGTTTACTGGGAACTGCAGGCAAGGAATACGGTGTCTCAAAACAGCGCATGAAAGTCTGGTCCAGCAGCTTGTGTAGAGGAAGCCGAAGTGTCTCCGCCGGAGGGTGAGGTAAATGCATGGTGTCCAAATACTCTTTAGAATATTTGGACCCAGTGTCCAAAGTCACATCCAAGTCATCCGCCATCTGTCGGAGAAAGGATGAGAAAGACAGTTGGTCTGCCAAGGCCGGCCGACGAGACGGACTAGAAGACGTGGAAGCCTCCGGGTCCAGGGAGAGCTGAGATCGGCATGGAGAATAGGAGGCAGATGGTTCCTCATACTCCGGCCCCTCCGGCTGGGACACATCCGACGAGGAGTATCCCAAACGCTGCATCTTCTTCTGCGGAGACACCTCCGAATGACGTGAGGAGTGCCGAGAAGAGTGCCGAGATCGATGCCCCTCCCGGTGACGGGACGGAGAACGAGATCTTCTATGCATCGATTGATCCTTCGAAGCCTCAAAGGAATGGATAGGGCTCGATGCAGTGGATCGCAGAGGTGGCAGAGATGCGGATTCACGCAGCGCCACCCATGTCTGGTATGGAGTGCGGAAGAACTCCTCCTGCGATGCAGTATGCCCAGGACTACGATTATCAGGAGCCGCCCTAGCACCCTGTTGGCGTGGAGGTGTGATGGGCTCCAAAGGTGGCATCTCAGGAAGGGAAGCCCTCCTGGAGGATTCCGCCGCCCTCCGTCGATCCCCCTCGTCGAGCAGAGAGATCGAACGACGAGGAGGAGGGGGAGGGGGCGGACCGCCCTCTGAAACCGAGGTCGGAATCTCACCTTGAATGTTGGCGATAAGCCGGGGTCCCATAGTGCGCATAAGCTCGACAAACTGAGCTTCTAGCAGGGATCGAAGCGAAGCCGATATGGAGGGATCCGCACCGAAAGGGGGTCCCTCCTGCACGGTCTTCGCGTTCCTTCGTGGCCAAGTGCTTCTGCTTGCTAGCTTTAGGCACTTTGATGACCACGGGAGGGACAGTGGAAGGCGGTACCTGAACCGAGGAGACGGAGGCAGGTGCCGATGCTGAACTCGAAGCTGAAGCCGGGACAAACGATGCGGGCTTCACGATGCTCGATGCAGGAGTCGCAGACGCAGGTTTCGAATGGACCGGCGAAACCTCAACAGCCGCAGTAGCAGAGATGTCCTTGGCAGTCTCCATCTTGAACATCGACTCCCAGAGCAAGCAGCGCCGCTTAAACGAGCGCGCAGTGAGCGTGGAACAAGGCCGGCACGATTTCGGAACGTGTTCCGGACCAAGACACTGAAGGCAGCGTCGGTGTGGGTCCGTCAGCGAAATCGCACGCTGGCACTTGCTGCACTTTTTAAAGCCGGTGATTGGTCGGGACATAGGCCGGAAAATCGACGCTGCAAGGTCGAAGCCGCTAGGCCGCAGCCACGAGGCCGGCCCGGCCGAACCGCCGGAAGAAATAATTTTAAGTTTTTTTTTTTTTTTTTAGAAAAATAAAGTAAAATTGAAATAAAGTCAAAGAAATAAACAGAAATGCGGGTTAAAGAAGGCAAAAAACTGAAATTCAGTCAGCGCAGAATGAAGACAAACTTCTCAGCTCCACGGAAAGAAAAGAACTGAGGAGACACGCCCGGTACATCGGGCGGGAAGGCACTGGCGCATGCGCGGTGCGGGCATCTCGAAACTTCTAAGTTTCTTCAAGCAAGACATGCTTTCAAGATGTCCGTGTCGGGGCTCTGTCGGATGACATCACCCACTAGTGAGAATACCTGCCTGCTTGTCCTGGGATAACATATACTACAAAAGCAATAATCCAGAACAGTCAACTAATTTCTAATATGTGCTTGCATCTGAGAAAGGTGTAGTACAGCAGAACTTAAAGTAGGTTTACTTAGTTATGTATTTATAAGGTATTAAAAAAGCACATTAGTAGCAAACCTGTCCAATCTTACCCCTGATGTTGGTTGGTAAAGCCCCAGCATCTTCTGGGTTTGATAGGCATGTCCTGGGAGACTGGTTTCAGCTTGAAGGACATTGGAAACAGATTGACTTGCAATTTGCTCAGGAACAATAGCGTGTGTGGTCTGGCCTTGACTGGATGTGTCAGAGAGTAGAAAAGGTCCTCCTCCTACATCAGACAGACTGTCAGCTATATTTGAAAAATTGGCATGTATTAAGCAGATTAAAGTTTATATTGCAGCACAAATAGCAGCCACTATTACTGTATAACAGTAATCCCACTCTTCTTAATGTGCAAAACATATGAAGCAATGCCTGATTCCTACTAATACTACATGACTTTCTTATTCCCAGTAAGATCCCCACACTCTTTCCTGAGCACTCCACTCATCGGGTAAGTCTCTCTTATCTGTACCCTTCTCCTCTACAGTCAACTCCAGACTCCGTCCCTTCTATTTTACTGCACCGTATGCCTGGAACACAAACTGCCTGACTTGGTATGTCAAACTCCATCTCTGGCTATATTCAAAACAAGGCTTAAAGCACACTTCTTTGAAACTGCTTTCAATTCCAAACTCCAATCTACCTGCTAAGCCCCAATATCTGTCTTATCATTCCCCCACCTCAGCACTGTGTATAGATGCACCTTATTGTCCAGTTTCTGTCTTCACTAGATAGTATGCTCTTTTGAACAGGGATTGTCTCTTCTATGTTTTGATGTATAGCGCTGTGTATGTCTACTAGCACTATAGAAATGATAAGTAGTATCTCTAGTATTAATGTGCTAGCAATGGTTTTCAACCTAATCCTCACTGAGTACCTGGCAAGTCAGATTTACAGGATATCCACAATGAATAGGCATGATATAGATTTGTACGCACCACAATTCTAGTAAAAAAAAATCTCATATATGCATATTCACTGTGGATATTCTGAAAACACAATTGGCCAAGTGGACCCTAAGGAATGGGTTGAAAATCACTGTGCTACAGCATCTGGGGGGGTCTATGTACACTATGATAAAGTATCCCATGTTTTAAACCTGCAGAATGTGGCAGGGAATTCCAGGGTGTACTGAACGTCACTGGCAGAGCACTTCAAAGCACGATACAGTCACTTGCATGTTGTACTCGAGATCATACACAGTTGAAAATCTTTAACTATACTATAGATCAGGGGTGTCCAAACTGCGGCCCAAAGGCCGCATACGGCCCTGTGAAGGATTTTGTGTGGCCCCGGTCGAGGGCGATGCAGTGTTTTCCTCTGCTGCCCCCGGCTATTTACTGTCTTGCCGGTTCCCTCCTCTGTCTTGCTGCAGCATTTGTGCATTTGTGCGGCTCCAGAAACATTTTTTTCAGCCAATGTGGCCCAGGGAAGCCAAAAGGTTGGACACCCCTGCTATAGATGGTCTTACTGTTCCTGTACCTGCAATAGAGTTGCACTGTTGTCTTTGCAGAAGCTGCTGCCTAACATGCTGATCCACCTCTGTATCTTCACATTCTGTGCCTACTAGCTGAGAGAATGAAGTGAGTGACATGCCACCAGCTGTTCTGCATTGTGAATCTTGTCGTTCTCCCAAGCAGCCTCCCTGCAGCTTCCTCTCTCGCATCTTCTTGATCAGGGCAACTCTATCCCGAATAGACTTAGACACAGCTTTGCTGTCACTTTCATGAAAGAAGCCAGACTTCACCTAAGGAGAAAATCAAAGGGTAAAATCACTGATGGGGACAAAAATGAGGTGCACAATCCTTGCAGAAAATCTAATCTCAGAAATTAAACTAATCACACTATAATACTAAACTAGAGCTCTAAATAGCTATCTTTCAGATTCATCTTAACAAACAACTTTGTGGGTAATTTTGGTTTATTACCATTCAAAAATTTTATAGGGTAAGAAAAAACCTCAACATTAAAGTTGCTCTTATATATATGACTTTCAAACAGTGAATCAAAGAACTGCTTGGCAGAGCCACAAAATGTTGGCAGAAGACAATAGCATAAAACTGCTGTTTGAGATTATGAAATAAAATAAGTGATAAGAATTTCTCTACATTATGCTAAAAGAGAACTGCTGGCCAAAGATTTGTGGTATTTTAAGTAAAAAATTAAAAAAAGAGAAAAAAAGAAGAAAGTACAAAAAGAAGAGGAAAAACATTAGGAGGGAATAGTTTTTTTCAGCCTTTGATGAAATATGATGCCATAGATGTAAGAACCACTTTTAATTCTGAAACTTCTTCCTAACCTATACAGTTTTTGAATGGTAATAAGCAAATGTTACACATGAAGTTGATTATATTGAGATGAATCAGAAAGTAAACTATCGAAAGATTAAGTGCTTACCTTTGCTAATCTTCTTTCTTGTAAATCCTTACTTTATTCCAGGACCAGTGGGTTATTTCCCTCCTCCCGCCAGGGATCTGTAGGAAGCCTCAAAACTTTTGAAGCTTTTACTAGAGAATGACACGGGGACAAATTTGTCCCCATCAGAACTCAATTTCCCCGTCCCGTCTCCACAAGATTTGTCACTGTCCCTGTCCCATCCCTGTAAATTCTGCCTTATCCGTACAAGCCTCGGACACTTATGATTTTAAAAGTGTTTAAGGCTTGTGCAGTTGAGGATGGAGCTTGTAGGAATGGGGCAGAGACAGGAAAAGAACTCACAGGGACGGGACGGAAAGGAAAAATGAGTTCCTGAGGGGTCGGGGAAAAATTTGTCCTTGTGTCATTCTCTAGCTTTTACCTCCTCCCTTCTCATACCTCAACACTGAACACACTCCTGTCCCAAGCAGTCAGTCTTAAAGCAGCCAGGAACATCTGTAGAGGAGAACAACAAGAGAGAGGAACGGGGAGCTCCCCGGCAAGCAAATTAATTCTGCTAATATAAACAAATGCAACAACGATGTAATCCGAAATAACAGGTTATAAAACCTGGAAAATCTGAACGACAAAACAGTGCTAAAAGGAGTAACAGCCTGCACTGTCAGAAGGGAGCGCCTGAACTAGGGAACTCCCCACTGCTTGCCCTGTATTGGTAGCATGGAATATTGCTACTCCTTTGGATTTTGGCCACCGTGAGAACGGACTACTGGGCTTGATGGACTATTGGTCTGACCCAGTAAGGCTATTCTTATGTTCTTAATCAGCAAATCAGCAAGTATAGGGCGAAATAAAGTGAGGATTTACAAAAAAGAAAATTAGCAAAGGTAAGAACCTAAACTTTTGTTCTTGTACAATCCCACTTTATTCCAGGACTAGAGGGACATAACACAGTAGTCCCGAATTTCAGGATGGGGCTGATGAGCCTGCTTCCAATACAAAGGAACCAAAAGAAGCATCCTGATTGGCTGCCACATCGATCCTATAAAACTTGGTGAAAGTATGCAAGGAAGACCAGGTAGTGGAACTACAAACCTCATCCAGAGACACAGCCGATGACTCTGCCCAAGAGGAGGAAACTCCTCTAGTCGAATAAGCCCACACCCCAAGAGGGAGGTTTCTTTCCAGCCACCATGTAAGCCGCAGACATGGCCATGCAAATCCACCTAGAAATGGTAGCCTTAGAGGCTGACCTACCTTTGCAGGCAGGACCCGCCAGAAGAAACTGAACACAAAATTCATTGGTAACCTCCAGATACCGCAACAATCTGTGCACGTCCAAGGTCCACAACACTCGGTCCTGCTCCCTCGAACCAGAGGAAGCCAAAGCAGGAAGTCAGACTTCCTGATTCAAATGGAAAGTGGAAACCACTTTCGGAAGAAAAGGAGGAAAGGTACACTACATCATTGCGGAATCCGTAATATGCAGAAAGGGATCCCTGCAGGATAGAGCCTGAAGCTCCGTAACCCTATGGGCTGAAGTAATAGCCATAACGAAGGCTGTCTTGATCGTGAGATCCATAAGTGATGCCTGTTCTAGAGGCTCATATGGGGAATGAGCCAGAGAGCAAAGAATCATATTATGGTTCCACATCGGACAGGGAAGGTGCAAGGGAGGCCTCAGTCATAACATGCCCCGCAAAAAATAAACCACATCCAGTTTAACCACCAATAAGCCCTAGGTAAGGAGGCCCATACATGAAAGACCAGCAAAGCCAGATATTCCAAGATTTGTGTCGGCTCCAAGAAGCTTGTACAAAAGTTGACCACTCAGCCCATCTTCTGCAGCAGTTGAATTACTCTGTGAAGTTCTAGTCTGCCTTGAAATTTGGACTGGGCTCTTATTAGTCAATCATCCAGGTATGGATAGATTTGAATACCTACTCTGCGCAGGTGTGTTGCAACCATCACCATTACCTTGGTGAAGGTCCATGGTACCATAGTCAGCCCAAAAGGCAAGGCCACAATCTGGCAGTATTGCTCCATCACATGGAACCACAAAAACTGTGTTCTGGAAAAATGGAATGTGCAGATAGGCCTCCATCAAACCTAGGGAGGAGAAACATTCCCCTGGTGACACTGAAAAAAATACTGACCACACCATCTCCATGTGAAAAAGTGGTATTTTGAGGGCCGCATTCACTGCTTTGAGGTCTAGAATCAGCCTCCAGTCTTCTGAGCCTCTCTTAGGTGCTATAAAGTATATCAAGTATCTGCCAGATCCTGAATCTTCATCTGGTATGGGCTCTAAAGCTTCCAGATCCAGCGATCTTTGCACTGTTGCTCTGACTCTGGAGGCTTTTTCCCGGCCTCCCAGCCGGCAAGTCTAGATAAGGATCCAGGGAGGAACAAAAGAATTTGAACTTGTGCCCCTCCCGTATAATGTCCAGCACACAGCACTCTGTGGTTATCTTTGCCCATGCTCCCAATAGGTCGAAAACCTCAAGCCAATGTGTGGAAGGCAGGCTGATAGTTTGTTATAATAACTGCTTCTTGGGAGCTGTTGCGGAGCGAGATCCTGAAGATTGGGGGAACCTGGCCACTCCAAATCCTTGTCTCGAGCTTTAAATTGATCTCTGGCCTGAAGGCTCTGTAGAGATCTGGCAATATCTGGAGGCCTGAAAATCACCGTGAACTGACCCCCCAGAGGCTCAAAGTCTGCTGTCCCGTAAAGACTTTGGCTTGCAATCCTGCACGCTGGACATACAATCATCCAGACCTTTCCCAAAAAGTAAATATTCCTTACATGGTAATTACTCAAGGCCTCCTTGAGGGAGGAATCCTCCCACCCACTGTCTGGTCCATAGCATCCTACGGGTGGAAATGGAATAAACAGACATTTTGCTTATGACTCTGAAAAGGTCTTACAGAGCATCAGTTATACAATTCACTCCAGACATTGAAAACTGGCGATCCCTCCCGGCAATTGCCTCCAAATCATACAACAATTCAGAGTAGCAAGCCCGGATGACAAAAGCCACTGCTGTAGCAGCTTTCAAACACTTAGTTCGCAACCTCAAAGGCCTTATTAGAGAAAGACAAAGGGAAAAAATTTGTCCCCGTCTCCACCCCATCTCCGCAGCTCGGTCCCCATCCCCGTGAACTCGATCCCTGTCCCCGCAAGCTCGGTCCTCACCCCGTCCCTGTCAACCATCTGATCCCATCTGCCCAAGCCTCAAATAATTATGATTTTATATTGAACTTATTTTATTAAAGTATAAAAAGAAACAGTATTCTGTGCAATTGTCATTTTATAAATACAAATTCAGAGCAAGGATCAACAAAACCCCTGTCTCCCCTCCCCTTCACATATATCACCTCCACTATCAAAAAAACTGAATAAGCCAAATTATTACAGAATGCTACACAGAAATATCATTCTAACACAGGGGTGCCCACACTTTTTGGGCTTGCGAGCTACTTTTAAAATGACCAAGTCAAAATGATCTACCAACAATAAAATTTAAAAAAAAAACACAACGCACACTGTACGCATACAATTGTTAATTATCATTCCTATTCTGGGGTTTTTTCAAAGAGGTCAAAGGAGATGACTCTATGCACTGTCACCTCAGTAACAACCATACAAAAATAGACAAATACCCACCCCCTCCCTTTTTACTAAACCACGATAGCAGTTTTTAGCGCAGGGAGCTGCGCTGAATGCCCAGCGTTGCTCTCGACGCTCATAGGCTCCCTGCGCTAAAAACCTTTATTGCGGTTTAGTAAAAGGGGACCATATTGTAAAATATAGAGAGCAGATATAAATTCAGACACATTTTGATCACTAAATTTAAAATAAAATCATTTTTTCTACCTTGTCTGGTGATTTCATGAGTCTCTGGTTGCACTTTCTTCTTCTGACTGTGCATCCAATCTTTCTTCCCTTCTTTTAGCCTGTATGCTTTCTCTCTTCCTGACCTCATTCCCCCCCCCCCCAATGTTTTCTTCTTCTCTCCTTGCCCTCTCTTTCTTTCTCTCTTCATGCCCCCATTCTTTTTTTCTGTTTCTCTTCTTTCCTTCTGTCTCCCTCCCTGCCCACCCACAAGCCACTGCTTCTGCCGCTGCCATCGGATAACAGGCCCCCAAAGCCGCCCGCCGCCGGCCAAGCTCTCCTTGCTTCGGGCCCACCAGCATTCCTCTCCCCGACGTCAATTTTGCCGTCGGAGAGGAAGTTCCGCTGGCCAGAACTTCCTCTCCGACGGCACAATTGAGGTCGGGAAGAGGAAGGCTGATCGGCCCAAGATCGACATTTTGGGAAAAATGCTGCCGGGTCCTGCCTTTGAGGAAACAGAAAGTAGGCAGGACCTGGCAGCAAGAAGAGCAAATCGCAAGCTTCACTGACCTGTCTCCCACTTTAGCCCGCGAACAGGGCTCTAACATGTGCGTGCCGGCTTCCCTTCTTACCCCCTCCCCCTCCCCGGACATAACTTCCGGTTTCAGAGGGAAGCGAAGGGAAGCCGGTACAAGCACATGTTAGCCCCCGGAGCATAAGTTCTCCAAGCCTTTTTTTGTTTTTTTTTTTAAATGTTGAGCAGCGGAGGCAGCAGCAGAATTCAGGAGTGGGCCAGTCAGGAGGGGAAAAAAGAGAAGGGAAGAAGGGAACCCGTTCTGCGATCGGCTGGGGTCGCCTGAGCGAGCGACCTGTCGATCGCGATCGACGCGTTGGGCACCCCTGTTCTAACAGAATACAGCAGTCACACATGACAGGAATAGTGTTAGGGGAGTGCAACTAGGGCAACTGCTCCCTGGTCAGAGAGAGCCCTGGGCTTTGCAGTTCCCCATATTTCAAATCTGGTATATTCTAATCACAAAATAAATTTTTTTTTCTACCTTTTGTCGTCTCATTTTATTCTTCAAATCATGTTGGTCTCAGGCACTGGTCTCTTTTCTTTTGCCTTCTCTTAACTCGCTTGCCAGGGTCTCCTGACCATTTGACATTTCTTCTTTCTCCATGCTCATCATCCATCTTCTCTATTTATGTATGTTCAGCATCTCCCTTTTCTATGTCTCCTATACGTCCCTTTCTAGTACTTCCCCTGTGCCCATTTCCCTGCTTTCATCATCTCACCATTCTATGATCCCCTCCCTCTGTATACAGGGAGTGGGGAAAGAGAGAGATCCATGGTGCATCTCTCCCACTCCCTCTCCTGCCATATCCAACATTTTCCCTCTCATCCTCCAGATCATGTGCAGCATATTTCACTATTGCCCACCAGCCTCATACCCAACATTTCTCCTTCTATCAACTCCTCTTCAGCACCATGCCACACTTCTCCCTTCATCACTATGTCCAACATTCCTCCCCCTTTAATCCCCTTCAATTTGTTCCTCTGTTCCCTCTCCACCACCATATCCAACATTTCTCCCTCTCATCCTTCTCTTCCCCATGTATCTCTACCTCTCTCTCTCTATGCCTAACAATTTTCCTTTCTTCTCTTTCCCAGAGTGTTGAGACGTCAGTGACCTCGATGTTGAGGCATACCTCAGAGGTGACAATAGAGAGCGAGACTGCTGGCAACACCGTCTGGAATGTTATCGACTTACTTAATGCAAGAGATGACGGCGTCATTTGGCGAGGTGAGGCATGGGAATGCTTCTTAGCCTGTTTACTGGATGGTGTCGAGGTTGGTACCAAGAAAGTTGATGCCGAATGATGTGGCAATTGTGGTGCTGACTTCAATGCGATGTCGACATCGGGGGTAGAGGACATCTGTGATGAATCCTGAGATCCAAAAAGTTTCTCCTGTTGCAGACTTTGAGCCTTCAAAGAACATTTTTATAACTTTGAACAACATTAATAAGAGTCTATCCGGTGCTCAGGACCAAGGCACTGAAGACACCAATTATGTGGATCAGTGACTGATATGGCCCTATTGCATGGAGAGCATCTCTTGAAGCCAGTAGAAGGCTTCAATATCGAGGGGAAAACCGCCAATGTGAGATCAAAGGAATCAATTTTTCCTCCGATGATCAAGCAAATTTGTGACCGAAAGAGTCGAAACCGTCAGCCAGAAAACTGGCTGGAGGTCCAAAAACGATAAAGTAAAAATTTCAAGAAACACTCCAGAAAAAAGATAGTAGTATCAAAGAAAAGTAAATTAATTTAGAAAAATGATACAAGACAACACAAAAAAGGAAAAAAGTAGTGCAATTGGAGAGACTAACAACACACGTCTTCTAAGCTCCAAGGAAAACTAAGAACTGATAGTCCCACGAACAGACATCAGGCGGGAAGGCACTCGCGCATGTGCGGTATGGGCAGTCTTGAAACTTCTAGGAAGTTAAAGTGACAGTACACTTTTGTATTGTCCATACCAGGCTCCACAGATGCCACCCACCTGTGAAAATATGCTGCCTATTTGTCCTGGGATAACATCAAGTATCTATGTGGCTGATTCATTTTGCATGCCAACAGAGAACCCTGTGGTTTGCAAAACAGAACATAAAGCACAAAAGATTATGTTCATCTTGCAGGTTAGAATATACAGTCTTAGTGCATGGGAAAGTGGGATAAACAGAAGGATGACACACCATTTCAGAAGCCACTTCCTCAGGATTGTCAGCCTCCAGACTGAAACTAAACTCTATGGCTTCATTGTCCTTGTGTTTCCCTTTCAGTTTCTTTGGGTCTTCCACCCAGAGTCTTAATGCCAAGGAAGGGATTATAGCATCATCTTCTTCTGCCAGCTCCACTCTCAATCCTGTGTCCTCAGCAAAGAAGGCATGGTTGAGCAGGTCTCTGATGGACAGCCTATGGAAAAACATGGGGTTCAGTACAGTATTTCAGAACTCAGACAAGAGCTTGATCTACTAAACTTTTTCCACATACACAAAGAACAATAAAAAACAAAAACAACCTTAGTAATTCTGAACTACACAATACTCGTGTTTTAGACAAGACTACTATGACTTGACGTTCTCTCTACATTAGAGAGTTGCGCAGGGACAGAAATCCCACCCGTCCCCGCCAAAGTCCCACCTGTCCCCACCCGTCCCCGCGAGGAATCCCACCTGTCCCCACCCGTCCCCGTGAGGAATCCCTCCGTCCCCACCCGTCCCCGCGAGGAATCCCCTCCGTCCCCACCCGTCCCCGCGAGGAATCCCCTCCGTCCCCGCCCGTCCCTATAAACTTCAGAAATAGTTATTTCATTTAATTATGCTACTGAATTAAAGGCTCTGGTAGAAACCCATTTACAAATAAGCAAAAAGACTTTATTAATTTGAAAATATTAATTGGAAAGAATACATACTTTGTAAACGGGTTTCTACCAGAGCCTCTAATGTTTATAAATTTTTATCAAGTTTCAAGTTTATTAAAATTTTTGATTAATCGCTTAATCTTGCTTCAAAGCGATGTACATACATAAAAGAAAATATTTAAATTACAACTATAAGATAAAATTACATTTTTAAAATTAACAATAATTATCAACACAACTAATATACTACTTTATCCTGAAGCAAAAAAAAAAAAAAAGAAATAGAATTCTTTTCCTACCTTTGTTGCCTGGTTTCTGCTTTCCTCATGTTCTCATTCAATTCCTTCCATCCACTGTCTCTCTTCCTTCTGCATCTTCCATTTGCTCTGTTACTGTGCCTCTCCCTTTCTTCCCCCTTCCAAATTGGTCTGGCACCCATCTTCTTCTCTCCGCTCCCCCCATAGTCTGGCATCTGTCTTCTTCCCTGCCAGCGTCTTCTCCCTACTCTCTCTTCCTCATTTCCTTTCAATGTCCTTCTCCCCCCCATCTTCCCCATGTCCTTTCAGCGTCCTTCTCCCTCTCTGTCTTCCCCATGGCCTTTCAGCGTCCTTCTCCACCCATTTGTCTTCCCCATGTGCTTTCAGCATCCTTCTCCCCCCTCTGTCTTCCACAAGTGCTTTCAGAGTCCTCCTCCCCCCCCCCCCGCCCTTCCCATGGCCTTTCAGCATCCTTCTCCACCCCTTTGTATTCCCCCATGTGTTTTCAGCGTCCTTCTCCCTCCTCTGTCTTCAAGTGCTTTCAGAGTCCTTCCCCCCCTCCTGTCTTCACCATGGCCTTTCAGCGTCCTTCTCCCCCCTCCTTCTCTACCGCCCCGGGTGCAGCACAGCCGGCCAGGTCCCCTTACTTTTGTGGCACTTCCCCGACCGACCGACCGACAACAGCCCCGGTCCGACAAACCTCCCTGCCCTTAACCGCGAATCTAAATTACCTTCTTACAGCTGCTGTAAGAAGGTAATTTAGATTCGCGGCTACAGGGCAGGGAGGATTGTCGGACCCGGGCTGTTATCGGTCGGTCGGGGAAGTGCCACAAAAGTAAGGGGACCTGGCCGGCTGTGCTGCAACCGGGGCGGGGCGGACCGCCCCCCTCCCTTGGTAGCCACTCGAACCGCAAGGCTACTCTCCTTCTCCTTACCTGCCCTGCCTGCAGCACAGAGCCGAACGGAAGTCTTCCCGACGTCAGCGCTGACGTCGGAGGGAGGGAGGACTTTGTTTAAGCCCTCCCTCCCCTCCGACGTCAGCGCTGACGTCGGGAAGACTTCCGTTCGGCTCTGTGCTGCAAGCAGAGAAGGTAGGGAGAAGAAGAGCCGCTCGACTGAGTACATCCAGCCCCGCAGGAGCCCCGCGACCCTCGGAGGCGTCCCCATGGGATCCCCGCGACCCTAGGGGGCGTCCCCACGGGATCCCCACGACCCTAGGGGGCGTCCCCACGGGATCCCCGTGACCCAAAGGGGGAACCCGCGGGATGCCCGCGGGTCCCGCGGGATTCCCGTCGTCCCCGTTCCCATGCAGCTCTCTACTCTACATATCTAAGCATATTCTTAGCACATTACAGGATCCTGTGTCTCACTGGAAGATGCTGTTAATACACTGGACACAATAGGCAGAATATACTCTAAAGAAAGATTTTCAAAGCTTTAAGTATTCATAATATTCTTTTAATTTATGATTTAAACTGCCTCAAACTCATTATCACCACCTCCACTAATTCTGCTCTATCAATAACTGGCCTTTTAGTATGACATGCACACAGTTCTTAATGGCTCAAAGTCTTTACTATGAGCCATTGTAAGCTCAGAGTCTGCTTACAAAGAGGTGTAGCACTGCCCTAGAGACAGAAAATAGCACCGTCATGCCTACCTTTCTGCTTTGTTCTGGCGAATGCAGCTTTCAATAATCTCTTTCACTTCAGGATCTGTTACCTTGTTAAAGCTGGCTGGTTTGATGCCCTGCAAAAAAAGGAAAACTGGTTAGCACAGCTGGATCAGGAGTCCTTGCAATGTCTGACCTAGTAATATAACAGGAAAGATGACAACTTGCCCTGCTAATGACCACAAAAGAACCAAAGAAGGGGACAAATGAGAAATCAAATCCAGTCCAAATTGATTTTTATTCTTTTTTTAAAACAATAAATGTTTTTATTGTAAGAAAACAAACAATATATAAAAAAACCAAAACACAACAAAGATTGCAATATAAAAATCAAAACAACCCACGGACACCACTAATAACATATCCAATCCTTTCCTCCACCAATCACAGGTCTCTGTTCCTAATGCTGCACAAAACAAACCACAACATACGATAACACTTAACTCCATAAGCAGGAACTTTAGATCTTTTAGTACACCTAACATTCGGAACTGGTCCTTCAGTCCCTCCCTGTTGTAGTTCCTGTTGCTCATGTTGTTCGTCCCCACATGGATCACCACCGCCGTATCTTCTTCTTCCACACTGTCGATGATCCTGTCGATGTAGCTCACTATGTCTTCCACCTTGGCTCCCAGTAGGCAGGTCACCAGCCGATCCAGTCTTCATCCCGCTATGTGGCTGTCGACTTGTCTGATGGAGTCCCCCACGACGATCCCTGTCCTCTCTATCTTCTCTCGATTCTCCAGCCACAGGTCTGTGTCCTTGGTGTATGTCCATCTCTCCAGCCGTAGGACCGTGTCCTTCATTCCCATCCATCTTCTCTCATCCTGGCGTTGGCTTGTGGGTTCCCTCCACTGTTTCAAGATCTCGCTGCTGTGTCACCCATTTCTTCCTGGTGGTTGTCCATTGAGTGGTCCACCCTATCTGTAGGTGTATCTCGGCAGTTCCACTGTTGCTGGTGATTTTCCACGGCCTTCCTGTATGCCTCCTCTATGAACCTCTCCAGCTCTCGGACTTCTTCCTCGATGGTGTCCTCTCTCTTGATGTTCTCTGCATCTCTGTCTTCCTCCTCCACTGCTTGAAGTTCTCTGCATCTCTGACTTCCTCCTCCACTGCTTGAAGTGCCTCCAGTTCCAGTATTCTGCCCTCCAGGAGTCTGACTTGTTTCTTCAATCTCTCCAGTTTTCCACGTTGAGCGCATACGTAAGACTGCCTCCTAGAGGGGAGGTAGTCATACATATGGCAGATGGTGCAGAAAACTGGGTAGCTCAACATCCTGCTTCTGTCTGCTGCTTCCATTGTTACCCGCTTGCCGGTCTGCTGTGGATGTCTTCTGTGTCTGCTATGGCTGTCCTCTGTGCCTGCCTGGTTGTGTGTCCTCTGCGCCTGCTGTGGTTGTCCTCTGCGTCTGCCTGGTTGTGTGTCCTCTATACCTGCTGTGTCTGCCTGGCTGTGTGCCCTCTGCGCCTGCTGTGTCTGCCTGGCTGTGTGTCCTCTGCGCCTGCTGTGCCCTCTGCGCTTGCTGTGGCTGTCCTCTGCGCCTGTTGTGTCCTCTGTGTCTGCCTGGTTGTGTGTCCTCTGCGCCTGCACCTGCTGTGGCTGTGTCTGCACCTGCTGTGTCTGTCCTCTGCGCTCAGAATTGCAGGATGTAGCGAATAAGAAATTTTTAAAATAAATAAATCTTCCCTCTGTGTCCATATACCCTCCATTGTCTGGCATTGCCCATCTGTGTTCATTTACTACCCCCTTTCAGCATTCCCCTTTGTGTGCTTGTCCCTATGCTTCCATTCAAGCCCAACATCTCCTCTTTTTTCATACTTCTTCCTGTGTCCAGCGTCTCCTCTTACTCCCTTACACTAATGCATCTCTTGCCCTCTTTCCTCCCCCCTTTACCGAGTTCAGAATTTTGCTTCCTCTTCCTTCATCCCCTTGGCTCAGCATCTATCTTTCCCTTTCCTGCTCTCCTGCTCCCTGCAGATTCAACATCTCTCTCCCTTTCCTCCAGCCCCATCACCCAACACATGGGCCCAGCACCTCTCTCCCTTCCCTTTAGCTCTCTCCCTTTTCTTCAGCCCCATCACCCAACACATGGGTCTAGCACCTCTCTCCCTTCCCTTTAGCTCTAGTCACACCCCCTGAAAGTCCAGCATCTTTCTTCATTCCCTCCAGCTCCCCTCCTACATGGGTCTAACACCTATCTTCATTCCTTCCAGCTAGTCACCACCTGCAGATCTAGCCCCTCTATCCTTTCCCTCCAACCCCCCTACACAGATCAAGCACCTCTCTTCCCCTTCCTTTTGGCTCTGGAACTAGCCAGACAGCCAGAACCCCCCCCCCCCAAGGGTCATAACAACAGAATCCCCCCTGTGAGTCCAGAAGACCCTCCATATGGGTACAGCGGCAGCAACAATCCCCCCATACCCGGATCAGCATCTCTGTCTTTCTCCCCAGCTCCCCTCTCGCCCCACACCTATTTTACCTTCAGGAGCCTCAGCCATACCATGGAGAAAAATCCACAGGAGCCCGCTTTGGGGTGGTTACTGAAAACATGGCAGTTGTGGTATCGTAAAAGATTTGTCTAGGGGAGGGAATAACTAAGATTTTGTTGATTAGAGCATAAAGTTTTGGATGGTGCATAGGGAATCAGGAGACAGTCTAGGAAGGCAGGAGTATAGAACAGGCATATTTTAAATGCAAGTAGAAGAATTTTATAAGTTATTCTGTAGTTGACTGGGAGCTGGTGTGCAGATTTTAAAAGAGGTGCAACATGATCATATTTTCTTTTGCCAATAACAAATTTTATTCCCTTATTTTGAATCAATTGTAGCTCATTCATTCATTTTTCTATACCGTTTCTCCCAGGAGAGCTCAGAACGGTTTACATGAATTTATTCAGGTACTCAAGCATTCTTCCCTGTCTGTCCCGGCAGGTTCACAATCTACAATATCTAATGTACTTAGGGCAATGGAGGGATTAAGTGACTTGCCCAGGAGTCACAAGGAGCAGTGTGGGTGCCGAGGCTGTAGCTTTAACCATACTCCACACTCTCCCGATGAATATCTTTGATACCCGAGTAGAGAGCATTACAGTAGTCAATGTGAGTAATGATGAGAGTGGACAAGAATATTGAGCAATGATGGTTCTAGTAGAGATGACATATAGCACATCATACGCAGCTCATAGAAGAAAAATTATGGGAATTTTGGGGCCAGTGATTACAATTGTGAGGTCACTTTGATTTGCACTGTAAAATTATGAAAGAAATGTACCAGACCAGCTGAAGTCTTTCTCCTGTATAAAATTTAAAAAAATTAAAATTAAACAACAAAGAATTGTCACTTTTATCTAGGAGATGGGACTTGGGGAAGGGGGAAGGGATTTAACATATCGCTTGTTCTGTGGTTTTTTCACAATCAAAGCGGTTTACATGGGGCAATGAAGTATTAAGTGGCTTGCCCAGAATCCCAAGGAGATGAAGTAGGAAACAAAGATTTTAAACTTTGTTCACTTCGTAAATTAAGAGATTTCTTGCCAATAGAGACCTTTCGAATAGTCATCAGTGCAATACTGATCCCTACTCTAGATTATTGCAATGTCCTTTATTTTGGTTTATCAAAGTATGCCATTTGGGCACTACAATTGGTACAAAATGCCTCAGCGCAACTGATTTAGGGGGCTTCAAAATTTGATCATATCACACCTGATTGCCTGTTGCTGCGCAAATCAAATTTAAGGTACTCTGATTTATAAGTTGAGGCATGCAAAGAAGCCGGTACTGTTAATTAATCATCTGAAGTTATATTAACCCACATGAACATTGTGCTCTGAGGAAAAACTCTGTTTGGAAGTTCCATCATTGAAACAGGTGAAACTGTCCAGACTCCATCGCTTGATGTTGACAGTACAAGGAGTTCTATTGTGGAACGCATTGCCTCTTGAGATAAGGAGTGCATCATCCTCACTAAATTTTAGGAAGCTGGTTAAAACAGTTTTGTTTGAGAGATGTTTTTCATGTAAGTGGGATGGTTGAGGGGGAGTTATTATATATAGATGCCAGTCATTAGGCCTGCCCAAATATGGCTAAAGTAGTAAATGTTTGTACCAGTCCCAAAATGTAGAGATGAATGAAAATATCAAAAAACTGGACTAGTGCATAACAATTTCAATAACAATGCTTTCAATTTTTCATGAGTATGCCTCAGCCCCACCACTTCACCGCTGTGCTATCTTGTGACTGCGTGGAGATTTATGTGGCACTTCATCATCGGCAACACATATATTTTTGATTTTTATAGAATCGTGAAAAATCCTTCATATATACTTGAATACTTAAAAATGTTTTTCTTAATATAAAGAGTGGTGTAAATACTTAGCTCTTATCAACCAACGTCTGGAAGTCTAACCCGACATGTTTCGCGCCAAATGGCGCTGTATCAAGGGTCTCCCGAGTACGTGCTAGTCATCCGACTCATAGTGCAGAGCAACACTATGAGTCGGATGACTAGCACGTACTCGGGAGACCCTTGATACAGCGCCATTTGGCGCGAAACATGTCGGGTTAGACTCCCAGACGTTGGCTGATAAGAGCTAAGTATTTACACCACTCTTTATATTAAGAAAAACATTTTTAAGTATTCAAGTATATATGAAGGATTTTTCACGATTCTATAAAAATCAAAAATCTATGAGCAGCCGATGATGAAGTGCCACATAAATCTCCACGCAGTCACAAGATAGCACAGCGGTGGAGTGGTGGGGCTGAGGCATACTCATGAAAAATTGAAAGCATTGTTATTGAAATTGTTATGCACTAGTCCAGTTTTTTGATATTTTCAGTCATTAGGCCTGCTGCATTGAAGCTAGTTTTTAGACCTTTTGACATTTTAATGTATTTTGCTTCTGTTCTTCATGATGTTTCTTGTTTAAATGTTGTTTATTTGTTTAAATTATGAGTTTTTACTTTTAACTCATTCAGAATTGTAAATGTAGCGAGTAAGAAATTTTTAAATAAATAAACTTCAGTGTGCTGAGGCAACTACTCTCCTCCTTATGACTTTTTGAAAAAACTGACCACACAAGTAGGATAAAACATGCCAAGGCCAAAAATCTGATCTGTATTAATTGCACTTACCCTTCATAACAGGTCATTTGATGACCTCAATAGAAAAAGGACCTCCAGTAACTACAACATAATGATGCTGCATATTTCAAGAGTTAAGTAATATCTCATAAAACTCATGCTCCTCAGTATACCAACAACAATCTGTGGTTGAAGCTTACAGTAATTTGCATGGCTATGACATGACCACAAACATTTCCTGCCAGCCAATATCCTAATGGTCAGCTGCATCCTTTCATGTGCTCCTACAGAGCCACTCCAGTAAAAAGCTGCAACTTGTAGGTTGGCAACATCCTAAGAAATAAATGAGCTATGCACTTACACTGGTAACTTTGCGGTAGATCTGTGCAGCATTCTGACACTCAGAATAAGGGTATTCAGAGGTAGCCATCTCCAGCATACACATGCCAAAAGCATAGACATCCACAGATTCATCATAGTGCTCTTCATACATCTCAGGAGCCATAAACTCAGGGGTACCTGCAGGAGACCACCAAAGCAGCATGAAATCTGCAATACTGCAAAGCACCCACATCTATCTTCCTCCACAATCATTCCAAGATAGCAGCCTGTCTGTAGAATCAGGTAATGTCATTGGGGAACAATTCATGCACAAAGTAGCATCTCTTCCTGGTTTCAGATTCCAACACCTACTGTCTTGAAAGAATTTAGATCACACTGAATGTGTACATCATTGGTACAATATCACCATGCAATAGACTAAGAACCCTCATATTTTTTCCAGTTATTGCTGTATCGGTGACTCTATACCTGAGGCAGCCTTTCCCTAGACTTGTAAATAATTGTCTTGTAAACAATTGCTTCCTACTCTATGGCAGCCTTTCCAAAACATGTCAATACCTTTCCACAGCAGAATTATACAGATTATTTCCCAAAAGGAGAATTGCCAGCCTCTACATGAAGCTGGTGCATTTCTTTTGGCCTTGAGGACTACACTCTAACTGCATAGTAAGTTAGAAGTCATAGATAAAGATGACAAAATCACACACCGATGACACTCTTGGCAAAGGAGGTACGCATTAAAGTAGCCAGCCCCAAGTCTCCAATCTTCACTGAGCCTGTGGGGCCAGTAATGAAAATGTTGTCGCACTTCAAGTCCCGATGGATAATGGGAGGCATCCGTGTATGCAAGAACTGCAGCCCTTTCAAAATCTGCCGACACCAGCTCCTCAGCACCTTTGGCTTCATAACCTTGAAGCGCTTCAGGTACCTGCATGAAAATGTGAGAAAAGGATCAGTGAGGTTAAATACATATGAGACACTAGGATCAGCACACTCTACACTTGATATGATTTAAGGTTTGCGACAACTCCACTTATTACTGTTGATAGAAGAGATCACTAGGAGAAGTAAACAGTTTATCCCAGGACAATCAGGCAGCATAGTCTCACGTATGGGTGACATCACCGATGGAGCCCCGGTATGGACCACTTTAAAAGTGCATCGCCACTTTAAGGGTTTAGAAAGTTTGCGATAGCCTGAACTGCGCATGCGCGAGTGCCTTCCCACCCGACATAGGACACGCGGTCCCTCAGTTTTCTAGTTTCCGCGCAGCTAGTAAGACACGCTTCAGCTTCTGTTGAAGTTTCCTTTTCTTCGATTGCCTTCCCACTCTCGCGGTTTGTGACTTTTGTGTCATAATTTTTTTCTTTTTATATAGTACTTTCTTTTAACAAAAAAAGGACAGTATTTTATTTTATTTTCCCCCCATAGGCTTTGGCCCACTAGGGCCTTATGGACTCCTTCCGCCATAGAGTTTGATTTGTCAACGGCTCCTAGATTGGACAGGCCTATTTCTATATGCATTCCCTTCAATCCCTCTCATACTGAGAACTCTGTTCAAGCTCAATAGAGAAGTAGCCACCATGATTCTCATTGCTCTACGGTGGCCCAGGCAACATTGGTTCTCCCTTCTACTTCAACTCAGCTCCAGGGAGCCCATACCTCTTCCAGTGTTTCCTACTCTGCTTACACAGAATCAGGAGTCTCTTCTGTATCACAACCTGCAATCACTGCATCTGACAGCTTGGTTTCTCTCGGGTTGAATCCATCTATTTTGCATCTCTCTCAACCTGTTAGACAAATTCTTGAAGCATCCAAGAAACCAGCCACTCAACAATGTTACCAGCAAAAGTGGACTAGGTTTTCTTCCTGGTGTCTTCTTCATCATCATGATTCAACTTCCTTGGCAGTGGAACTGGTGTTGGATTATCTCCTTTCTCTGTCTGATTCTAGACTCAAATCTACATCTCAGTGCTATTACAGCTTTTCACCTACCAGTAGAAGAAAACCTCTTACTGTTCATCTTTTGGTTTCCAGATTCATGAAGGGACTTTTCAATGTTAAACCACCTCGCAAGCCTCCTCCTGTAGTCTGGGACCTTAATGTGTGGTACTTTCCAGTTTGATGAAGCCACCATTTGAAACAATGGCCACAGCTCATCTCAAGTTTCTCACCTGGAAAGTTGTCTTCCTTACGGCTCTCACCTCTATCAGGAGGGTCAATGAGTTACAAGCATTAGTAGCAGATCCACCATTCACAGTTTTTCATCATGGCAAGGTGGTTCTACGTACACATCCAAAGTTCCTTCCAAAAGTTGTCACTGAATTTCATTTCAATCAATCGATTGCTCTGCCAGTGTTTTTTTCCTAAGCCTCATTCTTAGGCCAAAGCCACAACAAACATCTCCCCAACTATTCATCTCTTTTGATCCAAACAAGTTGGGGCATCCTATTTCCAAGAGAACGATTTCCAACTGGCTGGCTTCCTGCATCTTGTTCTGTTATGCTCAGACTGGACTGGCACTGGAGAGTCGTGTCACAGCCCACAAAATTAGAACTATGGCAGCTTCTGTTGCTTTCCTCAGATCTACTCCCATTGAGGAAATCTGTAAAGCTGCCACCTGGTCCTCAGTTCATACATTCACTTCTCATTACTGTCCGGAGTTCTTCTCCCGACAGGATGGGCACACTTTGGCCAATCTGTATTACAAAATTTATTTTTCTAATGGCTAACTCTCCCTCCATCCCATTTCTGTTAGCTTGGAGGTCACCCATACGTGAGAATATGCTGCCTGTTTGTTCTGGGATAAAGCATAGTTACTTACCGTAACAGGTGTTATCCAGGTACAGCAGGCAGATATCCTCACAACCCACCTGCCTCTCCAGGTTGGCTTCTTAGCTAGCTTATCTTAACTGAGGGACCACGTGCCCTATGTCAGGCAGGAAGGCATTCGCGCACGAGCGGTTTGGGCTATCGCAAACTTTCTAAAGTCATAAAGTGGCAAAGCACTTTTAAAGTGGTCCTTACCAGGGCTCCGTCAGTGATGTCACCCATACGTGAGAATATCTGCCTGCTGTCCCTGGATAACACCTGTTATGGTACGTAACTGTGCTTTGTGGCACACATATTGCACTGAAATATCACTAGACACATCAATAGATTACAGACAAGTTTCAAGTTTATTTAGGACTTGATATACCGCTTTTATAAGCAAAGATATACCGCTTTTATAAGCAAAGCGGTTTCCAATTTATACAAAGTATTAAAAAGCATTAAAAAATATAAAATAGTGGGGAACAAATTCACAGTAACAGTACAGACATAACATGATACATAAGGGCAAATGGGGAGGATACATTGCTTAAAAATAAAAGGGGAGGGGAAATACAAGAGGAGAAAAGGGAATCTTTAATGTACGGTCTGACGTCTGAGATTTTTGAATAAGGAGAGCTAAGTATAGATCTCAAAAGCATCTCTGAAAGGAAATGTTTTGAGATTAGATTTAAAGTTGTTGAGATTCTTTTCTTGTCTCAGGGTCAGTGGTAGGACATTCCACAATGTGGGTGAAGTTACTGAAAAGATTGTTTTACATGTTGTATCATAAAATAACTGACGAACTTAAGAAATTGCATGGAGAAATTGTTGGGAAGAACGTAGTGCCCTATGTAAATCATAAGGGATCAGCAATCTGTCTATGAATGAGGGGATATGATTAGATTGGACTTTGAAGGACTATGTATCCAAACAGAATGAGATAAATACTGGCTGCTAGGTGTGTCATGTCAATATCAGAAAGCCTGCATACATAAGATCTGAGTATTAGCTTAAGTATGGACTCCTGAATGCTTTTCTACCCAGCAGATATACAACCAAAGAGAAAGACAGTAGTTTTCCTAACTATCTTAAATAAGGAGTCATATCTTCTACACTGTTAAGCATGTAGACTGGCAACTGAGATATATGTTTGGCAGTGAGCAATTGGTCTTACATGGCACAATGAGATTAGATTCTTACCTTGCTAACATATTTTCTAGTAGATAGGTGTGTCATTCTGGACTATAAGGTATTCTCCCCATGCTCGCGAGCCATGCAGAAGGAATCCATTCTAGCTTTTCTACTCCTCTTCCACCAGAGGGCTTTGCAGCCCCATTCAGTTTGTACCAAAGCAGGCGACAGCCCTATATAGAAAAACATGTGGAGGAGGAGTACGGGGAAATTCCAGAAACTACAAATCTGTTCTGCTCTGAAAATGTAACAGACATGTTAAACATTATAATTAACAATTGAAACATCAAAATAACCACACCAATCAGAAACACTTATGGAGCTCCAACATTTCCCCAGTGTATTATGGGTCATTCCATGTCAAGTGGATCAATACTGATAACTGCCCATGCTCAACTCCCTTGAAATCCAACCAATTTTACAGGGGTGTTGTCTAGGGTCTCAAATGAAACTGAAAATTTTTTTTGATCTATCTCAATTTGGTCAGGAGCTAGGGGTGGTTGAACAAAAGGAATCGATCTATTCCCATGTCTCGTGTGACCTACAACACTAACTTTGCTTAAGCACTGCGACAGAAGGAAACTACCTAGGAGTCTGGTACAACACCTTGGGGCAAGTTTCTGTGCCAAGTTTGAAATCTTTTGCGAACATGCTTCCATTTCTACAGGTCAGCAAAGTAGGCAAAAAAAATTCACGAATGAAAATTTTTGGCACAGTTTGGCTCCATGCTGCTGCTGGTAGGTAGGTAGTCAGCTGAGGGTACAACTTTACCAAAAGACATGTACCATGAGGTATTTCCAAGATTTGCAAAATGAGCCAGAATCACATACTGCAGTGTCTCCAAGTAAGACAGAACTCTGAGAGCTCTGTAGACCCCCTTCAAATCTAAGATGGGCCCCCACTTTCTTGGGCACCACAAAGTAACTTGCCTGAGGAGGAACCGGAACAATAGCTTAGAGATCTAGCAATCTTAAAGATCTGGCAAAAAACCTGCTTCTTCCACGCTGCCTAACAAGGAGAAGCTACAAAATGATCTGGCAGGGAATGGGCAAAATGCAGAGCAGAACCGTCCTGAATTGCCTCCAGCCTAGCACCCACCAGCACGGAACCAGAGGGGATGTGGGTACAGAGTCATTGGGCACGACGGTCAGCAGGGGAACTGGCGGAGGGATTCTCAGCCTCCCGACAGGACCTCTGGCAAAATCAGAGGTCGGGTAGGGAGCAGTCCCACGCTCAGGGCAGTACCTGAGGAAATCTCGCAGACTCCCCCGAGCAACAGCCTTGCAAGAACTGTCCTTTAGAGTCCATCAGAGTTTGAACCAACTAGTGCAAAACCTCTGGAAAAGAAGGATCCCCAAAAAAGAAAATTTAGAGAGTTTAGTAATGGTCACCGCATCCACCGATCAAGCCCGAAGCCGGAAGGTCCGACATGCAGCTATGGATTTGGCAGAGGTCCACAACAAGTCATAGAGGGCATCTGAGAGTAAAGAGGAAGCCATCTGAATCTTCGCCATCTCCTGACCATCAGATTCACTGTCAAGGACCCGCTCGGCCCACCGAAACATGGCCCGAGCCACCAGTCCTGCACAAATAGCTGCCTAGACTCCCAAGGCAGACACATCAAAATTCTGTTTAATTTTATGAAAGAATATTGTCAATATGTTAGTTTCTTTGTTATTATACTCTATTTTTAATTTTTTTCATCGCTTAGTAATCCTAATAAGCGATTTATCAAATATATTAATAAACTTGAACTTGAATGATCTCCAACTTACGTTCCTTAGAGTCTGTTAAGACAGAACTGCCTTCAACAGGCAAAGTATGCCATGTAGCAATAGCTGAGACTACCGCATCCATCACTGGTGACTTTAAGGTAGTCCTATCCCTCACCGGGACAGGATACAAACAAGCCAAGGAGCGCGCAAACTGAAAAGACGCCTCTAGCGAAGTCCACTGCACGAGGATAATATCCAGAAAAAACCAAATGTATTGGACAAGAGTGGGAAGCAGAGCAAAACCCCCAAAGAAGAGGGTCCTCCACACTCGGGGTTGCAGGCGGCACCTCCTCAAAGCGCAATACCGAGGAGATCTGCTGAATCAGATCTGAGAGCTGGTCCCTCTGAAAAAGGCACACCTCAAATGCCTCCTCACTGGTAGATGGAAAAAAACAAGTTCCCGGTATCAGCAGCCGTCCCCTCGAGAGGATCCTGGTGATGTCCTCAAGGGTCCATGTCCTCATGCATTAGTTAAAACTCTCCTCAGCCAACAAGTTCTCGTCCAAGGCCAAACGCAGACACTTGGGCGAGGGAGGAGGAGGAGGGATGCAAAAGGAATTAAGGGGTCAAAACATCAGGGGGCACGGATGGAGGAAACAAACCCCTGATAGCCCCTGGACACAAGTAGGACCCCCGGCCGCCAGAAAACACAGTTACTTACTGTAGCAGATGTTATCCAGGGACAGCAGGCAGATATTCTCACATGTGAGTGACGTCATCCACGGAGCCCCGTTGCCGACAACCACTCAAGCAGACTTGCTCGTAAAACTTTAGAAAGTTTGCGAGTGCCGCACCACACTTGCGCGAGTTCCTTCCCGCCCAAGGTAGGGCACGCGTCTCCTCAGCGTCTCCTCAGTTCAGATAGCTAGCTAAGAAGCCAACCAGGGGAGGTGGATGGTTCGTGATAATATCTGCCTGCTGTCCCTGGATAACACCTGTTATTGTAAGTAACTGTGCTTTATCCCAGGTCAAGCAGACAGCATATTCTCACATGTGGGTGACCTCCAAGCTAACCAGAGTGGACTAGTGGGAGTGTTGGCAATTTAGAAGAATAACTTTTTGTTAAACTGACTGGCTGAAATGGCCATCCCGTCTGGAAAAAGAATCAAGACAATAATGAGAGGTGAAAGTATGAACCTAGGACCAAGTGACAGCTTTGCAAATTTCCTCAATAAGAGTAGATCTAAGGAAAGCTATTGATGCCGCCAAGGCTCTAACTTTATGGGATGTGACTCGACCCTATAGATGTAGCCCAGCCTGAGCATAGCAGAAAGAGATGCAAGCAGTCATCCCGTTGGAGATGGTACGCTTGGAAATTGGATGTCCCAACTTGTTTGGATCAAGGGAGACAAAAAGTTGAGGAGCAGTTCTGTGTGGCTTAGTACGTTGCAAGTAGAAAGCCAGAGCACACTTACAGTGCAGAGTATGAAGAGCTGTTTCTCCAGGATGAGAATGAGGCTTTGGAAAAATCACTGGAATTACAATGGATTGGTTGAGATGAAATTCTGAAACCACTTTAGGTAAGAATTTAGGATGAGTACGGAGGACCCCCTTGTCATGATGGAATACTATGAAAGGTTGGTCCGCTACTAAAGCTTGAATCCCACTGACTCTGCGAGCAGACGTGAGAGCAATGAGAAAAACCACTTTCCAAGTGAGATATATGAAAGGCACCAAAGCCGTTGGTTCAAAAGAAGGCTTCATTCATTGAGTAAGAACAACATTGAGATCCCAAATCACTGGAGGCAGTTTGAAAAGTGGCTTGATATTGAAAAGTCCTTTCATAAATCTGGAAACCACAGGATGAGCAGAGAGGGGTTTTCCTGCGATAGGCTGATGAAAAACAGCAATTATACTGAGATAGACTCTAATGGATATGGATTTGAGGCCTGACTGACATAAATGCAACAGGTAATCCAAAATTGAAGACAAGGAGGTAGACTGAATGGTGCACCAAGCAGAAAATCTAGTCCATTTCTTGTTGTAACATTGTTTAGTAGTAGGCTTTCTAGAAGCCTCTAAAATGTCCTGTATAGATTGAGAAAACTGTACAGTGGCATTTATGTTGAAAGGTACCAAACTGTCAGGTGCAGAGACTGCAAGTTGGGATGAAATAGAGACCCCTGACTCTGTGTAAGCAGAGAGGGAAACACTGGTAGAAGTAGTGGCTCCCTGCTGCTGAGTTGAAATAGAAAGGAGTACCACGGTTGTCTGGGCCACCAAGAAGTTATCAGAATCATGGTGGCATGGTCTTATTTGAGTTTGACCAGCGTCTTGAGAATGAGAGGGAATGGAGGGAATGCATAGAGAAAGTGATTTGTTCATTCCAGAAGGAAAGCATCTGCCTCAAGGCGATGAGAGTATATCCTGGAGCAGAATTGAGGCAGTTTATTGGTGTGGGGAGACATAAATAGATCTATATGAGGAGTCCCCCACTGAGAAAAAATGTGATGGAGAGGGAATGTATTGAATGTCCATTCATGAGGTTGCAGAAGACGACTCAATATATCCGCCAGACAGTTTTTCTGCTCCTTGAATATAGACCGCTGTTAGAAAGGTGTTGTGAAGGATTGCCCAATTCCACATCTTTTGAGCTTCCTGGCAGAGGGAGAGATCCTGTTTCTCTCTGCGTGTTGACGTGGTACATGGGGTCTTGATTGTTTGTCCGAATGAGTACTATTTGATTGTGGAGAAGGTACTGAAAAAGCTTTGAGAGCATTGAAAATCGCTCTGAGTTCCAACCGATATAAGTGACACTAACGATCTATAGTGGACCGGTGGCCTTGAGTACGTAGACCATCAAGATGAACCCCCCCAACATAGGTCAAAGAATCTGTCATGGTGACCTTCTGATGAGGGGGTGTTGGAAATAGTAAACCTCTGGAGAGATTGGAAGAGAGCACCCACTAGTGGAGAGACTGTCTCAACGAAGGAGTCACTGTAAAGTGCTGAGAGAGTGGGTCTAAACTCTGTGCCCACTGAGATGCCAGGGTCCACCGAGGAATCCTGAAGTGAAATCTGGCAAAATGAGTCACATAGAGGCCCTGTGACCAAGGAGAATCAGCATGTGTTGTGCTGAAATCTAAGATAGGCAAAGATGAATGAGAGCACCCTGACGTTGTTGAGGAAGGAATGCTCTAAGTTGCACCATGTCCAGTACAGTCTGAGAGGGCTGTAGTTGGGACTTGGGAAAGTTGATTTTGAAGCCCAAACTTTGGAGGAACCACGGAGTCCGATGGGTCTCTACAATAACCCCCTGAGATGTTGAATCTTTGATGAGCCAATCATCCAGATACGGAAAAACCTGCAGACCATGATTTCGCAGAGCTGCTGCTACCACCACCAGGCACTTGGTGAAGTCTCTGGAAGATGATGCCTGGCTGAAGGGTAGCACTCTGTACTGAAAATGATGATTTCCCATCCGAAATCTGAGGAGCTTGTAAGAGGCTGGGCGAATAGAAATGTGTAAGCCTCTGAGATCCAGGGAGCATAACCAATCGGTTTGATCCAGAAGAGGATACAATGATGCTAAAGAGAGCATTCAAAATTAATGTCTGACAAGGAAATTGTCCAGGATAGGTAGCAGATCCCCCATCTTCTTCGGACAAGAAAGTAATGGGAATAAAACCCCGTGTTCTGCTGGTCTAGAGGAACTGCCTCGATGGCATGGAGACAAGCGGCGCTTGAGGTTGATGAAGAAGGGTGTTCCAGAAAGACTGAAAGGATACTCTTTTGTAATCGTAAGGAAGTGGGAAGAGAGGCCTTCCCAGATGAGAGAGAGGTCCCATCCTTGGTAGAAATGATGGAAACAACCTGGTTAAAAAGACTGAGAAAGCGTAGGTGCAGCAGGAGTCTGAAGTTTACTCTGCTGGCATTGCTGCTGTTGAGGCTGCTGTTTTTTAAGAGGCGGCCGTGAATCAGGTGCTGCCTTTTGAGGGAAACGCTTTTGGGACGATGAAGGGGGTGTAGAACCTTTATCTGTGGAAGGGTTCGGGATTGATCTGATGATGGAGGCATATGACTTCTCCTGTTCAGTGTGACAATCCTGCAACCCCGAGGCTTGTCACAGAGAGATTTGGGAGGAATTACAGGCCCAGATGCAGGAGGGCGAACCAAGTCAGAGCCCGGGGGAGTAAGTCAGCTGACTATCCTGTGGACTCAGAGGGAGAAAGGGAAGCAGGTTCAGAAAGCTGGGACTGCTCTGATAATGTCCTGAGGTCAAACAGTAAAGATTGGCCTTATGGGTTTGCAGGGTCTGTGAAGCAGAAGGCAGCACAGCAGGGTGCCTTAAGAACAGTTCAAGCCAAGGGAAGAAAACTTTCTCCCCTGCCGGAAAAGGGGAGTGGTTTCTTCCCTCAGCTTAAACGGAGACTCTCTAATGAACTAGGGGGGAGAGCAGGAACATGGCAGAAAGGAACCAGCAGATTCCCCAGGACAGCAGCAGAGCCGGAGCCAGAATCCCAGCCTGAGGCTGAACTAGCCTGGAAACACCCAGTGCTCCTGTCTCTGACCGATTGGGACATGCCAGAGGTACAGGTTAGACACTCTCCTGTGGATCCATGTATGCCTGAACCTATGTTGATAGGAGAAAGCTATACCTCAGGGGAAACCCAGAGTGAGCCAATGGAGATTTCCTGAGGATAAGGTGAGGGCTGGGAAAACATTTTTCTGCCTACTGTTTCTCTGCTGTCATGCTGGAACCTGGGGAATGCCTAACAGGATGTTAAAGTGTTGTAAATTGCCAAGTTGCGTTCCTGTATGCTGGAGTTGTGTAAATCACAAGAGCTGATAGGAGGTGTTTAGCCTAGCTTACTAAAGCAAACGCTGTGCAGGGAATTTGCCTAAGGTGTCTATGATTCCTGATATCAGACCTCCTTCAGGCACAGCTGTTGGCTAATTACATTAACAAACTGTGGGAGGTAATTTAACTCCGTGTGCTTTTTGAGCTGGATAAAGCTCCAACTAAAAGGACTGTTCTGTTTGACCTGCATTATCTCCTGCAGTACAAACGCAGGAAAATTGTTGCCAAATAAACAGGTTCTACAAGACTGCTTAGAATAAGAGAACCTGGAACTTTGAGGGCAGTTAGCCCTTTAATGAATGCACTCTGGTGAAGGAAAATGCTTGTACTATGAGGCATTTAGGAAGTCCAGAGTAGTGTGAATTATATTTTTGATTTTGAATGAACTTTTTTCTGTGTGCAAAATTTATTTTACTGGTGAAACCGGTCTTTCTTGAGGTTGCTAAGGCTAATGACCAAATAAAAACTTTGATTTATGATGGAAGCCATTCTGACTACTGGACTGTTTGTACTAAAGCACACTTCAGCTGTTCCAGGGGGTATCCTGCTTGAGAGGTGGCCCTACTTCAAAGGACTCACGCCAGGGTGTCAGAATACGTCACTGCCTAGCTACCAAAATCCGCTCGGCCAGAGACTAGGTGGTGACATCAGACAAGCGCCTTGTAATTGCCTCAATAGAGTCATCAAACAAGCCATTGCCTTGGCATGGGATGTTGGCTAGTTGATCCTGTAGATTTGGTTCCATATCCATGGTGTGGAGCCAGGCGAGATAGCACATCGCCACCGAGAAAGCAGTGGCCCTGGAGGACATCTCAAAAGCATCATATGCAGCCTGGACCATATGTATGCGAAGTTGTGCTAGAGTGGAATGCATATGCTGGAACTCTATCAAGCGATGCTCTGGAAGGTACTTGAAAAAGTGGGCATAGCATTGGCCCAATATTTCAGATATGATGTAAAGACAAGTTGTAGTTTAAAATTCTATTTGTCATCATAGAATTTTGATACAGGCGTCGGCCAAATTTATCCATGGCCCTTCGGCCAAGTGGGACTGTGGCAGAAACCTTGGCTGGATTGGTTGTTTTAAATGAAAATCCAACAAGGAGAGATTGATGGGATAGTTGAGACTTTTCAAATCCCGTACAGTGAACCATTTCATATCGAGATTCCAGGTTCGCTGGCACAGCAGGAACAGAATATGGTGTAGCAAGAGGAGAAACGCATGCAAAGTAGACAGGGAGGCGATTCATCAACCAAATTTTCCAATCCGACTGGGCTGGCCAATCATCCCAAGAAGCAACTGCTAGGGACTAGTCGAAAACATCTTTCTGACTCTCCGAAGCCCTGCTCTCTGCACGCCCTGCTCTCTAATCTCTCCTGCCTGCCACCCCGATGCTCTTCTCCTGCCTGTTTCTGCCTCCCACTTCCCTGATTTGCCTGCCCCGTACGCCTCCCGCTGCCCCGATCTGCCTGCCTATAAACTCTTCTGAGTTGTGCCGCCCTGCACTCCTCTGCCCCGATCTTCAACTGCCGCCCTGCATTCCCCTGCCCCGATCTTCAGTCTTGGGGTTTTTTTTAAAGCTTGTCCAGTCCAGATCTTTCAGCTCTGCCACCTTCCCTGCAGTGTGAGCCCGCGGGTTTAAAGCGGGGCTGCACGCCGCAGTGCAGCCCCACTTTAAACCTGCAGGCTCACACTGCAGGGAAGGTGGTAAAGAGAAGGAGAGTCTGGCAAGAGCAGGGCTTGGCTGGACAGACGGCTGAAGAACAGGAGGATCGGCATGCGTCCAAAAAAAAAAATAAAAACCCAGACACAAAACGCATGTGCAGATCATCTGCAGGGAAAGCAGATGGTCTGTACATGCGTGGGGATCGCACACCAGCAATCCATGTGGGTAGATGGGGGCATTCCTCCAATTGCCCCATCAACATATTAGAGTTTCCAAAATCCGTCGGATCTGCCCGAATCGGACATGGAGTGGTCCCAATCAGGCAAGTTCGTGAATCTGGCCCTTAGTTCTTTTTAAGTTATTCCTTTATAGAGTGACTTACAGTAGTCCAGTTTTGAAATTACCAATAAGTATATTAGAGTGTTTAATGAGGTCAGTTCTAGAAGATTTGTAAGAGTTTGGATCATACGTAAACTGTAAAAATATTTTTCTATTATTAAACTGATTTGTTGGTGGTAAGTTAGTTTATGGTCAAATATGATGCCAAGTACTTTCATGGAAGTTACATTTTGGAGTTGAATGGATCAAAGGCAGATGGGGGTAGTTAGTGTGAGGCCTTCTTTGCAGGGAATCAGCATTAATTTTGCTTTGTCCACATTTTTGAGTGCTAATTTGTTATTATTTAGCCATTCACTGATTTTTGTTCATTTCGAAGATGTCATTTGAATTTTCTGGGTCAATGGGGTGAATAAGTTGAATGTCGCCTGCATATGCATACATTGTGAACCCTATTGATTGTCCTAGTGTCAGGAGAGGAGCTAGAAAGATATTAAATAAAAGAGGTGAGAGTATTGATCCTTGAGGTATGCCTTGTTCATTTTTAAAAGAACTGGAGGGAATTTGTTGTTTCTCATTGAGAAAAAACTTAGGTGAATTTGTGGGACCATTCTTAGAGGATGGCTTTCGGGTATCAGGATTGTATAAATCTCTTCAAAGTTTAGTCCCTAGGGTGGACCGTGACAATTTGCAAACTTGTTGGAGTGTAGAAGTCGGTATCGAGGAAACTTCCTTGGATTTCCCAAAGTTGATTAGATGTATACCGGAGATTTCAGTTAATTGCAAATCTTAAGGAATGTCAATTTCAAGTTTTGCATAGGGCGTATTTTACTAGAGAATGGTTGCATAAATCGATTTATAGTGATTCTTCTAGTTGCCAGAAAAGCACAGTTACTTACCATAACAGGTGTTATCCAGGGACAGCAGGCATATATTCTCACATGTGGGTGACGTCATCTACGGAGCCCCGCGCGGACAGCTTTTCAAGCAAACTTGATTGAAGTTTCAAGTTTGCACACTGCACCACGCATGTGCTAGCCTTCCTGCCCACTAGAGGGCGCATCCCCACCTCGTGGTCCTCAGTTCCATATCAAGCAAAGAAGCCATCCCCGGGGAGGCGGGCGGGTTGTGAGAATATATGCCTGCTGTCCCTGGATAACACCTGTTACGGTAAGTAACTGTGCTTTATCCCAGGACAAGCAGGCATGATATTCTCACATGTGGGTGACCTCCAAGCCAACCAAAAAAGGGCAGGTGGGAGGATGGCAATTTAGGAAAACAGATTACGTAACACCGACTGGCCAAACCGGCCGTCGCTTCTGGACAAAGTGTCCAGACAGTAGTGGGAGGTGAACGTATGAACCGAAGACCAAGTGGCAGCTTTACATATGTCCTCCACAGGAGTAGACCGGAGGAAAGCAACAGAAGCTGCCATCGCCCTGACCTTATGCCCCGTGACTCGACCATGGAGCGTGAGACCAGCCTGAGCGTAGCAAAAGGAAATACAAGCAGCCAACCAGTTGGACAAGGTGCGCTTGGAAACAGGATGTCCCAACCGATTAGGATCGAAGGACAAAAACAATTGAGGAACCTTCCGATGAGACTTGGTACGTTGGAGATAAAAGGCCAACCCCCTCTTACAGTCAAGCGTGTGAAGCGCCGCCTCACCTGGATGAGAGTGGGGCTTCGGGAAGAACACCGGAAGGACAATAGACTGATTGAGGTGGAAATCAGACACAACCTTAGATAGAAATTTTGGATGGGTGCGAAGAACCACCTTGTCATGATGAAACACCGTAAAAGGTGGATCCGCAACCAAAGCCTGCAGCTCGCTAATCCGACAAGCGGACGTGAGCGCAATCAAAAAGACCACTTTCCAAGTGAGAAACTTAAGATGAGATTTGTCGATAGGCTCAAAAGGAGGCTTCATCAGTTGAGCTAAGACCACATTAAGATCCCAAACTACAGGAGGAGGTTTCAGAGGAGGATGGACAGTCACAAGGCCCCTCATGAAACGAGTTACGAGAGGATGAAGAGAGAGAGAACGACCCTCGAGATGCCGATGGAACGCCGCAATGGCACTGAGATGCACCCGAATGGAAGTCGTCTTCAGTCCAGACTTAGACAGATGCAATAAATATTCCAGCACCGAAGATACGGGAACCAAACTCGGGTCCAGACGATTCGAGGAACACCAGGATGAAAATCTGGTCCACTTCTGGCCATAACAAAGCCGAGTCGAGACCTTGCGCGAGGCTTCCAAAACCTCCTTCACCGCCTGAGAAACAGGAATCGAAGTCAGGGGGAGAGGAACCAAGCGGTCAGATGTAAAGACTGAAGATTGGGATGTAACAGCGAACCCCGACTCTGAGATAGCAGAGAGGGAAAGACAGGTAGAAGCAGAGGTTCCCTGACACTGAGCTGAAGAAGCAGGGAGAACCAGTGCTGTCTGGGCCAACGAGGCGCAATGAGAATCATAGTGGCTCTGGTCGATTTGAGATGTACCAGAGTTCTCAAGATCAGAGGAAAAGGAGGGAACGCGTAAAGGAACCTCCCCCCCCAGTCGAGCAGAAAGGCATCTGCCTCGAGACGGTCCCGGGAGAACATCCGTGAACAGTAGAGGGGTAGTTTGCGAGTCTCCGGGGAGGCAAACAGATCCACCTGGGGAGTCCCCCAGCGGTCGAAGACCTCGCGCAGAACCCGAGAGTTCAGGGACCACTCGTGCGGCTGGAGAAGACGACTGAGTTTGTCTGCCAGACAGTTCTGCTCTCCCTGAATGTAAACCGCACGCAGGAATATGTTCTGGGAGACCGCCCATTCCCAAAGGCGCAGAGCCTCCTGGCACAGAGGCCAAGAGCCCGTGCCCCCTTGTTTGTTGACATAGTACATCGCCACCTGGTTGTCTGTCCGCACGAGCACCACTTGATCGTGCAGCAGGTGGACGAAAGCTCGCGCAGCCAGAAAGATGGCACGAAGCTCCAACACATTGATGTGACAAAGACGGTCCTCGGCCGACCGCAGACCGTCGCGATGTGCTCCCCATGCGTACTCCGAGGAGTCCGTGGTCAGGACCTTGCGACAGGGAGGAACGAGAAACAGCAAACCCCCTGAAAGACTGGAAGAGTTGGTCCACCAACGGAGCGAGCGTCTCAAAGAAGGAGTCACTGTTATCTGACAAGAGACTGGGTCGCGATCCTGCCGCCATTGAGAGGCCAGAGTCCACTGAGGAAGCCTCAGATGCAAGCGGGCGAAGGGAGTGACGTGGACAGTCGATGCCATGTGGCCCAGAAGGACCATCATACGCCGAGCCGACACCCCGGCTTGCTGCAAAACTTGACGACCCAACCGACGCAAGGCCTCCCTCCGAGGAGGGGGGAGGAAAGCGCGGAGGCGAACCGTGTCCAGCACGGCTCCGATAAACTGGAGGGACTGAGCCGGGCACAACTGAGACTTGGGAAAGTTCACTTCGAACCCTAGTCGTTGAAGTAAGATGATAGTCTGTCGGGTCGCTAAGATAACTCCCTCCCTGGTCGGGGCCTTGATCAGCCAATCGTCCAGGTAGGGAAAGACCTGAAACCCCCGAGAGCGCAGGGCGGCTGCGACCACCACCATACACTTCGTGAATACCCGAGGGGACGACGCCAGACCAAAGGGAAGGACCCGATACTGAAGGTGCAAATCTCCCACTTGGAACCGCAAGAATTTGCAGAAAGCTGGATGCACCGGAACATGGGTATATGCTTCCTATATGCTTCCTTCAAGTCCAGGGAGCACATCCAATCCCCTTCCTCCAACAGGGGGTACAAAACCGGAAGCAATAACATACAGAACTTCTCCCGGGCCAGGAACTTGTTGAGCTTCCTGAGATCCAAAATGGGGCGCATATCCCCGGTCTTTTTTGGGACCAAAAAGTAACGGGAGTAAAACCCCCGACCCCGCTGGTCTGGAGGAACCCGCTCCACTGCCCGTAGGCTCAACAAGGCCCTGGCCTCGACCAGGAGAAGGGCTAACTGGCTCCGGTTGGACGGGCAAGCGCTGGGCGGCCTGTCCGGAGGCTGTGATAAGAAGTTTAGTGAATAGCCCTCGGAGATGGTCCGGAGCACCCATGCGTCGGATGTAATCTCGGTCCAAGCCCCGGCAAAGGACCTGAGTCGACCCCCGATGGGGAGAGGGTCCTTCAATATCGCGGAGGGGGCCCGCCCCCAACCGCAGATCCCGTCAAAAAGACGGCACGGGCTTGGACGCTCCCTGCGCAGGGGGTTTAGACTGACCTCCCCTACCCTGTTGGGGTGGACGTCGGGGCGGAGGTCTCGAGAAGGCCGGCGTAGATTTTTGCGGATATCTTCTCGGGGCCTGCCGAAAAGGTTTCGGCAGCGGGGCCTTAGGCTTGGGGCGGACCAGGGAGGCCAGAGAACGCTCCTGCTCTGACAGGCGTTTTGTCGCCGCCTCCAGGGAGTCGTCGAACAGCTCCGACCCCACACAGGGCAAGTTCGCTAAACGCTCCTGCAGGTTGGGGTCCATCTCGAGGGTGCGGAGCCACGCCAGCTGGCGCATAGCCACCGCACAGGCCGATACCCTCAAGGCGAGCTCAAAGGCGTCGTACACAGCGTGGAATAAGTACAAACGCAATTGCGACAGATGTGACATGAAAGTAGCGAACTTCTCCCTATGGGAATCAGGTATGACTTCCCTAAAAGACGGGAGGTCCTTCACCATGGTACGCAAGAAGGACGAATAGGAAAATGCATAATTTAAGACCCTGGTCGCCATCTGAGAATTAGCGTAGAGGCGACGGCCAAATTTGTCAAGGGTCCGTCCTTCCCTCCCCGGCGGGACCGCTGCAGACACCCTGGAAGGTTGAGATTTCTTAAGCGCCGACTCCACTAGGAGGGATTGGTGGGAGAGTTGCGCCTTCTCAAACCCCTTAGGAGGGAGGGTCCGGTACTTCGACTCCATCTTGGACGGCACGACCGCGACTGTAAGAGGGGTCTCCAAATTTCTCAGTAAGGTCTGATGAAGCACCTTATTCAGCGGAAGGCGAGGGGATTCCCGAGGGGGAGCCGGAAGGTCCTGCTCTTCCAAAAACTCCTTGGTATAGTGGGAACAGGCCAACAAGTCCACTCCCAAGGCCCCCGCCATATTCTGCACAAACCGATAGAAAGACGAGGTTCTGGCAGGCGGAGAAGGAGACCGCGATTTCCCCCCCGAGCCGAAAGGGGAGGCCTCGCGGGAATACCTCGGCTCTCTACCGGACCCCGATCCCCATGAGGCCCGCTCCCGGGACCTCGAGGGGGTCGGGGAACGATCACGTCTGAGAGAAGCCTCGGGGGAACCCCCCGGGGTACGAGGAATCGAGGCCCGTCCCTTCCGCCTCGGCGAGGAGGCACGGGAACCTTCCCCGACCGGGGAGCGGAAAAGGTTGGGGTTATCCAGTCAGAGCTCCGAGACCTGTAAGGTCTCGCCCCCGAGCGGCGACGAACGACCGCGCCCCCGAGGCGAGGCGCGAGATCGCTTCGCCTTCCTCGGACGGCGCCTCGTCCGAGGCCTGCCCGAAGGCGAGGAGCCTCTCGAGGACCTCGAAGAAGAAGAGGACGAGAGTCTCCGCACCCGGCGCATCTTATCACGGGGCCGCACGCTACGCTCAGGTAGTCCCACCGATGCCGGATCCGAGGGCAAAGCCGAGGGCGAGGCAGTGCGAACCTCGGGGACCGAAGCGCCCGAGGCCGAGGTCGAAACCTGCTGTAGGTGCTCAATGGCCCCGGACAACTCCGAGGCGATCAAAGCCCGGAGTAAGTCCTGGAAGGCCGGGATCGTCATCCCAGGTGGTAACACCTGTCGATGCTCCTCACAGGGCGACCTCGGTCTCGAGTATTCCCTCGGGGCAATCGATTTTGATACCTTGGGCTGGGCGGAGGCAGACCCCCCCCGCCGTCGAGGAGCCCGAGGATGGCTTCTTAGTCGAACCTGGAGTTGAGGAGGGAAGTGGAGACTTACACGAGGTCGGCTTGGACGAGGCAACCGGCTTCGGCGGGGCCGAAGGTCGAGGCGAAGCCGAGGGGCCCGAGGCCGAGGTCAAGGCCGGGGCCGAAGCCGAGGCCGAACTCGAGGCCTTCCCGGTCGGGGACTCAACGGCGAAAAGATCCGCCATGCGGGCCTTGCGACGGTTTAGAGCCCGCTTCTGGAAAGTGGCACACCTGGCACAAGAGTCTGTCGGGTGATGGGGCCCCAAACACCTCAAACAGCACCGGTGAGGGTCAGTAATCGACAAAAGTCGGTCACACCGACCGCACTTCTTAAATCCCGTCACGGGCCGGGACATGGGCCCAAAGAGTGGCCGAGAACAGGCGAGGTTCCACGGCCGCGGCTACCGGGAGCCCCCGGAGCCACCAAAAAACAAAAAAATATCTTCTTTTTTTTTTTTTTTTTTAAGAACGAACAATCAATTAGAAAACAACAAAACGCAGCGACCGCGTCGAAAGTAGGACACAGCCGCGGCGACAGAAGGCAAAAGCAGAGCACAATTTTCCACAGGGCTTCTGGCTCCGCGGATGAAATTGAACTGAGGACCACGAGGTGGGGATGCGCCCTCTAGTGGGCAGGAAGGCTAGCACATGCGTGGTGCAGTGTGCAAACTTGAAACTTCAATCAAGTTTGCTTGAAAAGCTGTCCGCGCGGGGCTCCGTAGATGACGTCACCCACATGTGAGAATATCATGCCTGCTTGTCCTGGGATAATGCAATTTAGGGACCCACTCCTTTATTCATGCTTTTTGGACCTGCCCCAAAATTAATATATTTTGGAGAAAGATTATTTAGTATGTTGTCAGCATTTTGAATCAGAACATCCCTTATCAGCTGCAGGGCTATTATTAGATAAATATGAGGCTTTTTGTCTCCCTCAACGAGGGAGGGCAGAGACTGTTTTTGCAGAAAGTGGGTTTGTTGGGGGAAAAAGAATTATTATCAATATAGGTAGGTGATTCCCTTCCATCCTTTTGGGCCTGGTGCAATCGTCTTCATGCACTTTTGTTAGAACATAAACGGGCTCGCACTACCCCTAGGAGGAGAAAATTGTTTCTATCCATCTGGCTCCCCTACATCCAATGTTTGAGTCCAAGGGCTCGAAGTGATATCCTAAACGTTCTTTGACTTGCTATACTCAAGGGTTTGTCAGAGAGGTTCTTGGGGGGAGCACAAGAGATGCAGATGCCTTCCCTTTTCTTTTTTCTCTCCTTTTATTCTTTCTTTTTCTCTTTTTCTTGTTGTTCATCTTAGGTTTTATTAGTTCATTATTTTTTGCTCTATGGATGGGGGGTTTCCTTTATATTCAATTATGGACCATTGTACTACACCAGGGGTTCCCAAAAGGTCGACTGTGATCGACCAGTAGATCGCGGAGCCCATCCCGGGCTCCATGATAAGACTCACGTTGCCTTCATGTTCTACCTGCATCCCGATGCAGAAGCTCCAGGCCAATCAGCCTTCCTCTCCCCGACGCCAATTCTGACGTCGGAGAGGAAGTTAAAAGCCAGCCAATCGCTTTCTGGCTAGCCTGGAACTTCCTCTCTGAAGTCAGAATTGACGTCAGGGAGAGCTTGGGGCGTCAGTGGCTTGGGGGCATGTTTCCCAGTGGTGGCGGCAGTAGCTTGGGGGAGGGCAGGGAGAAAGAAAGAAAGGGGGCAGGCATGGAGACAGAAAGAAGGGAGGCAGGGAGACAGAAAGAAAAAGAAAGAAAGGGGGAAGGCAAGGAGACACTGCTGCACTATGACCCCCTTTTACTAAACTGCAATAGCGGTTTTTAACCACAGGGAGCCTATGAACATTGAGAGTAGCGCGGGGCAGTCAGCACAGCTCCCTGCGCTAAAAACTGCTATCGAGGTTTAGTAAAAAGGGAGGGGTATATTTGTCTATTTTTGTATAGTTGTTACCGAGGTGACACTGCATAGAGTCATCTGCCTTGACCTCTTTGAAAAAAAACCCGGAATTTAAATGATAATTAGCATTTTCTCTGCATACAGTGTGCTCTGTGGTTTTTTAAAAATTTTTTATTGTTGGTAGATCATTTGCTCTGCGATGAGAGCAGCTCCGGGGACACCTCCATGCTAAACAGCGACTCCCACAAAACACAGCGACGTTTAAAAGCACGTGCTGTAAGTGTGGAGCAAGGCCGGCACGATTTCAGAAGATGTTGAGGCCTGAGACACTGAAGACAGCGTCGATGAGGGTCTGTCAACAAAATCGCGCGCTGGCACTTGAAACACTTTTTAAAACCGGTAACAGGCCAGGACATAGGCCAAAAAAGCTCCGCCGCAAGATTGAAGCCGCGGGGCTGCAGCCACGCGGCCTGCTGGGTCGAACGATCAAAATAATTTTTTTTAAATTTTTTTTTAACAAGAAAACGCAACGTGAGCCAACGATAATGAGCCCCCCAAAAAACCCTCAAAACCACGGGCACAGAAGGCACAAGTGAAGAAACTTCGCGAAGAGAGTCGAAGACAGACTTCTCAGCTCCGTGGAAGAGAAAGAACTGAGGAGAAACGCCCGGTGCATCGGGCGGGAAGGCACTCGCGCATGCGCGGTGTGGGCAACTCTAAACTTCTAAGAGTTTCTACAAGCAAGTATGCTTCTGAGATGTCCGCATCGGGGCTCCGTGAGAATACCTGCATGCTTGTCCTGGGATAAACTTTAATATGTAGTCACTTAGTTTTGATTTATTCACAAAGCCTAGTATTGGTTCAATCCAACAACTCAGTTTTCACATCACCTGTCACACCTGTAAATTCCAGGAAACCTTCAACATACTGGATTGTGGTTGTGAGTCCAATGAGTGAGTGTTTGGTCGAATGATTTGGTCAGAAGCCTGGGCCACCCGAGAAGCTATCAGGATAATGATGGCTGATTCTTGCTTGAGCTTGGGGATGGGAATGGGAAGAGTAATCTTGATTTGTTATGTTTTCTTCTTGTATGGGGCTGCTGTATTGTTAGGATTGCATAACTGTACTGTTGTGAGTTTTCTTTTCTAATAAAATAAACATTGTTAATTAAAAAAAAGAAAAGGTGGGCATGTCCAAGGTTAGTGCAAGATGGGTTCCAAGAATCCTGATGCCATGTCAGAAGGCCATGAGGCTTCAATTGTGTCAGGAAAACTTGGAGATGCTTCATGAAGACAATTAATTTTTTTCAACGTTTAGTGACATGATGAGACTTGGGTCTATCATAGAGATCCAGAGACCAAAATTGAGTCAATGCAATGGAAGCAGAAGTCATCCCCCCACCCCAAAAAAGTTCAAAACAGAAAAATGTGCAGGCAAAGTCATGACAACTCTCTTCAGAAGCAAAAGTCCTTCATCATCCCAGTTCATGCCACACAAGACAACCATAACCGAGGAAAGTTATGTCAACACAATAATCATTTTGCAAGTCAATCAAGGAGAAAAGACAAGGAGAACTCACAGCAGGCATGCAGCTTCTTCATGACCATGCACTGGTGCACATGTCACGACAATCACAGGCTGCCATCTGAGAAACCCACCGTCTACCCTACAGTCCTGACCTGGCTCCTTCGGATTATTTCCTGTTCCAAGTTTTAAATAAATCTCTCCAGGGACAGCGATTTTCAAGTGATGAAGTCAAGGAAGATGTGTTGTCCTGGTTTGAAGGTCAAACAGAAGAATTATTTTCAAAGGGGTTAGTCATTGCAGGAAAAGTGGATGAAGTGTATGGAGCAATAAGGGGACTATACTGTAAAGCACAGTTACTTACCGTAACAGGTGTTATCCAGGGACAGCAGGCATATATTCTCACATGTGGGTGACGTCATCTACGGAGCCCCGATGCGGAAGCATTTTCAAGCAAACTTGATTGAAGATTTAAGTTTGCTCTGCTGCTCCACGCATGCGTGCCTTCCTGCTCCACTAGGGGGTGCATCCCCTCGTGGTCTCCAGTTCACTTAACTAGCCAAGAAGCCAACCTCGGGGAGGTGGGTGGGTTGTGAGAATATATGCCTGCTGTCCCTGGATAACACCTGTTACGGTAAGTAACTGTGCTTTATCCCAGGACAAGCAGGCATGATATTCTCACATGTGGGTGACCTCCAAGCTTACTGAAGAGGGATGGAGGGAAGTTGGCAATTTAAGCAAATAGATTTCGCAACACCGATTGGCCGAACCGGCCATCGCTTCTGGACAGGGAGTCCAGACAGTAGTGGGAGGTGAAGGTATGAACCGAAGACCATGTGGCAGCCTTGCAGATTTCCTCAATAGGTGTTGACCTGAGGAAGGCTACGGAGGCTGCCATCGCTCGGACTTTGTGTCCCGTTACTCGGCCATGCAGCGCGAGACCAGCCTGAGCGTAGCAAAAGGAGATGCAGTCGGCCAACCAGTTGGACAAGATGCGTTTAGAGACTGGGTGACCTAACCGGTTTGGGTCGAAGGACAAAAACAGTTGTGGGACTTTCCGGTGTGGCTGAGTGCGTTGGAGGTAAAAGGCCAACGCTCTTTTGCAGTCAAGAGTGTGGAGCGCCACTTCTCCGGGGTGAGAGTGGGGCTTGGGAAAAAACACAGGTAAGACAATGGACTGATTGAGATGGAAATCAGACACTACTTTAGGTAGGAACTTTGGATGGGTGCGGAGTACCACCTTGTCGTGATGGAATACCGAGAAGGGTGGGTCCGCTACCAGAGCTTGTAGCTCACTAACCCGCCGTGCGGACGTGAGCGCGAGTAGGAAAATCACCTTCCAAGTGAGGAATTTTGGATGGCATTTGTCTAGGGGCTCAAATGGAGGTTTCATTAGTTGAGCCAGAACCACGTTAAGGTCCCAAACCACCGGGGGAGGTTTGAGAGGGGGGTGGACGTTCAGCAGGCCCTTCATGAAGCGAGTGACTAAGGGATGGAGCGAAAGGGCTTTCCCTTCCAGGGGCTGATGAAAGGCCGCAATCGCACTGAGGTGTACTCGAATGGAGTTGGTCTTTAGGCCGGAATGAGATAGTTGAAGTAGATAGTCAAGGACCAGGGGGACGGGGACCGACACCGGGTCCTGGCTGTGGGAGGAGCACCAGGTTGAGAATCTGGTCCACTTTTGGGAGTAGCAGGTTCTCGTCGAGGTTTTTCTAGAGGCCTCCAATATCTCCTTGACTGATTGAGACACGGGGAGAGCAGTCAGGGGGAGAGAAACCAAGCATTCAGATGAAGAGATTGAAGATTGGGATGTAACAGTGAACCCTGACCCTGTGACAGTAGAGAGGGAAACAGAGGCAGAGGCAGTGGATCTCTGGCACTGAGTTGAAGTAGAAGGGAAAACCACGGCTGGCGTGGCCAGCGAGGGGCAATCAGGATCAGGGTGGCTTGTACTGTTTTCAGGTGGACAAGCGTCCGCAGTATCAGAGGAAACGGCGGGAACGCGTACAGGAACCTTCCCTCCCAATCGAGGAGGAAGGCGTCGGCCTCGAGCCGGTCCGGGGAGTATATCCGGGAGCAGAAGAGAGGCAGCTTGTGATTGTGAGGGGACGCGAACAGGTCTATTTGAGGCGTCCCCCACCGTTCGAACACTCCTCGTAGGGCCTGAGAGTGTAGTGACCACTCGTGTGGCTGGAGGAGGCGGCTGAGTCTGTCCGCCAGGCAGTTTTGTTCTCCCTGTATGTACACCGCCCGAAGGAAGGTGTTGTTGGAGATTGCCCATTTCCAGAGGCGCAGGGCTTCCCGACAAAGGGGCCAAGACCCTGTGCCCCTTGTTTGTTTACGTAGTACATCGCTACTTGATTGTCGGTTCGGATGAGAACCACTCGGTCGCGGAGCAGATGTTGGAAGGCTACAGCTTCGAGGTAGATGGCCCGAAGTTCTAGCACGTTGATGTGGCAGCGGCGGTCTTGTGCTGACCACATTCCTTGGGTGCGTAGACCGTCCAGATGGGCTCCCCAAGCGTACTCCGACGAGTCCGTGGTGAGTACCTTGCTGTGGGGTGGGGTGAGGAAGAGCAAACCTTTGGAAAGATTTGAAGAGTCGGCCCACCAGCGGAGCGATCGTTGCAATGAAGGAGTCACTGTCATGGGGTGGTCGATCGGGTCCCGGTCTTGACGCCATTGAGACGCCAGGGTCCATTGAGGGATTCTCAGATGGAGGCGGGCGAAGGGTGTGACATGGACGGTGGAGGCCATGTGGCCCAGGAGGGTCATCATCTGTCGGGCTGATACTGAGGTCAGCCGAGAGATCCTTCGGCTCAGACTTACTAACGCCTCCAGGCGCGGAGGGGGGAGGAAGGAACGGAGGCGAACCGTGTCCAGCGTGGCCCCGATGAACTGTAGGGACTGCGAGGGGCGTAGTTGAGATTTTGGGAAGTTTATTTCGAACCCCAGACTTTGTAGGTAGGTAATAGTCTGTTGGGTCGCTGAGATAACCCATTCTTTGGACGGGGCTTTGATTAGCCAGTCGTCCAGGTAGGGGAATACCTGGAGGCCCTGGGAGCGTAAGGTTGCTGCTACCACAACGAGGCACTTGGTGAAGACCCGAGGTGATGATGCTAGTCCGAAGGGGAGGACTCGGTATTGTAGGTGCCAGTCCCCTACTTGGAAACGCAAAAACTTGCGGTGAGCGGGGTGCACTGGGACATGTGTGTACGCCTCCTTGAGATCGAGGGAGCAGAGCCAGTCGCCCTCGTCGATCAGGGGGTAGAGTGTAGGTAGTGAGAGCATCCAAAACTTTTCCGGTACCAGGAATTTGTTGAGGCGTCTCAAGTCTAGTATTGGGCGTAGGTCTCCCATTTTTTTCGGTACCAGGAAGTAACGGGAGTAGAAGCCCTTCCCCCGTTGGTCGGGGGGGACCTTCTCCACTGCTCTCAGGCGAAGCAGGTCTCGAGCTTCGGAGAGGAGTAGAGGTAGCTGAGTCCGGTTGGGAGGGCAATTCCTTGGGGGATTGTCCTGGGGAATGGCCCGAAAGTTGAGAGAGTACCCTGATGAGATCACGCCAAGGACCCATGTGTCCGACGTGAGTTGTTCCCAGCGAGGGTAAAAGGCTTTGAGTCGACCTCCGATGGGAAGGCGGCCTGGGACTATGGCGGAGGGGGCCCGCCCCCTTCCGCGTGTCCCGTCAAAAGGACGGGGATGGTTTGGTGGTCGCGGGCGGTTGAGACTTGGGCATGGCCCTGTGATGGGCTTGCGGACGTCTGGGTGGGGGCCGCGAGAAAGCAGGGGTGGACTTTTGTGGGTAGCGGCGCGGAGGGGCCCTGTATGGCCTGGGCGCTGGCGGTTTGGGCTTTTGCCGGACAAGGGCGGCAAACGAGCGTTCATGTTCGGAGAGGCGTTTTGTCGCCGCCTCAATAGTGTCATCGAACAATTCCTTTCCCACGCAGGGGAGGTTAGCCAACCGGTCCTGTAAGTTGGGGTCCATGTCGACCAGGCGCAGCCAAGCTAGTCGGCGCATGGCGATAGCGAAGGCTGCTTCTCTGGAGGAGAGTTCGAAGCCATCGTAGGCCGCGTGGAATAGATGAAGGCGCAGGTTGGAGAGGGACTCTAAGAGCAGGCCGAACGTTCCCTGCCGGGAGGCCGGTAGGTCAGTCTCAAAGGCTCTCAATAGTCCAATGAGGTGTTTGAGGTATGATGTGAAGGTGAAAGTGTAGCTTTGCACCCTAGAGGCCATCATTGCGTTTTGGTATAGTCTCCTGCCGAACTTATCCAGGGTTCGGCCTTCTCGGCCTGGGGGGACCGCTGCTGAGACCCGGGACGGGTGAGCCTTTTTCAAGGAGGATTCCACTAGCAGCGATTGGTGGGAGAGCTGTGGTTGCTCGAATCCCGGGTAAGGTACTGTGCGGTACTTGGCCTCCATTTTGGAGGGTACGGCCGTGACCATGTAGGGGGTCTCCAGGTTCCTGAAGAAGGCCTGTTGGAGTACCGGGTTAGGTGGTAAGCGAAGGGACTCTCTGGGCAGTGATGGCATATCCAGCTCCGCCAGGTACTCCTTAGAGTATCTGGAGTCGGACTGGAGGTCCAAGTCCAAAGCGTGGCCCATGTCCTGGACAAAGCGAGAGAAGGATGGGCGGGATGTTCCCGAGGCCCCGTGTGGGGTCGGTGAACGAGACCTCCGTCGGGTGGAGAAGGATAAGGAGGCTTCCCTCGAGTATCGAGGTTCATGCTCTGATCCATGCTCCGAGGCTGGGGAAGCACTGTGAGAGTGTTCCAGGGTTGTCGATCTTCGGCGTCTCGAGGAGCCCCTCGGAGACGATGCCGGGGTTAGGGGTACCGATTGATGTCGGATTGGTGACCTCGATCCGGACTCCCTCGGAGAATGCGTCCGAGGGGGAGTTCAGAGGATGCGCGGGTTGGAGAGTGATAACTCAGCCACCCTTAGTGGTCCTGTACGAGGTGTGGGAGAACGGCCTCGTAGGGTTGGTGAACCTCGGGCCTTCTTGGAGGTACGGCGGTTCGAGGTTTCTGTCGTTCTAGCCCGACGTTTTGCCCCTCGGCGGTCCGCAGAGGGGGAACGTCTCGGGCGTCTCGGCGAGGAGTCCGAGGAGGATGGGATGCGGCGAGGGTTGCGCACCTTTCCTCGAGGTTGTTCGGTATGAGGCTCAGGCTGGTCTGGCACATTCGAGGTCGAGGCCGATTGAAACTGGGCCATTGCAGCGGACAGCTCCGACGTGATCATCGCTCGGAGTAGGTCCTGGAAGACGGACACGGACAGCATCGAAGGCATGTCCACTGCCTCGGTGCGCTCCACCGGGGGCGACCTCGTATCAGGGTATTCCCGTGTGGTGGAGGCACGGCCCGAAGGCTTGGAGGGCTTAGACAGGGCTGTAAGCATGGGGCTTCCGCCATGCGTCGCCGTTGTCCCCGAGGCTGGCTTCTTCGCTGTTACAGAACCTGAAGAGGGAAGAGGGGGCTTACCCGGAGCCGAGGCTTTCTGTTGTCCCGAGGGCTTCGGGGTCGGGTCTCGAGGCGATGCCGAGGTTTCCGGGGCCGAGGTCAAGGCCGGGGCCGAGGCCAGGGCCGACCTCGAGGCCGAGGTGGAGGGTTGGTCCGGGGTGAAGAGATCCGCCATGCGGGCTTTTCTTCGGCGGAGGGCCCGGTTTTGGAAAATAGCGCACTGGGGGCAGGAGTCGGTTGGATGAGCCGCCCCCAGACAAAGGATGCACCGGCGGTGCGGATCTGTGAGAGAAAGAAGCCGATCGCACCGGGTGCACTTTTTAAAGCCGGTCAAAGGCCGGGACATTAAATCGAAAGTAGCCGCGGCTCGATTAGCCACGCGGCCACGGGGACCCGGAAGCCTCCGGGTCGTTGAAAACGAAGCAGGAATCAAGTAAAAAGGTAAGGAATTCGCGCACAGCGACTTAATCGTGAAAAAACAAGAAAAAATCGCGGTGCTAGAAGGCAGTTGGGGCAGAGCCTGAAAAACACGTCTTCTAGGCTCGCGGAAAATTTTGAACTGGAGACCACGAGGGGATGCACCCCCTAGTGGAGCAGGAAGGCACGCATGCGTGGAGCAGCAGAGCAAACTTAAATCTTCAATCAAGTTTGCTTGAAAATGCTTCCGCATCGGGGCTCCGTAGATGACGTCACCCACATGTGAGAATATCATGCCTGCTTGTCCTGGGATAAAATAAAAAATTTTTGAAAACTTTTCTTTCCTACTGAGGTAGATAAATTATGGCAATGTACAGGGTTTGGAAAGTACCTTTCTGGGGTTCACTTGCTTGGGAAGAAATCAGATCCATAAGAAGAAATCATTTTTTTTGAAATGTGAAAGTTGAAGGACATGGCAAATGCATTTTTGAATTCAGTAAATTTGGGCAGAATTTTATATACACACCTACCTGATAATCTGTAATTATAACAGGGCTGCCGAAAATCTTTTTACTAGTTGTCTACCCATGTTGTACTTGCTCTGGAACTTTCAGCAGTGCATGTATTCTCCCAGCACTTATTTTCAGTTTTCTCTCTCTTGTCTACATTCTCTGTTGCCATCTCTTGTCCTGCCTACTACTTTATGCAGTGACCAGAAGCTGTTTGTTACACATGCAAAAATGATAAGCACATTGCTGAAGTAGGCAAAACTGAAATTCAGCAGGTAGGGATTTTATTTCCTGGTACCTTCTTTTTTTAAAAAAATGTTTTTAATTGTCCCTGGGCTGTGCAAATTATGGCAGTTTTACTTCTATCCCCTAAACTTATACCGTTGGTATGAAAGATAAAGATTTTGTTTCTGTGGGTTGGTTTTGGGTTTTTTTCTCATGAGAATGTATTGATCAGCTCAAATTTGCTTGTGGTAGAATGATCTGCACATTCTTAAGATCATTCTTAAGATCTTGCTATGTGACTGCAGTAGAAGGCTCGTTCAAAATCTGTTTTTGAGTGTGGTAAAATTGACTTAAGTGCTTAAAAATCCAGAGGAAGTAATTGTAGAATCCACCGTTCTAGGATTTAAGGGTAAACTAGATGTACATCTCCTTAAGAGTGGCATAGAGTAATACGGGTAAGGGTAAATTAGATGCACATCTCCCTTGAGAAGCATACGGTGATATGGGGACTAAAACTAGGCCAGGGTACACCTGGTGGGGCCTCCATGTGTGCAGATCACTGGACTTGATGGACCCAGGGTCTGATCCGGAGATGGCAATTCTTATGTTCTTAACTAATGTCTTCAGAATGAGTGGAAACACATAGTGGAGCTTTTCTGTCCAATCCAGAAGAAAAGCATCTGCTTTGAGGCGATGAGGGGAGTATTGTCTGAATGAAGCAGAAGTAGGTTTCCCCGAGGGGCTGATCCTGCTAGCAGCGAGTCTATGTCTTCTCCCAGGCAGTGCTCCCACCAAGCGGGAACCTCTGTGCACCGAGCCAAAATACCCAAAAATAATAATACCACAGAGCATATCAAAAACACTTGTGAGCAACTTGCTTGAAGAAAACAAACTGGGGGGACAAGAGCAACTTTCTGGGAAAGAGGAGGAGTTAGATAACATGACTAACAGTTTCCTGCAAGTAACTTGCTATTTCAGATATAAGATCCTAGCGTTCAGGATAACTAGACACTTTGCATTAGAACATCTATTATTTTATAGAATGGAAGATTAGTCACAAATGGAATCAGTATGAAAAATGTTCAAATCCATGACTGTGAACCAGGACTTGCAGAAATCCACACATTTTCTTTATCTGATCCTCCTACTTAGCTGAGCGAGACAGAACACCCTACAGTTGAGTCCAAAACCTAACAAACCTTACTGGAACACAGCATACATACAAAGGGGGCACAGGGAACTACCCCACAAAGACAATAAGATTCTATTCTGCTCAGCAAGATATAAAAAAATAAGAAAACAAATAAATGGTCAATATAAAAAACAAGCAAGAATATGGGAACAACATGGAACCAACCTGCTGTGTGCAACGAGCACTAACTGGAAACATGCCTTCAGTAAATATATGTACTCACATATGTAAAACGATTTCCAACATGGCCTGTTGCTGGTTGGAAGAAACTCAGGCCTGAAAGGAGAAACCACCAAGGCAGAAAAGGCATGCGATTCAGAGAAACTGAGTAAATAGAGGGCGGGCTGTACATATTCCGTTGGGGACTAGCAGAAAGAAGATTACCAGAGTTAAGAACCTAATCTTCCATTCTGTTACATCTCCTACAGAATCAGTACAAAAGGTGACGTACCAAATCAATGGCAACATCTAGGGCAGAATAAATACATCAATCTAGCATGTTCCATAAAAGGTTAGATAATCCATGGCAAAGAGAAAAGGTCTCAGACTATATGTCCGTTTTCACATACCAGTCCAATGGCCATTCAGCCAGTACAGACAACAGTTTCAATCAGTGACCTTCCTCTACCACCCCCAATTAATGTGCAAAAATCATGCTGTGCAAAATTACGCTTATAATATATAATATAAAAATGAAAAATCCACTTATCTTAGTGGTATCAGGCAACTTGTTCTAGAAACTCATTCTGATTCTGACGAGCTCGTTTCAAAATATCTTCTTCAGAGAATAAGAACAAACATCAAGTACCTAAAAATAATTCAAAAAATGCACAATCATGATATACATTCACTCAACCTTGAAACTGTTTGTCTGTACTGGCTGAACGGCCATTGGGCTGGTATGTGAAAACGGACATATGGTCTGAGGCCTTTCCTCTTTGCCATGGATTATCTAACCTTTTATGGAACATGCTAGATAATTGATGTATTTATTCAGTCTTACATTTTGAATAGTATTTTTGTTTTAATATCTAGGGCAGGACAGAAGAGCCTGAGCTCAACACCAAGCCACCACCATCCACTTAGTAAAATCTTATAAAGGTATGAAGAGAAGACCAAGTAGTGTCATACTATATTAACTATGCTTTGTAAAACTATGTTTGCCATGCTATTTTGCCAAACCATACTCACCATGCTATTTCTCACCATATCATGCTTTGTTAGTTATGTTTTGACATCTTTGTCAATGTTTACCATGATATCTGTTACCATACTATGTCTAAGAATGCAGCACCGTGGTTGGAACTGCAGCCTAGGTACCCTGAGGTTGTGCGTGCAGACCCACGCTGCTCCTTGTGACCCTGGGCAAGTAACCTGCCCCCCCCCCACATTGCCCCAGGAGAGTGGTATAGAAAACTAAATTAATAAATAAATAGCCACCCTACAAATTTCAACCAGATGATCTCACAAGATTCCGCCCACGCTGCTTCTATACCCATTTGTTGAGTGAGTTTTGAGAGAAACTGGCAGCTACCGTACTTGCCACAGGCAATGTGTAAGTCAATGAAATTTATTTATTTATTCAATTTTTCTATACCGCTCTCTCAAGGGAGCTCAGAATGGTTTACATGAATTTATTCAGGTACTCAAAGCATTTTTCCGTCTGTCCCGGTGGACTCACAATCTATCTAATGTACCGGGGGCAATGGGGGATTACGTGATTTGGCCAGGGTCACAAGGAGCAGCGTGGGTTTGAACCCACAACCTCAAGGTGCTGAGGCTGTAGCTTTAACCACTGTGCCATGCAAATCCAATGGGCAATATTACATTACATTAGGGATTTCTATTCCACCATTACCTTGCGGTTCAAGGCGTATTACAAGTGGTTTATCAGGACATTAGAAGTATTTAGGGAGTAGTTTGTACATTTCTTTGAGTTGCTAAGGATTACATTTGAATTGTCATGATATTAGAAGTACATATGGAGTAGTTGTAGGTGGTGCATGGGTCATTTCTGATTGAGTTAGTTCGGTTTTATATGTTTTTTGAATAGAAGGGTTTTTATTTCTTTTTTGAAGGTTTTGTAGTCTGTGGTCGAGGTCAATAGGTTGTAGAGTTGGAGGTCGAGTGTTGCAGCTCGAGTGGCTAGGAGGTTGTCGTACAGTTTTTTTCTATTGACGTTTTTGGTTGGAGGATGTGTGAATGGTGTGTGGGTTCTCCTATGTCTGGTTGAACTAGTCGATTGTTCCAATAGGCTGGGCTGTCTCCATTTATTGCTTTAAACTAGTGTTTAAGCCCGTTACATTAACGGGTGCTAGAAAGCAGCCCGCTTTCCCTCTCCCCCTCCAGTTCCTCCCTAATTGTCTCTCTATGGCCCCCCCCTTCTGTCTTCCCCCCTTAAGCAAAACAATCTGCCTCCCAGCACACCCCTCCCCCCCGAAAGCAGCCCCCTTTCCCCTCCTGTGAGAATGTTTACCTGCAAGGGCTACCTGCAGCTCCCTCCAGCCGTTCCTCTGAGCTGAAACTCCTTCAGTCGCCTCCCGCCTACACTTTTTTGAAGATGCGCGCCATCCCTGCGGTCTGGCCAGCTCCCCTAGTCCCTTGCCGCCGCCGCCACCCCCTTCCCTTCCCGCGGTCGACAAACCTCTTGGCTCCATCAGCGGCCGCTGCACTGTAAACAAGCTGCTTCGCGGCCTCTACTGCCCTGATTTGCTCTGCCGCGTCTCTGATGATGTCATCAGTGTTTACAGTGCTGCGGCCGCTGCTGGAGCCAAGAGGTTTGTCGACCGCGGGAAGGGAAGAGGGTGGCGGCGGCAAGGGACTAAGGGAGCCGGCCAAACCGCGAGAAGGGAAAATCGGGTGGGAGACTCAACGGGGATTGGGGGGGGAGGGGCGAAGACGACGACAAAGACGAACTGAAAAGAACCCTAGGCGCGCATGCGCACTCCTGCAATGCCACAGACCTACATCTCACAGATCAGGGAAAACAGAAGCACGCAGTAGAGTGCGCATGTGCGGCTAGCGTTTTATTATATAGGATAGTAGGCAGTAAAATTTGAAGTGTACTCTAGCTTGTATTGGAAGCCAATGTGAGTTGCGGTATGCCTCTGTGATGTGGTCAAATTTCTTCAGTGAATAGACCAGTCTTAGGGCTGTGTTTTGTATTGTTTGTAGTTGTTTTATCATGGTTGCTGTGCAGGGGAGATACAATATATTGTAGTAGTTTATGAGACCTAGGATTAGGGATTGCATCAAGAGTTGGAATTATTTTCTGACTTGCCTCAGGTTTCTCATGACTGCAAATGATTTTTTTTTTTAATTGTTTTGTTGATTTGTGGCTGCATTGTACAGCCTCTGTCTATTAGCACTCCCAGGAGTTTTAAAGTGGGTTGGATGTGGTATGTTGTAGAGTTTATGACAAGGTTTGTTACGGTTGGGGTTTTGTTATTTTCGAGTAGAATGAAGTTTGTTTTGTCCTGATTCAGTTTCAGTTTATGGTCTTTCATCTATTCTGCCACTATTTCAAGTGTTCTGTGTATTGTGTCTGCCATGGATGGTGCTAGTTGATCAAAAGGAAGGAGAATGGTGATGTCACCTGCATAACTGTAGGAAGTTAGACCTTGTTTGTCTAGGTAGGAGCCGAGGGAGGCAATGTATAGGTTGAAGAGTGTGGGAGAAAGAGGTGATCCTTGAGGTACTCCGCAGGGGTTAGACCATGGCTCGGATTTTTCTTTGTTTTAACTCTGTATGTTCTGGATTGTAGGAATCCTTTAAACCATGATAGTACCTTACCACTGATTCCTATTGAGTCCAGTATCTGTAGAAGGATGTTATGGTCTACTAGGTCAAAGGCTGCAGAGAGATCTAGTGGATAATTAACATTTTTTTGCCTGTGCTGAGGTGTTGTCTGGCGGTGTCCATGAATGAGCCTAGTAGGGTCTCAGTGCTGTGGTTGATTCTGAAGCCTGATTGTGTTGGGTGGATTAGGTTGTGGTTTTCTAGGTATGAGTTTACGACTTTGGCTACAAGGCCTTCCATTAGCTTGACATAAAGTGGTATTGAGGCTATGGGTCTGTAGTTGGATGGTTGGTCTATTTCTCCTTTGGGGTCTTTCAGGATTGGAGTGATGATGATTTCGCTGAGGTCTTGTGGGAAAAGGCTGTCAGTGAGTAGGTTTGTATCCATTGCAAGTGTAGGGTGCGAAATAGTGTACTGGAGGCTTTCAATAGGTATGGGGGGCAGTGGTTAAGGTCGCAAGTTGCGTGGCTGTATTTGTTGTAGAGTTTGTTGAAGTCTGACCATTGTATTGGTGAGAAGAGGGACCATGTTCTGTCTGCTGCAACTGCTTCTTCTTCTGTGGAGGGTTTTATGATTTCTTCTAGGTGCGTAGACGCCGGCCTACCTCGTCTGGAATGGCTAGTCAGGACAAACAGATGGTCAGATAGACAGTTAAATCATTGGTCCTATGTAGTGGTATAAGGATCTTCGCATGTCCAGTCTTCTCAGAATCAGATCTTTCCACTCAGACCCTGTGGGATGAAAAACAGGCAGAAGAACCTCCTGGTTGACATGGAAATCCAAAACCACATTCGGTAAAAAGGAAGAACTGTGCAGAGATAAACCCCCATTTCTGTGATCTGCAGAAAGGGCTCTCTTCACGTTTCAAAAGCAACTCTGAAATACGTCTTTTTGAAACAATCACAACAAAAGCTGCCTTTATCATAAGGTCCAGAGAAGAATCTTTGAGCAGCTCAAAAAGAGCTTCCGCAACCCCTTCAGCACAACACTAAGATTCCACATAGGCAACAGCTGTCGCAGGAGTGGCCGCAAGCAAAGCACCCCTGAGAAATAAACCTTAAGCGAACTGGAAAGCACAGTTACTTACTGTAACAAGTGTTATCCAAGGACAGCAGGCAGCTATTCTCACATATGGGTGACGTCATCCAACGGAGCCCCAATGCGGACGCCTCACAAACAGATTTGCTTAAAGAAACTAGAAGTTTTGAGTCGCCCGCACCGCACATGCGCGAGTGCCTTCCCGCCCAATGCACAGGGCGCGTCTCCTTAGTTCAGATAGCTAGCAGAGAAGCCAACCAGGGGAGGTGGGTGGGTTGTGAGAATAGCTGCCTGCTGTCCCTGGATAACACCTGTTACGGTAAGTAACTGTGCTTTATCCCAGGACAAGCAGGCAGGTATTCTCATATATGGGTAACCTCCAAGCTAACCAGAATGGGATGGTAGGAGTGTTGGCAACTTAGGAGAATAAATTTTGTAATACTGTTTGGCCAAACTGTCCATCCCGTCTGGAGTAAGTATCCAGACAATAGTGAGAAGTGAAGGTATGAACCGAGGACCATGTAGCAGCCTTGCAAATCTCCTCAATCGGTGTCGATCTGAGGAAAGCTACAGAAGCTGCCATTGCTCTGACTTTATGGGCTTTGACTTTACTGTGAAGAGGTAATCCAGCCTGGGTATAGCAGAAAGAAATTCAAGTAGCCATCCAATTAGAGATGGTGCGTTTAGAAATTGGATGTCCCAACTTATTTGGATCGAAAGAGACAAAAAGTTGAGGAGCAGTTCTGTGTGGTTTGGTGCGTTCCAAGTAGAAGGCCAAAGCATGTTTAAAGTCCAGAGTATGAAGAGCTGATTCTCCAGGGTGAGAATGAGTCTTTGGAAAAAACACTGGAAGGACGATAGATTGGTTGAGATGAAATTCTGAGACCACTTTAGGTAGGAATTTTGGATGAGTACGAAGAACCACCTTGTCATGATGGAACACAGTGAATGGTGGATCAGTAACCAAAGCTTGCAGCTCACTGACTCGTCGAGCATTAGTGAGAGCAATGAGAAACACCACTTTCCAAGTGAGATACTTAAAATGAGCCTTATCAATTGGTTCAAATGGAGGCTTCATGAGGTGAGAAAGGACAACATTGAGGTCCCAAACCACAGGAGGCGATTTGAGAGGAGGTTTAACATTGAAAAGTCCTTTCATGAATCTGGAAACCACCGGATGAGCAGAGAGGGGTTTCCCGTCAATAGGCTGATGAAAAGCTGCAATTGAACTGAGATGGACTCGAATGGATGTAGACTTGAGTCCAGAGTTGGATAGGTGCAAAAGATAATAAGGAGGAATGTTGAGGCTCCTTATGATGAGAGAAACACCATGTAGAAAATCTAGTCCATTTTTGGTGATAGCATTGGCTAGTTGTAAGCTTTCTAGATGCTTCCAAAACCTCTCTGACAGATTGAGAAAACTGAAGAGGAGTTATGTTGAAAGGTACCAGGCTGTCAGGTGTAGAGACTGCAGGTTGGGATGAAGCAGAGATCCTTGACTCTGTGTAAGCAGAGAAGGAAAAAGCTGGTATAAGGTATGGCTCCCTGCTGCTGAGTTGAAGTAGAAGAGAATACCACGGTTGTCTCGGCCACCGAGGAGCAATTAGAATCATGGTGGCATGATCGTTCTTCAATTTGACTAGAGTCTTGAGAATGAGGGGGAATGGAGGAAATACGTAGAGGAATAGATTTGTCCATTGTGCATCTGCCTCGAGGCGGTGAGGAGAGAATATCCTGGAGCAGAACTGAGGCTGTTTGAAGTTGTGGGGAGCTGCAAAGAGGTCTATCTGAGGTGTTCCCCACTGTGAGAAAATGTGATGAAGAGACAAGGAATGGAGAGTCCATTCGTGAGGTTGCAGAAAATGAGTCAAGTTGTCCGCCAAGGAATTCTGAGCCCCTTGAATGTAGACAGCTTTGAGGAAAGTGTTGTGACGGATAGCCCAGTCCCAAACTTCCAGAGCTTCTTGACAAAGGTAGGCAGACCCGTCCCTCCCTGTTTGTTGACATAATACATGGAGACTTGGTTGTCCATTCAGACGAGAACTACTGTGTCGTAAAGGAGATGTAGAAAAGCATGGACAGCTTTGAGGATTGCTCTGAGTTCCAACTGATTGATATGACACTGACGATCCGTACTGGTCCAGTGGCCTTGAGTACGGAGACCATCAAGATGAGCGCCCCAAGCGTAGGTCGACGAGTCTGTCGTGAGGACGTACTGATGAGGGGGCATGTGAAAAAGCAAGCCTCTGGAAAGATTGGAAGAGAGCATCCACCAACGGAGAGACTTCTTCAAAGAAGGAGTGACTGTGATGTGTCGAGAAAGAGGGTCGTAAACCTGCGTCCATTGAGATGCCAGGGTCCACTGAGGAATTCTGAGGTGAAGTCTGGCAAAAGGAGTCACGTGTACTGTGGAGGCCATGTGACCTAGAAGTACCATCATGTGTCTTGTTGAGATGGAAGAGCGGGAAGACACTGTATGATAGAGTTGAAGAAGAGCTTCCAGACGTTGTTGTGGAAGGAATGCTCTGAGTTGGACTGTGTCCAGAACAGCTCCAATGAATTGTACATTCTGAGAGGGTTGAAGTTGAGATTTGGGAAAGTTGATTTCGAATCCCAAACTTTGTAGAAACCAGGTAGTCTGTTGGGTCGCTACAATAACTCCTTGAGAGGTGGAATCTTTGATGAGCCAGTCGTCGAGGTAGGGAAATACCTGAAGACCATGATTCCGTAGAGCTGCCGCTACCACAACCAGGCACTTGGTGAACACTCTGGGAGACAAGGTCAGGCCGAAGGGTAGTACTCTATATTGAAAATGCAGATTCCCCACCCGAAATCTGAGGTATTGATGGGAGGTCGGATGAATGGGGATACGAGTATAGGCCTCCTTGAGATCCAAAGAACATAACCAATCGTTCTGGTCGAGAAGGGGATAGATGCCAGGGACAACATTCAAAACTTTTCTTTGACCAAAAATTTGTTGAGAGCCCTGAGATCCAAAATGGGTCGCAGATCGCCCGTCTTCTTCGGAACAAGGAAGTAACGGGAATAAAACCCCCTGCTCTGCTGTTCCAAGGGAACTGGTTTGATGGCATGGAGATGAAGCAGAGCTTGAGCTTCCTGAAGAAGAAGGGGGGTCTGGGATGAACTGGAAGGATACTCTCTTGGAGAAAGCTCTGGTGGAACCTGATTGAAATGAAGAGAGTATCCTTCTCTGATGATGGAAAGGACACAGAGGTCGGATGTTATGACCATCCATCTGTCGTAAAAAAGATGGAGACAACCTCCTATAGGTGGAAAAGCAGTCAGAGACAGAACGATGGATGCTATGCTCTGGTGTAAACAGTCAAAAAGGCTGAGAAGCCTTAGGTAGAGCAGAAGGTTGAGGCTTCTGTTGCTTCTGAGGTGGCTGTTTCTTCAAAGGAGGGCGAGTGTAAGGCGCCGGCTTTGGAGGAAAACGCCTCTGGTAGATAACAGGAGGACGTGTAGGCCTAGAAGGAGCTGGCTTAGGCTTTGGTCTGACTATGGAGGCAAAAGATTTAGCATGGTCAGACAACTTTTTGGTGGCTGCCTCGATGGACTCATCAAAAAGGTCATTGCCTTCACAAGGGATGTTCACCAGGCGGTCCTGGAGATTAGAGTCCATGTCTATGGTGCGAAGCCAGGCTAGACGACGCATGGCCACAGAGCAAGCCGCTGCTCGGGCAGAGAACTCAAAGGCATCATAAGATAATTGCAGAAGATGGAGACGTTACTGAGAGAAAGAAGCAATGACTTCTTGAAATTCAAAATGCATGCTATCATCCAAGTAACTCAAAAATTTTGGCAGAGGAGACAAAAGAAATTCAAAATAAGTGATAAAATAAAAATTATAATTGAGGAACCTCGAGGACATCATAGCATTTTGGTAAATGCGACGTCCAAATTTATCCATGGTCTTTCCCTCCCGGCCAAGAGGAACTGTGGCATACACTCTGGAAGAATGGGATCTCTTTAAAGAGGATTCCACGAGCAAGGATTGATGTGACAATTGGGAATTGTCAAAACCTTTATGATGCACCGTTTTATATCTGGCATCAAACTTTCCTAGAACTGCTGGAATGGAAAAAGGAATCTCCATGCATCGAGTAAAAGTCTGATCGAGAAACTTGTGTAGTGGCAGCTTGAGAGACTCAGCCGGAGGTTGAGGAAGGTGCATGACCTCGAGGTATTCTTTAGAGTACTTGGAGCCAGTGTCCAGTGGAACACTCAAGTCCATAGCCATCTGTCTCAAAAAAGAGGAAAAAGATAACTGGTCTGCAGTTGCACGGCCTCGAGAAGGACTCAAGGACGTTGAGGCAGCTGGAGTCGAAGAAGTAGAAGCCTCAGAAGGAAACCATGGTACGAAGGAACCTGGAGACTTGGATGAAGCACTGGACATCGGGATATCCTCGAAAGCCAGCTTCGGAGACTTGGAATAAAGAGTTGGAGGTCTTGTCAAGGCCGGAGAGGACCGAGGCTTTGAAGTATGATGTCTCGACGAATGCCTCGAAGTAGGCCTCGAGTGATGTCGAGAACTGTATCTCGAGCTGGATCTCGAAAATCGAGCAGAGGTTGCCTCTGAAGCAGTAGATCGAAGATCTATAGGTGTGGAGGAGCCCTGAAGGAACTTCGAAGACTGGACCCCTTGGTAGAATGGGAGGTAGCCTGTCGATGCACTCGCACAGACTCTACTCTATGCGTTTCGTGCTTGGAAGCCCGACCAGACACTCACAGATTCTCCGCTCTCTGCATCGAGTGTGGAGGATCAGACCGGGGCACAGGCGGCTCGACCTCACGGGAGACTTCTGCATGCCCAGGCTGAAGTAGAGTGAGCAGTGTGGGTCCCATGGTAGTAAGGACCTTAATAATCTGCTCCTCCAAAGAGGTCTGGGACGTAGCCGGCAAGGAGGGTACCGCGTCTGAAACCGGCCCATCTGCCTTGGCTGAAGGGTCCCGCACAGTGGTGTGAGAGTGTTTCGACTTGGAAGACTTCGACACCTTAATCACCACTGGTGGAACCGAGTGCTGAGCTATCTGACCTGAGGAGACAGGAGAAGAAATGGCAGCCGAAGACATCGAAGCAAGAGCCGCTCCAAAAGACAAAGGTCTGATGAGGCTCGAGGTGGAAGCAGCAGAAGGGGAGGCTTCGACAGGGGTTGATGCCGAAGACACCTTCGATGCAGAAAGATTAGTAAACTCCATATCAAAGAGGCTATCCACCAGGAAGCAACGACGCTTAAAAGCACAAGGCTTAAGTGTTTGGCAAGGCAGGCATGAGGTAGGATGATGTTTCGGCCCAAGGCACTTGAGACAGCGTCCATGAAGGTCTGTAAGAGATATCGTGCGCTTGCACTTGCTACACCGTTTGAAACCGGTAACAGGCCGGGACATAGACAAATAATACAGCCGAAGCATAGTCGAAGCCCGCGGGCCGCGGCCAAGTGGCCGGTACCGGACGAATGGCTGGAAGTAAAATTATTATTATTATTTTTTTTTTAATAAAGAAAAAGACGAACTCAGCAATTCATGAGAAAAACAAAACACAAACCGCGGTGCGAGAAGGCACAAACGACAAAGTTACCGGAGAGAGCCAAAAAGACGGACTTCTCGGCTTCGCGGAAAACTAAGAACTGAGGAGACGCGCCCTGTGTACTGGGCGGGAAGGCACTCGCGCATGCGCGGTGCGGGCGACTCGAAACTTCTAGTTTCTTCAAGCAAGTCTGCTTGTGAGGCGTCCACATTGGGGCTCCGTCGGATAACGTCACCCATATGTGAGAATACCTGCCTGCTTGTCCTGGGATAATCACTGTGCGCCCTAAAACATGAAAAGCCAGCCACCAGGACCTTGAGGGTAGCCACCACCAGGTCCTTTTCAAGATCCCATTCTGAAAGCCAAAGCTACCAGAATGGTAGCATGCAACAGCTCCATCCAGTCCTCTACATACCACTGCTAGAAAGCCTTCCAAGCCTCGGCATAAGCTAAAAGTAGAGGGCTTCTTGGACCTCAAAAAAGTAGCAATGACTATATCAGAGTAGCCCTCTGAATTAAGACCAAATCAAGTTTCAAGTTTTATTAAAGTGTGATTTGATCACTTATCTAGTGTTACTAAGCGAGATACAATAATTTTTTTTTTAACCCATAAAAAGTCATACAACATATGAATGGTTAAAATAAAAAAAAAATAAAAAAAAAAACAACACAAAAACAAAACCATGAACAATTCAAACACATATACTAACTAGTACATAAGGATAGAGAGGGTAGAACTACAATCTGTTTATAGAAAAGAGAGAGGTAATATATGGAGAACACAATAAGGAAGGGGGTGAAAAATATGAAGAAAGCAGTGAGGAATATCTCTTTGGAAGGAGTTATAGGCTATAGGCCTCTTTAAATAGAAAGCTTTTCCAAGTTGCTTTTGAAACATGCTAAATTTTTCTCCTCTCAAGTATGTTGGCATAGCGCTCCAGAGCCAAGGCACGTTCAAGGAGAAAATATCTTGCCGTCATGTCCCTATCATTTTTAGTGATGGGACTGTTAACAGTTTTTGTTCCATAGATCAAACTGTATGCAAGATAGTATATGGAATGAGCCTTGCCATAAGACCAAAGTGTTGGGGGTTCTCCACAGGAACCAGTCCTGGCTGAGCAAGTTGTGATGAAGAAGGAGCTTGAGTTTCTTGTCCCACTGAAGATGGACCAGATTCACATACCACAGATGACAAGGCCAGTCTGGAGCCATGAGAATCATCAATCCCAGATGAGTCGCTACCCTGTGGATGACTCGACCCACCAATGGCCAAGAGAGGAAGACGTAAAGTAGGTCCCGAGTTAGCCAGGGCTGAACCAATGCATCTAGCACCAAGCTTCCTGGCTCTGTCCTTCAACTGAAGAAGCACTTGACTTTCAAATTCCTTACTGAAGCCATCAAGTCCATCTGTGGCCTGCCCCAGAGATATACAATGAGACAGAATACTCTCTGTGAGGGAGACCACTCTCCAAGGTCCAGGACTTGGTGACTGAGGAAGTCCATTTGCACATTGTCCATTCCAGCCATGTGTGCTGCAGAGAGAACCTAAGGGGCAGCTCTGCCCACTGAAACAGCATCCGAGCCTCCTGACTCAAGTGAGCACTTCTGATGCCTCCCTGTCGATTTACCTCTACATGGATGGGAAAAGGGGGCAATGTCTGGAAAGCAGGATAAACTAATGCTCGAAGTATGGGAAACAAGATTCTGAATCTAGAAGCTGTGATGGAAGAAGAGGAGTTGGATATAGTGGCGATCACAGAACCATGACTGGGATGTAGTTATACCAGGCTATAATCTGTTCAGTAAAGACAGGGTAGGAAGAAAAGTAGGGAGAGTAGCGTTATACGTTAAAGATCATATTAAAGCCACACAATTGCAGGATCTGCAGGTCAAGAAAGAGGCACTGTGGATCAATTTGGAAAGAAGAATATTGGTGAATATACAGTGGTACCTTGTTTTACGAGCATAATTTGTTCCAGAAGCATGCTCATAAACCAAAATACTCGTATATCAAAGCCATTTGAAAACTTTCAAAAAACACTCTTAAAACTCGAGTCTGAACAGGATTTCATAACCGACGGACCAAGATGCAGTAGTCTATTCAGGAAGCAAACTACAGCAGACGAATTGGTGGAGGGGGTCCCACGCCACATGTCAGACTGTTATATATTGATATCTTTGCGGTTGGTGGGGTTGAGGAGGGAGTGGGAGGAGGAGTGGTGGGGGTTTGATCTGTGCAATGTGAGAGTTTCTAGATTGCACTGTTATGTGATTTTACTTGCACTTTTTCTTGAAAACTTTAATAAATATATTTCAACATAAAAAAACAAAGGAAAGATACTAGAAAAGGTTCGTTATACACAATACATTCTGTTTTAACTGTACAAGAGTTTGTTAAACACCATATTATGATTGCTTACGTTTTCAAAGTGCCCGATGTCATTAGTTCTGTCACTAACACGATGCATTTCTTCCCTTTTAATGTGGATTCCCAGGAGTCATAGAAACGTACAATGTTGGGATGCTGCAATCCCTTCAGCATCTCTGCTTCCTCTTTAAATCTCTGCTGCTCAGCTTTGGTTAATTTCCGGTCCTATAAAGGGTAAGCAAGAGAGGGAATACAGTAAAAAAGCAACATTTTCCCAAAATGTCCCTACTCAGCTAAGAATTCAGCTGCAATAAAAAAAAGTTCTTTCCCAGGGAAAAGGGTATTTCACTCACAGAAATAGCCTAAAAATAATTGTTACACAAAACCAGATATATTATTTTCACTGAATAATGACTGAGAAAGAAGTGCAAATCCTCTGTGGCTAAATTTTTATTGGATAACGAGCAGAATTCATGCAACTTTGAGTATGGAACAAATCCTATATAATAAAAAATTGGATCTCCAATTTTGATAGACAGGAGGTGTTCCAGATTATCACTTCTCTGGCTATAAGAATCACATGTGACTCAAGGCCCTCAGGACATTCAGATCCACAGCGCAAAACCAACACACAATTTCCTGTTAACCTCATCTTCAGTACCTGTACTAATCCAAGATAAACATCTATTGCTAACTTGCTAGACAACTTCATGAAATCATGGCTTGCAGAGCCATGCAATTTAACTTGCCTCCACCACCATTGCAGAAGGACCCATATGCAGAACAGTAGGATATTGATTGGGCAATAATCTGCAAAATTAAAGAGCTGGAAGCCCTCAGATTCTCCAATTAGAAGTCGTGAATCTCTGAGACCTTGATGCTCAAAGCTACTACAAGTATAAACAAGTTGTAAGTGCCCAGTGCGCAAGCACATTAATTGTGTGCTGAACATTTAGAAGGTTCAAGCACAGGTGTAGTACAGATGACAACAACTGCATTACATGCAGTTCTACTCTTTGCTGACATATCGCAAATTTATGGTAAAGAATGGAAGGGGAGTATCCTCTGTGATATTAGCAAAAAATGGAGTGCCACAGGGGTCTGCTCTATCTACTTTGTTATTTAATGTATATATTGCATCATTGAGGAAGGTATTGGAGAAGTTAAATGTATATTATTACCACATTTATGTGGATGATATACGATTCTTTCCAATGGAAATGGGAATTGAGTATGTGGTTAAAAAGTTAACTGTATGATGAAGATTGGAAATTGGATGGATAAAAATAGGTTGGTGTTGGAATTTGCAGAAAACAGAAGTTACAGTCATGTGAAAAAAATTAAGACACCCCATGAAATACAGTCAAACCTCGGTTTGCGAGTAACGCTTTTTGCTAGTGTTTTGCAAGATGAGCAAAACATTTGCTAAATTTGTGACTCGCAAACCGAGCGTTGACTCGCTAAACGAGTTCTCAGCTATGGTTGGCTCCTGGCTCCTGATCCAAGTTGGCCATCAGTGCAAGCATGCACACAAACTCTCAGCTGCCGAGCCAAGCCGGCCGCCACCCCAACACATGCAAGCACATGCAATGTCGAAGAGCACACACGTTGTCGGGGCGGCGGCTGGCTTGGCTTGGGAGCTGAGAGGTCATGCACATGCTTGCACAGGATGGCAGGCGGCTTGGATCGGGAGCCAGGAGCCGCTGGCAGATGGCAGAGGCATCACCCAAAGAGTGAGGGCAGCCGCAGGGGAACCCTGAGAGAAGGAAGCCACCCCGCTGAAGGGGCTACGGCACCCACAGGCAGATACCCACCCCTGGGCCACGATAGCAAACCTTGGTTATGGAACAAATCGTCTGGGTTTACATTATGGCCTATGGGGAACTTTTGATATATTAGTGCTTTGGCTTACGAGCATGATTCTGTACCACTGTATTCAGTTCTTTCTTAAGAAATGTTCACATATCGATGTCAATTTTTATTTTTTATCTCTGGAAAAGAAAGTGATTTAATTGCAGGTAAACAAAAATTTTCCTTGATTTATTCATGGAAAAAAGATATCCAAAAAATGTGTATTCTAACTGAGAAATAAATTAGGACACCCTAATAGCTAGTGTTATCCCTTTAGCTGAAATAACTATAGTGAAACGCTTCTTGTAGCCATCTACCAGTCTCTGACATCAGTCTGAGGAAAGTTTGGCCCACTCCTCAATGCAGAATTCTTTCAGCTGTGAGATGTTTGAGGGGTTTCTTGCATGTACAGCCCGTTTCAAATCACCCCACAGCATCTCAATGGGATTAAGATCAGGACTTTGACTCGGCCACTCCTGGACTCTCCATTTCTTAGTTTTCAGCCAGTCCTTAGTGGATTTACTGGTATGTTTTGGGTCATTGTCGTGTTGCAAGGTCCAGTTCCGCTTCAGCTTTAATTTTCTTACAGATGGTCTCACATGTTCCTCAAGCACCCTCTGATACACAGTAGAATTCATGGTGGATTCTATGATGCTGCAGCAAAGTATCCCCACCTCCATGCTTCACAGTTGGTATGAGGTTCTTTACCTGGAATGCTATATTTGGTGTACGCCAAACATGTTCTCTTTTCTGGTGTCCAAATAATTCTGAAGGTTTTTTAGTTTGGTCGGTGCTGAGGTCAGTAAAGTGGAGAGGTGGCTGTCTAGTTTCTCTGCTTGTGTGGCAAGTAGTCCGTCGTGCATTTTCTTTCACTGTATACCTTTAATTGGGGTGGGGAGGGGTGAATGAAAGGTGACTGTTTTCCTTGGTCTGGATGAATTGTTCCAAATTAGATGATTGTTCAGGTAGGCTGGTCCATTGCCATTTAGGGCTTTGTAAAGCATGCAGTAGAATTTTAAAAGTATTCGTGCTTGTACTGGAAGCCAGTATGTGTCTACCGTGTTTCCCCGAAAATAAGAATTACCTGAAAATAAGCCCTAGCAGGATTTTCGGGGTAGGTCTTAATATAAGCCCTACCCCAAAAATAAGCCCTAGTCTCGGGATTCGCCGACAGTTCCCCTTCCCTCCCTCCCATCCTTTGTGCAGCAGAACCCTTGAGCAAGCACCGCCCCCCCCACCGCAATCCTTCCCTCCCTCCCATCCGAACCCCGCCAACAATAAGCAAGCCCTAGTACATACCTCCCTAAGCAGCATCGGGTCGGCAGCACTCTAAATAGGCTGCTTCAGCCTTGTCCACGCGGCAGAGTGAATTCACGGCGGACAAGGCCAAAGAAGCTTGTTTAGACTGCTGCTGAACCAACGCTGCTTAGGGAGGTATGTAGGGCTTCCTCGCGGTCGACGTGGTTTGGATGGGAGGGAGGGAAGGATGGATGGGGGTTTGGCTGTGGTGGGGATGTGCTCGTTCAAGGGTTCTGCTGCACAAGGGATGGGAGGGAAGGGAAGCTGGGCAAGGGTCCTGCTGCACGAAGGATCAAGTTTCAAGTTTATTAAAATTCTGATAAAACGCAAATCAAGATTTCTAAGCACTTTACAATTTGTATTAAAAAGAGGAAAACAATGAACAAATAAGTACCAACTATATAATACATCACTAACGTGAAACAATAACAAAGTGGGGAGAACTACAATTTAAAAGTAAAGAAGACATGAAGGGTAAACAACAATAGGGAAGCTAGGGAATAAAGATTATTAGGTAACCTTGGCTGTATCCAAGTCTATTCAACAGTTATATGCAATGCATCTCGGAAGAGGTAGCACTTTAGATTTCCCTTAAATTTATCTAGTTTTTTTCCGCCCTGATATGAAGAGGCAGGGAATTCCATGCTGTAGGGGCCATAATTGCAAATGGTGTATAAGAAGATGTTGAGATGAAGATCTTAAGACTCTTGAAGGTTCATGTGGAATAAGTAGCTTGTGAATAAAGGCTGATTCATTAGTGTTTTGGGACTTGAAAGAAAGAATAGCTATTTTATATATAATTCGATGTGGGATTGTTAGCCAATGCGTACTTTTCAGCAGAGGAGTAACATGATCAAATTTCTTCCTGTTAGTAATAATTTTTATAGCAGTATTTTGTATCAATTGTAGACAGTGAATATCTTTATGGCATATACTCTTATATAATGCATTACAGTAGTCAAGTTTGGATATAATAAGAGAGTGAATTAGAATGTTGAGGGATTGGGGGTCCAAAATGCTGGCTAGAGATCTAATCATCCTAATTCTAATGAAACAATTCTTTACTATTGAGCTAATTTGTACACGGTAGGTCAGTTTGCTATCTATAATTACTCCCAGAATTTTAATAGCGTTCACAGAGATAATTGGATTATCATTTATAGTAATGGGAGATGTGAGCTGTAAGTTATCTTTCCATGGAAATAGCAGACATTTGGTTTTTGATAAGCTAAGTGACAGCATATTTTTGTGAAACCATTGACTTATTTTATCTAATTTAGAATTGGTGAGACTAATGTCGTTGGAGCTGGAGGCATCAATAAGGTAGATCTGGATGTCGTCTGCATAAGCGTAGGCGGTAAGACCAATAGACTGGCAGAATATCAATAGAGGAGCCAAATAGATATTAAAGATCAAAGGGGACAATATGGATCCTTGAGGGATACTGAAACTATTTTGGATAGCTGATGATGTAGAATTATTAAACGAAACAACAGAAGTGCGGTTTGTGAAAAAAGAAGTAAAACATTCAAGGACCTCTTCAAAGATTGCTGCCGCAGCTAACCTTTGAAGCAGGAGTTTGTGATCTACTGTATCAAATGCTGCTGAAAGATCTAATGAAATGAGAATAACTGATTTGTTCTGATCTAGGAAATATTGTACAGATGTAGTTAAACCTATTAGTGCATGTTCTATAGCAGTGGTTCCCAACCCTGTCCTGGAGGACCACCAGGCCAATCAGGTTTTCAGGATAGCCTTACTGAATATGCATGGAGCAAATTTGCATGCCTTTCACTTCTATTATATGCAAATCTCTCTCATGCATATTCATTAGGGCTATCCTGAAAACCCGATTGGCCTGGAGGTCCTCCAGGACAGGGTTGGGAACCACTGTTCTATAGAATGATTTTTCTGAAAACCTGTTTGATTGGGATGGAGAGCTTGAATTTTGTCAAAATAGTCTGAGATTTGATTAAAAATGATTTTTTTCCGTTACTTTTGCGAGAAAAGGAAGGGTAGATATTGGTCTATAATTGGAACAGTCTTGATTACTACCATTGTTATTTTTTTATCGTGGGGTATATAATAGAATGTTTCCAAGATGCATGTATGGTTGTTGTGATTGTGATAAGAGTTTTGTGTATCGGTTTGAGTATAAATGATCCAAAAATTGAAAAGTATTGTTTCAGAATAAATGGAGGAATTATGTCACAGCTTGATCCTTTAGGACAGGGGTAGGGAACTCAGGTCCTCAAGAGCCGTATTCCAGTCGGGTTTCCAGGATTTCCCCAATGAATATGCATGAGATCTATTTGCATGCACTGTTTTCAATGCATATTCATTGGGGAAATCCTGAAAACCCAACTGGAATACGGCTCTCAAGGACCAGAATTCCCTATCCCTGCTTTAGGATTTAGTGACTGCATGATGCGCAGAATATCATTTAAGGAAGGTAGGAAAAAGCGTGAACAAATTGAGCATAGGTGCTTTGGAATACCGTCCTCCAAACAGTAGAAGTTTTGGGATTTGTTTTTGATGTCTTTCCTGATTGTGAGAATTTTTTCTTGAAAGAAATTTGCTAAGTTTAGAGCTGTGGGGCTAGAGGCGTTTCTGTAGGTTTGTTTCTGTTTAAATTGTGTTAGCTTTTTAAGGATAGAAAATAGGGATGCAGAATTTTTCACTTTAGAGATACATTTCTTGTAGTATTTCCTTTTTTCCGTGTTTATAGATTGTTTATAGTATTTTGAATGTTCCTTAAATTTGTTAAGGTTAGACTATGTGGTATTAGTACCATGTGGGAGGGGAGGAAAGATGCTGCACATGTGGGGGAGAAAAAGGAAATAGGAAGAATTGGGGTGAAGGAAAGGAAGGGATAGCTGATCATGTACATACCCCAAAAATAAGACCTAGTGCATTTTTTGGGGCCTAAAATCAATATAAGACACTGTCTTATTTTCGGGGAAACACGGTAAATAGGCAGCAGTGATGCGGTCATACTTCTTCAGTGAGTAGATCAGTCTGAGAGCTGTGTTTTGCACTGTTTGTAGTTGTTTTATCATGGTGGCAGGGCAGCGTAGGTATAGGATGTTACAGTAGTCTAGCAGTCCTAATATTAGGACCTGGACCAGGAGTCTGAATTGTGTTTTATCAAAGTATTTTCAGATGTTTTAGGTTACGCATGACTGCAAAGGATTTCTGGACTGCTTTGTTGATTTGTAGTTAAATGGTACAGCCTCTGTCTAGCATCACCCCTAGTAGTTTTAGTTAGGGTTGTAAGGGTTATGAGATGGAGTTTATTTCTAAGTTTGTAATGGTTGGGGCTTTGGTGTTTTTGAGGAGTAGGATTTTTGTTTTGTCTGGGTTTAGCTTTAATGGGTTTAGCTTTAGTTTAGCTTTAGCTTTCATTCATTATGTTACTGTTTCTAATGTTTTGGTAGTGAATCTACTATGTTAGGGATTGGTTGATCGAAGGGAAGGAGGATGGTGATGTCATCTGCATAGCTGTATGATTTTATGTTTAGTTGATCCAAGCAGATTTCGAGTGAGGCTATGTAGAAACTGAAGAGCGTTGGGGATAGTGGGGAATCATTGAGGTATGCCATTATCAAAAAATTTTCTTATCGTCCAAAGTTTCCACAAGGTTATGTACCATTTTTTTACTAGAAAATTTGTGTGATCTTCCAGAGTTAAATGGCGGTCCAGTATAACGCCCAAAATTTTTATCAAAGCAGATATTAAAAAAGTTTGACCATTCAAATGTAATTCTTTTTCTTTTATATTATCTGAAGGACTAGCCAGAAAAAATTTTGATTTTTCCGGATTCAATTTAAGTTTTGCCCTCTTTGTCCATTGTTCAATATGAGTTAATAATGAGGAAATTTGGTTTGTTACCTCCCCTGTAAAGGCCATAAATGGGATTACTATAGTAATATCATCAGCATAGATGAAGAATTTGACTCCCAAACTATGCAGCAATCTTCCAAATGGGACTAAACAGATATTAAATAGAGTAGGTGATAACAGAGAGCCCTGGGGTACCCCACAAGAATTGCTCCAGGGAAAAGAATAACTTTCTTCACTAAACACTTGATAGCATCTTGTTCTTAGAAAACCCTCAAACCAGTTTCAAATTTTCCCTGAAATACCTATTGAATCTAAACAGTCCAATAATATCTTGTGGTCAACCAGATCAAAAGTGGTTCAGTTGAATGATCAGTGCACTTGAGCCTTCACTAAATAAACAATGGAGATAGTTCATCAAAGAAGCAATTACCATCTCCTTACTATACCCTGAACGGAAGCCTGATTGGCAATCATCAAGAATATCATGCTTCTCTAAACATTTCACCAAAGCGGAATTATCTGACCCTTCCATGACTTTTGTAAATAACAGAATACTGGCTACAGGCCGACAGCTGGAATTCAATGCAATTGATTCTTTGTTATTTTTCAATATGGGCCTAATTAAAATATGACCTAAATCTTTTGGAAATTGACCATTATTTAATAAGCTTGTTGTCCAGTTAAAGAGGTCGACTTTGAAAGTATGTGGAGCAGCTTTAAGTATGTTTAAAGGACAGTTGTCCAGACTTCAGTTCATTTTTGCATATTTAGCTAACAATGAGCAAAAAGAATTCCGATCAAGAGGTTCAAAATGTGACCAGAACATATCTGCTCTTAGGCCTTCTGCCTGTTCATTTAATATATAGGGAAGATCATTTGATGGTAATAAAGTTGCTCTAAGATTGTTCATTTTCTTATTGAAAAAACATGCAAGATCATTAGCAGAAGGCGGACATTCCTTTTTAGAACTTTTTTTGATTCTGTATCAAATAAATTATTTATCAATTTAAATAGTTCTCTACTATTATTATTTGTTGATCCAATTTTGTTTGAATAATAATTAGCTCGTTTATCTGTGATAGATGTTTTATATTGCTTTAATTTGTTTCTCCAGTTCACCTTGTCTTCGTCCTTTCCTGGTTTTAACCAGATTTTCTCCAATTTTCTTAATTCCTTTTTGAATAATAAAAGTTCTAAATCAAACCATATATTTACTGGCTTGTGTTTAATTAAGCTAAGTTTTAAAGATGCTATTGCATCTAACATCTTTAGAATAAATTCCGTCCAATCTTCTATAAAAGTTTTTACTTTATCAAAATTTTTAAATTTTAGTTCATAATGTGTCCAATATTCTACCTGATTTACAGATCCTCTATTCATCCTAACTTTCTTAGCTTTTTGAAAACCCGATCGGATTTGTTTGCTTTTCCACCCCAACTCTATGGGCTCCTTTTATGAAGCCACGTTAGCGGCTTTAGCGTGCGCGACTTTTAATCACGCGCTAATCCCTGTGCTAGCCAAAAAACTACCGCCTGATCAAGAGGAAGTGGTAGCAGCTAGCTCAGCCGTCAGTTTAGCACACACTATTACGCGCGTTAAACCGCTAATGCGCCTTCGTAAAAGGAGCCCTATATTACATGATCGTTGGTCTGACCAAATGGAGTCCATCCAAGAAGCTTGTTTAAAATTAATTTTTGTTGGGGATAAGCTTTTAAAAGAAACTAAATCTAAATGGTGGCCCTTTTGATGGGTTATAGTTGGGACTGGTTTAAAGAACCCTAGGGAGGTTAATATTGAATATAAATCATTGACCTCGGGGTTATCATCCTTCTCAAGATGGATATTGATATCCCCGGCAAAAAGATTGTAAGAACCTGCTAGCAAATTTGTTAGAAGAAATTCATAAAAAAACATCTTTGGCTACTTGCCACTTCTTTGGCGGTATATAAAATAAAGTGATCGTCAGTGCATCATCTAAGTTATTATGTGATAGTCTGCAAGTAAGAATTTCACATTCAGGAGCAGATCTAGAATCTAATTTTTTTAAATCAAATGAATCCTTTAAAATGATTACTAAACCTCTGCCCCTCTTCCAATTTCTGGACAATGTAATTATTTTAAAACCTTGAGGTAAAAGATCGTTTATGATTATATCATTATCCGAAATTAACCAAGTTTCGGTCAATAGTAAAAAATCAAATTGTTCCTCCTCTAACCAATCCTTTACTAGTATAGCTTTGTTCCTTATGGAACGAACATTCATATAAACCCCTTGGATATTAGCATAGGTAGAGTCAGGTAGTACAGTTATAATTTCAGAAGTAACATCAGGATATGTCAATATACTATGTCTTTTTGTCCGAGTTCTTGAACGATTGTGAAAAGTTGTTATCACTGGAATAGGAAAAGGTCCCTCCCTGTTCAGTACAATCATACAGATAACGAGCAACAGTTGAGCTACCAATAAAATTTCTATTTGAGTAATGAACTGGAATCGGGTTATAATAAGAAATCGCTAAAAACCCAGTTTTAGAACATAGCAGATACAAAACCAGAAATATCAACTTCTTCCTTGAAAGGAATGCCATTGTGTAATTAACTAAATAAACTTTAAACTCAGAAGCAGTCTAGTTTTCAAAATATACTTATCAGTCCGTCCCTTTGCACGTCGCTTCGCTAAGGCGCTCGCAAAGACGAGCGCCTTTGACACGCGCTGAACTGCATGCGCCATTCGCGCTGGTAGATTTAAAGATCCCAGCGCTCACGTGACACCCGGAAGGCAGAGCAAGCTCCCACACCGACAAAATTGGCTGCTGCAGGCTCTAAACAGAGCCGGTAGAGGTAGCGTTCAGAGACAGTTTTTCCCGCTGGTAGATTTAAAGATCCCAGCGCTCATGTGAAAACTCCAAATCAATGGCTAAAAAAAAATGAAGGACTCGGCGGCAGAAGCCCTCAAGGAAAAAGATAGAAAAAATATCCTTATTCTTCTTTTTTTAAAAGAAATAAACTTGAACACAAATTAAGAAAAAAACAAAAAAACACGTAAGCGAGAAGGCAAATGGCAAAAAAACTGAACATTCAGAGACATGATTTCTTAGCTCCACGTAAAAATAAGAACTGAGTTCTTAAAGTGGCAATGAACATTTAAAGCTGTCCCCAGAGGCTCCATGGATGACGTCACCTCACATGTGAGAAAATGCTGCCTGCTTGTCCTTTGATAAAAGCCTTTTGGGAGAGGCCTCAAGCGTCTGAGCCATTCAGACTCTTAGGCCACTCCCCGTGCATCACATGATGCACCAGGAAGAGGAAATCCTGCCATTTTGGACTGGCAGGCCTTGGGACAGGAGGGACAAAGCATCACTCCAACTCCCGACTTCTGATAAAGGTACAGGGGGTGTCGAGGGAGCATCGGATGGCAGGAGGGAGCGGGCATCCCTCCTGCCTTTAGGGGAGGGAGAGTAGGGGATAATTTGGGGGAGTACCTGGCGCAGGGAAGCCTCTGTTGGCAGGAAGGAGTGGGCAACTCTTCCACCAATTTTCGCTGGTACTAGGGGATGGGGTTAGTCACCTGTGCCAATTTATCGGGAGAATGTTGGGGAGGGCCGTCATCGGCGTGGGGTGGGGGGCTTTTTTCTTTTTGCATCAGATATTGTGCATGTGCAACACATGCACAACATCTGTGTCCATTTAAAAAAGAAAGAAAGAAAAAAAAAAAAAAAAAAAAAGGTTTCCTGCCCCAAACAGCCGAGTGGCAGGAGGCTGCTTCAGGGCTTCCCCTGCCTCTCAGCTGTTCGGGCTTCTTCTGCCGGCTCTGCACATGTATGAGTCTTGCTCTCACAGCGATTAATCAGTAGGATCAGACGGGGATTACAACGAGCCTCCACTCAAATCATTTGCATGCAAAGTTTTTTGTGCATCAATAGTTCTTTTGGAATCAGTCAAAAATCGGATCGGAGTGGACCTATGTGGTCTTACAGATCCTGTTTAGTGTAGATCTTAGTGCTATTAAACTCAGATTATTTCTGATTTGTACCCTATTGTTATGTAAAACAGGGTTCAGAACAAGTTCTAGAGTGCAAATCCCTGCTACCAACTCTCATGAAGCTAGCCCAGGATTGCATGAAGCCATAACCCATACTGATTTGGGAGAAAGAGAAAGAAAGGTAGAACATTAATGGAACTTTTGCATAAAGCACAGTTACTTACTGTAAGGGGTGTTATCCAGGGACAACAGTCAGATAATCTCACATGTGGGCGACGTCATCCACAGAGCCCTAGTATGGACACTTGAAAATTGCATCACCATTTTAAGATTTTTAGAAGTCCATGATAGCAGCAAGGACCACATTAAGATCCCAAACTACTGGAGGTGGTTTGACACTGGAAAGTCCTTTCATGAATCTGGATACAAGAGGATGAGTAAAAAAAACATAGAAACATAGAAGATGACGGCAGAAAAGGGCTACAGCCCATCAAGTCTGCCCACTCTGCTTACCCACCCCTTGTCTATGCCCTAATGACCCAATTTCCTTATCTTGACCCTCGTAGGGATCCCACATGGGTATCCCATTTATTCTTAAAGTCTGGCATGCTGTCTGCCTCGATCACCTGCACTGGAAGCTTGTTCCAATGATCAACCACTCTCTCTGTGAAGAAATACTTTCTGGTGTCACCATGAAATTTTCCGCTCCTGAGTTTGAGCGGGTGCCCTCTTGTGGCCGAAGGTCCCTTGAGAAAGAAAATATCTTCTTCCACTTCGACACGTCCCGTGAGGTACTTAAATGTTTCGATCATGTCTCCCCTCTCCCTACGTTCCTCGAGAGTGTAGAGCTACAATTTGTTCAGTCTCTCTTCATACGAGAAACCCTTGAGCCCCGAGATCATCCTGGTGGCCGTCCGCTGAACCGATTCAATTCTGCACACACTTTGCCATCCTTGTCCAATCCATCATCCTCTTCAAACTAGATTACTGCAAAGCCATCTACTTAAATCTATCAAAAAAAAGTATTCTAAGACTTCAGCTAATCCAGAATACTGCAGCCAAACTGATCTTCTCAAAATGCAAGTCTGACCATGCCTCCCCACTCCTTGCCAAACTTCATTGGCTCCCAATAATCTCCAGAATCCATTTCAAATGTTCCTGCCTGGCTTTCAAGATCATTCACGGAATCCTGCCTCCTCTTATCCCACTGTCTTTCAACTCCTCCAGTCCCGACTCCTCCAGAACTGCCCAAAGGCTTAAACTAGCTTTCCCCTCTCCACGCGGCATCCACTATTCAGGCAAACTGGGAAAATCCCTTCTCTTCAAAATCACAGGTCTTTGGAACGACCTCACCACCCCACTGCGGAACCTGAGCTCCCTTCAGTTATTCCGCAAAAAACTGAAAACCTGGCTTTTCAGCAAATTGTAGCTCTATCTTTCCCCCCTTTCTCTCCCCCCTTCTACACATAAGTTTCATGTAAAGCAATGTTACTTACCGTAACAGTTGTTATCCAGGGATAGCAGGCAGCTATTCTCACTAGTGGGTGATATCATCCGACAAAGCCCCGATACGGGCGTCTCACAAGCATGTCTTGCTTGAAGAAACTCAGAAGTTTCGAGATGCCCGCACCGCGCATGCGCCAGTGCCTTCCCGCCCGATGGTCCGGGCGTGTCTCCTCAGTTCAGGTAGCTAGCAGAGAAGCCAACCCAGGGGAGGTGGGTGGGACGTGAGAATAGCTGCCTGCTGTCCCTGGATAACAACTGTTACGGTAAGTAACATTGCTTTATCCCAGGACAAGCAGGCAGGTATTCTCACTAGTGGGTGACCTCCAAGCTAACCTCAATGGGATGGTGGGAGAGTTGGCAACTTAGGAGAATAAATTTTGTAACACTGTTTGGCCAAACTATCCATCCCTTCTGGAGAAAGTATCCAGACAATAATGAGAGGTGAATGTATGAACCGAGGACCAAGTGGCAGCCTTACAAATCTCCTCAATCGGTGTCGATCTGAGGAAGGCTACAGAGGCTGCCATTGCTCTGACCCTATGGGCTGTGACCCTACAGGGAAGGGGTAATCCAGCCTGGGCATAGCAGAAAGAGATACAAGCTGCCATCCAGTTGGAGATGGTGTGCTTCGATACAGGTCGTCCCAACTTGTTTGGATCAAAGAAGACGAAAAGTTGGGGAGCAGTTCTGTGTGGTTTGATGCGATCCAAGTAGAAAGCCAAAGCACGTTTACAGTCCAGAGTGTGTAGAGCTGATTCTCCAGGATGAGAATGAGACTTTGGAAAAAACACTGGAAGCACAATGGATTGGTTGAGATGAAAGTCAGAGACCACCTTAGGTAGGAATTTCGGATGAGTACGGAGGACCACCTTGTCATGATGGAAAACTGTGAAAGGTGAGTCCGCCACCAAGGCCTGAAGCTCACTGACCCTGCGAGCAGATGTGAGGGCCACCAAAAAAACCACTTTCCAAGTGAGAAACTTTAGTGGAGCCTTGCTCAGAGGCTCAAAAGGAGGTTTCATAAGCTGAGAAAGGACAACATTGAGATCCCAAACCACTGGAGGCGGTTTGAGAGGAGGATTGACATGAAAAAGTCCTTTCATAAATCTGGAAACCACAGGATGAGCAGAGAGGCTCATGGAAAGCCGCAATAGCACTCAGGTGGACTCGTATAGATGTCGACTTGAGACCAGACTGAGACAGGTGTAGAAGATAGTCCAACACAGAGGATAGGGAGGCTCGCTGAGGCTCCTTAGAGTTAGAACTACACCATGAAGAAAATCTAGTCCATTTTTGGGAGTAGCATTGATGAGTAGCAGGCTTCCTGGAAGCCTCCAAGACATCCCTCACCGCCTGGGAAAACTGGTGAGGAGTTACGTTGAGAGGAACCAAGCTGTCAGGTGGAGAGACTGCAGGTTGGGATGAAGCAGTGATCCTTGATGTTGAGTAAGTAGTGAAGGAAACACTGGAAGAAGGACCGGCTCCCTGCTGCTGAGTTGAAGTAGAAGGGAGAACCAAGGTTGTCTGGGCCACTGAGGAGCTATCAGAATCATGGTGGCATGGTCGGACTTCAGCTTGACCAGAATCTTTTGAATGAGAGGAAATGGAGGAAACGCATACAGAAAGCGATTCCCCCAATCCAGTAGAAAGGCATCTGCCTCGAGGCGAAGAGGAGTGTAGATCCTGGAGCAAAAGAGAGGCAGTTTGAAGTTGTGGGGAGCCGCAAAGAGGTCTTTCTGAGGCGTCCCCCACTGTGCAAAGATCTGATGAAGGGGCGAGGAATGCAGTGTCCATTCGTGAGGCTGGAGGAGACGACTTAAGTTGTCCACCAAGACATTGTCCTTCCCCTGAATGTAGCCAGCTTTGAGGAAGGCGTTGTGGTGAACCGCCCAATCCCAGACTCTAAGAGCTTCCTGGCAGAGGGAGGCCGAGCCCGTGCCCCCCTGCTTGTTGACGTAATACATGGCGACCTGATTGTCCGTGCGAATGAGGACCACCATTTCGTGGAGCAGATGTTGAAAAGCTTGAAGAGCATTGAAGATGGCTCTGAGCTCCAGAAGATTGATTTGATGGAGGCGGTCCGCACTGGTCCAGAATCCCTGAGTGCGAAGACCATCCAGATGTGCTCCCCAGGCATAGGTCGAGGAATCGGTTGTGAGAACCTTCTGGTGGGGAGGAGTGTGAAACAGCATACCTCTGGATAGATTCGAAGAGGTCATCCACCAAAGTAGAGACTGCCGAAGAGCAGGAGTGATGATGATGTGTCGAGTCAACGGCTCCGACACCCGAGTCCATTGAGACGCCAGGGTCCACTGAGGAATTCTGAGATGGAGTCTGGCAAATGGCGTCACATGAACTGTAGAGGCCATGTGGCCCAGGAGGACCATCATGTGTCTCGCTGAGATGGATTGGCGAGAGGACACAGACTGGCAGAGACGAAGAAGAGCTTCCAGGTGTGAGGAGGAAGGAATGCTCTGAGGTGGATGGTATCCAGGACTGCCCCGATGAAGGGGAGCGACTGTGAAGGTTGTAGATGAGACTTGGGAAAGTTGATCTCGAATCCCAAACTCTGCAGGAACAGAACCGTGGACAGGGTCGCCGAGATGACCTCCGAGGCCGAGGGCGCCTTGATGAGCCAGTCGTCGAGGTAGGGGAAAACCTGAAGACCCCGGTTCCGGAGTGCCGCGGCCACTACTACCAGACACTTCGTGAAGAATCTGGGAGACGATGACAGGCCGAAGGGAAGCACTCGATACTGCAGATGCAGATGTCCCACCCGAAATCTGAGGAACTTGCGAGAGGCCGGATGAATGGGAATGTGAGTGTAGGCCTCCTTGAGATCCAGAGAGCATAACCAGTCGTTCTGCTCGAGGAGGGGGTAGAGAGAAGAAAGGGTCAGCATGCGGAACTTCTCTTTGACTAGGAATTTGTTGAGGACCCTGAGGTCCAAAATGGGGTGCAGGTCGCCCGTCTTCTTCGGAACAAGGAAGTACCGGGAGTAAAACCCCTGGTTGTGTTGGTCCACAGGGACCGGCTCGACAGCCCGGAGCCAGGCCTGAGCTTCCTGAAGAAGAAGGGCGGTCTGTGTCAAGTTGGAAGGATACTCTCTTGGCGGGTGGTCCGGAGGGACCCGATGGAAATGAAGAGAGTATCCTTCCCTGATGATAGTAAGGACCCAGAGGTCGGTGGTTACGGCCTCCCAGCGATGATAAAAATGATGGAGGCGCCCTCCAATGGGAAAAACAGGGGGAGGCGGAACGAGACTGGTTATGCCCTCTACGAGACAGTCAAAAAGGCTGAGGAGCCTTAGGGACAGCAGACGGTTGAGACTTTTGCTGAGCCTTCTGAGGGGGCTGCCGCTTCGCAGGTTGCCTCGCAGGAGGAGCTTGCCTCGGCTGATAACGCCGCTGATAGATCAATGGCGGTCGAGAGGGCCGAGACTGCTGAGGCTTAGGCTTCGGCCTAAGAATGGACTGGAAGGACTTTTCATGATCAGACAGCTTCTTAGTGACTGTTTCAATGGATTCGTCGAAAAGATCCGCCCCAGCACACGGGACGTTTGCCAGCCGGTCCTGAAGATTCGGGTCCATGTCAATGGTTCGTAACCAGGCCAAACGGCGCATTGCCACAGAGCAGGCTGCCGCTCGGGCCGAGAGCTCAAAAGCATCATAGGCAGATTGCATCAATTGAAGACGAAGCTGGGACAGCGAGGCAACCACCTCCTCGAACTCAAACCGAGCCTGGGACTCGATGTAGGGCGTGAATTTCCGAAGCACAGGTAGAATAAATTCCAAGTAGGTGGCAAAGTGGAAATTATAATTCAGGACTCGAGACGCCATCATAGAATTCTGATAGATGCGTCGTCCAAACTTATCCATGGTCCTGCCCTCGCGGCCCGGAGGCACCGAAGCATACACCTGGCCAAGATGAGACCACTTGAGTGAGGATTCGACCAGGAGGGACTGATGAGAAAGCTGAGGCCCCTCGAAGCCCTTATGATGCACCGTGCGGTACCGAGCATCCAATTTTCCAGGGACCGCAGGAATAGAGTAAGGAGACTCAAAGCACCTCATGAAGATCTGGTCGAGGAGCTTGTGCAGAGGTAGGCGTAAGGACTCGGCCGGAGGACGAGGCAAGTGCATGGTATCGAGGTACTCCTTGGAGTATCGAGACCCAGCATCGAGGGTAATGTCCATGTCATCCGCCATCTGTCTGAGAAACGAGGAAAAGGACAGTTGGTCCGCCAGCGCCGGCCTTCGAGAAGGACTAGAAGAAGTCGAGGCTTCGGGCTCCATAGAGGCCTGTGAGCAACAGGGCGAATAAAACACCTCGGGGTCCTCGAACTCCGGGCCCGGAGGAGGAGACCCAGCTGAAGCAGAATACCCCATCCGAGGCAATTTCTTCTGGGGCGAGACGGTCGAGTGTCGAGAGGAATGCCTCGTAGAGTGTCTGGATCGATGCCCCTCTCGATGCCTGGAAGGGGATCGAGCCCTTCTGTGAGAATACTGGTCCCCAGAAGCCTCCAAGGAGCAGATAGGACTCAAGGCCGTCGATCGAAGAGGCGGAAGAGTCGGCGCCTCCCCAGAAACCGCCCAGGCTTGATAGGGGGTTCGGAAGAACTCGTCCTGCCTTCCTGCTATGCCCAGGACTGGGAGGCCTCGAAGGTGGGCGCCACACTGTGTCATGGGGCGGGATAATAGGTTCCAAGGGAGGTAAGTCGCTAAGGGAAGCTTTCCTCGAGGGAATAGGCTCCAAGGGAGGCATATCACTAAGGGAGGCCTTTCTCGAGGGAATCGGTTCCAAGGGAGGCATGGCACTACCCGAGGACCGCCTTGACGAACTGGACACCGCCCGCCGCTCCTCCTCGCTAAGCAACGAGGTCGAGCGATGCGGTGGAGGAGGGGGGGGCGGGCCGCAGCTCGGAGCCGGAACTGGCAGGTCACCCTGGATCGAGGCAATCAGCCGGGGACCCATGGTGGTCATGACTTCTACAAACTGAGCCTCCAGAATGGACCTCAGCGAAGCCGATATGGAGGGATCCGCACCAAAAGGGGGCCCTTCCGCACGGTCTCCGCGATCTTTCGGTGCTGCGTGCTTTTGCTTGCCAGCCTTCAGCACTTTAAGCACCACCGGTGGAACTATAGGGGTCGATACCTGTTCCGAGGAGACGGAGGAAGGCACCAGCGCCGAGGTCGAGGCCGAAACCGGCATGAACGAGGCCGGTTTCAGAAGGCCCGAAGCGGCTGGGGAAGCAGAGGGCTTCACCGAAGGAGTCGAGGCACCAGTCGATGTCGAAGCTGAAGGATCCAACGAAGCTTCCATCTTGAACATGGACTCCCACAGCAGGCAGCGGCGCTTAAACGCTCGCGCCGTCAGAGTGGAGCAAGGCCGGCACGATTTCGGAAAGTGGTCCGGGCCCAGACACTGTAAGCAGCGTCGATGAGGGTCCGTGAGCGAAATTGCGCGCTGGCACTTGCTGCACTTTTTAAAACCGGTGATCGGCCGGGACATAGGCCGGAAAAGTTCCGCCGCAAGGTCGAAGGCGCGGGGCCCCAGCCACGCGGCCGACCCGGTATCGGAAGTAAAAATTTTTTTTTTTTCAAAAAAGAAATCAAAGAAAGAAAATAAACGCACGGGAGAGCCCAAAAGAACCCAACCCGCGGCAATAAGAAGGCAAAAAAACAGATTCAATGGGCGCAGAATTGAAGTGAACTTCTCAGCTCCGCGGAAGAAAAAGAACTGAGGAGACACGCCCGGACCATCGGGCGGGAAGGCACTGGCGCATGCGCGGTGCGGGCATCTCGAAACTTCTGAGTTTCTTCAAGCAAGACATGCTTGTGAGACGTCCGTATCGGGGCTCTGTCGGATGACATCACCCACTAGTGAGAATACCTGCCTGCTTGTCCTGGGATAATCCTTTTTCTTCTTCTCTACCCACTATTTTAAGTTCTTGTAAACCGTGTCGAGCTCCATTCTCATGGAGATGATACGGTATATAAACTTAAGGTTTAGATTAGATTAGATTAGATCTTTACTGTAATGTGGCCTCCAGAATTGCACACAGTACTCCAGATGAGGTCTCACCATGGCCCTATACAACGGCACATTAGTAGTGAGAGGTTTCCCATGGACTGGCTCATGGAAAGCATTCATAGCACTGAGATGAACTCTAATTGAAGTGGTTTTGAGACTTGAATTGGATAAATGTAGAAGATAGTCCAATACTGATGCAACAGAGGTGGATGTAGCCTCATGCTGATGAAGAACACACCAGGTGGAAAACCATGCCCATTTCTGCTGGTAACACTGCTGCATGAACGGTTTTCTAGATGCTTCCAAGATTACATTACATTACATTAGTGATTTCTATTCCGCTTGTACCTTGCGGTTCAAAGCGGATTACATTGGAAGGGAGCTGGACATTTCCAGGAGGATGCATTGCATTGGAAAATTTCTGATACAGGTTACAAATTGAGGATTCAGATTACATTACATTGGAATTATATCAGATTACAAATTGAGGATTCAGATTGCATTACATTGGAAATTATATCAGGTTACGTTACATAGAAAAATATCCGGCTTCCTTACATTGGTAGATAGCTGGATTCGGTAGGAAATATTAGGTTTCAGGTTGATTACTTGGGTTTCCGGTTACTTATTTGGGACGTTGAAGATATGGTACCAGGGAGTGGGCTATACTTGGGAAAATTATAGAGGGGATAGGAGAAGGGCGGGATTAAGTAGGTTGAATATACTTTTTGAATAGAAGTGTTTTGATTTCTTTATGGAAAGCTTTGAGGTCTGACAGGCTGAGAAAAATTAAGATCAGCTGATATTAGGCCAAGAGATACCAAGCTGTCAGGTGCAACGATGCAAGATTGGTATGCAGAAGAGATCCATGATTCTGCATGAGAAGAGACAGGAAAATTTAAAGAGGTATTGAGAGAACCATGGTTGGGTCACCGAGGAGCTACAAGGATCATTGTGGCCGATTCCTGCTTGAGCTTGACAAGTGTTTTGTGAATGAGAGGGATTGGAGGAAAAGCATAGAGAACCTTGTTAGTCCAATCCAGCAGAAAAGCATCAGCTTCCAAACGGTGAGGAGGATTCTGCTGGGAACAAAACTGGGGCAGTTTGTGGTTGTGGGGGAACACAAACAAGTCTATCTGAGAAGTCATCCATTGAGAAAATATGGAAAGCAGAATTGCAGATTAGAGTGTTCACTCATGTAGAAATCTGCTGAGTTTGTCTGCAAGATAATTCTGTTCCTCTTGAATGGATGTTGCTTTCAGGAATATATTGTGAGAAATGGCTCAGTAACAAATCTTCTGAGCCTCCTGACAAAGACAGAGCCTCCTTCCTTGTTTATGTAATACATCGCAACCTGATTGTCCGTGTGGCTAAGAAGGACGGTGTTGGTCACAATGTGCTGAAAAGCTCTGAGAGCATTGTAGATTGCTCTGAGTTCCACCAGATTTATATGACAAAGACGGTCTTGGGCAGACTAGTGATCTTGTGTGCGAAGACCATCCACATGAGCCCCCAAAAGCATAGGTGCATAAGTTTGTGGTCAGAATTTTCTGATGAAAAGGGATATGGAACAACAATCCTCTGGACAGATTGGAAGAGTTCATCCACCACTGCAGCGACTGTTGAAGCGAAGGATTGTAATGTGCTCAGAAAGAAGGTTGAATGCTTGAGATCACTGAGATACGCGAGTCCAATGATGTATCCTGAGATAAAGCCTTGCAAACAGAGTAACATGCACTGTGGAAGCCATGTGACCCAGTAGCACCATCATTTGTCTGGCTGGGATAGGTGGCAGTTGATACGTCTGAATGCAAACCTGGATCAAATTGTTTTGTCTTTGCTGTGGTAGAAACGCCCCGAGATGGATGGTGTCAAGCAGAGCACCTATGAACTGTAGAGTTTGAGATGGCTGAAGTTGGGATTTGGGAAAATTGATTTCACCAACTGTTGAAGGAAGAGAACTGCCATACAAGTTGCTACTGTCACTCCTTGTGAAGTAGGGTCCTTGATCAGCCAGACGTCCAGATAAGGAAAGACTTGAAGGCCCTGAAACCGTAATGCAGCTGCCACTACCACCAGGCACTTGGTTAATACTCTGGGAGATGTTGCAAGGCCAAAGGGTAGTATTTTGTACTGATAATGGTGGTGAGCTACTTGAAAAAGGAGGAATTTCCTGGAGACCAGATGCACTGGAATGTGAGTGTAGGCTTTTTTCAAATCCAGACAGCATAGCCAGTCGTTGCGATCTAAGAGGGGATATAACGTTGCTAGGGATACCATCCAAATCTTTTCCTTCACTAGAAACTTGTTGAGAGTTCTGAGGTCCAAAATTGGATGAAGACCTCCCATATTCTTCAGAACAAGAAAATACCTGGAGTAAAACTCCCAGTTCCTCTGACCTGGAGGAACCTGCTCGATGGTATTGCGAAGGAGAAGGTATTCTATTTCCTGAAGAAGGGACGTCTGAGGGTGAAAAGAAGACTCTCTTGGAGGATGATCTGGAGGGATGTCAATAAAGTGAAGAGAGTATCCTTCTCGAATGACTTTTAGAACCCAGAGGTCTGTGGTAATCAGTTCCCAGCGAGGATAATACAATTGAAGCCGTCCTCCAATGGATTGAGGGAGAGTTTGGGATACAGGAACAGTGGCTATGCTCTCTAGAAGCATGTCAAAAAGACTAAGCAGGTTTCTGTGGAGCTATTGCTTGGGCTTTTTGAGGACACTGTTGCTTCTGCTGTGGTCGAGCAGTTAACAGCAAGTTTGGAAAAAAAATGCCTTTGATAGGAAGATTTAAAAGGCTTGGAAGTTGAAGGCTTAGACTTGGATTTCACTAAGGCATCCCAATGTTTTTCATGATCTGTAAACTTTTGAGTGGCATTTTCAATAGAGTCACCAAATAGCTCATTACCCAAGTATGGAATGTTTGCCAGGATAGATTTATTCTGGAGGTTGATATCCATATCAGAGACTCTAAACCAGGGGTCTCCAAAGTCCCTTCTTGAGAGCCGAATCCAGTCAGGTTTTCAGGATTTCCTCAATGAATATGCATGAGATCTATGTGCATGCACTGCTTTCAATGCATATTCATTAGGGAAACCCTGAAAACCCGACTGGATTTGGCACTCAAGGAGGGACTTTGGGGACCCCTGCTCTAAGCCATGCTAGACGTCTCATTGCCACTGGCATAGCTGAGGCTCTGGAAGACAATTCAAAGGCATCATCATAAGCTGATCTTGCCATACACCTCCTAGCCAGGGCAAGGGCGCAAGAGATGTGACAAAAATCCTGTAATTGTATCTATCAAAAGAAGACAATTTCCCAAAGGATGCAAATTCAAAAGATTCCTCGACAAGACACTTTCCTTCCAAGCAGGAATCTGGAACAATACTCTAAGCGACTTACTCCTTAACTCATCATCATACCAATCATGCAGAAGATCACTGAAAACCCACTTATTTGACAAATTTGTTTAACCCTTTCAGGACCATAAGGATCGTAGGCCAATTTTTGTGGTTTTGACAACATTTTTATGGTAAAAAGGGCTTGCAGATGCCAAAAAATTGATTTTTTTTGTGAAATATCATTATTTTTATTTAAAAAAATCACACTTCTGGCTTATGGACAGTGTGGCAAGTGAATCTTCTCGTCAATCTAGCAACGACGCTAATGAATGAATGTCGGAACCAGTTTGTTTACATAAAGGCAGTATCATATGGAATCCGTACATATCAAATTTAGAACTGTAGACTATCCCAATCAAAATTTATAGGAATTTAAAGTTATGGGACAAATATGTCCCTTGGTCCTGAAAGGGTTAAACTTCTTCAAACGATTTCCTCTACATCTTGAACTGAAAGGTATGATGGGATATAAATAAAGCTATTATTATTATTAACCAAATGCTTGACATAGCATGAAATTGTAGTTGAGGACTCGTTAGCCAACATGGTTTTTGGAATAGGCACTGAGACATAAACTCTGGATGGAGTAGATTTTTACAAAGTCGATTCCACCACCAGAGACTGATACTGAAGCTGCTGTTTGTCAAAACCAGGAGAAGAGGGAGGAAGTAACATCACCAGCCGTGATGGTGGCATAACTCTAAGGCTCATTCTCCCTCCGCCATTAATCGCTCCTTTACTGGTGTTCCTGGCAGTGTACAGAGCTTGCTGTTAGCGTTTTCACTTGCTAATATTTCCTGCTTATTGAAAATTGTTTCGACGTCACAATCACAGCGCAAAACTTTGAAGGACTATGCTTTTTCTGCGGTGCTGACAGCATGGCCAAAAATGGTGGATGGAGGGACCCAGTCAGAGCCGGGACTTTCCCAGTCTAAGTCAGAGCTAACAGAGTTTGAGGAGCAGCATATTAGGGTTTCTATGGCAGAATTTTTGGAGTTGCTCCATGAAATCAAGACCAATATTAAGGCGGTCCGAGAGGAACTTACTGTTTTATCAGCAGATTTGAGAGGTGAGATTAAGGAGTTGGGGCATCGTGTGGAGGAGGTGGAAACTCAGCTGGATGATCAACACGAGTCTTTGGAGTAGATTCAGTTTCAATTTAAGGAAGCCCAAGCGACTCAGTGGAAGATCTTGAAAATCGGAGTCAGAGGGCCAATATAAGAATTCGGGGAGTTCCGGAGGAGCCTGCTTACTCAAATTGTGAATTTGTGGTGCAAAAAGTAGCAAGTTTGCTGCTTTCGGATAGGTGATTGCACTGGACTCGCTATGTCTAGAATGAGCCCATAGATCGTTAGCTACTCCTAGAGCAAGTAAACCTCGGGATATCATTGCGTGTTTTAAGGATTACAAGCAGAAAGAGGAAATTATGCATAAAGCCAGAGGTCAACAGTCAATCAAATGGGACAATCTGGTGACTGAGCTCTATCAAGATCTGGCGGTAGTCACATTGCAAAGGAGAGCAAGTCTAAGAATAGCAGTTTCCCACTTGCGTGCCGTTAATATTCGATACTGCTGGCAATGTCCACTTGCTCTGAATTTTTACTTGGAGGGCAAACTTCACCAGATTAAGACTATGGAGGAAGCAGGGGCTGTATTTCCAGAGCTGGCTGAAGTTTCCACCTGTGACGGGGCAGGGGCATCTGGGGTGGGTGCTTCTTCGCGCTCAGCCCAACCACAATAGCAGCGTGCACCTAAAGGCTCTGGCTAACTTACCTGACAAAAGTCTGGAGTTCAACTTCCTACTTGATCTGCTTGGTGGAGGTATAACCTTTGGCTGTCCAGAGTGTGACTTTGTGCAGTCTGCCTATTGATCTATGCTGCGCTGTGTGCGTGTGAAGATGGGACTGTGGACATTTTTAGTCTATTTCTCTTTTAGAGAAGAGGAGCTGTTGATTGCTAGTTTGCAAGTTGCTTTACACTGTAGTTTTAGGATGTTCTTTTTCCCTAATGCAAAGGTTTCTTGGGTGTGTTCAATTTTTTGTAAGGGGGAGGGCTATGTTAAATGAATTTATATGTTGGGATTGGTGTGGAAGATTGCTGGGGGGAGGAGTGAGACCACTTCTTTCTCTGGGGAGACCTTATTTGATGGGGACTTCCATCTGGTTGGATGGTTGGGAGGAGGTGTGGGGATGAGGGGTTAAGGGTACGGTATGGATGGGGGAAGGGAGGATTTTTCACTTTCTCATAGTAGTGGGGTTCAGTACCCTCCTCGTTCTTGGGGCTCCATTATCAATGCGCATTTTGACTGATGGATTGGTTTAAATAGGGGATTTGAAGTTATTGTCGCTTAATGTGTGAGGTTTGAATACCCAGATGAAACGATCCCTTATGTTTATAGAAGCCCTCCGCTTACAGGCGGATATAGTACTGATGCTGGAGACTCATTCGCAGGTTAAACATCCACACTTATCGAGACAAACATTTTCCTATTTGGCAACTAAAGGGTTTAAACCAAAGACAGAGGGGGTGGGATTTCTGATCCATAAGAAATGTCACTGGCAACCTCATCGGGTATGGCTGGATAAAGAAGGTAGATATATTCTGCTGGTATTGACCTCTGGGGGACAATATTTGTCGGTGCTCAATATTTATGTGCCCAACGCAGATACAGGCCCCTTTTTTGATTGTCTCTCCGCTGTGCTACATCATCATTTGGAGGGTAGGTTAGTGGTTAGAGGTGATTTCAACTTGACTCCTAATCCCTTCCTGTATAATTCCGGTGGGGTAGCTGGGTATGATCAAGGTGAGCGGGACTTATATCATAGTTTTTATAGAAAATTGGGTTTGGTTGATTTTTGGAGGGAGGCTAATCCCGGTGGGCGTGATTATACTTATATTTCTCTGATGCATAAGACCTTTTCCAGAATTGATCTGTGGTTGGGAGACCCTGAGATGAGAAAGAGTGGAGAGGGTTGCTATACATCCTAGGACTTGGGCTGATCATAATCCTATTACTTTGTAGATTCAACTGGAGAGGATTGGACATAAAGGGCTCCTTTTACTAAGGTGCGCTGGCGTTTTTAGTGTACGCTAAATGAAAAATACTAACACAAGCTCTATGGAGGCGTTAGCGTTTAGCCCAGATTGCTGATTTCTGGACTAAAAGAGCAGAATGTTGCTTGTTGAACTTTCCTGTGCAGGGTATTCCGTTGGAGAGCTATCAACTAGCTATACATGTTTTCACTGCTGCCAAGATGGTAATAGCTAAGGGATGGAAGATGCCTGAGGCTCCTGCTCTGGCCTTACTGTATAATAAGCTTGATTATGTGTGCTTGATGTCTCAGTTGACTGTGCATATAAGGGGGAGAATGAAAGCTTTTCATAAAGTGTGGGATATTTATAGGCAATGGAGGGAATGTAATGTTATGGAGGTTATGGCTGTGAGGAGATGGTTCGGGTGGGGGGGTAATTCTACTTCACTGTTTGTATATGCTTTGATTCTGTTGTTGCTGTGCGATGTTCAAAGTCTGTATTGGATGAAAAATTTTCTACATAAAGATGTGAAAAAAAAAACAACCCAAAATCCCAGGAGAAGAAATGATTTTGTATGGAGAGTCCAATTTTCTGTGAGCCACAGTAATTGTAAGAGGGGTCTCCCAGTTCTTATGAAGAGTCTCCTTAAGAATATCATGTAAAGGGAGATGAAGAAGTTCTTTAGGAGGCTCATCATAGTCCAAAACCTCCAAATATTCAGCACTAAGAGCAGAATTAGCTTCTAATTTGACTGGAAGTTCTTTGCCCAATTGCCAAATTAATTTTGTGAAAAACAGCCTTTCATTAGGAGACTTAGCTCTTTGTGGAAACTTCTCAGAACTAGTATCATAAGCCTCTGCAGTAGACGCAGGAATATCGTCCACTGAGTCAAACTAAGTCCAAATCATAAAAGTCCTTTGGTGAAGGAGTGCATCGGAATTAATGATGGCGTCGAAATCGGTGTCAATCTGATGAAGATGACGATGAATGTGATTTCCTTTTACGCTTAGAAGAGCGGGAAGATCGGTGTTTATGCTTCGAAGTAGCTAAAGATGAACGATGCTGAGCGGACTTGGATTGTCGAGAAGATGATGCACGATGCTGATGTCTTGAACAGCTGGATCGACACCATGAGCAAAAGCGTCAATGAGATACGCTGCTTTTATGCGTGGAACATCGGTGTGGGACCAGAGATCCAGTATCGGTACCGCTGGACCTAATGGCCTTATGCTCAGGCTGGGCCGATATTGATGGAGCCAGTGTCAGAGCAAGAAGCTTGAACATGTCACTAACATGGAAAAGTGCTTCGAGCTTCTCACTGGTACTGTTTGGCGTTCTGCTGGTACCATTGGTGCCCTATCCGGCCTTGGTGACGGTGACTGTAAAGAGGATGCACACCTCAATGCAGGAGAGGCCAGACGTAAGGACAGTTGTTGTTTGTTCGGTTTCAAGGGACTCGATGCAATCAGGACCCATGAGATCAGTTGGGAAGCTGGAGGCTTTTTAGTTGGCTTACCCAATGGAGCGATGTCCCACAATGATGTCATTGCTGCTTTTGATATTGAAGGTTGCAATATCATCTCAGTGTCCATACCTGTGTCGAACAACTTTTCTTGTTGAAGCTTTCGACTTTTAATTGTATGTTTTTGTAGAGTAGAACACCGTGCACAGGATTCGACACGGTGTTCTGGGCCAAGACACTGTAAACATCAACTACGTGGGTCAGTGATGGAAATTTGCCATTGGCACCTGCAACACTTTATAAAACCAGTTAACAACCAGGACATCGACAGAAAAACCGCCTCAGCCAAACTGAATTCAATGGCTGAAGAAAATATGGCCTCGACGGGCGAAGCCCGTGAGGGAAGAACACTGAGGAAAAAAATAAAAGTTTTTTTTTTAATATATGCAATTAAAACATGCATATAATAAGACTACCAAAATGAAGGAGGTTATTCTACCATTGTATCGAGCGATGGTTCGCCCACATATGGAGTACTGTGTCCTATACTGGTCACCGTACCTTAAGAAGGATATGGCGATACTCGAGAGGGTCCAGAGAAGAGCGACAAAGATGATAAAGGGCATGGAGAACCTTTCGTATGCTGAAAGGTTGGAGAAGCTGGGGCTCTTTACCCTGGAGAAGCGAAGACTTAGAGGGGATATGATAGAGACTTATAAGATCATGAAAGGCATAGAGAAGGTGGAGAAAAAACAGATTCTTCAGGCTAGCCGGGCCCACAAAAACAAGAGGGCATTCAGAAAAATTGAAAGGAGACAGATTCAAAACGAACGCTACGAAATTCTTCTTCACTCAGAGGGTAGTGGACACCTGGAATACGCTCCCAGAGGAGGTGATAGGGCAGAGTACAATATTGGGCTTCAAAAATGGATTGGATGACTTCCTGAAGGATAAGGGGATTGAAGGGTATAGGTATAGGTATTAAATGAATAGGGGATGAAAGACTTAGGTAAGGTCCAATTACAGGTCAAGGACCTGGGGGGCTGCCGCGGGTGCGGAATGCTGGACACGATGGACCCCTGGTCTGACCCGGCAGAGTCAATGCTTATGTGCTTATGACTATAAAAAATTACTAATAAAAACTACGCGTGAGCAGGAAGGCAAAGGCACAAAATTTTAACAACGTTCAAAAACACAACTTCTTATCTCCGCAGAAAACTAAGAACTGAGGAGCTGCGCACTAGTGCTGCCCTATTCCCCTTTCGAATCAATTCACCGATTCACTTTGGGTGAATCAATTCAAATCGATTTGGTTTATAAAAAACTCGACCTGGCCGATTTGGGGCCCAACCCTCCTCCCTGTGCCTTCAGGTCTCCTAAAGCAGGAGCAGCAGCGCTGCCTCTTGCTGGCCATCCACTGCCACTGCTGCTCCTGCTTTAGGGGGCGAGTCAGTCAGGAAGTGCTAGTGTCCTCCAGTTTTCCCCCTGGCCTCCCGCTCTTACCTTTACTTTAATTACAGAAGCGGAGCAGCCGGTAGAGAGGATTGCCAGTGCTTTAGCGATCCTTGCAGGCTGCAGTCGTCTTCAGGAACACATTCATTCTGCCGCAGTCCTGCCCCTCCACTGAAGTCATGTGCAGGACCACGGCAGAGTAAACTTGCCCCTGAAGACGACAGCAGCCTGCAAGGATTGCTAAAGCAATGGCGATCCTCTCTGCAGGCTGCTCTGCTGCTGTAACTAAGTAAAGGTTAAGAACCGGAGGCTAGGAGGGGAATATGCAGGCCTTCGGGGAGGGGGATGCAGGCCTTCAGAGGGGGAAAAGGCCTTCGGGGGAGAGAGGCCCTAGTGTAGAAGTACACGGAGAGAGGGAGGGAATGGGGGGTTCAAAGAGATGTGCATATGCCAAACTGAGGGGGGGAAGAAATAATGTGTCTAAAAACAAAGGAGAGAAAAATGGAGGACAATGGGATTTAGGGAGGGAACAGAAAGGGAGAGAAGTTGGACACAAGGGATGGTGTGGAGGGGGGATAGAGATACTAGATAGGAGGGTAGTTGGGAAGAGAAAGGGAGAGATGGTGGACCATGGGGTGGTGGGGAAGGAAGGAGAGATGCTGGATAAAAGGGTAGTTAAGAAAAGGATAGATAGTGGATCTGGGGATGGTGAGGTCCATCGCTGCAGTTGTGGGGATGGAGACAAAAAAAGGAAAGATGCCAGGCCTCCGGGGGAGGGAAGGGAAACAAATGGGGAGGACAGAGATGGAAGATGAATGGTTAGTACTGAGAAAGAAGAAGACGACAAATGGGCAGGAGACCCTGGCAAGCAAGTTATCAGAAGACAACCAGAGCGTGGGACCAACATGATTTGAATAATGACCAGACAAAAAAAGGTAGAAAAAAATAATTTTATTTTCTATTTTGTGATTACAATATGTCAGATTTGAAATGTGTATCCTGTCAGAGCTGGTGTTAGACCAGGAACATGAGATAGGATTTAACAGAGAGGAAAAGTCTTTTTTGTTTGTTTGTTTACACCACAGTGCCAGTGTGGGTAGGAGAGGGCAAAGAGGGAGAAGAGACTATAAAAGGGGTGAAGAGGCTATAAAATAAAATGAGTAACAACATCAGGTCCTTTGGTCAATGATTGGAGCAAGGAGTAACAACACTCCACTGATCACTTCAGTTTGTGATATTACAACTGTGCGTAGGCTCCAACTCTGAGGCCTTTAAAAGAATACATGTAAAACCAGCTGAAAGATGCTAGACGTACTTCTCTAAATGAGTGGTGGGTAATATATTTTGCAATTTTGGTTATAAAATAAACCCACCAGGATGTTTGAAAAAAAACAAACAAACAACAAACATACACCCAATTGGACAGGAAATCGAATCGAATAATTGATTCAATAGGCTGATTCGAATCAATTTTTTTTTCCTGAATCAGGCAGCACTACCGCGCACTACGTTGGGCAGGAAGGCAATTGCATATGCGTGGTGCGGGCTATCACAAACTTTCTAAAAATCTTAAAGTGGCAATGCACTTTTCAAGTGTCAATACCAGGGCTCCGTGGATGACGTCACCCACATGTTAGAATATGCTGCCTACTTACAGTCATTACTCATGGAGTTTAGTACAATATCACAAAATCTACTAATTCTGGGAGACTTTAATATTTACTTCGATAACCTTGAGAATTTGCTCACATCAGATTTGCTTAATTTTTCTTCCAATTTAGATTTAATTCCTAGAATTTCCCAATCAACCCAAGTAGCAGGACATACCATAGACATGGTCTTCACGTCGAAAAATCTCCAAAAGTTACTCCAGTCCCTTGTACGGATCATAGCTTAATTTCCCTACAATTTGAACATAAATCAAACACTAGCGTATATCAGGAAAAAAACCTATGCCTATCGGGATTTTAGTAATTTAGAGGAATCTAAAATAAATTCTACAATTGATTTATCTTTTGAAGACTTTACAAATTTATCTTTTGAAGATCAAATAGTTAGTTGGGATAACCTATGTAGGACTGTTTTAGACAAGCTAGTCCCAATAGTAACTAAAACTATTACAGCTAGAAAACAAAGAAACCCATGGTATACAGCTGAATTGTCTCTTATCAAAAAGCAATTGCGATCCTTAGAAAGAAAATGGCGGCGGGAGAAAGCAATCATTAATCAATCAAGATATCAAACCCAAGTACAATATTACAAAAATAAAATAAAATGAGACAAAGAAAAAATATTACACCTCTCGCATCCAAACAGCAAATAACTCCTCTACATTATTTTCTATTTTAAAATCTGTAGGGATGGAGATCTGATAAGTTCTGATCCAGGGCATCAAAACACAGGCAGGGTCAGCACACAGGCGGTTCTGAACGCAGGCAAGGTCAGCACACTGACCTAGGCCCTGTGTGCGGATCTGAGGCCCTGTTTCTCATTCCCTCTCCCTCCCTTGCCATGCAACCATTCTAAGTAAAGGAAAAATACTAGCATCTTGTCACAAGACTTTTGCCACATATTAACCTGACACAGGTTTTGTATCTTATCTCTTATCTTGTTTAAGCATCCCTTATATGGGCAACAATTAGACTTTGCCTACAGCTTAAGACTAAGGAGCATGCATTATAACCTTTGGACTGGCACATGCTTATCTTATTTGAGCTGTCCTTATTTGGTAAGGATATCAGCTGACAGGCATTGCATATGTGCAAAGACTCAGGCCCTGTCCACATGTTAATCAGGCCCTTTCTAAGTGCTGAGTTGGAAGATGATCACGAGGTAAAAGCACAAGGTAATCACGAGGTAAAAAGCATGTACCTATATTTGAATCCACCAATGTAAAACCATGTACCTTTGACTCACCAATCATGAGATGTGTAAACGAGGGAGTTACTATGATGTCATTATCTTAGAAGCATAATAAATAGGGACTCGGAGCTAGCCCTTACTAGCGCCTCCTCCCGATTCTAAGATTGTGTGTGTGTGTTTCTTTTGTGGCATTCCTACAAAAATCTTTAATGACATTTAAACCCCGCTCAGCTCAGGGTGCAATTAGTGCTCTGTCGGCTTAAGATTTGGCCAATTCTTTCATAGAGAAAATCCAAGGGATTAGGAATAAATTTTCAGATACTTTAATACTGGAGTCCGATTATTCCACCACAGTTTCCTGTATCCCATTTCAAAATGCTCTCATTTTGCACTACTCACTGAATATAAAGGGCAATGATCCAGAGTCACTTCCTCCATATATCTTGAAAGAATTTTTCAATATCTTTGGGAAATACATTCAAAAATAATTTCTACTTCTTTAGAGAAAGGGATCATTCCCAAAAAATGGAAACATTAGACTATTCATCTAATACCTAAAGGCCCAAAAGGAAACTTGAATGACCCTACCAATTTCCGACCAATTGCAAAAATACCTTGTCTTGCAAAATGATGGAAAAAATAGTTTTTAATCAGGTAACGGAATTTTTTGAGAAAACTGGGACACTGCATCCTCAACAAGCAGGCTTTCGTCAACATCATTCGACTGAACACACTCTAATTGGCCTGACATCGTCCGTTCTCTATTTTTGGGATCATCACCAATCAGTTCTTATTTTCCTAGACTTATCTAGAGCCTTTGACACTATAGACCACCATTTTCTCTTAAAAAGACTCAAATCATTGGGAATAACCGATGTTGTCCTTCAATGATTTCAGTCTTATTTTTCAGAACGTTCTTCAAAAGTGATATTTAATAATCTATCCTCAAATACAATTGCAACTAGCTTCGGGATCCCACAAGGATCAATCTTATCTCCCCTATTTTTCAACGTATTTTTGGCTCCTCTGTTAACCCTTAGTCAATCAATTGGATTTACACCATTTGCTTATGCTGATGATGTCCAACTTTTGTATCCTTTGGATCCAAGATCAGCTGAAGAAATTTCAGAAGTCAACATGAAATTGGCAAAAATATCCAAATGGTTACACGATAATAAGTTGGCCCTTAACACATCTAAAACAGAGGTTATGCTATTCCCATGCAGGGAGGGTCAGAAATTAGGAGCTAGTATATCAATAACAGTATGATCAAAGAAGTCACCAAAGTAAAGATTCTTGGGTCTTTTTAGACCAGAAAGCACAGTTACTTAACATAACAGGTGTTATCCAGGGACAGCAGGCAGCTATTCTCACATATGGGTGACGTCACTGAAGGAGCCTCGATGCGGAAGCCTCGCAAGCAGACTTGCTTGAAGAAACTAGAAGTTTTGAGTCAGCTGCACCGCGCATGCGCGAGTGCCTTCCTGCCCAGCAAAGAGCGTGTCTTCTCAGTTCAGAGAAGCCAACCAGGGGAGGTAGGTGGGTTGTGAGAATAGCTGCCTGCTGTCCCTGGATAACACCCTCTTATGGTAAGTAACTGTGCTTTATCCCAGGACAAGCAGGCAGCCTATTCTCAACATATGGGTGACCTTCAAGCTAAACAGAATGGGATAGTGGGAGTGTTGGCAATTTAAGAGAATAAATTTTGTAATACTGTCTGGCCAAACCGGCCATCCCGTCTGGAGAAAACATCCAGACAATAGTGAGAAGTGAAATTATGAACCGAGGACCAAGTAGCAGCTTTGCAAATTTTCTCAATAGATGTAGATCTGAGGAAAGCTACTGAAGCTGCCATTGCTCTGACTTTATGGGCTGTGACTCTACCCTGTAGTTGTATTCCAGCCTGGGCATAGCAGAAGGAAATACAAGCAGCCATCCAGTTGGAGATGGTACGCTTAGAGATAGGATGTACCAACTTGTTTGGATCGACGGAAACAAAAAGTTAAGGAGCAGTTCTGTGTGTTTTGGTGCGTTCCAAATAAAATGCCAAAGCACGTTTACAGTCCAGAGTATGAAGAGCTGATTCTCCAGGATGAGAATGAGACCTTGGAAAAAAACACTGGAAGAGTAATGGATTGTTTGAGAGGTACCAAGTTGTCAGGTGTCGAGACTGCAGCTTGGGATGAAGCAGAGATCCCTGACTCTGTGTAAGCAGAGATGGAAAAACTGGTAGAAGGTATGGCTCCCTTCTGCTAAGTTGAAGTAGAAGGGAGTACCAAGGTTGTCTTGGCCACCAATAAGCAATCAGAATCATGGTGGCATGATCGTTCTTCAACTTAACTAGAGTCTTGAGAATGAGAGGAAATTTGTCCATTTCAGAAGAAAAGCATCTGCCTCGAGTAGATGAGGAGAATATATCCTGGAGCAGAAGTTTGTGGTTGTGGGGAGCTGCAAAGAGATCTATCTGAGGCGTTCCCCACTGTGAAAAAATGTGATGAAGAGTCGAGGAATGGAGTGTCGATTCGTGAGGTTGCAGAAGATGACTCAAGTTGTCCGCCAAGCAATTTTTCGTCCCTTGGATATAGACAGCTTTAAAGAAAGTGTTGTGGCGGATTGCCCAGTCCCAAACCTTCAGAGCTTCTTGACAAAGGGAAGAAGATCCCGTCCCTCCCTGTTTGTTGACATAATACATGGAGATTTGGTTGTTCGTCCGAATGAGGACTCCCTATTCGTGAAGATGTTGAAAAGCATTGAGAGCCTTGAAAATCACTCTGAGTTCCAACAGATTGATGTGACATTGAAGATCTGTACTGGTCCAGTGGCCTTGTGTACGGAGACCATCGAGATGAGCGCCCCAAGCGTAGGTCGAAGAATCTGTCGTGAGGACCTTCTGAAGGGGGGGTGTTTGAAAAAGCAAACCTCTGGAGAGATTGGAAGAGAGCATCCACCAACGGAGAGACTGCTTCAATGAAGGAGTGACTGTGATGTGTCGAGAAAGTGGGTCGCAAACCTGCATCCACTGAGATGCCAGGGTCTAGTGAGGAATTCTGAGGTGAAGTCTGGCAAAAGGAATCACGTGTACTGTGGAGGCCATATGACCCAGGAGTACCATCATGTGTCTTGCTGAGATTAAAGATCGGGAAGACATTGCATGACAGAGTTGAAGGAGAGCTTCCAGACGTTGTTGCAGAAGGAATGCTGAGTTGGATAGTGTCCAGAACAGCTCCGATGAACTGTAGATTCTGAGAGGGCTGAAGTTGGGATTTTGGAAAGTTGATTTCGAATCCCAAACTTCGTAGGAACCATGTAGTCCGTTGGGTCGCTACAATAACCCCTTGAGATATTGAATCTTTGATGAGCCAGTCGTCCAGGCAGGGAAATACCTGAAGACCATGGTTTCTGAGAGCTACGGCTAGCACTATCAGGCACTTGGTGAACACTCTGGGAGATGAAGCCAGGCCAAAGGGCAGCACTCTATATTGATAATACAGATTTCCCACCCAAAATCTGAGATATTGGCGGGAGGCCGGATGAATGGGAATATGAGTATAAGCCTCCTTGAGATCCAGAGAGCATAACCAGTCGTTCTGATCTAGAAGGGGATAAAGGGATGCCAAGGATAACATGCAAAATTTTTCTTTGACTAAAAATTTGTTGAGAGCCCTGAGATCCAGAATGGGTCGCAGATCGCCCGTCTTCTTCGGAACAAGGAAATAACGGGAGTAAAAACCCCTGTTCTGTTGTTCCAAAGGAACTGGTTCAATGGCATGGAGACAAAGCAGAGCTTGAGCTTCCTGAAGAAGAAGGGCAGTCTGGGATGGACTGGAAGGATACTCTCTTGGAGGGATCTCTGGTGGAACCTGAGTGAAATGAAGAGAATATCCTTCCCTGATGATTGACAGCACCCAGAGATCGGATGTGATTGTCTCCCATCGGTGGTAAAAATGATAGAGACGACATCCAATAAGGGGAAGATAATTCAGAGACAGAACGATGGAGGTTATGCTCTTTTGTAAACAGTCAATAAGGCTGCGTAGCCTTAGGTGCAGAAGGTTGAGATTTTTGTTGCTTCTGATTCTGCTCTTTCTTAGGAGGAGGGCGAGTGTAAGGAGCCGTCCTCGGAGCAAAACGCCTCTGGTAAATGGGAGGAGGACGTGTAGGCTTGGCAGGAGCTGGCTTTGGCTTAGGTCTGACAATAGAAGCAAAGGATTTTTCATGCTCAGAAAATTTCTTGGTGGCTGCCTCGATAGATTCATCGAAGAGGTCATTGCCTGCACAAGGAATATTAGCCAACCGGTTCTGAAGATTAGGATCCATGTCAATGGTACGAAGCCAGACAAGGCGACGCATTGCTACAGAACAAGCAGCCGCCCGGGCAGACAACTCAAAGGCATGAGAAGACTGAAGTAGATGTAATCTGAGTTGTGATAGAGAAGCTATGACTTCTTGAAATTCAAAGTGCTTTTGAAAATCCAAATAAGTAAGAAATTTAGGCAAAAGAGCAATGAGGAACTCAAAATAAGAGACAAAATGGAAATTGTAATTGAGGACTTTAGAGGACATCATGTCATTTTGATAGATGCAACATTCAAATTTGTCCATAGTTTTCCCATCTCTTCCAGGATGAACAGTAGCATAAACCTTGGAAGGATGGGATCGCTTAGTATATAATAAGCGATTTATCAAATTTTAATAAACTTGAACTAGAACTTGAAGGAAGACTCCACAAGGAGGGATTGGTGAGATAACTGTGAATTCTCAAATCCTTTACAATGGAGAGTTTTATATCTGGAGTCTAACTTGCCTGGAACAGCTGGAATTGCATAAGGAATCTCCAGGCATCTGGTAATAGTTTGAGACAACAGCTTGTGAAGAGGAAGCTTAAGTGACTATGCCGGAGGTTGAGGAAGATGCATGACTTCGAGATACGCCTTAGAGTATTTGGAACCAGCATCCAATTGAAGGTCCAAGTCAACAGCCATCTAACGAAGAAAAGAGGAGAAAGAGAGCTGATCCGGTAATGCCTTGCCTCGAGAAGAACTCAAGGTCGTCAAGGCAGCCTGGGTCGAAGATGAAGCTTCGGCTGGAAAAAAGGCATCAAGAGAATAGGGAGACTTGGACGAGGCAATCGAAACCGCTGAGTCTTCAAGGTGTTGAAATGGAGACCTCGATCGAGGAGTCGGCGGTCTAGTAGAAGTAGGTGTAGATCGATGCTGTTGAAGAAGGATGCTCTTTAGAAGAACTATGCGTGGAAGGATGCCTCAATGAAGGTCTCAATCGTTGGTGAGAATGGTGCTTGGAAGCAGATCTCAAAGATCGAGGAGACTTCATCCCGGAGAGAGAAGTAGCCAATGCCACCAAAGAATGGATAGGACTGGAGGCTGTGGATCGAAGCTCCAGAGGCTTGATGGAGGAACCTCGATGCACTCCCAAAGACTCTGTTCCTTGTATGGAGTGTGAGGACTCCTGCCGAGGCACTTGCAAAGAATCTGCTCCTTGCTTCACGTGCTTAGATGCTAGACCAGACACTCGCAGAGACTCTGCTCCCTGCATAGAGTGTGTAGACTCAGACTTAGGCATAGGAAGAGACTTGACCTTGCAGGAGTCTGCAGAATGCCCAGGCTGGATTAGAATAGTTAGCTTCGGTCCCATTTTGCTGAGGAACTGAACAAACTGCTGCTCTAACATGTTCTGGAAAGAAGCCAGCAAGGATGGATCCGCATCTGAAACCAGACCACCTGCCTTGGCTGGAGGTTCCACCGAGGCAGTGGAAATGTGCTTCGACTTAGAAGTCTTAGGCACCTTAAGCACCACCGGTAGAACTGTCTGCTGAGCTATCTGACCTGAGGATACAGGGGAAGATACAGCAGACGTCGTCGAGGAAAGAGCCGCTGCAAACGAGGAAGGTCTGATGAGGCTCGAGGTTGAAGCAGTGGAGGCAAGAGGACCCTCGGTCGAAGGCAAGACTGAAGTCGGCTTCGGAGTCGAGGAAGTGGTCAAATCCATCTGGAAGAGTTTCTCCACTGAAAGTAGACGACATTTAAGGGCTTGAGGTTGAAGAGTAGCACAGCGCTCGCACGACTTTGGATGATGTTGAGGCCCAAGGCACTTGAGGCACCTGCTGTGTGGGTCCGTGAGAGAAATCGCACGCTGACACTGGCTACACTTCTTGAAGCCTGTTGCTGGCCAAGACATAGAAGGAAAAACAGCCGCTGCAAGGTCGAAGCCCCTGGGCTGCGGCCGAGCGGCCTGCCCCGGCAGCCGAACGGAAGAAATAAAATTTTTTTTTTTTTAACTAGATAAAGTAAGTACAGCGATTCATGAAGAAAAATAACACAAATAGCGGTGAGAGAAGGCACGAAGTGAGTAAGTTAAACACAGAGAGTCAAAGACGGACTTCTCGGCTCCATGGAAAACTGAGAACTGAGCAGACGCACCCTGTGCTGGGCGGAAAGGCACTCGCGCATGCGCAGTGCGGCTGACTCGAAACTTCTAGTTTCTTCAAGCAAGTCTGCTTGCGAGGCTTTCGCATCGAGGCTCCGTCGGTGACATCACCCATATGTGAGAATAGGCTGCCTTCTTGTCCTGGGATAAATTGAGCTATCATGATCAAATAAGTTCACTTGTTCTACAGGCTAAGGCCGATTAGATCACTATCCTCATTCCTGGATGAAGCATCTCTAAACATCTTAATGCACTCCTTAGTCATATCAAAAATTGACTACTGTAATGCTTTGTATAAGGGAATAACTCTAAAAGAAATACGCAGACTACAAATCCTACAAAATACGGCAATAAAAATAATTACTAAAAGGAAAAAATTTGACCATGTGACTCCCCTTCTGAAGGAAAAGCATTAACTACCTGTTAACCATAGAATCATATATAAAATAGCATTACTCTCATACAAAATTTTAACAAACAAAGCTCCTATATTTTTAGAAAGACTCTTAATCCCTTATACTCCTATAAAATCTTTAAGATCAGAAGAGAAATAACTCCTCCTAATCCTCTCATTAAGAGTCATCTATTCTAGGAGAGACACGATCTTTTCTGTCACGGCCCGCCAAATCTGGAATTCGCTCCCAACTAATATATGGGAAGAAAAATTGGTAAGTTTAAAAGTTTCCTGAAAAGCTGGCTTTTTAAGGATGCTTTTAACTGAGTTATGCTTATTTTTATATCCCCAGGATACTCGTTAAAGTAATAGCAAGATCGATAAGCGAAAATTGAGCAGATAACCTTTCCCTCATCCTTTTGTTTCATTACCTTGCCCTTTTTGATTTGATTTACAAATTGTATTTAATCCTTTTTTCATTTTTTCCCTTTTGTGTTTGTCTGGTACACAGGTGTGTGAATTGTCTTGTTTGAGTAATGTGGTTTTCTTTTTTTTTAACTCAGTTTTACTAGTACTTGTAAATCGCATTGAATTAGGATTTTGCGATCAAAATCAAAACTTATTAAACTTGGAAACTTGCTTGTCCTAGAATAACAAGTTAAATTGCACAATAATATATGAAAACAAAGTAAACCATATATATTATTTATGTAAAGTTATTCTATATATGTCAAAATTTTTTATACTTTTTTTTTTATGCAGTCCGCTTTGAATTTTGTTGTTTTTAAAAGAATATGCAGAACAGAAAAGCAGTTACTTACCGTAACAGGTGTTATCCAGGGACAGCAGGCAGATATTCTCTACATGTGGGTGACGTCACCGACTGAGCACCCTAGCGGACGTTTCTGCAAGCAGACTTGCTCGAAGACCTTCAGGCTTGTGATTGGCCCGCGCGTGCCCCTCCCGCCCTGCCTAGGGCATGCGTCTCCTCAGTTCAGATACCAAGCAAAGAAGCCAACCACAGGGAGCTGGGTGGGTTGAGAGAATATCTGCCTGTTGTCCCTGGATAACACCTGTTACGGTAAGTAACTATGCTTTATCCCAGGACAAGCAGGCAGCATATTCTCTACATGTGGGTGACATCCAAACTAACCAGGAAGGGATGGAGGGAGAGTTGGCAATTTAGGAGAAGAGATGTTGCAAAACTGACCGGCCAAAGTGGCCGTCGCGCCTGGAGAAAGCATCCAGACATTAGTGAGAGGTGAACGTATGAACCGAGAACCAAGTGAGATTTCCTCAATGGGAGTGGAGCGGAGGAAAGCAACAGACACCACCATCGCCCTGACCTTGTAGCCTGTGATTCGACCTGGCAGGGAGAGACCAGCCTGAGCATAACAGAAAGAAATACAAGCAGCCAACCAATTAGAAATGATCCGCTTAGAGACAGAGCGACCCAAGCGATTGGGATCGAAGGAGAGGAACAGTTGTGGAGCAGAACGATGAGGAGCGGTGCGCTTCAAGGAGAAGGCCAGCGCATGCTTACAATCAAGAGAATGTAGAGCCACTTCCCCAGGGTGAGAATGGGGCTTTGGAAAATACAGGAAGAACAATAGATTGGTTGATGTGAAAATCAGAACTATCTTAGGCAAGAACTTAGGATGGGTACGGAGAACCACCTTATCATGATGGAAGACAGTGAAAGGTGGGTCCGGCTACCAAGGCTTGAAGCTCACTGACCCGACGGGCAGAAGTGAGAGCAATAAGAAACACAACTTTCCAAGTAAGATACTTTAAGTGAGCCCGCGGTAGCGGCTCGAACAGGGGTTTCATCAATTGAGCAAGGACCACGTTAAGATCCCAAACCACCGGAGGAGGTTTAAGGGGCGGATGAACGTGGAAAAGTCCTTTCATGAAGCGGGAAACCACAGGATGAACAGAGATAGGCTTTCCGTCAAGCGGCTGATGAAAAGCAGCAATGGCACTAAGGTGGACTCGAACCGAAGAGGACTCGAGTCCAGCACCAGACAAGTGCAACAGATAATCCAAGACAGCTGACAAAGAGGCAGACAGCGGCTCCAGCTACCTAGTAGCACACCAGGAAGAAAAGCAGGTCCACTTCTGATGGTAACATTGGCGAGTAGACTCCTTTCTGGACGCTTCCAGGACATCCAGCACAGGCTGGGAGAACTGGAACGAGGGCATTAAGTCTCGAGGAACCAAGCTGTTAAGTGCAGAGACTGAAGGTTGGGATGGAGCAGAGATCTCTCACTCTGCGTAAGCAGAGAAGAAAAAACAGGCAGAGGAAGAGGCTCCCTGAACTGAACTGCAACAGAAGGGAGAACCACGGCTGCCGGGGCCACCAAGGAGCAATCAGAATCATGGTGGCATGCGAAGACTTGAGCTGGACGAGAGTCTTCAGAATCAGAGGGAATGGAGGGAACGCATACAGGAACTCGATCGACCAATCCAGAAGGAAGGCATCCGCCTCGATCCTGAGAGGGGTGTAAACCCTGGAGCAGAAGTGGGGCAACTTGTGATTGAGGGGGGACGCGAATAGATCGACGTCCGGAGTCCCCCAACGAGCAAACACCTGACGCAGGGTTACGGAGTGAGGGACCACTCGTGAGGCTGAAGCAGACGACTGAACTTGTCAGCCAGATAGTTCCGCTGGCCCTGGATATAGACAGCTCGAATGAAAATGTTGCGGTGGATGGCCCAATCCCAGAGCCGTATCGCCTCCTGGCACAGGGACCTGGACCCCGTGCCCCCCTGTTTGCTGATATAATACATGGTGACCTGGTTATCCATGCGAACTAGCACCTCTCGGTCGCGAAACAGGTGACAAAAGGCTTTCAGAGCGAGGAAAATCGCTCGTAGCTCCAGAAGATTGATGTGACAAAGGCGGTCGGCACGGGACCAAAGACCCTGGGTGAGCAGACCGTCCAGATGAGCCCCCCAAGCATAGGTCGATGAGTCCATCGTGAGCACCTTCAGCGGAGGAGCATGGAACAGAAAATCTCTGGAGAGATTGGAAGAGAGCAACCATCAATGGAGAGGACTCCTCAACAAGAGTCACGACAATGCGGCGAGAGAGAGAATTCCGATTCTGGGTCCATTGAGACGCCAGAGTCCATTGAGGAATATGGAGGTGAAGTCTGGCAAAAGGAGTCACGTGAACCGTGGAGGCCATGTGACCTATGAGGACCATCATGAGCCGAGCCAGCGCCGAGTGCAGATGGGTCACCATTCAGCATAAACAGATAAGGTCCTCCTGACAAGGCCGAGGCAAGAAGGAGCGGAGATGAACCGTGTCCAAGACCGCTCCGATGAACTCGAGAGACTGGGACAGGCAGAGGTGAGACTTGGGAAAGTTCACCTCGAAGCCAAGACTCTGAAGGAGCAAGATGGTCTGTCTCGTCGCTCGCAGGACTTCGGTGCTAGAGGACGCTTTGATTAACCAGTCGTCGAGGTAGGGAAATACCTGAAAGCAGCGTAGGCACAGGGCCGCAGCTACCACAACCAGACATTTTGTGAAAACCCTCGGGGAGGCCGCCAGGCCGAAGGGAAGAACACGATACTGGAGATGGAGATTCCCCCATCTCAAATATTGGCGAGAGGCCGGGTGTATCGGAATGTGCGAATACGCCTCCTTGAGGTCCAGTGAGCATAGCCAGTCCCCCTCTTCCAAGAGGGGATACAACGTGGGAAGGGTGAGCATTCTGAATCGTTCCTGGACCAGAAACTTTTTCAGAGCACAGAGGTCCAGATCGGACGCAGATCCCCCGTCTTCTTGGGTACCAGAAAGTACCGGGAATAAAATCTGGAGTTCCACGCACATCTTCTTGCAGGACACATTGAGGGATACGAGTGACTAATGTATGCATCAGGGTACGCCTGGCTGAGCCTCCGCGTGTGCGGATCACCGGACTGGATGGACCCCCAGGTCTGATCCGGTGCAGGCATTTCTTATGTTCTTATGTTCCACGGGAACTTCCTCGACTGCCCGAAGGCGAAGAAGGGCCTGAGCTTCCTGCAGAAGGAGAGGAAGCTGAGACTGAGCAGAAGGAAACTCTCTTGGAGGCAGGTCCGGGGGTACGCGACTGAAGTGGAGGGAGTACCCCTCCCGGATGTACCCAACTGTCGGTGGTAAGACATTCCCACTGGGCATAGAAATGATGGAGATGACCCCCGATAGGGAAGGGGGAAGGCACCAGGAGGAAGGGAGCCTGAAGGCTTGGACTGGAATTATCAAAAGGACGGCCCGGGCTTTGCCAGGGCCGGTGGCTGGGTCTTAGGTTGACGGTGCTGGTGCTGCAGTGGCCATTTCGAAGGAGGCCTAGAGAAATCAGGAGTGGATTTCTGTGGATACCTCCGGAGAGGAATTTTATATTGTCGAGCTAGAGGGGCCTTAGGTTTAAGTTTCACCAGAGACACAAAGGACCGTTCATGGTCCGAGAGGCGCTTCGTGGCCGCCTCGATGGAATCATCGAAGAGCTTATGACCCACACACGGGAGATTGGCAAGTCGATCCTGTAGATTCGGATCCATATCCACAATTCGGAGCCAAGCGAGGCAACACATGGCGATCACAAAGGCTGTAACTCTCGAGGACAATTCAAAGGCGTCTTAAGAGGCCTGAAACATATACAGGCGGAGTTGGGAGAGGGTCTCCTCGAGGAGACAAAACTCCTGACGCCGAGTCTCAGGTACGACCTCCCGGAACGAACAGAGGGCATCTATACAGAACCGGAGGTAGGATGTGAAGATGAAACTGCAGTTAAGGACACGGTTCATCATCATCGAATTCTGATAAAGGCGGCGACCAAATTTGTCCATCATATGCCTCTCCCTGCCCGGGGGGACGGCAGCGTAAACCTTCGCGGAGTTAGACTTCTTCAAGGAAAACTCAACCACCAAGGATTGGTGGGAAAGCTGAGCACTCTCAAACCCTTTCACCAGGATAGTCCGGTAACGGGACTCCAACTTGGAGGGAATAGACATGACCACATAAGGTGTCTCCAGGTTCCGGAGAAACGTCTGCCAGAGTACCTGATGCAATGGAAGGTGATGCGCCTCACGAGGCGCATTGTCAACTCCCATTTCTGCCAGGTATTCCTGGGTAAAGCGGAAGTCAGACTGAAGATCCAAGTGTAGAGCTCTGCCCATGTCAAGAGATGAAACAAGAAAAGAAGGAGGTCTGAGATGAAGAATCATCCTCCAGGGGAGACTCCGATCGAGATTGGGGTGCAGCCGAGAAAGAGGGAGAAACTTCCCTGGAGTAGTAAGCCGTAGCCTCAGAGTCCCGTGAACGGGAGACCGAAGAGGTACAACTAAGGCGTGTAGAGGGCGTCGAGGAACGGCCCCGTGCCAGATGTACCGGGGAAGATCCCAGGGTCCAAGGAAATCGCTGGGGAAGCCTCGGAAAAGACGGGGTATAGGAAAAATCCCCAACTGCTTCGAAGCAGGCCCTTTAGAAGCCGGCAATCGCCTCGATGGGGAACATACACTAGAGTCCAATTCGAGGACAAGCGTGTGTCGGGATGGTCTCGAGGTCGGAGACCTGCCCCAACAGGGCGGGGAAGTCTGGGGCCTTTTAGAAGAGGCAAGCCTCGCCGCAGTAGCGGGGAAAAAAACTGGTCCCTGGCCTGGACCCCTGAAAAGTCACTGGCGACTCAGGGGAGAAAGACCCACTTGAGGGAACCAGACTAGTCTTAAGGGGGAGGCCTCGAGAGACGAGGGGACGCTCAGGCTGGTCAGACCGCGACTGGGTTGAGACCGAGGTCAAAGGCATCGAAGTCGGGACTAGTTGGCTTACCACCGAGGAAAACTGTGTGGTAATAATAGCCTTAAGCATGTCCTCGAACATATATAAATGGGGTTACCAATTTAAGCAGAGTATACTTAAGGTAGAGTGACTAAATAGATATTGTATAAATAGAAAAGTCACTACATCACAATAACAATAATGTTACTTTGTTACTCATATATTGTTTAGTAGAACTTTGCTCAGAGACATGAAGGCAATTTGTTACGCCTCACCACCCAATCATTGCAGTGTTCAAACAATATATGTATATAAAGAATGACTTTAGTTGTTATATTGCTAGCTTGTACAGCTATGCTGAGCTTTTCATCCAAGTTATAGTCATTTGAAAAAATAGCTTGAAAAACTTATCTTTAAAGTGTATATGTCATTGAGTGTCCGTTCCAGATGCTATATGTCGGTCATACCATCAGGAGCATAAGGATTAGAATAGGGGAACACATTAGTAGATTAGGTAAGGAAGTATTGGAAGCCCCTCTTACCAATCATTGGCTCTCTGCGAAACATCCAATATCCTCATTGCGTTTCTCTGTTCTTGATGCACCCATTCTACCCAGAGGTGGTGACTTGCAAGCGAGGTTACATACAACAGAGCAGAGGTGGATTTACCGTATTTTCACGCATATAACGCGCGCGTTATACGCGTTTTTACCTACCGCGCATACCCCTCGCGCGTTATACGCATGAGCGCGGTATACAAAAGTTTTTCTACATAGTTCCCACCCCGCCCGACACCCGATTCACCCCCCCCAGCAGGACCGCTCGCACCCCCACCCCGAACGACCGCTCACACGCGCTCCCACCCGCACCCGCATCCACGATCGGAGCAAGAGGGAGCCCAAGCCCTCTTGCCCGGCCGACTCCCCAACTCCCCGACAATATCGGGCCAGGAGGGAGCCCAAACCCTCCTGGCCACGGCGACCCCCTACCCCCACCCCGCACTACATTACGGGCAGGAGGGATCCCAGGCCCTCCTGCCCTCGACGCAAATCCCCCTCCCTCCAATGACCGCCCCCCCCCAAGAACCTCCGACCGCCCCCCCAGCCGACCCACGACCCCCCTGGCCGACCCCCACGACACCCCCACCCCCCTTCCCCGTACCTTTGGTAGTTGGCCGGACAGATGGGAGCCAAACCCGCCTGTCCGGCAGGCAGCCAACGACGGAATGAGGCCGGATTGGCCCATCCGTCCCAAAGCTCCGCCTACTGGTGGGGCCTAAGGCGCGTGGGCCAATCAGAATAGGCCCTGGAGCCTTAGGTCCCACCTGGGGGCGCGGCCTGAGGCACATGGTCGGGTTGGGCCCATGTGCCTCAGGCCGCGCCCCCAGGTGGGACCTAAGGCTCCAGGGCCTATTCTGATTGGCCCACGCGCCTTAGGCACCACCAGTAGGCGGAGCTTTGGGACGGATGGGCTAATCCGGCCTCATTCCGTCGTTGGCTGCCTGCCGGACAGGCGGGTTTGGCTCCCGTCTGTCCGGCCAACTACCAAAGGTACGGGGAAGGGGGGTGGGGGTGTCGTGGGGGTCGGCCAGGGGGGTCGCGGGTCGGCTGGGGGGGCGGTCGGAGGTTCTTGGGGGGGGCGGTCGTTGGAGGGAGGGGGGTTTGCGTCGAGGGCAGGAGGGCCTGGGATCCCTCCTGCCCATAATGTAGTGCGGGGTGGGGATAGGGGGTCGCCGTGGCCAGGAGGGTTTGGGCTCCCTTCTGGCCCGATATTGTTGGGGAGTCGGCGATCCTTCGGGGTGCGAGTGGTCCTGCCGGGGGGGGGGGGGGTGGATGTATCGGACGTCGGGGGGGGGGGGCATCAGGCTTTCAGGATGGGGACAGACCTTCAAGGGGGACAGGCAGACCTTCAAGGGGGGACAGGACTTCAAGGGGGACAGGCAGACCGAAGGGAGTGAAAAAGCTATAAAATAAACCCACTAGCATGTCAATGTGTTGAGAGGAAGAGGTGGTCTGGGAAATTCTGCTGAGAAAACTCCGGGGGAGTCGGGGAGGGCGAAAGGAGAGTCGGGGTGGCCAGAGGAGAGTCGGGGCGGACGAAAGGACAGTCGGGCTGCATGCGCGTTATACCCGTGAGCGCGGTATACAAAAGTTTTTATACATAAAATCGTGGTTTCTGCGCGCTATACCCGTGTGCGCGTTATACACGGGTGCGCGTTATCTGCGTGAAAATACGGTACACTTTAGGCACCTTAGCTCCACAAGGATTAAATAGCGAATTGGAGTGGAGGGCTTTTTTATGAGTTTTCGCTTTTCTGTTTTGCAATAACAGAATTATTTTTGCACATTCTATGTTCAGTTCGTTTTGTAATTTGAATGAGTCATTATTCATGATTCTGATGTCATTTTTTGACGTACAGGGTTGAAAGGGTCAGTAGTAGTACACGTCACATTTTTGCGTGATCACGTCGGGTTTTGCCGACGTGGACTAATCTTTAAATTTCTCATCTGGTGTGCGGGCGTCCGTGTACATTCTCAGAAATACAGCGTTTAAGTTTTCAGCGTTAGCGCGGGTTTTTTCATGGTGAGCATTTTACTTTGGATGTTTCATTCATAGATTATAAAGCATTGAGAGATATTTATGCAATAATTTTAATATTGAAGTATTAAAGTTTGTAGGTTTTAATTTATGCTATTTCACTTGCAGAGCTTTCACCTCCATTGTAACTGTTCTTGCTGCCGGTTCCCTGACGCAGGGTCGAAACGTGGCACGTCAAGAAAATGGAACCAGCCACACTTTAAAGATAAGTTTTTCAAGCTATTTTTTCAAATGACTATAACTTGGATGAAAAGCTCAGCATAGCTGTACAAGCCAGCAATATAACAACTAAAGTCATTCTTTATATACATATATTGTTTGAACACTGCAATGATTGGGTGGTGAGGCGTAACAAATTGCCTTCATGTCTCTGGGCAAAGTTCTACTAAACAATATATGAGTAACAAAGTAACATTATTGTTATTGTGATGTAGTGACTTTTCTATTTATACAATGTTCTCTAACATAGGCACCGAGACCAAAGGGTAGGTAGGTCGGAGGTGCAGCAGTGCACTCCTTCGGGGGCGACCTCGAGGAAGAGTATTCCCTACGTGAGGAGGCACACTTAGATTTATGTCTCGAAGACGCCAGACTCCGAGGTAGGCTTCTTCGCTGGCATACCTGAGGAGGGAAGAGGAGACTTACCCAAGGCTGGAGTAGCAGGAGGGGCCAAGGCCGAAGCCTTCGAGGCTGACGGGGACTTTGAGGCCGAGGCGCCCAATGAGGGTGTCGAGGCTGAGCTCGAGGCCAGTCCCGCTGGATCCATGGGGCCAAAGAGTTGGAGAATCTTGGCCACCCGTCGACTAAGAGCCCGCGGATGTAAAGTCGCACAACGGGGACACGACTCAGCGCGGTGCTCTGCACCCAGGCACTCCACACACAAACGATGAAGATCGGTGATGGAGATAACCTGGTTGCACTTAGTACAGTTTTTAAATCCGGAACAAGGCCAGGACATAAGAAAAAGGAAGGCTGCAGCCCCGCAAGGCCCGGCAGCCAAAGGAAGACCGGGAACCCGGTCAAAAATATACGAACTGAAAAAAATGAAAATAAAGAAAATTAAAGACGCGAGCATAGCGACTCAACAGAAACTAACCAAATAAGCCACGGTGCAAGAGGGACAACGAGATTGCGCGAAGCAAGAGAGCAGTGCTTCTGGCTCCACGATAAGCAGAGAACTGAGGACACACTGAGGAGACGCATGCCCTAGGCAGGGCGGGAGGGGCACGCGCGCATGCGCGGGCCAATCGCAAGCCTGAAGGTCTTCGAGCAAGTCTGCTTGCAAAAACATCCGCTAGGGGGCTCCGTCAGTGACGTCACCCACATGTAGAGAATATGCTGCCTGCTTGTCCTGGGATAATGACAAATTTAACATTGGAAGACTCAGTTTAAGTGGACTACTTAGGGAAGGGTTGGGAAGCCAGGGAGCTGTTTCAGAAAGTGTCAGATAGTTAAGGGAAGATGGTATGCATAGCCAGGAGTTGGAATTGTTTCCAAGAAATGCAGTTCAGGAAGCTAGGGTGCGTTTTAGCTAAAATAGTATTCTGCAGGAGGAGATATTATATAGTTGTACCTTCCAATAATGCCTTCCAATAATGAATTGTGGTGAAAGGCTATTTTCTGTTCTAATTAAGAGCTTCATAATGCTTACTGATAATTAAATCATGAAAGCTGAGAAACTGCCCAGCCGAATACTAACCAAACCACTCACAGTTTCTTTTTCAGGGATAAAACTATTTCAAGCACCTGGATAGCAAAGGTCTGGGACACCTCAGTCATTCAATGTACTATCCTCAAAACTTAGTATACACTATAATTCTCAGTTATCCAGCATCCATGGGGATTGGTGGATGCTGGATAACTGTTTTTCTGATTGATTGTGTTAGAAACCTTATCTAACACAGATCTCAATTACCCCCTCCTCCCTCCCGCTCCAAAGCACCAGTGCGGCAGTGATCTTGAGCTGCAAAGCCCCCCTCCCTCCAGCCCCAAAGCAGCAGAAGCAGGTGGCAGTCCTAAGCCATGAACCCCCTCCATCCCTTCCCCGAAGCAGCAGCCGGTCAGCAGGAGGCAGTGTTCAAAGCAGGCTGCTCGCAGCCAGTCCCGGCAGAGCCTTTCCTCTCTGATAGAAAGGCCCTGTTGGGGCTGACGGCAAGCAGCCTCTTTTGAGCATTGCCTCTTGCTGACCAGCTGTCACTTTGGGGAGAGAGGGTGCTGGTGCTTCAGCACAGGAAAGAGGGGGTTCGCATCTCAGTTGCTTCGGGGCTTGAGGGAGGAGAATTTGCAGCTCAGGACCGCTGCCGCGTGGGTACTTGTCAGGAGGAAGGTGTGGTTTTGCAGTTCAGGACTGCAGCCACTTCTAGGACTTGAGGGAGAGAGGGAGGTTTGCGCTCAGGACCGCTGCTGCGTCGGGGAACTTTTTTTTCCCCTGGCAATTTTTTTGCCAGTTTGGTGAGAGTGTCGGTTAACCAAGAACTGGTTAACTGAGATTCTACTGTATATGGCAGTTCCAGCTTGGCAGGACTTTCTCATACTCTCAAATATAAAATAAAAGGCTTTGGTCACTATTTCTGTAACTAGCAGGCTGTGCATTCCCCTCATCACCACAAATTCCTGCATGATGGCAAAACAAATTCATTCTACTGACCTGCAGCTCACACCAGGCAACCTCCACCCATGTGTCAGTGTCCAGCCCTTTAAAAACTGTTTTGAAGGCCCCTCGACCCAGTTCAATGTCGAACTTGAGAAACCTGCCACTTGGGGAAGTGGCCACAGCCTTCATTTCAGCTTCTTCTTCCATCTCCTTCTCGCTCTGCTCTTTTGTCACCTCAGAGCTGGTCTTGGTATACTGATCGCTCTTCCCCGTCTGTCCTAATCCGGGAATGCTCTGGAAGACAATATCCGATCTGGGAATACCCATGTCAGTATGATCCTTCTCATCTGTTGCAGACAGGTCAAGCATTTGATCTTCCTCAGCAATGTCCACACTTTTACGGAAAAAGCGTTTCCGCTCTGTGGCTTCTTTGGCCCCTGAAAGGCTACCATTCTCTGTTCCAACTTCACTAGGACCATCATTTAAGGGCAACCTACACTCTAGGATTACCTCATCAGGTTTTTCAGCTTCCTCTGTGTTGGTTGGCTCTCCCGAGTCAGTAGCCATAATGATACAGTTTGGCACTTCAACGGTCAATCTATTGGGCAGCTCAGAGAGCTCACAAATATAGAATGGTTCTTATACTTGAATTAATCTTCAAGCTACGGTGATATAATTCTCTTATCCCAGCAACCTGAAAAACAAACAAATGCTTTTTAAAACAAAAATAAACTGAGAAATAAACCTTTAAAATAAAGAAATCACCCTGAAACAGCTTAATTACATTCCTAAAACTGTATGCTTTCAAGTAACATTACAAAGGCAAAAGTTCACAGAGAGAAAAAGTAGGGCCAAGCCACAGGCACTATACAATAGGCAGTGATGAGAACAGTTAGGATTTTGATCACGTATAAACAGGAAAAAAAAAGTACTCCCAAACAAAGCAACACTTTCTGTAACCAATGGAAAGAATACACTATCAAAACTGTTTACAGAAGACCTCACACAAGATTATAAACCTTCATAGATAACCATACAGAAGAAAGGTAAAGAACTAAAAGAATCTCTGCAATGACAGTTTTCCTCATTTTCAGGGCCCTAAGATAAAGTATGCACTATGCACAGCTCAGTAAATATTACTGTGGTCTTCTATACTGAACCTGGAAAGTAAAGAACAAGCTGAACCTAATATTCCAGTTATAATCAACAATCCAAAACTACAGGAGTAGAAGGACCATCTACCAGCACACTCATATACCATGAGATTGTTCACTCTCAGGACAAAACAGCTGCACCCAGGCTTATAGATATTGCAAAAGCAGCCACAAGATACCTTCTCAGTTCTTCTTTTCAGAGATTCCAAGTGGCTGACCCAATGTAGAGGGTAAAAGGGCATCAGAACAGAATCAGCTAAGCAGACTGTAGATACCCACTCTTCCCCCAAAAAAGAAAGTAGAGGAAAAACTACAAATCACAGCATATTGCAAGGCAAAAATATGGGACTCTGATGTTAAGATTCCATACACAAACACGTGCCAACAAGATGAATAAAAATCAATTACTTTTTTAATTTAAAAAAAATTGGATTTTATTTAACATTTAAAAAATCAGATTTTTTTTTAATAAAATGCATTTTTGAGGAATCTACCTAAACATAGTTTTATAATTAAAATACATTACAGTCCAAAACTTATTCATCAAGAAATATGGATTCATTTTAATTATGTAGCATGAAGCTGTATATTTATTTTAAAAATTTCTATACTGTTTAAAACTAAACGGTTTACATAATTTACATACATAAATTTAAAACAAAAACATAATAAAATAAACATACAAACAATCTTCAGAAATCATGTCTACAAAACAAAATAATACCATAGCTTGCATAGTAAAGATTATGAATAATTCAATTATACTAGAGAGGAAAATTATTGGCTAGAAAAAGGCATCTACAAATACAGTAACTGCATCTTAAGTAATTTTCTAAACATGCCCCTTTCACGGCAATTTCATATCTGACCCACCATGGAGTTCCATATCTTAACTCCTGCACAACAAAAAGTCATTTTAACAGTATCAACAAGCCTTGGATTCACAGTTGTCTTCAGTAAAGCTAGATTCTCAGAGCGCAATGATCTTTTTGGTGTTTAGCTAAGTATATTATTTTTAAACAATTCTGAAATATTTCCATACAAGAATTGATGACAAATCATTACTGCAACTTTTAAATTTTTTGGTAAAAAGTCCATTAATCCATTCATAATGTCACAAGCAATTTTTCTATCTAGAAGGTTATCACAGATACTTGGTTTTGCATTTCTCAAATCTGTGAATTTCTGTCTGCAGAGATAACATGCTTCTTCACAGCAAAAAAAATACATAGAAAGATCTTAGCCCCATTCTTCCTTTACAAATCGATGTACACAGAATCAACCCCCTTAAGTGCTAAATTTATATCTGCACAAGGAGCTAAGTGTGAGGAGGAAGGGGCAAACAGTAAAACAAAAGTGAAGCCTTAAGAGCAGAATATTCCACAAATCTTGGGATCTTTGTATGTACAGCCTTAAGTTTTATCATATTATTCTCTCCTTGCACAGTTACTTACTGTAACAGGTGTTATCCATGGACAGCAGGCACCTATTCTCAACATTTGGGTGACATCATCCACAGAGCCCGGATGCGGACAGCTTCGCAAGCAGACTTGCTTGAAGAACTTTTAGAAAGTTTGCGACTGCCATACCGCACATGCACAAGTGCCTTCCCACCCAACGCAGGGCGCGCATCTCCTCAGTTCAGATAGCTAGCAGAGAAGCCAACCAGGGAGGTGGGTGGGTTGTGAGAATAGGCGCCTGCTGTCTCTGAATAACACCTGTTACGGTAAGTAATTATGCTTTATCCCAGGACAAGCAAGCAGCCTATTCTCAACATATGGGTGACCTCCAAGCTAACCAGAATGGGATGGTGAGAGTGTTGGCAATTCAGGAGAATAAATTTTGTAACACTGCCTGGCCAAAATGGCCATCCCATCTGGAAAAAGCATCCAGACAATAATGAGAGGTGAAAGTATGAACCTAGGACCAAGTGGCAGCTTTACAGATTTCCTCAATAGGAGTAGATCTAAGGAAAGCTACTGATACCACCATGGCTCTGACTTTATGGGCTGTGACTCAACTCTGTAGATGCAGTCCAGCCTGAGCACAGCAGAAAGAGATGCAAGCAGCTAACCAGTTGGAGATGGTATGCTTGCAAATCGGATGTCCCAACTTGTTTGGATCAAAGGAGACAAAAAGTTGAGGTGCAGATCTGTGTGGCTTAGTTCTTTGCAAGTAGAAGGCCAAAGCACACTTACAGTCCAGAGTATGAAGAGCTGTTTCTCCAGGATGAGAATGAGGCTTTGGAAAAAACACTGGAAGTATAATGGATTGACTGAGATGAAATTCTGAAACCATTTTAGGTAAGAATTTAGAATGAGTACGGAGGACCACCTTGTCATGATGGACTACTGTGAAAGGTGGGTCTCCAACTAAAGCTTGGAGCTCGCTAACCCTGCGAGCAGATGTGAGAGCAATGAGAAAAACCACTTTCCAAGTGAGATATTGAAGAAGAGCCGAAGCCATTGGTTCAAAAGGAGGCTTCATCAATTGAGCAAGAACAACATTGATATCCCAAACCACTGGAGGAGGTTTGAGAGGTGGTTTGACATTGAAAAAACCTTTCATAAATCTGGAAACCACAGAATGAGCAGAAAAGTTTCCCTTCGATAGGCTGATGAAAAGAAGCAATTGCACTGAGATGGACTCGAATGGATGTGGATTTGAGGCCTGATCGAGACAAATGGAACAGGTAATCCAAAACTGAAAACAAGGAAATAGACTGGTGCACCAAGCAGAAAATCTAGTCCATTTCTGGTGGTAACATTGGCTAGTGGTAGGCTTCCTGGAAGCCTCTAAAATGTCCTGTACAGATTGAGAAAACGTAGAGTGGCAGTTAGGTTGAGAGGTACCAAGCCTTCAGGTGCAGAGACTGCAGGTTGGGATGAAGTAGAGACACCACTGACTCTGTGTAAGCAGAGAGGGAAAAACTGGTAGAAGTAGTGGCTCCCTGCTGCTTAGTTGAAGTAGAAGGGAGAACCAAGGCTGTCTGGGCTACCGAAGAGCTATCAGAATCATGGTGGCATGTTCCTGTTTGAGTTTGACAAGTGTCTTGAGTATGAGAGGGAACAGAGGGAACGCATAGAGAAACCGATTCATCCAATCCAGGAGAAAAGCATCTACCTTCAGTCGGTGAGGGAAGTATATCCTGGAGCAGAACTGAGGCAGTATGTTGTTGTGGGGAGACGCAAAGAGGTCTATCTGAGGAGTTCCCAACCTGAGAAAAAAATGTGATGAAGAGGCGAGGGATTGAGTGTCCATTCTTAAGGTTGTAGAAGATGACTATTTGTCCACCAGTTTTTCTCTCCTTGAATGCAGACAGCTTTCAGAAAGGTGTTGTGAAGGATTGCCCAATTCCAAACCTTCAGAGCTTCCTGGCAAAGAGGGAGAGATCCTCCTGTTCCTCCCTGCTTGTTGACATAGTACTTGGTGACTTGGTTGTCTGTCCGAATGAGGACTACCTGGTCGTGAAGAAGATGCTGAAAAGCTTTGAAAGCTTTGAAGATCACTCTGAGTTCCAACAGATTGATGTGACACTGATGATCTGTGCTGGACCAATGGCCTTGAGTACGGAGACCATCGAGATGAGGTCAAGATGAGTATGGAGACCATCGAGCATAGGTCGAAGAATCTGTCGTGAGGACCTTCTGATGAGGGAGTGTTTGAAACAGTAAATCTATGGAGAGATTGGAAAAGAGCATCCACCAGGGGAGAGACTGTCTCAACGAAGGAGATGCCAGGGTCCACTGAGGAATTCTGAGGTGAAGTCTGGCAAAAGGAGTCACATGAACTGTAGAAGCCATGTGCCTAGGAGAACCGTCATGTATCTCACTGACAGTATAGTGAGGGATGACACTTTGTGACAAAGGTGAAAAAGAGAGCATCCTGATGCTGCTGAGGAAGGAATGCTCCGAGTTGTACAGTGTCCAAGACAGCTCTGATGAACTGTAGAGTTTGAGAGGGCTGTGGCTGGGACTTGGGAAAGTTGATTTCGAACCCCAAACTTTGAAGGAAACAAATAGTCCGTTGGATCGCTACAATAACCCCTTGAGATGTTGAATCTTTGATGAGCCAGTCGGCCAGGTATGGGAAAACCTGTAGACCATGGTTCAGCAGAACTGCTGCTACTACAACTAGGCACTTGGTGAAAACTCTTGGAGATTATGCCAGGCCGAAGGGTAGCACTCTATTGGAAATGAAGATTTCCCGTCCAAAATCTGAGGAACTGTCGAGAGGTTGGATGAATGGGAATGTGAGTGTAAGCTTCTCTGAGATTTAGAGCAGAATTCTTCAACCTTTTGACACCTATGGACCTGCGGAAATAAAATAATTATTTTGCGGACCGGTAATGGTCCACGGAACAGCAGTTGAAGAACACTGGGATAAATTGTGCCCATCTCCACCAAAGACAAAATTAGACAAGTTCCTGCTGAACCAGAACGTACGCAGGTAGGGCTATTCTCAGTTAGGGCGCTGGTCTTTGACCAGAGGGCTGCTGCATGAGAGGACTGCTGGGTACGATGGACCACTGGTTTGACCCAGCAGCGGAATTCTTATGTTCTTATCTCCGCCCCAGACGCCACCCCCGTAATAGTACTAAATGTTTTTTTTTAACATCATTTTTATTAAAGAGTCCGCTGGGGGACGAGCGATCACAAGGTGATCAGCTTTAAGCTTGACATCAGGAATAGAAAACATGCCAAAACCTTAACCAAAACCTTAAACTTTAAAAAGGGCAAATACGATCACATGAGAGCCATGGTGAAAAAACGACTCAAGAAAAAGGTGGACAAACTTGAAACGGTAGACCAGGCATGGTCCCTACTGAAAAATACTATCACAGAAGCACAAAATCTCCACATTCCGAGGATCTCCAAAGAGGGGAGAACAAAAGGTAAGGGAGAACCGGCATGGCTTACCAGACAGGTGAGGGAAGCCATAAAAGAAAAGAAGGACTCTTTCAAAAAATGGAAACACATGAAAACAACCGAAGCATGGAAAAAACATAAAGATGATCAGAAGAAATGTCACAAGGCGGTGAGGGATGCCAAAAAGGACTATGAGGAAAAAATAGCACAAGAGGCCAAAAACTTCAAACCCTTCTTTAGATACGTGAAAGGGAAAAAACCCACAAAAGAGGCGGTGGGACCCTTGGACGACCAGGGAAGAAAAGGGTACATCAAAGAGGATAAACAAATTGCAGACAAACTAAATTCCTTCTTTGCGTCCATCTTTACGGAGGAGGATACCGCAAAAATACCAGAAGCAGTGAAAGTGTTTAGTGGAGTAATAGAAGACAGCCTCACCACAGTTGAAGTGGAGTTGGACCAGATATACTACCAGATCGACAAACTTAAAAGTGACAAATCCCCTGGACCGGATGGAATTCACCCGAGAGTTTTAAAGGAATTGAAGGTTGAAATCGGAGAGCTATTGCAAAAACTTGCCAATCTGACAATCAGAACTGGACAGATACCAGAAGACTGGAAGATAGCGAACGTCACGCCAATTTTCAAAAAAGGATCGAGAGGGGAACCGGGCAACTACAGACCTGTGAGCCTTACGTCTGTCCCTGGAAAGATGGTTGAAGCACTGATCAAGGATAGCATAGTCCGGCACCTAGATACACACGACTTGATGAAACCCAGTCAACATGGGTTCAGGAAAGGGAAATCATGTTTAACGAATTTACTTCAATTTTTTGAGACCATGAACAAGCAAATTGATAGTGGAATGCCGGTGGACATAATATATTTGGACTTCCAGAAGGCGTTCGACAAAGTTCCACATGAAAGACTTCTCAGGAAACTACAAAGCCATGGAATAGAGGGAGATATACAAAGGTGGATAGGCAAATGGCTGGAAAACAGAAAGCAGAGAGTGGGCATAAATGGGAAGTTCTCAGACTGGGAGAAAGTGACTAGTGGTGTGCCCCAGGGCTCGGTTCTTGGGCCGATCCTATTTAATATTTACATCAATGCCCTGGAAGAAGGAGTATCCAGTGAGATCATTAAATTTGCAGACGACACAAAGCTATGCCGGGCAATCAGATCGCAGGAGGATAGCGAGGAACTCCAGAGCGACTTGTATCAGTTAGAGAAATGGGCAGAGCAATGGCAGATGAAGTTCAACGTGGAGAAATGCAAAGTAATGCATTTAGGTAGTAAGAATAAGGAACACGAGTATAGAATGTCAGGCGCAACTCTGGGTAAGAGCGAACAAGAAAAGGACCTGGGTGTACTGATAGATAGGACCCTGAAGCCGTCGGCACAATGCGCGGCAGCGGCAAAGAAAGCAAACAGAATGTTAGGCATGATAAAGAAGGGAATCACGAATAGATCGGAGAAAGTCATAATGCCGCTTTATAGAGCAATGGTCAGACCACACTTGGAATACTGTGTCCAACATTGGTCTCCCAACCTAAAGAAGGATATAAAACTGCTGGAGAGGGTGCAGAGACGAGCAACGAAGCTAATAAGAGGTATGGAGAACTTGGAATATGAGGAACGACTCAAGAAACTGGGACTGTTCTCCCTTGAGAAGAGGAGGCTGCAAGGGGACATGATCGAGACGTTCAAAATGCTGAAAGGCATCGATAAAATAGAGCAGGAAAATAAATTTACATTGTCCAATGCGACACGGACAAGAGGACATGGTTTGAAGCTAAGGGGGGACAAGTCCAGGACAAATGCCAGGAAGTTCTGTTTTACACAGCGAGTGGTAGACGCCTGGAATGCTCTCCCAAAGGAGGTTATTAAGGAATCCACTGTGCTAGGATTCAAAGGCAAATTAGATGCACATCTCCTTACGAGAGGCATAGAGGGATATGGGTGACTAAAACTACATCAGGTGTATACCTGACTGGGCCTCCGCGTGTGCGGATCGCCGGACTCAATGGACCATGGGTCTGATCCGGAGATGGCAGTTCTTATGTTCTTATGTCCACAAGAGAACAAGCATGGTTCCATAATGAAATAGGAAATATGCAAACATTAGCAGCCAGTACAAGGGCACATTAGTCAGCAACAAAAGTTCAAAATACACCAAAACACCAGACTGTCCAAGAGCATAAACAGCCCACCTCTCTTTGTGGCCTCAAAGTTTTTAGTATGTTTCATCCCTCCTCAAGAATTCCCTACGCAAGGTGTCAGCCTAGCTATCGCTACCATTCAGCATTTTCAGTTGGCATTACTTATGTCAGTGAAGGCCTATGGGAAATTATATCAATCTGACTCTGGATGCAGAATTCTGTGCTTCTGCACAGAATTCACATACATTAATCATTCAGTCAGACTGGATTGTTTATCAAGAAGATAGGCTGCTTGAATGGGACAAAGAAGCCAGAGACTAATCCCATCTCCATGCCTGCAAGTATCACACCCTCCTTTATCAATTAAATTAACCATTGTTTCAAACAGTTTACAAATTCTAAACAGAAAGATACTGGGACATACAATAGTTTCTATATTCAGAATAAGATTCCAAGGTATAAAAGCCTCCTCTCTGATCTATCAATCTATCTATTTCTGGAGGAGAGGGGTCTTGACTCTCCCTCTCTTTCTCTGTCTATCCTTCCCTTTATCTATGGAACACGAAGCTTAGACCATCCCCCTTTTCTCTCTCTGGCTCTCCCTAGAACTGCAAGCTTCTATGTCTCTCTTTTCCTCTGAACTCTGTAAGGCAGGGAAACTGCTTTGCTCTCTCATTAATTGTAATGCTTAATTGTAATGCTTATAAATATTGCTTTTCTGTAAGACTATTTCTATAATATATTCTTTATGCAACCACCTCTGGCTGTGCCTATTATTTGATTCTACTTCCTGGTGAAACTTCAGTGAGGGAACTGAACCTGGGACCAGCGTTTGTCAGTACGCCTTTCACTTAACCCCTACCACCTAATATTGGGGGGACCAATAACAAAACTGACACAAGGGACAACACACATACCAGACAACACATAGCATGCAAACAAGCAGACACACCCCACTCACACTCCCCAGTCAGTCCCCCTCCTACCCCCACCAAGCCGGAAGACCAGAGGTGACCGCAGAAACACCCTCCAAAGGGCCAACACCTCAGGATTGGTGGAGTGTTTATGATAGCAGATTTTGAAACGCGCCAGCTCAATCATCTGATTGAGCCAACTGTCTAAGGCAGGGGTGTCCAATGTCGGTCCTCGAGGGCCGCAGTCCAGTCAGATTATCAGGATTTCCCCAATGAATATACATGAGGTCTATTTGCATGCACTGCTTTCATTGTATGCTAATAGATCTCATGCATATTCATTGGGGAAATCCTGAAAACCCGACTGGATTGCGGCCCTCGAGGACCGACATTGGACACCTCTGGTCTAAGGGAATAGACCCTGCCTGGACCCAATATTGTAAGATTGTTCATTTAACCATCAACAAAGTCAGATAAATGAAGTGCCGCTGAGGTACCGTAAGGCCCTGCTCTTCCAGCAAGGACTGGTCGCCAAGGAGTAGTGTTTTGTAATCCCACTCAACTTTGTGTTGCAGGACTAGATGAATTTGCGTAAAGGAAAAGTTCCATATGGATAGTTCAGGACATTCCAAGAAGGAATGCAGAACCGTCTCAGGGGCCCCACAACACTTGGTACACAAAGTTTCTTCCTACAAACCCATGCGAGTCTCCCTCTGTTTAGTGATATAAGCCCTATGTAGGATTTTAAATTGAGTCTCCTGCCAAGCCGCCAACTTCACAAAATCATGCAAAGTATGAAAGAGCTCCAAAAAGGTATCTGGGGTGTACTGTGCAGCAAAGTCCCAGTTCCACCTTTCCCGTAGAGTAGTTAAATGGCCCTGGGAAGCTAAGGATCAAACCACTTGCTACCAGACCGATAAGGAGCTATGGGAAGCTGATACACAAAGTAAATACTCGTCGAGAGGGCCACACATTCATTCCGCACCAAACTGTTGGTGAAGACTCTGAAAGTAATGCCGAGCCTGTAAATAGGCAAAAAATTGATGGTTGGGGATGTCCCACCATTCCTGAATGTGAGCAAACGTAGCAAAAACACCCATGTCACCATCCATCAGATGAGAAAGAGTGAAAGCCTCCCTAGAAGCCCAAGCAGCGAATGGAGAACGGCCAAGGCCCTGAGTGAAACTGGGATTACCCTGGAGTTGCAAAAAGGGAGAGGTTGACGGGGACCGGGCCTGCAGCCTGCGCCACCACCTCCAGGCCAAACAAAAAGGGCGCAGAAACCATAACTTGGAGGATAGAGTAGAGGGTAGAGCTCCCCCCCCCCCCCGCCTCGGGATATATGCAGAAGATTGAGGAAAGTGAAAGGCGCGCACCACCCCGCCATCCACCTCGAAGGGGAAAACCGAGCAATCCCAGTCACCCCCTCGTGGACAAAATGCATAAGACCTGTCACATTATATGCACGAGTATCAGTGAGACCCAAGCCCCCCTCTCACTTAGATAGAGTCAGCTTCACATAAGTGATACGTGCCACTTGATGGCGCCACAGAAACGAGGTGAAAATGGAGCGAAGCTTCCCAATATCTCGCTGTAGCACCCAAAAGGGCACCGTTTGTAGAGGGTACAAAAGTTTGGGTAATAAGATCATTTTAACTAAAGCCGCCCTCCCCAGCAAGAACAGCGGGAGGTCTCGCCAAGCAGAACAGACGGCCTGAATTTTATCAATAGCAACCAAAACATTACATTTATACAGAACCCGAGGGTCTGTATGTAGATAAATACTAAGATATCGCATCGGTTTACGCACTGGCGGAATTTGCAAAGCAGCATGCCAAGATTCTGGGCCATCTGGGGTAGCAGTTCAGACTTGGCACAATTCATTTGAAGACCCGAGAGGACACCAAACTCTGCTACTAGACGTAACGCCACCAGCAAGTGAATAGGGGCCTGATCTAAGAAGAGCAAGATATCATCCGCAAACATGGCGATGTGACATTCCTCACTCCCTATGTGAATACCACGCAGCTCGTGACTTGTGCGGATCTTAGTGGCGAGCGGTTCAATAGCTAAGATGAAAAGTAGGGGAGAGAGAGGGCATCCCTGATGTGTCCCCCTGCATAGCGGGAAGGAGGGGGAAAAGCCACCATTAATGATAAGTCTTGCCTGCGGCAAAGAATAGAGGCCCTGAATCCACTGAAGAAAGTTCCCAGTCAGGCCATACTCCTGTAACACCCAAAAGAGGTACTTCCATGAAATACTATCAAAGGCCTTTTCCATGTCCAACCCAACGATCGTAGAAGTACCCCCTCCGCCCCGGTGCTCATGAAGCGCCATCAATGCCTTAAGGTGATTCATAGAAGCATATCGCTGGGGAACAAACCCTACTTGATCCTCTGCAATGAGCTGGGGCAGGAACAAATTCAGTCGGGCTGCCAAGATAGAAGCCAACAATTCAACATCCTGGTTCAACAACGAAATTGGGCGGTAGGAACCAACTTGTATGAGATTCTTCCCAGGTTTCGGGAGCAAGGTGATATTAGCTAAATTGCTCCGGAGGCCCGAGGCAGAAATGGATAGAAAATTTAAAAAAGTTCCCCAAGGGTTGCGCAAGATCAGGCAAAATATAATATTCAGGGCCAAAGCCATTGGGTCCCGGGGACTTGGTGAGCATCAGCTTCTGAACCCCCGAACGAACTTCCTCTAGGGATATAGGAGTGCTCAGCTGCTCTGCCTGTGCTGCGGATAGTCGCGGAAGACGAATATCCCGGAAAAAGCGATCTCGATCCTCCTCAGTGAAGTCCCGCCACGCATAAAGAACGCTATAAAATTCCACGAATTGTTCCCAAATTTGGGCCTCCTGAGTAAAGCTATCTCCCCGAGCATTCTTCACCTGTCGAATAATTTTTTTCCTATAAAGCCGAACCAGATTTGCAAGAAGTTTGCCCGCCTTACCGCCCCACTGATAAAGACGAAATTTCTGATAGTAAATATCCTGGCGAGCGCAGTGATCCAAGATCTCATTAATCTGAGGACGAAGAGATTTAATTTGCTGTCTGTCCAACCCCGTCAGATTCGTCCGGTGACGCTTGCGCAACGCCGCCAACTGTACCGAAAGAGCAAGAAGTTTCTCCCCTTGCTGTTTCCGTTTAGTAGTAACATATTGAATAATATGGCCCCGCATTACCGCTTTAGAAGCATTCCAGAACACTTCAGGATCTACATCTGGGGTGTTGTTATGTAGGTCATACTCCAGCCAGCGGGCCTGCAAGTACACCCTAAAATCCCTATCAGAATATAAAGCAGCGGGAAACCGCCAGGTTCTGTCCGTCTGGTCAGTGACCCCCAGAATAAGCACTACCGCCGAATGATCTGAGAATGAGGTATTTTCAATGGTAACTTTGTCCACCCAGGAAAAAAGAGTAGTCGACTCTAGATCATAGTCCAGACGGAAATACATAGAGTGTGGATTAGAATAGAATGTGTACTCCCTGTCAAATGGATGGAGAGTTCTCCACGCGTCCACCATTGCAAGATGGTCACATAAGAAATTCACCCCCATGCGAGCGGAATTCCGGGGTCGCAGCTTGGCAGGATAGCAGTCCAAAGTGGGATCAGCTGTGAAGTTAAAATCCCCCCCCCATAATCAATTGATAAGTGGGATATTGCGCTATGATGTCCAACAGCCCAGAGTAAAAGCTATGGCTATATACGTTCGGGGCATAAAGGTTACAAAGGAGGAGTTGAGAGCCCCAGAGCTCCCCCAAGACAAGAATGTAACGGCCATCTTTGTCCGGAATGGTCTTGTGAATGTGGAGCGGTATGTGTTTGTGCACCAGAATAGCCACCCCTCATTGTCTACCATTATAAGCTGAGTAACTCACATTCCCACCCACTCTCTACGTAGTTTCTCATGCTCAGTACTCGTCAGATGGGTTTCCTGAAGGAAGGCTATGTCAACGTGATGTTGCCGAAGCCAAGTGAGAATTTTCTTGTGCTTAATTGGAGAGTGTATGCCATCTACATTTAGAGTAATTACCATTAAATTAACCATATCTGCTAAGCAGGAAAAGCCACCACTGTAACCTTAGCGCAAATAGAGAAAAACAAGCCAGAGGCCGGACCCCCCAGCTAGGCCAGCTCCGGTGAAAAACAGCGATCCCGCAGTCCCTCTAGTCCCCCGGCTACCACCACCCTCATCTCCTCTCCCCCCCTGTTGTCTCACACACCACCCCACATACATCCACAGCCATACCACACTCACCCCCCAATTCTGCCGCCCCCCTCCCCCCTCCCGGAAAGTCCTCCCCTAACTTTCCAATGCCCCCTACCCAAGAAAGACTGCATGCACTCAACCACCCCTCCCCTCTCCCGAACTCTTATCTAATATCAGAAAAAAATCCCACTATAACGAGTACATTCTCCCAACCTAACCCCTAAGCATCCCACACCAGGACCACATTAGATACTTCGAACCCCTCATCCCTCCAACTCGCTCCCCAGTCAAACAAAAACTCCCTGCGACCCCAGCCCCAGATCCCTAACAGAACCCACCCGAAAGAACTGAAGGAGAGCTCTGAAAACCAAAAGCACACCCCTACCTCCCAGAAAAAACAAAGGAGAGTGATCTCCTCATGCCCAGAAAGAAAGTCCCACCAGACCAAATAGAGTAGCCTAAGCAGATGGGAAACCAATCAAGTAGGTAAGAAAAATAACAAGGAGGTATCGAGTCACAAAATACCACAGTACATTCCCCGACAATCCCACACTATCGGGGTGACAGCAACACCAACAAATACAAACAGCCCTCCCCAAACTCAAGCCACCCCCCAGACCCACCAGAAAGCACATCAAAAGGATAGTAAAAAGCTGAAGAAAAAAAGAAAATACTACAGGAGACGCAGAAGAAGACACACAGGGGCCGCTAATCCAGTCACAAGAAAGGGTAAAACCCAGATCCCCCAGCTGCAGGCCGGTAATTGGGGATACCGCACACTGCAGCCAAGGGGATAGGATAGAAAAGAAAAGAGAGAACTAAGGCAGAGTAAGCAGAACCCCAAGATAAGGTAGGGCACTATGAAAGAGGAACACAGAGAGCTGGAACTAAAAACAAGTCCTCAAATCTTTCACCGTTCTCCCAACCGAGATCGAGGTCCATCATGGCTGCAACAATTGAGGGGCAGTCCCACAGAGTCAACATGCAGACCCAAAGCTCCACCAAGCAAAGGCAGGGACGTACCCTGGGCACAAGGATTCAAGGAGAGAAAAAAGGAAGGAAAAGGAAAAATTATGTTCTTACCTGTTAATTTTCTTTCCCTTATACGCAGCAGATGAATCCAGAGACCAATGGGATAGCTCACATCTACCAGCAGGCGGAGATAGAGAAACTGATTAACAGGTGGTCCTATTGGCTGGCACTCCTCCTGTTTATCCAGTATAGCTCCTTGCCCAAGCATCCGTAACCATCAATAGGCATAGCATGTAAAAAACTTATTTCCCATAACAAATCTCAAAATGCAATAATACAGAAAACAACCTGCCATAATAACAAACTGCGAAAGTTACAAAAGAAAAAACCGAGAGACAATATCCAGAAAGGGTGGGGCTCTGGATTCATCTGCTGCGTCTAAGGGAAAGAAAATTAACAGGTAAGAACATAATTTTTCCTTCCCTAGCAACAGCAGCAGATGAATCCAGAGACCAATGGGATGTAGCAAAGCAATCCTCAATCTGGGCGGGAAGTAAACGCCGCCTCCGCAACAACCAAAGCACAAAACGCCCCTACCACATGCGCCCCCACATCCAAGAAGAAATGCGGAGAGAAAGCACTCTCGGAAGATCAATTAGCCGCAAGACAAATCTCCAAGGAAAAAACCTCTGGGCCGAGCCCAAGAAGTAGCCATCGCTCCGGCGGAATGGTCATGAAGTTCTTTCGCCAACCGCTTCCCTGCCAGCAAGCAAGCATAAAGAATGTCCTCCTGGACCCATTGAGCGATGGAGGCTTCGGATGCCGCCATACGTTTGAGGTGTCCCTTGAAGAATACAAAAAGGAGATATAAACAACTAAAAGTCGTTAGAAACCGAGCTCACGGAGAACGCTACGTACGTATCAAAAAATGCAGTGAATAGAACATAAGAACATAAGACGTTGCCTCCGCTGAGGCAGATCAGAGGTCCATCTCACCCAGCGGTCTGCTCCCGCGGTGGCCCATCAGGCCCACTGCCTGAACAATGGTCTCTGACTAATTTTATAAATTACCTCTAATCCTATCCCTATAACCTTACCTCTACTCCTATCTGTACCCCTCAATCCCTTTGTCCTCCAGGTACCTGTCCAGACCTTCTTTGAAGCCCTGTAGCGTGCTTCGGCTTATCACATCCTCCAGTAGCGCGTTCCATGTATCCACCACCATCTGGGTGAAAAAGAATTTCCTGGCGTTTGTTCTAAACCTTTCCCCTTTCAATTTCGCTGAGTGCCCCCTTGTACTTGTGGTTCCCCATAGTTTGAAAAATCTGTCCCTGTCCACTTTTTCTATGCCCTTCATGATCTTGAAGGTTTCTATCATGTCTCCTCTAAGTCGTCGCTTTTCCAGGGAGAAAAGCCCTAGCCTTTTCAGTCTGTCAGTATATGAGAGGTCCCCCATACCCTTTATTAGCTTAGTTGCTCTTCTCTGGACTCTCTCAAGTACCGCCATGTCCTTCTTGAGGTACGGCGACCAGTACTGGACACAGTACTCCAGGTGCGGGCGCACCATTGCACGATACAGTGGCAGGATGACTTCCTTCGTCCTGCTCCCAATTTCTCCTCCCAGGAAGAAGGAAGGAAAAGCGAGCATGACATAAAAGAAAGGATGACACCCCCTAGAAAGAAATAGTAGTACCATCCGAACTGATACCCCATATTTCGGAAATCAGAAATAGGAATCCCCATTAAACAAGGCCTGCAACATAGAAAACTGCAGAGTTGAAGCCATGGCCACAAGAAACCCCATGTTCAACGGCACAGCACTTTAGAGTCCCAAAAGACAAGGATGAAATGAAGCCTTCGGTAAACTGAGAAGAAGTACGTGAAGATTGTACTCCAAACTGGGCTTTCTAAGAGGCGCGTGAATATACCGCACTCTGTTTAGGAACTGAACTTCATGAAGCTGAGAAGTAAGCGAAGAGCAATATATCTAGCCCTTGTAACAAGCCAAGAATGGCACTAGAAGCTGAAGGGAATTGAACGCTAAGCCCTCGGCAATACACTTGTGCCAAAAAGGAACTCTGAAGTTGTTCAAACGTTAAGAAGCACCCAAGAAAGGAAAAACCTCCAAAAGGAAGCAGAAGCCATAGGAGAAGACGTCCGTAGCACCTGGATAAGAGAAGAAACAACCTGCTTCGCATAACCCTTACACGTCAGCCAAGATTTTTCAAAAAACTAGGTCGTAATACTAAAGTAGTACAAATATCCATGTTGATCGGACCCTAGGCGAGCAAAGCCGGAGATACCAGGAAACTTCTTAGTCCGGCTGTCGAAAGACTCATCAAATCCGCATAGTAAGGATGCCGCTGCCAATCCAGAGATTCTACAAATAATGTGCCCGGAAAGCGAGCTCGAGATGGCAAATCCAAGCCATCATCAGCCAGTGGAAAACACTGAACAAGGGAAGGCAGAGGCGAGAAAGGAGCCATGCAGCTAACCGCTCTAACTCCCACTCCCTGGGCACGCCGAAGAAGCTAGGAAGCTTAGAATTGAGAGATGAGGCCATGAAGTCTAGGTCAAGGAGATCTCACGTCCATAAAAAGAGCTAGAACGCCTGAGCCACAAATCTCAATATCCAGGATGCAGAAGATTACACTATTACTAACATGCACACTTTCCAGAGCATACACAGTGCTGTACACTTTAACATACAAGAAATGGGCCATGCTCCGATTCCGCGGAGAGAAAGTTAATCCAAACTCTTATCCTGATCCATAAAAGGATCTGCCAACAGATGACGAAGATGAGTCCACCCATTGAAGCAGACCAACTTCACCTGCCAACTGAGTACAACACCTACTGCCCAAGCTGTAGAGAAATACCCCCATCCTAAATACTGACCAATAGGACCCTCAGCGGCAATCCAGAATAATGATCTGAAGCTCCAGAAAGGTAGCCTGACCCTGCTCAAGAGTAGACGAATGAACAAGTACTGAGGCGCCTCTGAAGACCAGACTCCTGGAGCTGAGGATGGAAGCCACTGAGCCCCCCAACCCGACAGCCCGGGATGGTCTGTGGTCATGAAGTAGTCCAGCAAAGACCGAGGCATGCCTTGAAAAGAGAAATCGCGCTGAGCCACCAAATCATACAGAGCGATGCAGGAGGAGCATACCAAATAATTGGAGTCCTGAGATACCGGGAACTACCAGAACAAAAGCGACTGCTGTAGCGTAAGAAGGGGAAAGCAAGCCGAAGTTCCCAGTGGAGTCAGCAATATGGATCCGAGAAACTGTACAGAATCCCATACTCTTGGTCATGGTAAGCGAAGAATACCAATCTGAGACCGAGACCCCACGCCCAAGTCTCCGGAAAGAAACACATGTCTCTCCTATATGAATAAAAACATTACCCCGATATACCTATAAATAGTACAGGAGAAAAGAGCGCTTTTCAAATTCGAAGATGCACGTGTAAAGAACTGAGGAAAAGATACCACCCTTTTCGTGTCAGTCAAATGGCCCGACTGGAAGTCGTCCGAATCAAGCAGGCAGTCAAGAAGAAATTAGATGAATCGCCTGGTAGCGCCAAAACGGTACCACCGCACACATCACCTAAAACGTTCGTGAAGCCTTGGGTAGGCGAAATGGCATGTGCCAAAACCGAAAGCGCTGCTCCAAGAGAGGCAGGCAAACCAAGTGCCGATTCGAAGTCCATAGAGAAAATGTAAATATACTCCCAGGTTGTCTGCAGAAATGTGTAACCCCGAGAAACTAATTCAGCAGAATGGGATCCAGCCTGTCCAATGCCCCCGTCTCGGGCACCATGCAGTAAGTGGAACAAAGTCCTTTAGTTCCCGAAGAACTACAAGAACTGTCCTGAGGACCAGTAACACTGAAAAGGGAAACACAAAACATAGAGACTCCAAGAACGAACTGGAAACCTGAGGAGGATACAAAGATGCAAGCATCCTGAAAAATCTTCACAGCCCCCTGACCTGACATTACAGCGTCTTCTCCCTCATGAGAAAGCCTGAAGAGTCATTGGAAGAAGTCAAGATCCCCTCAGAATGAAGTGCACAAGGTCAGGTAATGGCAGGATGAGACTGTAGGATCTGCAAGAAGATTTTCCTAGGAAAAATCAAGTTTCACAATGTAAAGAGGAATATACTGGAACTATGAAAACAGTACTAACCCCATGCAACATGAGCGAAATACGTATGTCCTTTAAAGTGCTTACTAGACTCAATCAAGATGCTGCATTTACCACCCCGTGGAAAACAACAGCATCCTTACAGGTATCAGACAAAGCTCACATCGCCAACGAGAGCTTCAGGGATGAGGCTAACAGCCACATAGCGCGTGATCCTCTGCGGGTTTGATAGAATAGGTAACTGGCTCCTGGTTTAAAGGAGCTGTACAGCCCTTCCTGTCTGGTCGGGGGGCCTGTCTAGCATGTGCCATGAGAAAATGGTGACAGGAGAAACCAGCGTGATAAGCATGGAAATCTGAAGTCCAGGCCCCCTCAGAAATAGAGAAAGAGAGTCCTGGCCGCAGGAAGATGCGCAGTGTCATTATGCCCATAGAGACAGCCCGAACTTGGAAACTGTTTGTTCTACCTTTAGGCATATATATCCTGTGCGCCACTACTAGACACATGCAGCTCAGCACAGAGGCCCAAATAAGGACAGTTACCAACAGACAAAGGCTCAATCTGCAGGGACCCCAAGAGAGACAATGAGATACTTGTGTGAAATACAGGGCACTATCTTACTGCTGATCTCACCGTGCCGTGAGTTGCCATATGTCGCCCCAGTCCGCAGACAAACCGAGACTGGGTGACCTAGCCCAGGTCAGAGTCTCTCTGGTAAACCCCTTGAGTGCTAACCCCAGAGTCTGATTAAACAAGCAGCTTCCTTCAAGGGAGTACAGCAGGAACACAGACATAGACATATAAATCTGCCCAAGCTTGTCCCAAAGCTGGTGAAATACATACAACTTGTCTGAACCGGAAAGGAGAGAAGGCCCGGCATATCCTGACCAAAGTCAGCTGGAAACAAACTATCGGAACGCTGCAGCTCTCCCGCCATCGCCAGAGACCCAAGCACACGCCTGATTCTCGCTGACACGTGGTCGCTGCATCAACGCTCCTAGAAACATAGTCGGATTTGAGCCCCGCAAAATTTACCCTGCCGCGGCTTGCATAGAAAGAAAATCAGACTCGGGGAATAACCAGAAGAACGGCCCACAGCACCAGAAAAAAACATGTCCCATCTCATGCGCGCTGCTATAAACCGGCACCTCCACAATCAGCTGCACATGGCCGTGACAAACACCGATGAAAGAGAGCCTCAGAATAAACAGGACTACTGCTGCACTGAAACCCAACAATGAGAACAAGTACGAGCATGAAATCGCATCGCTACTGCCGTGCTGTAACCAACAAGGAAACCAAGCGCGTGCATGCAAAGGGCGGGAAGTCCCGGCTCCCTCCACGGATTTCTAGTCATAAAACTTAGCCTCAATAAAATATCCATTCCTTAAACATACGTTGACCGAACCCACATTACTAAGACTCCCAAACAGAACCTGAAGTTCAACCGACATTAAAAAGCAGAGACATACTCACAAGCTTGTTGTTAAGGCTGGTTGAAGCTCGTTAAAGCTGGTTGAGCAGCAGTAACAGAGTAGAATGGAGCAACTGTAGTCTCTTTTTTTTTTTTTTTTTTTTACAGAGAAGGGAAAGAAGAAAAAAACTGAGACCCAGTCAGACCCTCTAACAATGGAGGGAGGGTGAGGCAGGGACCTGGGGGGACCCAGGTGTAACCCCTAAAGCCGGCACCGTTCAGCCGGACACCCCTGTCTCGCTGAAGAGAAAATCTCAACAGGAGAAATAGCATTGCCAGCTCACTGAAGAGAAACCTCAACAGGTGAAACAGAATGGTAGTCTCACTGAAGAGAAACCTCAACAGGAGAAAATAAAGTTCCAGTCACAGCCAGAATTCAGGAGCTAGTTGAATAGCGACCATTTCCTGCTGGGAGATGGAGAATACTGGAGATACAGGAGGAGTGCCAGCCAATGGGACCATCTGTTAATCTGTTTCTCTATCTCCGCCTACTGGTAGATGTGTGCTATCCCATTGGTTTCTGGATTCATCTGCTGCTGTTGCTAGGGAACGAGGAGGCTAGAACTGTCAGTATAGGACGTGAAGAAGGTCAGCCGGGGCTGGTGGCGTGAAGTGCAGCCCCGCTTTTAACCCGCAGGTTAAAAACATGAGCTCGCAGAGGGGCATGGCTGAAGAAAGCAGGGCGGCATGGCAAAATAGGGCAGATAGGCATGGCCAACAACAGCAGGGCAGCATGACGGAATAGGGCAGAGAGGCAAGGGGAGAAGAGAGCAGGGCAGCATGGCAGAAGAGAGGCGAGTGGCAGAGAGCTGGGCGCTTTTTTGGTAGTTTCAGGGCTGCAGGGCTGGGATTTCAGGCAGAGAGCAGGACAGTCGGAAAGGCGGTGAGCGACTGGTCCCCAGCATTCGCTTCTTTTGATCAGCCCTGAAGTTTTCTTTTGTGAATCGCTTCCTTCCTATATTTGCAAGCCATGCCCCCTCATTTGCATGTGCAGATCGGATCAGGCAGGAATCGGATTGGGAGTAAGTTTAGTGAATGGAAGCAGGGTCACAAAGTGATCGGTACACGATCGGTTTGCTTAGTGAATCTAGCCCTTAGTAAGTATGATTCTCAAAAGTTAAGTAAAGGTCTAAAGTTACTCCCAAGATTTTAATATTGGCTGCTATTTTGAAATTTTGGCCATTAAGTTGAATAGTAGTCTCCCTGATTTTATCATTAGAAAAAGCCTAGTCTTCTCTGGATTAAGTTTAAGTTTTGACTTCATCATCCATTGTTCTATTTTTCACATGACATTTGAAATGAAGTTGCTCAATTCAGTTGAAAAAGATTTTAGTGGTATTAATATAGTGATATCGTCAGCATAAATATAAAATATCACATTGAGACTTTGTAATAAATTAGCCAAGGGAACAAGATATAAGTTGAACAATGTTGGTGATAGTGATGAACCTTGCGGGACTCTACAAGAATTTGAAGTAAAATTGTGAAAAAACTGTACATGATAGAAGAAAACTAAGAACAGTTCTGGAATCAGCATAAAAAAGTGAGGTAATATCACATATTAGTTTTCAGTCATCTGATATCATGCAGACTAGTGAATAGGACTACCTCCCATCCCAAGACTTTCTAATTTCCTCAGAAGTCTTTTATGAGGTTATTTGTCAAATGCCTTTTGAAAATCCAAATACATGATATCTACCAACTCGGAGTTCGACACTTGAAAATTCCACACTTTTCAGTGACATGGTTCAATTAATGATCTGAAACAATGTCAAAACAAATTACAATTCTGCAAATTGGCACTTGGCAAAATAAAACACTTTTTCCAGCTACAGTGGCAAAATAATTCAGAATTTAGGAAGTTGGTTGGACTCAAAACTTTTCAGCATCCCCTCATAGAAGTCTAATACAAAGTAAAGAGGAATCAGTTATTTCAAAGGATGAGAAAAATCAAATGTCATGGATGGAACCAGTCAGATGTTTTTGTCCCACTCTTTCCTACCCCCTTCAATACAAAGAAACCTTTATTGAGATAACAATTCATATGTGTGTTTCCAAAGTAACCTTCAATGGAACAAGGAAAGCATTATGAAGTGAAAAAAAAAAATTCCTTTATGCTTCTGGTCAAATTTTTGACCTACTGGCAAGGTACCACATATTTTTGCAGCTATCACTGTCATTTGTCCTGGTTCTCCCAGAATTATATCAAGCTCTCTAGCGCATCCTTTTTTACAAAGTAAGTATCACTATATGTCATTTTGTAAGAAGGAATTTCTTCTTGCTGTATTTTACATAGAACGCATTTCTATTTCTCCAGGGTTGAACTGCAAACATACTGGCTTTTTGGGGCTTCTATTTGTAGTCCTTTTATTTTCTATTTGATGAGTGTCTGTGTAGCAGAGTTGCTTACCTGTAAACAGGTGTTATCCAGGGACAGCAGGTAGATAATCTCACAGATGGATGATATCATCCATGGAGCCCCGGTATGGACAGTGCAAAAATGTACTGTCATTTTAACTTCTTTAAAAGTCTCAAGACTGCCCTTATCACACAAGCGTGAGTGCCTTCCCACATGATGTCAGCTCACACATGGGACCATCAGTTCAGTAAACAAGCTAAAAAGCCAACTAGGGGAGGTGGGGGGGGGTAAGAATATCTGCCTGCTGTCCCTGGATAACACCTGTTACAGGTAACTGTGCTTTACCCCAGGACAAGCAGTCACAGATGGAACTCCATAGCTTCTACAAATGGGATGGAGGGAAGTGGCAACTAAATAGAGAATTTTGTAGAACTGCTTGGCCAAACTATCTATTCCATCTGGATTAGTCTCCAGACAGAAATGGGATGTGAAAATATGGATGGGGGACTTAGAGTCTGCTTTATAAATGTCCACAGTGGGAGAGGAATGGAGTGAACTACGGAGGCTGCCACCATTGTTACTTTATGCGCTGGAACATGATTTTCCAGTGGCAGCCCAGCCAGAGAATGGCAGAATGATATGCAGACAAAAACAAAAAACTGTGGATACGGATGTTCTGGAGATAATTTATTATATACTGACATATAAATACATGAAAATTCAATGAAAATAATACAATGATAAAAAAATACAGTGGTAAAAATCCAACCGGACCCTACACAGTCCATGTTTCAGCGAATACGCCTTCCTCAGGGGTCCAATTGTCTGCAAATTCACAAATAAAAAATTGGACTGAAAACAGTCTATTGTCTTAACATGTGAGCAAAGAACACTGCAGACAAGTTGAAGTAGCAAAAAAACGCTATAGAGAGCCCAGTGGGGAGACTGAAACTAAATGCTAGATTGCATTACGTGGGAAAGTTCTATTGGTTATAGAGTGGAGGGGAATGATATGCAGAACACAAACTATGGAGAGATTGACCTCTTGATTACTGGAGCTTCAAGTTTGTTGGTAATGAAGAACAGCAACAGACAAGTTGTAGTTCTGAAAGGCTTAGTTTGATGTAGACAGTAATCTAAGGCAGGTTGACAGTCCAATGATTGGAGTACAGTTCTGCCATGATGAGAATGTGGGCAGATAGTTCTACAGACTGGTTGAGATGGAAATTTGAGACTATTTCTGGTAGGAAGTTGAGATGAGTGAGAACAACTCCTCTATTATGAGAAAATGTTGTGGAAAGTGGATCAGATATTAGAGCAAACTGTGTGGCCCAGCCAACCAGTGTGCCCGGGCAGATTCCAGGTGTGCTACGCGATGCCGGTGAGGAGGAAAGGGGCTGGCTGCTTACAGGACGTGCTTCTTGCGGCAAGAGCTACGCACTGTAGTCAGCCAGCACCTGCACCTCTCCTCCTCACCTCTTTTTCTGCAGCACAGCACAGCATCCCAGCCCCAGGTAATGGGGTAATGGGAGGCTCAGGGCCACGGCTGGAGAACATCCGCTCATGCGCACACATCGACATGATGATAATATGAGGCTGTATATTCATTTAATATTTAAATTTTGGGGTAAATGAATTCCATTAATCCATTTATAATGTCACAAGCAATTTTTCTGTCTGTCTACAACATATCACAGATGCTTGGTTTTGTATTTCTAAAATTGTGAAACTGTGTCTGCAGAGAATATGATTCTTCACAGCAAAAATATTATAAAATATAAAGAGTTGAGAAAAAGACCAAATTGATGTACACAAAATCAACCCCTTACCTCTTAAGTGCAAAGTTTATATATATATACACAAGGAGCTATGTGTGAGGAGGGAGAGGTAAGCAGTAGAACTAAAAGTGAAACATTTTGAGCAGAATACTCCACAAGTCTTGAGATCTTTGTGTGTATAGATTGAGGTATATCATATTATTCTCTCCTTGGAGGAGAAAACTTATAATGGCAGCAGACCATAAGAGACCCAGTTTGGGAATAGTTTAATAAAATTCCTCTGCAACAAAGAAATGCAAGGCCTGGTGGCCTGAATGAAACATCATGAGAAGTACTTAGGGCTCCTTGTATCAAGCCGCGCTAGCGGTTTAACGCGCGTTAATACTGCACGCTAAACCGCCGGCCGCGCTAGCCGCTACTGCCTCTCCTCTTGAGCAGGCGGTAGTTTTTAGCCAGCGCGGAGGTTAACGTGTGATGAAAAGTCACGCGCGTTAACCCCGCTAGCGCGGCTTGATAAAAGGAGCCCTTAGATCAGCGTTTCTCAACCTGTGGGTCACGACCCCTTTGGGGGGGGATCATAGAAACATAGAACATGACAGCAGAAAAGGGCCACGGCCCATCTAGTCTGCCCACACTAATGGCCCACCCCCTAACTACCTCCATGAAGAGATCCCACATGCCAATCCCATCTTTTCTTAAAATCTGGCACGCTGCTTGCCTCAATTATCTGTTGTGGAAGATTATTCCAGTGATCAACCATCCTTTCGGTGAATAAATATTTTCTGGTGTCGCCATGAAATTTTCCACCCATATTTCCGATGGTCTTAGGCAGTGTTCTTCAACCGCCGGTCCGCAGAAATTTTCTGCTGGTCCACAGGGCCAGCTCATCCATCGGGCCCAAGACAGTGCACAAAGCCATGGGAAAAGGCCCCTACGCGCGGCCTGAACTGGAAGCCGCTTCTCTGACATCGCAATGTCAAAGGAAAGGCTTCCAGATGAGGCACGGGACACGCGTAAGGAGCCCCTGCAAGAAGCTTTGTGCAATACAGCACTCAGGGAGCCGGCCCAAAAACGCTGCGTTGATCGCACAGTGGACCAGCCCACAGATAACACCGGGGGGCAGGCTAGAAAGCAAGGCACATGGAGGGAGACAACAACGATAGGGGAAATGCTTTTATTTTTTTTTATTTAGTGATTGATTTGTCTGTTCAGGAAGAAATGCATTTTTTTCCTCTGGGATTGTACTGCTTGTAGAATCTTGCATCTTGGGGTTTGTTTGTAAATATTAGTACTTTTAGTTTTTGGTCCTGCATTTGCATGGGGTTATCTGTTTTCTGGTAGGAATGAATGTTAAAAAGCATACAGTGTGCTTTGTGTATTTTAATTTTGTGGTTAACCATTATGTGTTAATTATATTGTGTGTATATATGAAAAATGAATGAAAAAAATGGTGTTACAATTAGTACTATTATGGGGGCGGGGGCTGGGGCGGAGATTGAGTGGAGATGGGCAAGATTTAGCCCAGTGTTCTTCAACTGCCGGTCCACAAAATAATTATTTTATTTCCGCCGCTCTATAGATGTCAAAATGTTGAAGAACACTGGTCTTAGGAACCGAGACACCGCTTCTCTATCCATCTCCAGGCGGGTCTGCCCACATGCAGATAAGCCCACATACATTTATTTCTAATTAGAAATAAATATTTCACAATATATAATTACATACTGTTTTTGTGATTAATCACTATGCTTTAATTATGTTCAATTTATAACAATGAAAATATATCCTGCATATCAGATATTTACCTTACGATTCATAACAGTAACAAAATTACAGTTATGAAGTAGCAATGAAAATAATTTTATGGTTGGGGGTCACCACAACATGAGAAACTGTATTAAAGGGTCGCGGCATTAGGAAGGTTGAGAACCACTGACTTAGATGAAGATGACAAAAGGAACATGTTTGAACATGCAAGATCTTCAGGTTGGTAAAAGTTTTGATTTCATCATATTTCTTAAAGACTGCATTGAGGAATTGTCATATTTGAGCAAACACATATTTGTTCTTACTGCATGTTACTGTCATTTTAATATAGTTGTTATGAAGAAATAGAGTTGAAATAAGCAAATATTAAATAAGCAGTAATGAAATTCATAAAATAACCTAAACTATCCATCTTCAAGGTGTCCAGGATAGTGTTTCAGTCACATCATATACATCACACACACATCCATAGTATATCCCCTAAAAAAAGAAAAATCTGACCATTTGGAACAACCATAGATAAGTTTATGATAAAAACCAACAGATTAGAAAAATGAGGTAATTGATGAAAAAATTACCAAGTCACTGAGACCAAGATACAGTCCACCCAGCAGAGCAGATGTTGCAGGGAAACTGCTGGATAAAAGTATGACAGAGAAATGGAGTAATGTGCAAGAAGTTTAGAGAGCAAACTTGTTAACTTAAGTCTTGATAGGCGGAGTAATATCCACAATGATCCTGTTGTATGTGCATGTATAACAAAAGGAAGAAATGCCTTTCCAGAAACAATCGATACCTCATGAAATGCACATACAGCACAGTTACTTACCGTAACAGGTGTTATCCAGGGACAGCAGGCAGATATTCTCGACATGTGGGTGACGTAATCCACGGAGCCCCGTCGCAGACAGCTTTTCTAGCAAACTTGATTGAAGATCTCAAAGTTTGCTAGTGCTGCCCACGCATGCGTGTGCCTTCCTGCTCCACTAGAGGGTGCATCTCCTCCTCATGGTCTTCAGTTCAGATAGCTAGCAAAGAAGCCACCTCGGGGAGGTGGGAGGGTTGCGAGAATATCTGCCTGCTGTCCCTGGATAACACCTGTTACGGTAAGTGACTGTGCTTTATCCCAGGACAAGCAGGCAGCATTTTCTTGACATTTGGGTGACCTCCAAGCTAACCAAAAGGGGACTGAGGGAAAGGTGGCAAGTTATGAAAACAGATTACACAAAACCAACTGGCCAAACTGGCCGTCGCGCCTGGAAAAGACATCCAGACAGTAGTGAGAGGTGAAGGTATTAACCGAAGAACAAGTGGCAGCCTTACAGATCTCCTCAATAGGCGTGGACCTGAGGAAAGCGACCGACGACTCTATCGCTCGGATTCTGTGCCCCGTGACTCGACCCTGCAACGAGAGACCAGCCTGAGCGTAGCAAAAGGAAATATAAGCAGCTATCCAGTTGGATAAGGTGCACTTGGAAACAGGACGGTCCAACCGATTAGTATCAAAAGAGATGAAAAATTGAGGAGCCATCCGATGAGACTCGGTACATCGCAGGTAAAAGGCCAATGCCTTTTTACAATCCAGAGTGTGAAGCGCCACCTCCCCAGGATGAGAGTGGGGCTTCCTGAAGAAGGAAGAGGGGACTTACCCACAGCAGATGACTTGGAGACCAGAGGCATCGAGGTCTTCGAAGTAGAGGGTGATTTTCCCGGGGCCGAGGTCTTCAAGGCCGAGGTCGAGACCGGGACCGCTGGTAGATCGGACTCCATGGCGAATAGCTCCGCAATCCGCAAGAGCCCGTAGGATGGTTGACCCCAAGGCACAAGATGCACCAACGGTGCAGATCAGTGATCAAAATCACCCGTCCGCACTGAGTGCACTTTTTAAACCCAATCAAGGGCCGGGACATAAGTCAAAAAGAGGGCCACGATCACGCGAGGCCAGGCGGCCACGGCAAACCGGGAGCCCCCAATTCGTCGAAAACACGAAGCAGTAGAAAAAAAGAAAAAAAGAGCACAGCGACCCCGAAAACAAGACAAAAAAACACGAAGCTGTGGTGCAAGAAAGGCACGATGAACGCAGAGAAGAGAGACAGGGCTTTCTGGCTCCACGGAAAACTAAGAACTGAAGACCACGAGGAGGGTGTATGCGCCCTCTAGTTGAGCAGGAAGGCACACGCATGCGTGGCCAGCACTAGCAAACTTTGAGATCTTCAATCAGGTTTGCTTGAAAAGCTGTTCGCGACAGGGCTCCATGGACGTCACCCACATGTCGAGAATATGCTGCCTGCTTGTCCTGGGATAAAATAGAATAATAACTTACAGTAAGTAGCAGCAAAAGGTATAATAAAATGTAAAGAAAAAGCACAGTTACTTACCGTAACAGGTGTTATCCAGGGACAGCAGGCATATATTCTCACATGTGGGTGACGTCATCTATGGAGCCCCAATGCGGACAGCATTTCAAGCAAACTTGATTGAAGATTCAAGCTTGCTGTGCTGCACTACGCATGTGTGCCTCCTGCTCCACTAGAGAGCGCATCCCCTCCTCGTGGTCTCCAGTTCACATATCCAGCAAAGAAGCCAACCCCGGGGAGGTGGGTGGGTTGTGAGAATATATGCCTGCTGTCCCTGGATAACACCTGTTACGGTAAGTAACTGTGCTTTATCCCAGGACAAGCAGGCATGATATTCTCACATGTGGGTGACCTCCAAGCTAATAACGAAGGGGTGGAGGGAAGTTGGCAATTTAAGAAAACAGATTACGTAACACCGATTGGCCGAACCGGCCATCGCTCCTGGACAGTGTATCCAGGCAGTAGTGAGAGGTGAAAGTATGAACCGAAGACCACGTGGCAGCCTTGCAGATATCCTCAATCGGCGTAGACCTGAGGAAAGCTATCGAAGCTGCCATAGCTCGGACTTTATGTCCCGTAACTCGACCATGCAGCGCGAGACCAGCCTGAGCGTAGCAGAAAGAAATACAAGCGGCCAACCAGTTGGACAGGGTGCGCTTGGAAACTGGGCGCCCCAATCTGTTTGGGTCAAAGGACAAAAACAATTGGGAACCGTCCGATGAGAGTGAGTGCGTTGAAGGTAAAAAGCCAACGCCCTCTTGCAGTCAAGAGTGTGGAGCGCCACCTCTCCAGGATGAGAGTGGGGCTTGGGAAAGAACACCGGCAGAACAATGGACTGGTTGAGATGAAAATTAGACACCACCTTAGGTAAAAACTTAGGGTGAGTCCTTGTCATGATGGAATACAGTGAAAGGTGGGTCCGCCACCAATGCCTACAGCTCACTAACTCTTCGAGCAGACGTGAGGGCGAGTAGGAAGATCACTTTCCAAGTGAGAAATTTAAGATGACACTTATCCATAGGCTCGCACGGAGGTTTCATGAGTCGGGCCAGAACAACATTCAGATCCCAAACCACAGGGGGAGGTTTGAGAGGAGGATGAACATTCAAAAGACCCTTCATGAAACGAGACACCAAGGGATGGAGTGAAAGAGCCTTCCCATCCAGGGGCTGATGAAAAGCAGCAATCGCACTAAGATGTACTCGAATGGAATTGGTCTTTAGGCCAGAATGAGATAAATGAAGCAAATACTCCAGAACCAAAGACACAGGGACTAACACCGGGTCCTGGCGATGAGAGGAGCACCAGGACGAGAATCTAGTCCACTTCTGGGAATAGCAGAGTCTGGTCGAGACTTTCCGAGAAGCCTCCAGCACCTCCCTGAAAGACTGAGATACAGGGAAAGAAGTCAAGGGGAGAGAAACCAAGCAGTCAGATGAAGAGACTGAAGATTGGGATGTAACATTGAACCCCGACTCTGAGATAGCAGAGAGGGAAAGACAGGTAGAAGTAGAGGTTCCCTGACACTGAGTTGAAGTAGTAGGGAAAACCAAGGCTGGCGGGGCCATCGAGGAGCAATCAGGATCAGAGTGGCCCTCACCGATTTCAAATGAACCAGGGTCCTCAGAATCAGAGGAAACGGTGGGAACGCATAGAGGAACTTCCCCTCCCAATCGAGGAGGAAGGCATCGGCCTCGAGACGGTCCAGGGAGTATATCCTTGAACAGAAGAGAGGCAGTTTTTGATTGTCGGGGGAGGCGAACAGATCTATCTGGGGAGTCCCCCACGTGTCGAACACCTGTTGCAGGACCTGAGAATGCAGGGACCACTTGTGTGGCTGGAGGAGGCGGCTGAGCCTGTCCGCCAGACAGTTTTGTTCCCCCTGTATGTAAACCGCTCGAAGGGAGATGTTTTGGGAGATCGCCCACTCCCAGAGCCGCAAAGCCTCTTAGCAGAGGGACCATGACCCCGTCCCTCCCTGCTTGTTTACGTAGTACTGTCGCCACCTGGTTGTCTGTGCGGACAAGAACCACTCGGTTGAGAAGCAGGTGTTGAAAGGCCACCGCGGCGAGGTAAATGGCCCGAAGCTCCAGCACGTTGATGTGGCAGTGACGATCCTCTGTGGACCACAGACCTTGAGTGCGGAGACTGTCTACATGAGCCCCCCAAGCATACACCGACGAGTCCGTGATTAGGACTTTGTGGTGTGGAGGGGCGAGAAAGAGCAAACCCTTGGAAAGATTCGAAGAGTCTGCCCACCAACGGAGCGATCTTTGCAAGGAATGAGTCACTGTCACATGGCGGTTGATCGGGTCCCGATCCTGACGCCATTGTGAGGCCAAAGTCCACTGAGGTAACCGCAGATGAAGGCAGGCAAGCGGGGTAACGTGGACGGTAGAGGCCATATGGCCGAGGAGCGTCATCATCTGTCGTGCCGAGACCGAGGTCGATTTCGAGACTTGTCGGCTCAGATTTACCAACGCCTCCAGACGCTGAGGAGGGAGGAAGGAACAAAGACGGACCGTGTCCAGCACGGCCCCGATGAATTGTAAGGACTGAGAGGGGCACAGCTGGGATTTTGGAAAGTTTACCTCGAAGCCCAGACACTGAAGAGAAGTAATAGTCTGTCGGGTCGCTGAGATAACCCTGGTCGGGGCTTTGATCAACCAATTGGCCAGGTAGGGGAACACTTGCAGACCCTGGGAGCGCAAGGCAGCCGCGACCACTACGAGGCACTTCGTGAAGACTCAGGGGGACGAGGACAGGCCAAAGGAAAGGACCCGATATTGTAAATGGAGATCCCCCACCTGAAAGCGCAGGAATCTGCGACAAGCAGGGTGCACTGGAACATGGGTGTAGGCCTCCTTCAGATCGAGGGAGCAGAGCCAATCGCCCTCGTTGATCAGGGGTAAAGAATCGGAAGGGAAAGCATCCAAAACTTTTCCCGCACCAGAAACTTGTTCAGGCGCCTTAAGTCCAGAATCGGGCGCAGGTCTCCCATCTTCTTCGGTACCAGGAAGTATCGGGAGTAAAACCCTTGGCCCCTTTGATTTGGGGGGACCGGTTCCACCGCCCGCAGGCGAAGGAGATCCTGTGCCTCGGAGAGGAGGAGGGACAACTGCGCTCGATTGGGAGGACACGCACTTGGTGGGCTGTCAGGAGGAACCTCTCGAAAGTTGAGTGAGTACCCTGATGAGATCACGCCAAGGACCGATGAGTCCGATGTTATGGCTTCCCAGCGAGGGTAGTACGCTCGTAGGCGGCCCCCGATGGGAAGGAGGCCAGATGGAGGTGCGGAGGGGGCCAGCCCCCGTCCGCTCATCCCTTCAAAAGGACGGAGACGGCCTCGCAGGCGCAGTAGGCTGTGATTTTGGTAGAGCCCTAGAGTGAGCCTGGGGACGCCGCCGCGGCGGTCTGGAAAAGGCCGGGGTAGACTTCTGGGGGTAGCGGCGAGGCAATCCCCGAAAAGGGCGAGAGGCCTGCGGTTTGGGTTTTTGCCGGACAAGAGAAGCAAAGGAACGTTCGTGCTCCGACAACCGTTTCGTAGCTGCCTCGATAGTGTCGTCAAACAGTTCTTTTCCGACGCAAGGAAGGTTAGCTAACCGATCTTGCAGGTTAGGGTCCATATCGACGAGCCGCAGCCACGCCAGCCGGCGCATGGCCACCGCGAAGGCTGCGACCCTGGAAGACAGTTCAAAGCCGTCGTAAGCGGCATGGAACAAGTGCAGTCGGAGGTTGGAAAAATCCTCGAGGAGGAGGTCAAACACTGCCTGGCGAGGGGCAGGTAAATCCCCCGAAAAGGCGCCCAGCAGCCCGATGAGGTGTTTCAGATAAGAGGAAAAGGTGAAAGTGTAGTTCAGGACTCTAGAGGCCATCATAGAGTTCTGATACAAACGGCAGCCAAATTTGTCTAGTGTCCTGCCTTCGCGTCCCGGAGGTACCGCTGCGGACAACCTAGAGGGGTGAGCTTTCTTCAGAGAAGACTCCACCAGTAAAGACTGGTGGGACAACTGTGGTTGCTCAAACCCCGGGCAGGGCACCATGCGGTACTTAGACTCCATTTTAGATGGGACCGCCGTCACCATGTAAGGAGTCTCGAGGTTCCTGATAAGAGTCTGCCGGAGCACCGGGTTCAGCGGCAGCCGGAGGGACTCTCGGGGCAGAGAAGGCATATCCAGCTCCGCCAGGTATTCCTTGGAATACCTCGAGTCAGATTGTAAGTCCAAGTCAAGGGCGCGTCCCATGTCCTGGACGAACCTCGTGAAGGAAGGCTGGTGTGATCCCGTGGCCCCTTGCGGGGACTGGGAATGAGACCTCCGTTTCGCTGAGAAGGAAGGGGAAGCCTCCCTCGAATAGCGAGGTTCATGTTCGGACCCTTGATCCGAGACCGGGGACGCGCTGTGAAAGCTCTCCGGGGTCGAGGACCTGCGTCGCCTCGAGGAGCCCCTCGGGGACGCCGCCGGGGTAAGGGGTACCGACCGATGTCGTGTCGGAGACCTCTCCCCAAACTCCCTCGGCGAAAGCCTAGAGCCTCGGACCGGAGCCCCGGACCGAGGGGGAGTCAGTAGAAGCTTTGGGTTAGTGAGAGACAGCTCGGTAACCCGTAGCGGTCCCCCCGATCGAGTCGAGGGCGAGCGGCCTCGAGTCGGAGGGGAACTCCGGGCCTTTTTGGAGAGTCGACGGCCCGAGGGGTCGAGGGGCTTCGATCTCCGTTTCGCCCCGCGCAGCTCCGACGGGGATGAACGCCTCAGGGAGGAATCTGAGGAGGAAGAGAGGCGGCAAAAACGGCGCACCTTGGGATCTCGACGCGTTGCTCAGGCTGGTCCGGCGCACGCGAGGTCGAGGCCGGGTGAAGGTGAGCCATGGCAGCAGATAGCTCCGTCGTGATCATTGCCCAGAGCAGCTCCTGGAACACCGGCACGGACAGCATCGATGGCATGTCCGAGGCCACGGTGCACTCCACCGGGGGCGATCTCGATTCAGAGCATTCCCGAGTGGGGAAGGCATGTCCCGAGGTCTTCGGGGGTTTCGCCGGGGCCGTGGGTAAGGAACTCCCCCCTTGCCCGGCCATTGTCCCCGAGGTTGACTTCTTTGGAGGTATGGAACCTGAGGAAGGAAGAGGGGACTTACCCGGAGCCGAAGACTTCTGAGAGCTCGGGGTCTTCGAAGTCGAGTCCCGAGGCGGGACCGAGGGACCCGAGGCCGAGGTTGAGGGTTGATCGGTAGCAAACAGGTCCGCCATGCGGGCCCGGCGGCGGCGGAGCGCCCGGTGTTGGAAGGTTGCGCACCAGGGGCAAGTTTCTGTCGGATGATCGGCCCCCAGGCAGAGGATGCACCAGCGATGCGGGTCTGTGATTGATAGTAGACGCTCGCACCTGGTGCACTTTTTAAAGCCCGTAACAGGCCGGGACATAGAAAATTCAGGCGACCGCGGCCTATCAGGCCATGCGGCTGCGACGACCCGGGGACCCCCGGGTCGCGAATGAAAGCGCTTTAAGCAGGAAGAAGAAGAAGAAGTAACTATACGCACAGCGACTTTTAACGACAAAAATAATAAATCGCGGTGCAAAGAAGGCACTTGGGGCAGAGCTAAGAAAAAACGTGTCTTCTTAGCACTGTGGAAAAAAACGAACTGGAGACCATGAGGAGGGGATGCGCCCTCTAGTGGAGCAGGAGGCACACATGCGTGGTGCAGCACAGCAAGCTTGAATCTTCAATCAAGTTTGCTTGAAATGCTGTCCGCATCGGGGCTCCGTAGATGACGTCACCCACGTGTGAGAATATCATGCCTGCTTGTCCTGGGATAATGCAACCTTCAATTAGTTGTACCTGATATAAATTTAAAAGATGAGGTAATAATGTAATTTGGAATGACCTGTAAAACTCCAGTGAACCCATCACCACCTGGAGTGGATCCAACTCCTAAGGGACTTCAACGGTGTTTGAAGTTCTTTCAGTGATATAAGTGCCTCAAGATTTCCTTTTATATGCTTGGGAATTTTTGGCCCCTTGATTAATTCTAAAACTCTAAATCAGTGGTTCCCAAACCTGTCCTGGGGGACCCCCAGCCAGTCAGGTTTTCAAGATATCCCTAATGAATATGCATGAGAGAGATTTGCATACATGTCACTTCCATTATATGCAAATCTCTCTCATGCATATTCATTAGGGATATCTTGAAAACCTGACTGGCTGGGGGTCTCCCAGGACAGGTTTGGGAACCACTGCTCTAAACCCTCAAGTTCTTTATCTGAATAAAGTTCAGAAGAATATAAAGCTTTATAATAGTTCAAAAATTGTAAAATATTTCCAATTTGAAAATGAGTCTCACCCTGCTCATCTTTAATAGCCACAATCTTTACTTTTATTTTTTTTTTTTTTTTTTGCTTTGAGGTAATTAGCCAATAATCTTCCCACTTTATTCGAGTTTCCATAATACAGAGCTTGTTGAGAAAATAAATCTTTCCTAGTCAGTTGAGAGGAAATCTCATTGTATTTATATTTAGCTTTTAAGAGGGCATGTAAAGTAATTGGTTCCCATTTCGAGGCCAACTGTGACTCCAAATCTTTAATATTTTGTTCCAAATTAGAAAATTCCATTTTAAGTTGTTTCCTAATATGTGCTGAATATGAAATGATTTGCCCTCTCATAGTAACTTTAAAAGCATCCCACAATGTTTCTAAAGAGATTTCCTCCGAGGCATTGAGTTAAAAATACTCATTCATTTTTAATTGAAATTCCTCAAGAAAGTTTGAATCTGCAAGGAATGTATTATTGAATCTCCAAACATGAATTAATTGATCCAAAACAAAAATGTAATCTATTCTCGAAAATGATTTATGTACTTGGGAGCAGAAAGAAAATTCCCGAGCATTAAAATGAAGAATCCACCATGTATCTTTCAAGCCACAGTACTTTACTAAATTATCTAAGCCCAATGATTTTATTAGCCTACTACGTTGTTTGTCCAACAAAGGATCCATAACAGCATTAAAGTCCCCAGCTACTATTAAATTTGAAGAAGCTATTGGCAGAACCAACTGTTAAAGAGTTTTGAAAAATTCAGCCTGATTTGAATTAGGGGCATAAATATTAAAAAGCGTCAGAATATCTTTCCCTGAGCTCATGTGCACCTAAATCCATCTTCCCAAGGATCCGCTGAAATTACATTAAATGCAGCTGAGCATTTTCTATTTACTAGGATAGCCACCCCAGCATTCTTTCCCACTGCAGGCGTGAATAAATGATTCTTGACCCACCTCCCTGCCAACTTGGCCGATTCACTAGCAGATTGTTTCCTGAATGAGATATAAGTCTGCCTCCTGCTGTTTAAAAAAAAATTTAGTGTTTTTTCCTCTTAACTGGATGATTCAGTCCATTGACATTTAAGGAATACAATTTCAAAGCCATTTTAACACATTAAAACATAATATTAAATAAACCTGAAGTTCCCCTTTTAAAAAACTGATGATTATTATTACAAATCTACTTAAAGAGATGGAAGTGGATAAATAAATAATAATAATAATAAATTTAAACTCTCCACTTGTTCAATGTAAGGGCATTATCCCCAACGGATGAAAAAGCCTCAGGTAATGTCACGGCAAAAAACTGCCTTTTAAATTGTGAAGATATAAATACCCACCAGATTTCATTAAAGTCATACAACAGAGATCATTTAATTATACCTCCTATTCTCTCTCTCTAAAAATACCTACCCTGTACCATTTAAAAATTTATAAATCCAATATTTTATTGTTACACCTCAGAACTACAGTAATAACTAATATATCAAATTAGTTTGTCATGTTCATAGGAATTAAAAAATCTATTACAGCATAAAGTTTATACTTTAAAAAGATTACAAAAAGCTTGTGAAATCCAAATTAAGAAAAGGTAAGCAATATACATTCCACTCCTAACAGATATCTAAGTTATATAAAAGTGCCTCTATTAAAGCTTTAACGTACATAGCCCAAGGTTGGCAGAACAGCTAAAGGATTTAAAAATATTACTGAACTTTGTCATTACACTAAACCTTATAGCAATGGACCCAGTAGTTACTCTTATAACTTTCCTTCGCTGTTCTTCGGTATCCAGGGTGGCAGGGAAAAATGCTATTCTCCTCATATTAATATTTAGGATCAGCTAACACCCATTGGAGTTGCAGCATTGCCAGCCCAAACTTCAGCCAATCTATTTCATTCAGACCGGTAAAGAGAATAATGAAACATGCAGGTGAAAAATTCTTCATCAGGGTGCTTCTGTTATCCAATGAAAGACACAGTTTCATTTTTGTTTTATCAGGCTGCTTGTGACTCCCTGCTTCACTAATCAATGCAAAACGTGTGTATAGTAAAAATAAATTATGTTCTTTCCGCCCATGGCCTATAATGAAGTAAGACATTCACACACTCCCATGCAGACAAATCAACTGCATAGGCAAAATAAATACCATGGTGCTATCCTTAGGGGCTTATATGGCCTCACCACCACTTTCACCTGTGCTCTCCGGTTTCTCTGCTGCGCTTCTTTCATTCGTTATGAGGACTTTGGCTTAGTCACGACTCTCCTTACACATCTTGCGATGACCAGCAGGACGCATTGCTTGCACAGAAGCCCCTCAGCCGTTAACTCTGTAGCCGCGCTAGCCAAATCACTTCTCAGCCCCGAAAGTGAACAGAGAGTAAAGTAAGCAGCCTCCAATCAAAGCGCTGCCAAATGAATCCTGCCCATACACAGAGTATCAAGATCCATTGGCTAGTTAAAAAAATAGAATAATCATTCAGAGAGGCACTTTCCATACTAAGTATAATCAAAAATAAAATAAAACATGAATAAGGGAAAGGTACTAATCGTAACATAAATTATCAAAGTCTGAATATTCTAAGTCATAGGATCCAAGTGCTAAGAAATAAATTCCTCTAACTTTGCTGGCTCCTCATAGTGGGTAGTTTTACCATTAAAAGTCACTTTCATCACTGCAGGATATAGGAGCCCGTACCTGACCCCCCAGCTGACGTAGCTGAGGTCTCATCAGAAGAAATTGCCTCCTCTGACTTGCTGTTTCCTTTGCAAAATCTGGTACAAAATGAATTTTGTGATCTTGCCATGTCAGCTCCTGTCTCTTTTTAGCCATATTTAAGATTCTGGAGCATTTTAAGATCAAAGGCCTAGGGCTGTTTTTAACCATTGGTAGTCTTCATTGGAACTCTGTGAGATCTCTATTTCTAGAGGGGAACAGAGCTTCAAAGGAAATAATTTTGGTATTAAGTCCTCCAGAAAAGAGATGGGGTGTGCTCCCTCCAACTTCTCAGGTAATCCCCAAAGTCATCTGTTACATCTTCAGTTTCTGTTATTTGCGTCCTCAAGCTCTCTGGAAATACGAATTAGATCTTTGCTGTCTGTTTGAATCTTGTTCAAATGGTTTTCCAGTTCAGCAATCTTAAGTTCCATCAAATCATTTTTTTTTTCACATACATTTAATTGATTGGATAAAGTATGGACCTCCTCCTTTACCAACTTCAATTCTGAATTATTTTCTTTTAGCATATCTTTCAGGCACTTAAATTCTGCCATCATTAACTCAAATTAAGACGGATCTTTAGGGAGGGGTATTTTAGATGGAGTGACTGGATCTGGCTTAGGCCATTTCACATTTCCCCCTGTTGTGAATGCTGCATCTATTTTCATCTGCCTTCCTGTAGCCATTATTGAAGGAAATAGATAAGAGTAAAAATGTACCTTTTTAGAAGAAACATTTTTCCTTAAGGAGTGCCTAAACAGCTTAATGGAGCAGATGGAGGAGGAGCTCTGGAATCAGCCGACCATCTTTGGCTGCAGTCAAGCCATGCCCCCCTAAATTTATACCTTTGATAATCTTCTTTCTGTTAGTCCCTGGAGGATTCCATAAGCTACGTATTCAATCACAAACAGCACATGCTCCACCCCCTTACCTGGATATGTTTTCTAAATATCAGGCTAAGTCCTAAAGCCAAGTAACATACCTGCACAAAGGGGGTAGGGGGAAAGTTCCCCCAACACAAAAAGTCTTTAACTGCTCTGCAAAATACAAACAAGTAATAACAGGCACAAAGGCAACTCAAAAAAAAAACAATGGAAACAATGTAGAACTAACCTGCAACGAGCACCTCAAGAAACTTTCGGTAAAGCACAGTTACTTACCGTAACAGGTGTTATCCAGGGACAGCAGGCAGATATTCTCTACATGTGAGTGATGTCACCGATAGAGCCCCCTAGTGGACGTTTTCGCAAGCAGACTTTCAAGCTTGCAATTGGCCCGCACATGCGCGCATGCCCCTCCCGTCCGGTCTAGGGCATGCATCTCCTCAGCATGTCCTCACAGTTCAGATAGCTAGCAAAGAAGCCAACCACGGGGAGGTGGGTGGGTTGCGAGAATATCTGCCTGCTGTCCCTGGATAACACCTGTTAGGTAAGTAACTGTGCTTTATCACAGGACAAGCAGGCAGCATATTCTCTACATGTGGGAGACCTCCAAGCTAACCAGAATGGGATGGAGGGAGAGTTGGCAATTTAGGAGAACAAATTTTGCAAAACGGACTGGCCAAAATGGCCATCATTTCTGGAGAAAGTATCCAGACTGTAGTGCGAGGTAAATGTATGAACCAAGGACCAAGTGGCAGCCTTACAAATTTCCTCAAGTGGAGTCAAGAGGAGGAAAGCAACTGATGCCGCCATCGCTCTGACCTTGTAGCCTGTGACTCGACCCAGCAGGAAGAGACCAGCCTGAGTGTAACAAAAGGAGATACAAGCAGCCAACCAGTTAGAAATGGTCCGCTTAGAAACAGAGCGACCCAAATGATTAGGGTCAAAATAGAGAAACAGCTGGGGAGCAGAACGATGCGGAGCAGTGCGCTTCAAGTAGAAGGCCAGCGCACGCTTACAATCAAGAGAATGCAGAGCCACTTCTCCAGGGTGAGAATGAGGCTTCGGAAAAAAACACAGGAAGAACAATGGATTGGTTGATGTGAAACTCAGAAACAATCTTAGGCAAAAACTTAGGATGGGTACGGAGAACCACCTTATCATGATGGAAGACAGTGAAAGGAGGGTCCGCTACCAAGGCTTGAAGCTCACTGACCCGACGGGCAAAAGTGAAAGCAATAAGAAACACAACCTTCCAAGTAAGATACTTCAGAGTGAGCTCGCACTAGTGGCTCGAACGGGGGTTTCATCAAACGAGCAAGGACCACATTACGATCCCAAACCACAGAGGGAGGTTTAAGAGGCGGATGAACGTGGAAAAGGCCACAGGATGAACAGAGTTAGGCTTCCCGTCAATCGGCTGAGGAGGACTTGAGTCCAGTGCCAGACAAGTGTAACAGATAAGGAGGCAGACAATGACTCCTGCTGTTGAGTAGCACACCAGGAAGAGAAACGGGTTCACTTCTGATAGTAACATTGGCAAGTGGACTCCTTCCGAGACGCCTCCAGGATGTCCAGCTCAGGCTGTGAGAACTGGAACGAGGGCAATAAGTCTTGAGGAACCAAGCCATTAAGTGCAGAGACTGAAGGTTGGGATGAAGCAGAGAACCTCGACTCTGCGTAAGCAGAGAAGGAAAAAACATGCAGAAGCAGAGGCTCCCTGGAACTGAGTTGCAACAGAAGAAAGAACCACGGCTGTCGGGGTCACCGAGGAGCTATCAGGATCATGGTGGCACTCGTGGACTTGAGCCTGACGAGAGTCTTCAGAATCAGAGGGAATGGAGGGAACGCATACAGAAACAGGTTCGTCCAATCCAGCAGGAAAGCATCCACCTCGAGTCTGAGTGGGTGTAGACCCTGGAGCAGAAGTGAGGCAACTTGTGATTGTGGGGGTACGCGAACAGATCGATGTCCGGAGTCCCCCAACGAGCAAATACCTGACGCAGGGTCAAGGAATGGATGGACCATTTGTGAGGCTGCAGAAGACGACTCAACTTGTCCGCCAGACAATTGTGTTGGCCTTGAATGTAGACCGCTCGAAGGAATATGTTGCAGCGAATGGCCCAATCCAAGAGCCGTTATCACCTCCTGGCACAGGAACTGGGACCCTGTTCCCCCCTGTTTGTTGATATAATACATGGCGACCTGGTTGTCCATGCAGACCAGCACCACTCGGTCGCGAAGCAGGTGACAAAAAGCCTTCAGGGCAAGGAAGATCGTTCAAAACTCCAGCAGATTAATGTGACAAAGTCAATCGGCACTGGACCAAAGAACCTGAGTGCGAAGACCTTCCAGATGAGCCCCCCAAGCGTAGGCAGACGAGTCCGTAGTCAGGATCTTCTGCGGAGGAGGAGCATGAAACAAAAAACCTCTTAAAAGATTGGAAGAGAGCATCCATCAACGGAGAGACTGCCTCAACAAAGGAGTCACGACAATGAGTTGAGAGACAGAGTCCCGATCCTAGTTCCATTGGGACACTAGAGTCCATTGGGGTGAAGTCTTTCAAAAGGAGTCACGTGAACCATGGACCATGTGACCTAGGAGGACCATCATGAGCCGTGCCGGGGCCGAAGACAGATGATTGGGTGGCATGGAAAGATGAGAGACTAATATAAACTGAAACCCCCATTTTTGGACCAAAAATCTTGGCTTATGGAAAAATTATGTTCTTACCTGTTAATTTTCTTTCCCTTAGACGCAGCAGTTGAATCCAGAAACCAATGGGATAGCACACATCTACCAGCAGGTGGAGAAAGAGAAACCGATTAACAGGTGGTCCCACTGGCTGGCACTCCTCCTGTATCTCCAGTATAGCTCCTTGCCCAAGCATCCGCAACCATCAATAGGCATAGCATGGAAAAAAAAACTTCTTTCCCATAACAAATCTCAAAAGGCAATAATACAGAATACAATCCTCAATAATAACAAACTTTGAAAGTTGCAAAAGAAAAATCCGACAGACAATATCCAGAAAGGGTGGGGCTCTGGATTCATCTGCTGCGTCTAAGAGAAAGAAAATTAACAGGTAAGAACATAATTTTTCCTTCCCTAGCAACAGCAGCAGATGAATCCAGAGACCAATGGAATGTAGCAAAGCAATCCTCAATCTGGGTGGGAAGCAAACGCCGCCTCCACAACAACCGACACACTAAACGCATCTACCGCATGCGCCCCCACATCCAACCAGTAATGCTGAGAGAAAGCACTCTCAGAAGACCAAGTAGCCGCGAGACAAAACTCCTCCAAGGAAAAAACCTCTGGACCAAGTCCAAGAAGTAGCCATCATTCTGATGGAATGGTCATGAAGTTCTTTCGCCAACCGCTTCCCTGCCATCAAGCAAGCGTAAAGAATGTCCTACTGGACCCATCAAGCGATGGAGGCTTTGGACGCCGCCATACGTTTGAGGCGTCCCTTGAAGAATACAAAAAGGTGATCTAAACAACTAAAAGCCATTAGAAACCTTGCTCGCAGGGAACGCTACGCACTTTCAAAAAAATGCAGTGAATAGAAACACGTCTCCCCATTTCTCCTCCCAGGAGAAAGCCTGGAACAAACATAAAGATGAGCAGAAGAAATGTCACAAAGCGGTGAGGGATGCAAAACAGGACTATGAGGAAAAAATAGCCCGGGAGGCCAAAAACTTCAAGCCCTTTTTTAGATACGTGAAGGGGAAAAAACCTGCAAAAGAGGCAGTGGGACCCCTGGACGACAAGGGAATAAAAGGGTACATCAAGGAAGATAAACAAATCGCAGACAAACTAAATTCCTTCTTTGCCTCCGTCTTTACGAAGGAGGACACCTCAACAATACCTGAAGCGGAGAAACTGTTTACAGGAGAAATAGAGGACAGCCTCACCACAGTTGAAGTGAACTTGGATCAGATATACTACCAGATCGACAAACTTAAAAGTGACAAATCCCCTGGACCGGATGAAATTCACCCGAGAGTCTTGAAGGAATTGAAGGTTGAAATCGGAGAGTTATTGCAAAAACTTGCAAACCTGTCAATCAGAACTGGACAGATACCAGACGACTGGAAGAAAGCAAACGTCACACCAATTTTCAAAAAAGGATCGAGAGGAGAACCGGGCAACTATAGACCTGTGAGTCTTACGTCTGTCCCCGGCAAGATGATTGAATCACTGATCAAGGATAGCATAGTTCAGCACTTGGACACACACGACTTGATGAAACCCAGTCAACATGGATTCAGGAAAGGGAAATCGTGTTTGACGAATTTACTCCAATTCTTTGAGACCGTGAACGAGCAAATTGATAGTGGAAAGCCGGTGGACATAATATACTTGGATTTCCAGAAAGCGTTCGACAAAGTTCCACACGAAAGACTTCTCAGGAAACTACAAAGCCATGGCATAGAGGGAGATATACAAAGATGGATAGGCAAATGGCTGGAAAACCGAAAGCAGAGAGTGGGCATAAATGGGAAGTTCTCTGACTGGGAGAAAGTGACTAGTGGTGTACCCCAGGGCTCGGTACTTGGGCCGATCCTTTTTAATATTTATATCAATGACTTGGAAAACGGAACATCCAGTGAGATCATCAAGTTTGCAGACGACACAAAACTCTGCCGGGCAATCAGATCGCAGGAGGATAGTGAGGAACTCCAGAGCGATTTGTGTCGGTTAGAAAAATGGGCGGAGAAATGGCAAATGAGGTTCAACGTGGAGAAATGCAAGGTAATGCATTTAGGCAGTAAGAATAAGGAATACGAGTACAAAATGACAGGTGCAACTCTGGGAAAAAGTGAACAAGAAAGAGACCTGGGTGTACTGATAGATAGGACTCTGAAGCCGTCGGCACAATGCGCGGCAGCGGCAAAGAAGGCAAATAGAATGTTGGGCATGATAAAGAAAGGAATCTCGAGTAGATCGGAGAAAGTAATAATGCCGCTTTATAGGGCAATGGTCAGACCTCACTTGGAATACTGCGTCCAACATTGGTCTCCCTACCTAAAGAAGGATATAAAACTGCTGGAGAGGGTGCAGAGACGAGCAACTAAACTAGTGAAGGGTATGGAGAAACTGGTATATGAGGATCGACTTAAAACACTGGGATTGTTCTCCCTTGAGAAAAGGAGACTGCGGGGGGATATGATCGAGACTTTCAAAATACTGAAAGGAATCGACAAAATAGAGCAGAGAAGATTATTTACATTGTCCAATTTGACACGGACAAGAGGACATGAAATGAAGCTAAGGGGGGACAAGTTCAGGACTAATGTCAGGAAGTTCTGCTTCACACAGAGAGTGGTGGACATCTGGAATACTCTCCCAGGGGAGATTATTGCGGAATCGACAGTCCCAGGCTTCAAAAGCAAACTAGATGCATATCTCCTTGAGAAAGGCATATAAAGATATGGTGGCTATAAAATAAACCAGGTGTATACCTGGCGGGGCCTCCGCGTGTGCGGATCGCCGGACTTGATGGACCGAAGGTCTGATCCGGAGATGGCGCTTCTTATGTTCTTATGTTCTTAAGGAAGGAAAAGTGAGCGTGTCATAAAAGAAAGGATGACACCTCCTTAGAAAGAATTGTGGTACCGTCCGAACTGATACCTCAGATTTTGGAAATCAGAAATAGGAATCCCCGCTGAACAAGGCCTGCAACTCGGAAAACTGCAGAGCCGAAACCATGGCCACAAGAAACCACGTGTTCAACGGCACAAGGAGGAAATGAAGCCTTCGGTAAACTGTGAAGAAGTACCTGAAGATTGTACTCCGGACAGGGCTTTCTAAGAGGTGTACAAATATACCGTACTCCGTTTAGGAACTGAACTACATGAAGCTGAGAAGTAATCGAAGCCCTTGTAACAAGCTAGCCCTTGTAACAAGCTATGAATGGCACTTGAAGCTGAAGAGAATTGAACGCTAAGCCCTCGGCAATACACCTGTGCCAAAAAGGAACTCTGGAAGGGTGCAAATGTTGAGAAGTATACAAGAAAGGAAAAACCTCCAAAAGGAAGCAGAAGCCACAGGTGAAGACGTCTGTAGCGCCTGGATAAGAGAAGAAACAACCTACTTCGCATAACCCTTACACGTCAGTCATGACTTCTCAAAAGCTAGGTCGTAATACCAAAGTAGTACGAATTTCTATGTTGATCGGACCCTACGTGAGCAAATCCGGAGATAACAGGAAACTTCTTAGTCCGGCTGTCGAAAGACTCATCAGATCCGCATAGCAAGGATGGCGCAGCCAAGCCAGAGATTCAACAAATATTATGCCCGGAAAGCGAGCTTGAGATGGCAAATCCAAGCCATCATCAGCCAGGGGAAAACACTGAAAAAGAGAAACCAGAGGTGAGAAAGAAGCCACGCTGTTACCCCCTCTAACTCCCACTCCCTGTGCCCGCCGAAGAAGCTAGGAAACATTGAATTGTGAGACGAGGTGATGAAGTCCAGTTCCAGGAGATTTCACTTCCATAAAAAGAGCTGGAACGCCTGAGCCAAAATTCCCAATATCCAGGATGTAGAAGATTTCACTATTACTAAAGTTTACACTTTCTAGAGCGTACACAGTGCTGTACACTGTAACATACAATAAATGGGCATGCTCAGATTTCACGGAGAGAAAGTCTATCCAAACTCTTTTCCTGACCCTTAAAATGATCTGCCAACAGAAGAGGAAGATGAGGCCGAGAGTCCACCCATTGAAGTAGAACAACAACTGTACGTGGCAACTGAGTACATCACCTACTGCCCAAGCTGTAGAGAAATACCGCCATCATAATACTAACTGAAAGGACCCTCAGCGGCATTCCGGAAGAATGGTCTGAAGCTCCAGAAAGGTAGCCTGACCATGCTCAAGAATAGAAGAATGAACAAGTACTGAGTCGCCTCTTAAGACCAGACTCCTGGAGCTGAGGATGGAAGGCACCGAGACCCCCAACCCAACAGCCCGGGATGTTTGGTGGCCATGAGCTAGTCCAGCCAAGACCGAGGCATGCCTTTGAAAAGAGAAATCTCGCTGAGCCACCAAATCATACAGAGAGATGCATGAGGAGCCTAACAAATAACAAATAATTGGAGCCCTGAGATACCGGGAACCACCGGAACAAAAGCGACTGCTGTAGCGTTATAATGGGAAAGCAAGCCGAAGTTCCCAGTGGAGTCAGCAACATGGATTCTATAACCTGTACAGAATCCCATACTCTGGGTCATGGTGACCAAAGAAGAATGCAAACCTGAGACTGTGACCCATCACCCTAGTCTCTGAGAAGAAACACATTTCTCTCCTATATGAATAAAAACATCTCCCCGATATACCTATAAAAGTACAGGAGAAAAGAGCGCTGTGCAAATTCGAAAATTCATGTCCAAAGAACTGAGGAAAAGAAACCATCCTTTTCGTGGAGTCAAATGGCCCGACTGGAAGACGTCCGAATCAAGCTGTCAGTCAAGAAGAAATTAGGTGAATCACCTGGTAGCGCCAAAACGGTACCACTGCCCACATTTTCTAAAATGTTCTTGAAGCCTTGGGTAGGTGAAATGGCATGTGCCAAAACCGAAAGCGCTGCTCAAAGAGAGGCAAGCAAACCTAGTGCCGATTCGGAGTCCATAGGGAAAATGTAAATATTCTCCCAGTTTTTCTGCAGAAATGTGTAACCCTGAGAAACTAATTCAGCAGAATGGGATCCAGCCAGCCCAATGCCCCTGTCTTGGGCACCATGCAGTAAGTGGAACAACGTCCCTTAGTTCCCGAAGTACTACAAGAACTGCCCTGAGGACCAGTAACACTGAAAAGGGAAACACAAAACAGAGAGACTCTAAGAACGAACTGGAAACCTGAGGAGAATGCAAAGTTGCAAGCATCCTGAAAAATCTTTACAGCCCCCTGACCCGACAGTCTTTTCCCTCATGAGAAAGCCTGAAGAGTCATTGGAAGAAGTCACGATCCCCTCAGAATGAAGTGCAGAAGGTCAGGGAATGGCAGGATGAGAACTGTAGGTTCTGCAAGAAGATTCTCTTAGGAAAATCAAGTTTCACAATGTAAAGAGGAACATACTGGAACCATGAAAACAGTACTAACTCCATGCAACATGAGCGAAATACGTATGTCCTTGAAAGTGAATACGTACTAGACTCAATCAAGATGCTGCATCTACCGCCCCGTTGAAAACAATAGCATCCTTACAGGTATCAGACAAAGCTCACTTCGCTAATGAGAGCTTAAGGGATGAGGTTAACAGCCACATAGGGCATGATCCTCCGCGGGTTTGATAGAATAGGTAACTGGCTCCTGGTTAAAAGGAGCTGTACAACCCTTCCTGTCTGGTCAGGGGGCCCGTCTAGCATGTGCCATGAGAAAATGGTGACAGGAGAAACCAGCGTGTTAAGCATGGAAATCTGAAGCCCAGGCCCCCTCAGAAATAGAGAAAGAGAATCCTGGATGCAGGAAGATGCGCAGTGTCATTATGCCCATAGAGACAGCCCAAACTTGGAAACTGTTTGTACTACTTTTAGGCATATATATCCTGTGCCACTACTAGACACATGCAGCTCAGCACAGAGACCCAAATAAGGACAGTTACCAACAGACAAAGGCTCAATCTGCAGGGACCACAAGAGAGACAATGAGATACCTGTGTGAAATACAGGGCACTATCTTATTGCTGATCTCACCGTGAAGTGAGTTGCCGTATGTCGCCCCAGTCCGGAGACAAACCGAGACTGGGTGACCTAGCACAGGTCAGAGTCTCTCTGGTAAACCCCTTGAGCGCTAACCCCAGAGTCCGATTAAACAAGCAGCTTCCTTCAAGGGAGTACAGCAGGAACACAGACATAGACATATAAATCTGCCCAAGCTTGTCCCAAAGCTGGTGAAACACATACAACTTGTCTGAACCGGAAAGGAGAGAAGCCCCAGCATATCCTGACCAAAGTCAGCTGGAAACAAGCTACTGGAACGCTGCAGCTCTCCCGCCATCGCCAGAGACCCAAGCGCACGCCTGATTCTCGCTGACACGTGGCCGCTGCATCAACGCTCCTAGAAACATAGTCAGATTCAAGCCCCACAAAATTCACCCTGCCGCGGCTTGCATAGAAAGAAAATCAGACTCAGGGAATAACCAGAAGAACGGCCCACAGCGCCGGAAAGCAATGTTACTTACCGTAACAGTTGTTATCCAGGGACAGCAGGCAGCTATTCTCACTAGTGGGTGATGTCATCCGACAGAGCCCCGATACAGACATCTTGCAAGCATGTCTTGCTTGAAGAAACTCAGAAGTTTCGAGATGCCCGCACCACGCATGCGCCAGTGCCTTCCCGCCCGATGCTCTGGGCGTGTCTCCTCAGTTCTTTTTCTTCCGCGGAGCTGAGAAGTCTATCTTCAATTTGCGCCCATTGAATCTTTTTTTTTGCCTTCTATTTGCCGCGGGTTGAGTTCTTTTGGCTCTCCTGTGCATTTATTTCTTTCTTTGATTTCTTTTTTAAAAAAAAAAAAAAAAAAAAATTTTCCTTCCGATACCTGGTCGGCCGCGTGGCTGGGGCCCCGCGCCTTCGACCTTGCGGCGGAGCTTTTCCGGCCTATGTCCCGGCCGATTACCGGTTTTAAAAAGTGTAGCAAGTGCCAGCGCGCGATTTCGCTCACGGACCCTCATCGACGCTGCTTACAGTGTCTGGGACCGGATCACTTCCCGAAATCATGCCGGCCTTGCTCCACTTTGACGGCGAGAGCGTTTAAGTGCCGCTGTCTGCTGTGGGAATCCATGTTCAAGATGGAAGCTTCATCAGGGAATAACCAGAAGAACGGCCCACAGCGCCAAAAAAAAACATGTCCCATCTCATGCGCGCTGCTATAAACCGGCACCTGCACAATCAGCTGCACATGGCCGTGACAAACACCAATGAAAGAGAGCCTCAGAATAAACAGGACTACTACTGCACTGCACTGAAACCCAACAATGAGAACAAGTGCGAGCATGAAATTGCACCGCTACTGCCGCGCTGTAACCAACAAGGAAACCAAGCGCGTGCATGCAAAGGGCGGGAAGTCCCGGCTCCCTCCACGGATTTCTAGTCATAAAACTTAGCCTCAATAAAATATCCATTCCTTAAACATACGTTGACCGAACCCACATTACCAAGACTCCCAAACAGAACCTGAAGTTCAACCTACAGTAAAAAACAGAGACATACTCACAAGCTTGTTGTTAGGGCTGGTTGAAGCCAGTTAAAGCTGGTTGAGCAGCAGTAACAGAGCAGAAAGCACAGTTACTTACCGTAACAGTTGTTATCCAGGGACAGCAGGCAGATATTCCCACACATGGGTGACGTCACCGATGGAGCCTCGCAGCAGACAGCCTCGAAAGCAAGCCTGCTTGAAGATCTCGAGCTTTCGAGTGCTGCACCGCGCATGCGCGCGTGCCTTCCCACCCGAACTAGGGGGCGCATCTCCTGTGAGGATCCTCAGTTCAGATACCTAGCCAAGAAGCCAATCAGGGGAGGTGGGAGGGTTGTGGGAATATCTGCCTGCTGTCCCTGGATAACAACTGTTACGGTAAGTAACTGCTTTATCCCAGGACAAGCAGGCAGCATATTCCCACACATGGGTGACCTCCAAGCTAAGCAAAAAGGGATGGAGGGAAGTTGGCAAATTAAGAAAAAAAGATTTTGCAAAACAGATTGGTCAAAATGGTCATCCCTCCTGGATAAAATATCCAGACAGTAATGAGAGGTGAACGTATGAACCGAGGACCAAGTGGCAGCCTTGCAAATTTCCTCAATAGGAGTTGATCTGAGGAAAGCTACAGACGCCGCCATAGCTCGAATCTTGTGGCCCGTCCCTCGACCTTGCAGAGGAAGACCAGCCTGAGCATAACAGAAAGAGATGCAAGCAGCCAGCCAGTTGGAAATGGTACGCTTCGAAATAGGACGCCCCATCATATTTGGATCAAAAGAGATGAAGAGTTGAGGAGATGTTCTGTGAGGTTGAGTGCGTTGGAGGTAGAAAGCCAAGGCACGTTTGCAATCCAATGTATGAAGTGCCGCCTCTCCAGGATGAGAATGGGGCTTGGGAAAAAAGACTGGCAGAACAATAGATTGGTTGATGTGAAATTCCGAAACAACTTTAGGCAGGAATTTAGGATGAGTACGAAGAACCACCTTATCATGATGAAAGACCGTGAAAGGTGGGTCTGCAACCAAAGCTTGCAACTCACTGACTCTGCGAGCCGAAGTGAGGGCAATTAAGAAAACAGCTTTCCAAGTGAGGTACTTGAGATGAGCCTGGTCAATAGGTTCAAAGGGAGGTTTCATCAGTTGAGCCAGAACAACATTAAGATCCCAAACCACCGGCGGCGGTTTAAGAGGTGGATGTAGGTTAAAAATCGGGAAACCATGGGATGCACAGAAAGAGGTTTCCCATCCAGAGGCTGATGAAAAGCAGCAATAGCATTGAGATGGACTCGAATAGATGTAGATTGAAGGCCCAATTGGGACAAGTGAAGCAAATAATCCAAAACCGATGGTAAAGAGGAAGACATAGGATGAAGCTGACGAGAGGAACACCAAGCAGAAAATCTAGTCCATTTCTGACCGTAACATTGACGAGTGGACGGCTTCTTGGAAGCAAGGAAAACATCTTGAACAGACTTAGAAAATTGAGAAGGTCTGTTACGTAGAAAGGTACCAAGCTGTCAAGTGAAGAGACTGTAGATTGGGATGAAGTAAAGACCCTTGACTCTGAGTGAGCAGGGAAGGGAAAAGAGGTAGAAGTAGAGGCTCCCTGGTGCTGAGTTGAAGTAGAAGGGAGTACCATGGTTGCCTGGGCCACCGAGGAGCTATCAGAATCATAGAGACATCTCCAACTTCAGCTTGACAAGAGTCTTGAGAATCAGAGGAAATGGAGGGAAAGCATAAAGAAACTGATTCCTCCAGTCTAGAAGAAAGGCATCTGCCTCGAGACGATGAGGCGAGAAAATGCGGGAACAAAACAGAGGCAGTTTGAAGTTGCTGGGCGATGCAAACAGGTCTATCTGAGGAGTCCCCCATTGAAGAAACACCTGACGTAGCGTGGGGGAATTGAGTGTCCATTCGTGCGGCTGCAACAGACGACTCAATTTGTCTGCCAGACAGTTCTGTTGACCCTGTATGTAGACAGCTTTGAGAAAGATGTTGTGAGAAATCGCCCAATGCCACAATCGGAGAGCTTCCTGACAAAGGGAGTGAGATCCCATCCCTCCCTGTTTGTTGACATAATACATGGCTACTTGATTGTCTGTCCGAACAAGTACCACTTGGTCGTGAAGAAGATGGTGAAAAGCTTTGAGAGCAAGGAAAATCGCTCTGAGTTCCAACAGATTGATATGACACCGGCGATCTGTGGAAGTCCACAACCCTTGTGTACAGAGACCATTTACATGGGCTCCCCACGCATAGGTGGACGAATCGGTCGTGAGCACTTTCTGTGGAGGAAGATTGTGAAACCGCAAACCTCTGGAAAGATTGGAAGAGAGCATCCACCAGTGGAGAGAACTCTTCAATAAAGGAGTCACCGTTATTCGGCGAGAAGGCGGGTCTAGTGCCTGTTGCCACTGTGACGCTAGGGTCCACTGAGGAATGCGAAGATGAAGTCTGGCAAGAGGAGTGACATGAACCGTGGAAGCCATGTGACCGAGTAGAACCATCATCTGACGGGCAGAGAGGGTTGAAAGACAAGACACCTGTTGGCAGAGTCGATTCAATGGAAGGAAGGCCCTCATGGCGACAGTGTCCAGAGTCACGCCAATAAATTGCAGAGACTGGGCAGGGATCAATTGAGATTTGGGAAAGTTGACATGGAAACCCAGACTTTGAAGAAATGTAATAGTCTGATGGGTCGCTGCAATAACCTCTGGAAGAGAAGGGGCCTTGATAAGCCAATCGTCAAGGTAAGGGAACACTTGAAGACCTCGAGACCGTAGAGCCACAGCCACTACAACCAAGCACTTTGTGAACACTCTGGGAGAGGCTGCCAAACCGAAGGGAAGAACCCTGTATTGGAGATGAAGATTCCCCATCTTGAATCTGAGATATTTTCGAAAGTTGGGATGAACAGGGATATGAGTATAAGCCTCTTTGAGATCCAGTGAGCACATCCAATCTCCCCGATCCATGAGGGAGTAGGGATATGAGTATAAGCCTCTTTGAGATCCAGTGAGCACATCCAATCTCCCCGATCCATGAGGGAGTATAGGGTCGGCAACGAGAGCATGCGAAACTTCTTTTTGACTAGAAATTTGTTGAGGGCTCAAAGATCCAGAATGGGTCGCAAATCCCCCGTCTATTTTGGCACCAGGAAGAATCTGGAGTAGAACCCCAGATTGTGCTGGAAAGGAGGAATCTCCTCCACCGCTTGAAGGCGAAGAAGCGCCCGAGCTTCCTGAAGAAGAAGGGGGAGTTGCGAGGAACTGGAATGACACTCTCTTGGAGGGTGATCTGGGGGCACCTGAAGGAGGCGCAGAGAGTATCCCTCACGGATGATGGTCAGAACCCAGAGGTCCGATGTAATGTTTTCCCAACTGGAAGAAAAAAGGGAAAGACGACCTCCTATGGGCAGGGAAGAATATGGATGCAAGGTTGCTTGTAAGCTCGAGTCGTAGAAGGTTTTGGCTTTGACCGAAGAAGAGAAGCAAAAGAGCACTCGTGTTCAGAGAGCCTCTTCGTGGCCGCCTCAATTGAATCGTCGAAAAGCTCATTGCCTTGACACGGCAAGTTGGCCAGACGGTCTTGTAAGTTAGGGTCCATATCGACTATCCTGAGCCAGGCCAGATGACGCATGGCTACCGCAAACGCCGAGACCCTGGAAGAAAGCTCAAACGCATCATAAGATGCCTGCAACATGAAAAGCCGCAACTGGGACAGGGTTTGAATGATTTGCTTAAACTCCAGCAGACGGGCTTTGGACAAGTCTGGATAGAAAGATGGCAACAGTTTCAAGAAATAATTGAAGTAAGATGTGAAAACATAGTTGTAGTTCAAAATCCTATTAACCATCATAGAATTTTGGTACAATCTACAGCCAAATTTGTCCATGGTTCGACCCTCTCGGCCAGGGGGAACCGTTGCAGAAATCTTAGATGGGTGAGCCTTCTTCAGGGAGGACTCAACTACTAAGGATTGGTGGGAGAGTTGAAATTTTTCAAAGCCCTTACAGGGGACAGTGCGATATCTGGACTCCAACTTCGATGGGATAGCCGTGACAGAGTAAGGAGTCTCCATATTTCTCATGAAGGTCTGCTTAAGGACCGGAGTCATGGGCAACCGCAAAGTCTCCTTGGGAGGATGTGAGAGTTCCATGTCTGCCAAGTATTCCGGGGTGTATTTGGAATCTGAGTGCAAGTCCAGATGAAGAGCCTGCCTCATGTCAAACACAAACTTGGCAAATGAAGAGGACTTCAAAGTCGAAGCCTCCTCGGGAGAGGAAGAACGGGATCGAGGAACCACCGAATAAGATGGGGAAGCCTCACGGGAGTACTGAGACACCGGCTCCGAGTGCACTGTCACTGAAGAAGCTCCACTCCCAGTTTGTGGCGGGGTGACAGAATGTTTCCTCTTGAGACTCCTCGACGGCGACGTCCTCGGAGTCCGAGGTGTGGAATGTCTGGAAATCGGAGGAGACAAGTCTCGGGGTAAAGGCCTCGAGGGAGGAGTCCTCGACCTCGAATGCCTTGAGGATAAAGACGAGGAGGCGACCCTGCCGTGAGAGCAAGGCGGCTGCCTCGAGGACAGCTCTGAAGGCCTCGAGCTCTTAGAAGAAAGGTGCTTCGATGGTCTTGATCGATGCTTTGGACGAGGCAAAGAGGTTCTCGAAGTAGGATCCAGTGAGGAGTCCGAAGAGGAAACCCTCTGGCGAGACCTGCCCCGTGGAGACTGCAGGAGGGTCGCAGACTGCTACTCAGGCTGGGCCCCCGAAGACAAAGTCGAGGACGGAACCAACTGAGCTACAATAGAAGAAATCTGGGTGGTCAAGATGGACTTGAGCATATCTTCAAACATGGGCACGGAGACCAAAGGACTCGGTCTCATAGGTGCTCCCGTGCGCTCCAAGGAGGGCGACCTCGAATGAGAGTATTCCCGAGACTTGGAGGCACGTTTAGCAGACGGTCTCGAGGGCGGAGTCAGACCCGGAGCCCCGGGCTGCATGGACAGAGACTCCGGTGGCTTCTTGGGGATGGCACCTGAAAAGGAAGCAGGAGACTTACCCCCAGTCGTAGGCTTCGAGGATGAGACCGATGAGGCCTTCGAGGCCGAAGACCCGGAGGTCTTCGAGGCCGAAGACCCGGAGGTCTTCGAGGCCGAGGCCGGCACCGGAGGCGAAGTCGAGGTTTTGGCACTCGAGGATGCCCCCGAAGTCGAGGTCTTGGACGGCGCCTCGACCAAGGTCAAGGATTTCTCCGGCTCCATAAGCGGGAAAAGCTCAAAGAACTTGTCACAGCGGCGGCGAAAAGCACGAGACTGGAGGGTGAGACAGCGGACACAATCCTCGGGTCGATGACTGTCCCCCAAACAGATCATACACCAACAATGAGGGTCGGTGATAGAAATCGTCCTGCCGCACTGGTAGGAACGCTTAAACCCTGTCAAGGGCCGGGACATAGAAAATACAAAGTCCGTCCCAGGGAGTAGGGAGAGAGGCCTAGGCCCCAAGCCTCCAAACCCGGCCAAACACAAAAGAAAAGTTTTAATTTTTTTTTTTTTTTTTACAAAAATAAAGAAGAATAAGTATAATCAAACGCACACAGCGACCATGAAAAAAAATCCCAGCCACAGTGAAGAGAAGGCACAACGCTGCAGAGCCAGAGGAACAAGTCTTTCTCAGCTCCGCAGAAAACGTTGAACTGAGGATCCTCATAGGCGATACGCTCCCTAGTTCGGGCGGGAAGGCACGCGCGCATGCGCGGTGCAGCACTCGAAAGCTCGAGATCTTCAAGCAAGTTTGCTTTCGAGGCTGTCCACTGCGGGGCTCCATTGGTGACGTCACCCATGTGTGTGAATATGCTGCCTGCTTGTCCTGGGATAAATGTAGCAACTGTGGTTTCCTTTTTTTTTTTTTTTTTTTTTTTACAGAGAAGGGAAAGAAGAAAAAAATTGAGACCCAGTCAGACCCTCTAGCAATGGAGGGAGGGTGAGGCAGGGACCGGTGAGGCAGGGACCTGGGGGGGCCCAGGTGTAACCCCTAAAGCTGGCACTGTTCAGCCAGACACCCCTGTCTCACTGAAGAGAAAATCTCAACAGGAGAAATAGCATTGCCAGCTCACTGAAGAGAAACCTCAACAGGAGAAACAAAATGGCAGTCTCACTGAAGAGAAACCTCAACAGGAGAAAATAAAGTTCCAGTCACAGCCAGAATTCAGGAGCTAGTTGAATAGTGACAATTTCCTGCTGGGAGATAGAGAATACTGGAGATACATGAGGAGTGCCAGCCAATGGGACCACCTGTTAATCAGTTTCTCTATCTCTGCCTGCTGGTAGATGTGTGCTATCCCATTGGTTTATGGATTCATCTGCTGCTGTTGCTAGTGAAATTTGAGTATATACAGTACTTCTTCATGGAAAGGGTAGGTGATATGTGGAACAGTCTCTCAGTAGAAGCAGTGGAGACAAAAACTGTATCTGAATTCAAGAAAGCATGTGACAGAGCTCAAGGGAGAGGAAGAGTTATAGTAGATATATGGATGGGCGTGAGCGCGGTATACAAAAATTTTTTTACATAGTTCCCACCCCCGCCTGACGCCCGATTCACCCCCCCCAGCAGGACCGCTCGCACCCCCACCCCGAACGACCGCTCGCACGCGCTCCCACCCGCACCCGCATCCACGATCGGAGCAAGAGGGAGCCCAAGCCCTCTTGCCCGGCCGACTCCCCAACTCCCCGACAATATCGGGCCAGGAGGGAGCCCAAACCCTCCTGGCCACGGCGACCCCCTACCCCCACCCCGCACTACATTACGGGCAGGAGGGATCCCAGGCCCTCCTGCCCTCGACGCAAACCCCCCTCCCTCCAACGACCGCCCCCCCCCCCAAGAACCTCCGACCGCCCCCCCAGCCGACTCGCGACCCCCCTGGCCGACCCCCACGACACCCCCACCCCCCTTCCCCGTACCTTTGGTAGTTGGCCGGACAGACGGGAGCCAAACCCGCCTGTCCGGCAGGCAGCCAACGACGGAATGAGGCTGGATTGGCCCATCCGTCCCAAAGCTCCGCCTACTGGTGGGGCCTAAGGCGCGTGGGCCAATCAGAATAGGCCCTGGAGCCTTAGGTCCCACCTGGGGGCGCGGCCTGAGGCACATGGGCCCAACCTGACCATGTGCCTCAGGCGAAAGGAGAGTCGGGACAGCGCACGGAGAGGCGGGGCAGTGCACGGAAAGTCAGGGCGGGTGAACGGAGAGTCGGGACAGCGCACGGAGAAGCGGGGCAGTGCACGGAAAGTCAGGGCGGGTGAACGGAGAGTCGGGACAGCGCACGGAGAGGCGGGGCAGTGCACGGAAAGTCAGGGAGGGTGAACGGAGAGTCAGGACAGCGCACGGAGAGTCGGGGAGGGCGAAAGGAGAGTCGGGGTGGCCAGAGGAGAGTCGGGGCGGGCGAAAGGACAGTCGGGTTGCATGCGCGGTATACCCGTGAGCGCGGTATACAAAAGTTTTTGTACATAAAATCGTGGTTTCTGCGCGCTATACCCGTGTGCGCGTTTTACACGGGTGCGCGTTATCTGCGTGAAAATACGGTACACTTGCTCTGAAAATCAAGCAAAACCATCACACAGCAAGTATGCATGTACTTTTTACCCATGTTCACAGCTCGATAGTGAAGGGATTCTATATTACTGTTACTGAAAATACTAAAATTGGAATTTTTTTATGGGTGGTTTTTTTATGTTTTAGGTCTGTCCTGTATGGACTCCAGGACAAGTCAAAAATTTTTAATGTTGACAAAGATATGCATGTATCTATTGTTCAATTCATACTGAAAAACTGCTTATAGTACAACAGTCCCAGATCTCACCAATGAAGCAAAACACACAAAATTAAATCAAGAGTTTATAAAAATATATATTCCGTTAAGAATACTTGATCTTCTCCTTGCATAATTTTTAACATTTGGGCTTTATTTTCTATTTCAGTTATGGACCTTACAGCATTATTTGGTGGATCATAAACAACACATATTTGACAACACAGAATTACAGCCCATGAAAAATTAAATGTATCTTACCTTTAGCAGCAGATCTCAGAAACCACTTCACTGTCATTAACAGTAAAATATCTGCATGCATATGCTTTAATGTCAACACAGAAAAACAAGTACTCTCTATACCAGTGGTCCCCAACCCTGTCCCGGAGGACTACCAGACCAATCAGGTTTTCAGGCTAACCCTAATATGCATAGAGTAGATTTGCATGCCTGTTACTTCCATTATATGCAAATCTCTCTCATGCATATTCATTGGGGCTAGCCTGAAAACCTGATTGGCCTGGTGGTCCTCCAGAATAGGGTTGGGGACCACTGCTTTACACACATACCCCATCTTTCTATAGCTTTATCCCTTCAAAGGTTTACCTGTGTTTTCTAACCAGTTCCTGACATTTCTCCCTCCATATATACCCACATGCAGTTCCTCAGGGTGATTCATCTCTGCAGCAATGCTGAGAAGCTTTTGTAGGAAGCAGGCATACACCAAGTTGTACTGTCTGACATTAGATGTCCTCCTGCCAGCTCACTATCAACTTTTCAGTTCCCATTCCGACTCTTCAGCCAAGCATATCATACTCAGTTCAGGAGTAGTCAATATTTTCCATAAAGGCAATTAATAGAAGTCCTTTCTGTATACACTCCCCCAGAAATGATCCATGGTTGTACGCTTAGCTATCGCCCAAATCAATCCTACAACACAAGACGACCCTCCAACAATCCATAGAATAAAAGCAAATTAGCAACTAACCATGCAAGAAACTTCCAGCCAGTAGCAATCCAACTGAAACTGAAAGTCTTCACACTGTTTAGAAAAGCCTTTGTTGGGTACTCTTGATTAAAATCTTGGCAGAAATTTTTTTGGATCCCTTCCATGACTAACAATTATGACAGTTCTTATTTTCCACCATGACCAAAGGATATTTATACAAGCTAAACCACCATTCACTTTTTACCTGTTGCTTAAAACCTTCAAAAAGCAAACAAAGAAGCATTAAAGAACTGGAATTTGAAAGAAAAAAACCCCTCCAAGATTAACCACACATTTTCTTAACAAATACTTGACAAATCACTGCATTTAGTGCTTGATAACTGGTCCTACGCAGTTAACAGTATTCTTGGGGGGGGGATAAGTTTGTTGGTTTTTAACCCTTTTCAAAGTATCAGTCCCTGTGGATGAGCAAAAAGGAAAAATTATGCTCTTACCTGATCATTTTCTTTCCTTTGGACCAGTGGTCTCAAATTCGCAGCCCGCCAGGTACTATTTTGAGGTCCTTGGTATGTTACCATTATTCTGGAAAGTTGTCCGCCTCACTACTGTAACCTTACACAAGCGCTTTCCTGTATCTCTACACGATTGTGAGGTGGAGTGGAGAGGACAATCACGTACAGACGCAGGAAAGAGCTTGTGTGAGGTTACAGCAGTGAGGCAGGCAACGTTCCAGATGTAAGGTAAACCATTGGAGGCAGTGCAGCTTATGCATGTGTAGTAATCTCATGAACTCTCGCAAAATTCTGCACCTCTCCTGGCGGTGACTGCTTGATGTAAGAAGGCGGTTGTGACCTGTGCTGGAGGAGGTGAGAGCTGAAGGCGGTTACAGACGCTACCACCAAACATTTAAGGCACAAGTTGGATATTGATTATCCACTCTCCAAAAATCCTAGAGGACTACACCAAAATCTTGTCTCTTGCAGTTGATACTTTAGATTAGAATCTAAATCACAATTTTGCATGAGGTAAAACTCTTTATAGTTATAAATTATTTCTTTAATTTCTTCTGATAATTTCAGCTATACACAGCTGATAGCAGTGCAACATGCAGAAAGTGAAGTTTAGATAGTTTTTCACTTTCTGCATGTTGAACTGCTTTCAATTGTGTATAGCTGAAATTATCAGAAGCAATTAAGGAAAGATTTATAACCTATAACAAGTTTTACCTCATGCAAGGTTGTCATTTCTTTAATAAGACATTAACTATTTTTTTCTGTGGCCCTCCAAGGCCCTACAAATCCAAAATGTGGCCCTGCATCCTGGTCAATTAGTTTCGCTCTTTGCCAAAGCATCAGGAACCACAAAACTGTAGGAAAAAACTCCTTTTCCATAAATGACGCAAAATACGAAACATAAGAAATAAACCCAAACTACCAACCATAACACAAAACATGGATGGCCCTCAAGGGTACAAACAGCAATAAGAAAGGGTAGGGCTCTGTATTCATCTGCTGCATCTAAAGGAAAGAAAATTATCAGGTAAGAGCATAATTTTTCCTTCCTTAGTGTTAGCAGCAGATGAATCCAGAGACTAGTGGGATGTAGCAAAGCATTCCCTATTCTGGGTGGGAAGCACACACCACCTCCGCAACAACCAAAGCTCTGAAAGATGCTTCTGTGCATGCTGTCACTTCCAACCGGTAATGCTTAGAAAAAGTGTTCACGGAGGACCATGTCACCACTCTACAAATATCTTCTAATGAAAACCCCATGGACTCATCCTACAGCTCTGGTCGAGTGAGTATGTAGATCAGCCAGCAATGGCTTGCTCGCCAACAAATAAGCGGAAGCAATAGCCTCTTGGACCCATTGGAACACCGACATTTTGGACGACACCATACCCTTGTTGCGCCCTGAGAAGTACACAAAGAGGTGATCAGAATATCTGATGTCATTAGTAAGCTGAATGAAGATAGTGCATTAGTATTCTACGAACATCAAGTAATCACAGGAAACGAAAATGAGAACCATAGTCCTCCTCCCAGAAGAAAGGAAGAGAGGCTGATTGACATGAAAAGTCAAGATCACCTTAGGAAGAAAGGAAGATACCGTCTGAACCGAGATCCCTGACTCCGAGAAACATAGAAACATGTCCCTGCACAACTAAGCTTGTAACTCCAACATGCATCTAGCCGACGCTATTGCTACTAAAAAGACCATCTTCAGGGTGACATCCTTGAATGTTGCATTATGCAGAGGCTCAAAGGGAGGTCCTTGTAAGCTACGAAGTACCAAATTGAGATTGCAATCCAGACAGGGTTTCTTTAGAGAAGGATGAAGGTGCTGAACACCCTTCATGGAACATTACCACATCAGGCTGAGAAGCCAAGGAAGAGTGAGACACATAGCCTCTCCAGAAGGCTCCATTTTTGCACAATGAAATGGAATGCTTCAAGCGAAAGCGCCCATTCCTCGAGGTCTAATACATTTCTGCTGAGGAACACTGTTTTAACATTGGACTTTCTCGTAATGTGAGACGCCGACAGTAGAGGAAGATGAGCTTCTGCCCAAAGGAGAAGTACTCAGGGATTGGAATGCCAACAGAGCCATGTGAATTGCCCTCAATTGCAGCCGATTGATAGATCACTGAGCCTTCTCCTGGGTCCAGTTACCCTGTTCTGAGGACTGAAGGCAATGTGCCCACCATTCTGTCATGCTCACATCTGTGGCAACCACTATCCAGTTCGGGGACACGAGGCATTCCCAGGAACAGATTGCAACTATGAAGCCTTCAAGACATGCTGACAGAGGATTGAGGCGTCCACCAAAGCCAGCAATTGTAATCCTGAGATACCTACGACCACCTGGAAAGGAGCAACTGTTGTAACGATCTCATGTGAAACCGAGCTCAATGAAAAATTAGGTTACTTACCTCTGCTAATCGTCTTTCTTGTAAATAGACTCTGGAATCTTCACCAGCGGGTTTATGTATCCTCTCTAGCTCCGAGCTACAGATACTCCACACCAAACATTTAGCACTTCCCTAGGTGTACATACCTTAGAATTCCAGTCTGTACACAAGTCAGGTAGACCTAAGAAAAACAGGAAACACCAGAAAGGAAAGAGAGGGGTGCCTCTCCAGGCCTTGGCAGAATCAGACACAGCAGAGTTCCGGTCACTCCGTCATTCTGAAGCAGTGTAGTGATGACAGCAGAATAGGCCCGGGCTAGCAAAGCCGCGCGCTCAAAAGCCAACCCATAAGACCAAAGCGGTCCAAAACTTGGAGAGCTATGGGGACATGCGGAAGCAACCTCTGGGGACAGGGAAGCTGCAGCCCTCCGGTCCCTGCGCAACCGCATCAGAGCTGCGGGCCAGCTGGGGGACACCCGGAGCACCAGGCCCACTGGAGCAGACACTCGGTGCCAAATGCACCATATCATGGGCCACAGAGGAGAAAACATACAGAAGTCCCCTCCTGGGGCCAAGACAAGACCAAAGCATCCAGCCCCTCGCTGTTGACCTGTCTGCGTTGGCTGAAGAATCTGGCCAACTTCCGGTGCCAGGCAGACACCATCAGATCGAAGGCCAGACAGCCCCACTGCTGAACAATGGCCTCAGATGTCATTCCAGATAAGGGCCCATCTCCCAAGTCCAGAATCAGGCAACTGAGAAAGGCTGCCTGAACGGTGTCTACGCCGGCCACGTACAAGGTCACCTGATGCTTTTCCCCCAGGAAAAGAGCATCCGAGCCACCAGACTCAGCAGGGAACAATGTGTACCCTCCCTCCCAGTTGACACAAGCTACTGCTATCGCATTGTCGGAGAACACCAAACTGCCTTCCAATGGAGAGTTGAGCCTGCAATGTGGCCAGCCAGAGCATTCAAAGTTCCAGGTGACTGATGGACCATCTGCGCTCCAGCGCCAGCCACCAACCTTGCGCCGGGACAGTTTTACAAACTGTCCCCCAACCGGACAGTCGCACATCTGATGTCAGGGTCACTCAGTCCAGGAACCTCAGAGGAAACCCTCTGCCTAGAGCCAAAGGACGCAGCCCCCACGGCAGGCTGCTACCAACCCAGGCAGCATCACCCCCAGCGAAGCCCGCCGGGATTTCCATCGATCCAGGAGAGACAGCTGAAGAGGTCGAAGTCGTACTCTGGCCCACAGAAACACATCCATGGTCCAACCATGAGACCCAAGACTTGCAGGTCCAGCCAGGCCATCAGCGCCAGAACCTGCAATGGGGCCCGAATGGTACTCTGTAGCTTGAGCATCCTGGAGTCCGGAAGAAACACCTGGTTCGTGCCCTTGTAAAACCAGACTCCCAAATAGTCCAATGCCTGCAGTAGTACTTGATGAATCTTCTTCAAGTTGAACACTTTAGACGCTCCAGCAAGCGCACTATCTTGTGAACCGCCCGGCAGCCCTCCTCCATTGAGGGGGCCCTGAACAGCCAGACAGCTGGGGATAGATAGCCTAGCACACCCTGCCACCACCATCACCACGATCTTCAGGAAAGAACATGGCTCCATTGTCAACCCGAAGGGCACAGCTGCAAATTAACAATGCTGACAAGAATACAGGACACCGCAGAAACCTCCTGTGCTCCTGAAAAATCAGGATGATGAGGTAAGCTTCTGTGAGATCCAGGGAAGCCAAGGATTCCCCAGGCACTACCACCGTCAAAACTGAACGCACCGTTGCCATCCGGAAACAGGGTACGTGCAGAAAGATATTCATAGACTCGAGGTCCAGAACAGAATATCGAGTATCTCCTGAGCCCAAGTCTTCATGTGGAACCGATTCCATCATTGCCAGATCCAGTAATCCCTGAATCGTGGCCCGCCCACACCAGGCTTGTTCCGAATTTCCTGTGGGCAAGAACAGGGAGAAATCCAACAGAAGAAAAAACTTAAAGCGGAGACCCTGTCTGAGCATGTTGAGGACCCACTGGTCCGATATCACCCTCCGCCACTCCGTTTGATAGACTGAGAGGTATCCCCCAATCCAAGGAAGAGGAGCCAGAAGCCTGATGTCAGAACTTCTGAGTGAGGGAATGTTTAAACCAATGAAAACACAACTATGTCATTCACCTTAATGCGCATGCGTTAGCGTTCAGGCTATTTTAAGCGCCATTTTCTAAATACACATTTGTGTCATAACATATGGTGTGTTAATGATTAATGCTAAAAGTACATATCTTTTTTCTTAATTGTTGGAATTATGGCATTAATCGCCTAATACCATACTTTTTTGTCTTTAGTTGTAGCCCAATTTGCAAACCCTGAAGAAGCGGCGTATTAGCGGCAAAACGGGTCCCTGTTGGATATACATTGAATGTTTACAACTATTAATGCTGGTTGTGACTCCATACTACCTAAGATATTTATCTCTATACATTGAGTTTTTGCTATATATTTTTAGTGGAATCTCTATAACTGCTAACACTGGTTGAGACTTTAAAAAGTGTTTTCTATGGTGTCATGTGCACAAGAGAAAAAAGGAAGAAAAATTTAAATAATGTTTGAGTAGTAGTAATTTATTAAATTGACAAAGAATCCAGCGTTTTGGCATTGGTGGAACCAGTTGCATCGGTTGGCCATCTGGGAGGCGTGAGATGCAGGAGGGGCTAGGAAGCCAAAGATATTGTTCTTAAATATTTGGGAGCTATATCTGCAAGCCTTGCATCCAAAGGGCCGCAGTGCGGTCTTAAGATGGGTGTCTTAATCTGGGCGCCCGGATAGTCGGATTGGGAGCGTACTGGCGAGTACTGGTGGGAAGGGGTGGAGAGTACCATTGTGGGGGAGGGGATGAGGGGTTTGGGAAGGTTCTGGAACTTAGATAAGGAGAGGGTAAAGGGGATTCGGTGGGGGGAGGGGGTGGTGCAGCATTTTCAGGGCTCATAAGAGTCCAGGGCCTCAGAGTGCCTTTCCGCTCTCCTTACCCTCGCTCACCCTCAGTAGAGTGGGCTGGGGGGGGGGGGTTGGTTGATGTTCCTTTTCTTTTGTCCATGCCTGTTATACTATTATATATGATGCATATTTGTTTGTATTAAGCACCTGAGGTGACTTGGGATTGTATTTGTTGTTGTTTTCATCAATAAAAATTGTTTGAACTTAAATTGACAAAGAAAGCCATTTTTAATATATGAAGGTTTTGGATCGATGAAAGATACCCATGCCACAATTCCTTATATGGATGATACCATTATGATCCTTGGAGTGGCAATTCTGAGATTCTTTCCTTCATTTAAGTAATGAATTAATCTCCATTTGATTAACCTTGTGTGGATCTATTAGAGACAAGCCTGTGCTGCATAAAGCTACATATAGCAGCCTGCAAATTTAAAGCCGCAACCTCAAATGACAATTTCATGGATGTCTTCAGCTTTCTATCCTGGGTATCTTTCAGCATCACTCCTCCCTCCACGGGCAAGGTGGTTTTCTTGGTGACTGCAACCACTAGAGCACCCACTTTTGGTAGCTTAAACTTATCCAGCTCATCCTCAGCCACAGGATATAAGTCTTCATAGCTTTAGCTACCCAGAGACCCGCCTCCAGCGTGGATCATTGGGCCAAAATGAGCTCCTGCATTGCCTCAAGGACAGGGAATATCTTGGGAGGTTTTTTCGTGCCAGCTATGAGAGGGTTAGTAACAGCAGAAGACTTTCAGCTTGTGAAATATTAAGACTCTATAAAGCCTTAGAAATAAAAACAGTCAGCTCCTCCCTATGGAACCAGCACCAGTACTTCCCCCAGATCCAAATCTTGCAAATCATCATCATCATCAGAGGACCCGGGAAAGGCAGAGAGGTATGGACCTGAGAGCAGGTCCCCTTCAGCCGTGGAGACCACCATGCGGCATTTAGCCATCTGTTGACTCTGCCCGGAGCTAAGTGAAGGCTGGTCAGCAATGGTCTGGGAAGAGTCACCTAATAAACCAGTCACAGGCTGAGTAAGCTTAGAGCTTTGGAAAAAAATAAAAAAGGCCTTGTGCAATAAGAACACAAATTCAGGAAAAAAGGGCACAGCCAAGTCCACAGACTGAGCCACAGCCATACCAGATGCTGCCTGAAAAACAGCCGCCCCTAAATGCCATGTGAAAAAACATCCACAGAGTCAGCTATCTCAAACGGAGATGAGGCCTGGGAAGTTAAGGGAGCTACGCGAGAAAACAAAGTACCCTCCAACGCCATGATGGAATCCTCAGCGAACACATCTGAGCAACCAGCCAAACAAACCCTCAACAGAGTTCACCACTTCCCACAGTGTGACCACCACTTAAGTACTTCAGCTGCCATTAAAAAAAAAACAACACACAAGAACCAACTACATCTTGAAATAACTAACAGCAATAAAAAAATTTAAGTGATACACACCACTTATGCAGCATCACTGCTGCTGTCTAAGGAAATCTGTTCCTGTCAGCGCTGGTAGCTGAATGTGCTTAGGAGATGACAGTGTTTCAACTGCCTTTCCAAAAGTCAGAGATAAAAAGGACCCAACTGCAGGGGAGGGTGGGGAAGGAACCTGGGGGGAGACACAGGTGTAGCCCTTAATGCTGGCACCACTCAGCCGGACACCCCTAAGCTCAGCTGAAAAAGATAACAGAACTAAGAGCTATTTCAGAAGAAGCGGCCAGGAGCTAGAAGAATGGCATCAATCCGCCTGCTGGAGATAGGACATACTAACTGGCCAGGAGGAATTCCAGCCAAATCAGTGCTCTCTATCTCCACCTGCTGGTAGATGGGCACTATCCCACTAGCATCTGGATTTATCTGCTGCCGACAAATACAAGCACTGCCAATGAATATAAGAACAAAAGAATTGCCATATTGGGACAGACCGAAGGTCCATCAAGCCCAGTATCCTGCTTCCAACAGTGGCTAACCCAGGTCCCAAGTACCTAGCTAGATCTCAAGTAATAAAACAGATTTTATACTGCTTATCTTAAGAATAAGCAGTGGATTTCCCCCAAGCCAGCTCAATAATGGCCTATGGACTTCCCTTTTAGGAATTTATCAAAACCTTTTTTAAACCTCACTAAGCTAACTGATTTCACCACATTCTCTAGCAACGAATTCCAGAGTTTAATTACACAATGTGTGAAGAAATATTTTCTCTGGTTTGTTTTAAATCTACTACTTAGTAGCTTCATCGCATGCCCCTAGTCCTAGTATCTTTGGAAAAGTATGACTTCTAAGCAAGGGAAAAGGGAGAGGGGATGGTCTCAAATCTCACTTACAGCAGCTTCTGTGAAGAAGTCTTACATTAGTTTAAGAACACAGATTCACAAAAAATTCCAATAGACAAGAATGGATTCTCTTCAAGGCATCCCTGAAAGAACCAGGAATATGTGGAAAGTTAATTTCATTAAAATAGGGACCAGCAGAAAAAATAGCCATAGAGATATAAATTGAAACAATGAACAGACAACCCTACCTTTCTTGTAAAAACCTGATTTCAAAACCATATTTGTCCTGAAAACTCCAAATTAAGCCCTCAATTATTCCCATATCTATCTTTGAATACAAAAGTGATTGAAAATAATAGTATTTAAAATTATTAGTTTAGTTTATTTATTTAGTTTATAGTGAAGAATCAAATATATACCAGTTATAATTAAAATAGGGAGAAGGAATAAAAAGTAAGTATCCTAATGCTTTCAGCACTCTTTTGTGAACCCAATGGCAGAAACAACAAAGCTGAAAGGGAGAAAGGAATTGGGACTTACTTGTAGTTTTTGTATTTACACAACCACATTTAAAGTGGTTTACATACAGATACCTAGAGCAATGGAAGATTAGGCAACTTGCCCAGGGTCACAAAAACCAGCCCTGGGATTAAATACCACAACCTCTAGGTGCAGAGGCAGCAGCTCTACCACTTGTCCACTCCTCACCTCAGGATGAAGGTTTCTTTTTTATTATAACTTTTCAGATTAGTTTTACAGTTATAATTATGAAATTATTGTGAAATGATCTCCAGTTTTTGTACTTTATTGAAAGGAGAAAAATAATCACTAACTTAGTTTTATTTAACCAAAACAATAACATTATAGCATGTCTATTTTTGTATTTGCTTAAATATCCATGTTAACTGATGTGGTTAAACAAAATATCTTTTAAAAAACTTAGCACTTAAAACGTAAGGGGTTAATTCTGTATACATCAATTTGCAAAGGAAAAATAGGGCTATGGTCTTTTTCTCAACTCTATATTTTATAATAAGAAATGCAACAACAAGCATCTGTGATGATATCTTTTAAATAGAAAAATTGCCCTTATGGCGATCCTTCGTTCTCAACATCCTTGTTTCACTGACTCAGATTGTCCTCCAAAACTGATTGATTCAATGTTTGCAACCGCTATCATGCATATTTTGAAGAAATGGAAATCAGCCTCCTCATTGGATTACACTTTCTGGTGGAATTCGTTCTGTCTCTACAATAAATATTAACAATTGGCATATGAAAAATGCCGTATCACTGAGATGTCTAGATCAGTTTATCCGCGACACATTGCTGATCATTCCTGTTTCGGTTAGGGTAACTGTTCCTCATCTTTTTTGTTCCCTTTTTGGGTTACCTCACTTTTGTGTTTACATTTTATGTTCCTACCTTGTTTGTATGACCTCAGCTGCAATGTGGTGAGATAATTATGTTTTTCTAACTGCAATCTGTTATATATTATGCCTTGTATCATTTGTAAAGCATATCTGTTTTTGTGATGTTAAAATTTCAATAAAAATTTTGAACTTAAAAACAAGAAAAATTGCCCTTGACATTATGAATGCATTAAAGGAATTCATTTAGCAAAAAACAAACATTGCATGAATATATAGCCTCATGCTACATAATTAAAATCACAATCCTTATTTCATGATGAATAACTTAAAGCAACATTCCTAACAATATAGCTCAAGAATTTGATCTAATCTTATTGTAAACCGCATAGATTCCTTGCAGAAAATTGTGGTATATAAGACACTGTGTATTGTACTGCATTTGGATTATAATGCATCTTAAACAGAAAATAAAATGCTTTTTTGAGGAAAAATGTATTTAAAAATCCAAATTAAATAAATAAAAAGTGATTTTTAATCATTGATTTTTATCAACACTGGCTGACAGTCCTGGATGCAAAGAGAAGCTGCTCTTTCAGGTTCTTGCTCTCAAGCTTTTATACTCAAAAAGTTTTGATCCAAAGTTATTACCGTATAAGTAGCAGGAAAATGACAGCCTAGTGAAGATCCTGTAAACAAGAACCACCACATGCCAAGAAGGTATCAGTGTTGAGTCCCCTCCTCCCTCCCCCAAGAAACTTATTCCAGGTCCAGGGATCTTAAAGTCCCTCCTTGAGGGCTGCAATCCAGTCGGGTTTTCAGGATTTCCCCAATGAATATGCATTGAAAGCAGTGCATGCATATAGATCTCATGCATATTCATTGGGGAAATCCTGAAAACCCAACTGGATTGCGACCCTCAAGGAGGGACTTTGAGACCCCTGTTCCAGTCCATTCTAATCACATCCCATTTTCAGTGCTCCAAGCCCATGAGTTTCACCTCACCATTCTAAGTTTAAAAGCCATTTCAATAAGCTTTTGAAAGGTAAAACCTATTAATCAACTAAGCTAGTAGAACAGTCTCTTACTTTCAAGTATAGGTTAATTAATAAAAAAACAAAAATGGAAAATACTATAAGATAATTATGTATTAAGTAACCCAATAAAAATGTAACTTTTAGAGACTAAAACCAAGTTCTACAGGTCAGAGATATGGTCCTGACCCGAAGGTGATTGTTTTGGTTTCCTAGAGCTAGTGAAAAAAAATTAATTCAATAAAAATATTTCTCCTTACAATTTTTCAATTTTTGATATTCATTAACCTTCAAAGTGGACTAACATAGCTACCACCCTGATTTAATCAAGAATGAACAGACTGCGACTTAGGAGGGGTGCAGTTTCTTCAATATAAATCTCGAATTTTGTCATTGGATGCTACTTTTTTCTTAAATTTCCAGCCAAATGTATGATCGCATATTTAAATTTTTCTTATGCTTTTTTGAACCAGATCAGTTAGAGATTCCTGCTAGATAAGGAGCAGGGTGCTCAAAGTAAGAACTGAACTTTTTGTATTACAGGCAATGTTTCCTATATTGATTTGAATAGATTTATATACTGTATTTGTGTCCTGTCTCTTCCTTAAATTCTTATGTTTGCCTTAGAATATTGTTTGAATTATGTATGGAGCATAATGAAATAAATTAATAAATAAATAAGAATGAACAGATTGCTCTTCTAATATATGTAGGGTACTTTTTTCCTTCCAAACAATCCAGATTTGCCACTGTTAGTGACAGAATACTGAGTTCCATGAACCATTTGATTCAGGCCTCAAAACCAGTCAGCAACAGCCCTTAGGAACCAGTTCTGTGGCAACCCCAATATTAGGCAAGCTCCTTCAACTGTGTCCAAGGAGGAATAATTTGTTCTGTTGGGCGCGGACATTTCAAAATGATTGACAGTTCCTATAGAACAGCCTACTCCACGATCACCCCTCATTCTTGGAGTTCCTAGCATTTTTTTAAACAATATGGTCGGGGTCACACCTTTATACTTCCGTTTCAGAAATACATTTGACCAACTTTCGCCATAACTATTTCAGTTCTGTACTAGCCTGATTGTATTCTTGTTAACTTCCACAGTACAACCATGTTGCCTGTATAATGGATAAAATATAATAATATTCGTCTTCCCTTCATAGCCAGCAAAAAAAAGATCAGCACGTTTAGTGGGCTCACAGCCATTACAGGCGTTAAACACCATTACTAGCCCTTTGCGCGATAAAAAGACATACATATGAACTGGCAACAAAATATCAAAGGCATGATACTGGAAACTTTTTCGACGCAACCAACATTTTATAAAAAACACTTTAGTAAAAATTTAACAACACGAAGGGGAGCCATTTTGATCCCTAGTGATATTATCGAAGACATTTAAGGTCCAACACTGTGAACTTAACTTCGGTTTGAACAAATTAAAACACAAACCCTAAGACGATAATTCGGGCTAGGCAAAAATAAGCTCGAAGCTTTCCCTCTCAACTTTTGCACATACACAAGTACTTCGCAGCCACGTCTATGGTCGAGATTCCCATCGCCAAAGCGATAAAATAGTGCCGTACAAAAACCATCACGGCCAGAAAGTACTACTAAGCCTAGCGCTCTCTATCTCTCATGTCTTTCTTCCCGGACCAACAGATACAGCAACCAACCAACCTACCAGAGCTTCACACACACAAAAAAAAAAAAGCAACGGGTAGCAAAGGCAGCATCTTTCCGCGCTGTGACACCCAGAGACACCTCAGCCACTACCAATGCGAGAGAAGCCCCCAGAGGTATAACCGGCCCAGCACGAAAACCAAGTAGAAAAATGTCTCCCACCCACCAAATCCAGATACTTGTCCCACACACTGCGCACAAGACAGAGAAATTAGTCCATGACAAAACAACACTGGAGCACCCACTCTCAAATTAACATTTTATTCTTTTAAACCAACCCCCCCCCTCTTCGATAGCGGATCTCTCTCCCACCCCCTCCCCTTTGAATAACGGATACCAGCGCCTCACTCACAGATCCACGCACGCTTATCCCGCCCTCCCCGCACCAGAGACACTACTGTTGCCTCCCCTCTCCCGCCGTTATTATGATAATGACTATTATTAAATATGAAATACTGGTAATTTTACCCCCACCAGGCGCGCTCTCCCCTTCTCGGTCTCTCGTTTCTTCGCTGCAGACACGGGAACGCGCTCAGAAACACCCCCCCCTCCTCCATTCATTCATTCACGCGCTGCCTAACCGCGGCTGCGCGAGCACCTGCAGCTCCAATGAACGTGCTCTAAGAACTGGGAAGAAGAGGGATCGGCGCGCGCGCAAGCCGGAAGGGTCCTGATAAAGGTTCACTAACCAATCAGTGTAAGCGTTACCGGCCTCCTAGCCGATCAACCAGCTTACCCTCCCTCCAGTCTGCCCTGTCGACCAATCAGCGTGAGCCGCGGCTGGGAAAAAGACCAGTCTCGTAGGATAGTAAGAGATCCTTCTAACTCCCATAACCAATCGGATAGACCACCTGCGGCTTTAATGAATTTGAGCGAGGCAAGGACAGATGCGTGAATTACTATTTTGCTCCTGAACAGTGTGAGATGTGCAGGCCTCTGAGCTTTGCGTAGGTTTTTGTTGGTGCTGATACATTCAGATTTTTTTTCTTGGGGAGGGGGGAGCTGTTATCAAGTTTACCAAGAGAAGCGCGGAAAGCATAGGTCTGACTCTGGATACATAGGCCAACATGTCAAAACGATGGAGGTATTAAACACGACCTAAAAAAGAAAGGGCTCAAGTTTGTGCAAACAAAGCAATACAGAAAAACAAGTGGCTTAAAGAATAGGGACAACAAAATTTTAATACATGTGACTCGATACGGCCCGTGTTTTGACGTGAAGCCTGCATCAATGGTATATTAACCAAGCATATAAGAAGCAAATAAAATAACAGAACTTTTGGAATTTAAAAATTACAAATAAAATGCATAGCCAAACATCTAATGCAGGGGTGTCAAAGACCCTCAAGGGCCCAATCCAATTAGGTTTTCAGGATTTCCCCAATGAATATGCATGCACTGCTTTCATTGTATGCTAATAGATCTCATGCATATTCATTGGGAAAATCCTGAAAACCCAATTGGATTGCGGCCATCGAGGAGGGACTTTGACACCCCTGATCTAAAGCAAATGAACGTTAATCATAAATAACAGACTACATGTATAAATATTGGCATTCTTGTAAAATCTGTTTCAAACATAGTAAGATAGTAGATGACGGCAGATAAAGACCCGAATGGACCATCCAATCTGCCCAACCTGATTCAATTTAAATTTTTTTAAATTTTTTCTTCTTAGCTATTTCTGGGCAAGAATCCAAACTTCTACCTGGTACTGTGCTTGGGTTCCAACTGCCAAAATCTCCTTCAAAACCTACTTCAGCCCATCTACACCCTCCCAGCCATTGAAGCCCTCTCTAGTCCATCCTTCCCCAAATGACCATATACAGACACAGACCGTGCAAGTCTGCCCACTACAGGCCTTAGTTCAATATTTAATATTATTTTCTGATTCTAGATCCTCTGTGTTCATCCCACGCTTCTTTTAACTCTTTCACCGTTTTCCTCTCATCCATCTCTCTCGGGAGTGCATTCCAAGCATCCACCACCCTCTCCGTAAAGTAGAATTTCTTAACATTGCTCTTGAATCCAGAGCAGGATTAATTTGTCGAGGGCCCCTAGGCACACAAATACACTGGGAAGCTGGGAAGCTTTGGGCAAGCAGCACCGCTTGCACAATTACAGTTCCCGTTGCCTTTCTTACCTGCATTGCTTACTTGTCCTACTTTCTGTCGATGGGTGGGTCCGCGTTGCCGATCGATGCTGGAGGGGCCCATCGCCATTTGGAAAAAACAATGTTGATGCCCTCCTTCATCGGGCCCCCCTGACCATTTTGGGCCCTAGGCACGTGCCTACTTGGCCTATTGGTTAATCCTGCCCTGCTTGAATCTACTACCCCTCAACCTCAAATTATGTCCTCTGGTTTTACCATTTACCTTTCTCTGGAAAAGATTTTATTTTACGTTAATACCTTCCAAGTATTTGAACGTCTGAATCATATCTCCCTGTCCCTCCTTTCTTCTAGGGCAGGGGTGTCCAATGTCGGTCCACGAGGGCCGCAATCCAGTCGGGTTTTCAGGATTTCCCCAATGAATATGTATGAGATCTATTAGCATACATTGAAAGCAGTGTATGCAAATAGATCTCATGCATATTCATTGGGGAAATCCTGAAAACCTGACTGGATTGCGGCCCTCGAGGACCGACATTGGACACCCCTGTTCTAGGGCAATGGTTCCCAACCCTGTCCTGGAGGACTAACAGGCCAATCTGGTTTTCAGGTTAGCCCTAATGAATTTGCATGAGAGAAATTTGCATATAATGGAAGTGACAGGCATGCAAATCTGCTCCATGCATATTCATTAGGGCTATCCTGAAAACCCGATTGGCCTGCTGGTCCTCCAGGACAGGGTTGGGAACCACTGTTCTAGGGCAGGAGTAGGGAACTCCGGTCCTCGAGAACCGTATTCCAGTCGGGTTTTCAGGATTTCCCCACTGAATATGCATTGAAAGCAGTGCATGCAAATAGATCTCATGGATATTCATTGGGGAAATCCTGAAAACCCGACTGGAATACGGCTCTCGAGGACCGGAGTCCCCTACCCCTGTTCTAGGGTATATATATTCAGGGTTTCAATCTCTCCTCATACGTCTTCTGGCACAAACCTCCTATCATTTTCGTCACCCTCCTCTGGACCACTTCAAGTCTTCTTACGTCCTTCGCCAGATACGGTCTCCAAAACTGAACACAATACTCCAAGTGGGGCCTTACCAATGACCTGTACAGGGGCATCAACACCTTCTTCCTTCTATTGGCTATGCCTCTCTTTATACAGCCCTGCATCCTTCTGGCAGCAGCCACCACCTTGTCACACTGTTTTTTCACCTTTAGATCTTCAGACACTATTACCCCAAGGTCCCTCTCCCCGTCCTTGCATATCAGCCTCTCCCCTCCCAGCATATATGGTTCCTTCCAATTATTAATCCCCAAACGCATTACTCTGCATTTCTTTGCATTGAATTTTAGTTGCCAGATATTAGACCATTCCTCTAACTTTTGCAGATCCTTTTTTATATTTCTACTCCCTCTTCAGTGTCTACTCTGTTACAAATCTTGGTATCATCTGCAAAAAGGCAAACTTTTCCTTCTAACCCTTCAGCAATGTCACTCACAAAATATTGAAAAGGATCGGCCCCAGCACCGAACCCTGAGGGACTCCACTACTCACCTTTCCTTCCTCCGAGCGACTTCCATTAACCACCACCCTCTGGCATTTGTCCAACAGCCAGTTTTTAATCCAGTTCACCACTTTGGGTCCTAACTTCAGCCCTTCAAGTTTGTTCAAGAGCCTTCTATGAGGAACCGTATCAAAGGCTTTGCTGAAATCTAAGTAAATTACATCTAGCATATGTCCTTGATCCAGTTCTCTGGTCACCCAATCAAAAAATTCAATCATGTTTGTTTGGCACGATTTACATTTTGTAAAGCCATGTTGCCTCAGATCCTGTAACCCATTAGATTCAAGGAAGTTTACTATCCTTTCTTTCAGCAACACTTTCATTATTTTTCCAACAACCGAAGAAAGGCTTACCAGCCTGTAGTTTCCCACTTCATCTCTGTGACCACTTTTGTGAATAGGGACCACATCCACTCTCCTCCAGTCCTCAGGAAACACTCCCGTCTCCAGAGATTTGTTGAATAAGTCTTTAATAGGACCCGACTGAACCTCTCTGAGCTCCCTGAGTATCCTGGGATGGATCCTGCCCGGTCCCATCACCTTCAGTTTTTCAAGTTGTTCATAAACACTTTCCTCCATGAACAGCGCAGAATCTACTCCATTTTCTCACAATATTTTGCCTGACAGTCTCGGTCCTTCTCCAGGATTTTCTTCTGTGAACACAGAACAGAAGTATTTGTTTAGCACATTTGCTTTTTCCTCATCACTCTCCACATATCGGTTCCCAGCATCTTTTATTTTAGCAATTCCATTTTTCATCTTCCTCTTTTCACTAATATATCTGAAAAAAATTTTGTTTCCCTTTTTTACATTTTAGCTATTTGTTCTTCCGCCTGCGCTTTCACCAGACAAATCTCTCTCTTAGCTTCTTTCAGTTTCACCCAGTAGCACTCTTCTTCTTGGTGTTTTTTTATATTTCACAAACGCCTGCTCTTTTGCCTTTATTTTCTCTGCCACTAGTTTGGAGAATCATATCAGTTTCCTTTTTCTCTTGTTTTTATTGATTTTCTTCACATAAAGGTCCGTAGCCATTTTTATCGCTCCTTTCAGCTTAGACCACTGTCTTTCCACTTCTCATATGTCCTCCAATCCTAACAGCTCTTTCTTCAGGTACTCTTCCATTTTATTAAAGTCCGTACATTTGAAATCTAGGACTTTAAGTATCGTGCGGCCGCTCTCCACTTTAGCTGTTACATCAAACCAAACCGTTTGATGATCGCTACTTCCCAGGTGCGCACCCACTCGAACATTAGAGATACTAATGAGGACCAGATCCAATATTGTTTTTTCCCTTGGAGGTTCCGTCACCATTTGTCTGAGCAGAGCCTCTTGAAAGGCATCCACAAACTCCCTACTTCTTTCTGATTCTGCAGACAGAACATTCCAGTCCACATCCGGCAGGTTGAAATCTCCCAACAGCAGCACCTCCTCTTTCCTTCCAAATTTTTGGATATCCACAATCAGATCCTTATCAATTTGCTGCGATTGAGTAGGAGGTCTATAGACTACACCCACGTAGATAGAATTCCATCTTCTCTTTTCAGAGCGATCCATATCATTTCTTCCTCTCCCCAGATCACATGCATTTCGGTCACTTGGATATCGATCTTTACATAGAGAGCTACTCCTCCACCTTTTTGACCATCTCTGTCCTTCCTAAAAAGATTATATCTCGGACCTGGAGGCGGGAACAAATTGCGAAGTTATTAAATTTGCGGATGACACCAAACTCTACCGCAGGGTTGAAACCATGGAAGACTGCGAAGATCTGCAAAGGGACCTAACGACGCTAGAAGAATGGGCCAAAAAATGGCAAATGAACTTTAACGTAGGGAAATGCAAGGTCATGCATGTAGGGAAAAAGAACCCGATGTTCAGCTACAAAATGGGAGGATCACTGCTAGGGGTAAGTAACCTTGAAAGAGACCTGGGAGTGATGGTGGACACGTCTTTGAAGGCATCGGCACAGTGCGCCACAGCCTCAAGAAAAGCAAACAAAATGTTGGGTATCATTATGAAGGGTATCACGACCAGGACAAAGGAGGTCATCCTGCCACTGTATCGTGAAATGGTGCGACCGCATCTGGAGTACTGTGTCCAGTATTGGTCGTCGTACCTCAAAAAGGACATGGCGGTACTTGAGGGAGTCCAGAGAAGAGCAACTAAACTGATAAGAGGTATGGAAAACCTCTCATATACTGACAGACTGAAAAAGCTGGGGCTGTTCTCCCTGGAAAAGCGGAGACTTAGAGGAGACATGATAGAAACCTTCAAGATCCTGAAGGGTATAGAAAAAGTAGACAGGGACAGATTTTTCAGATTATGGGGAACCACAAGTACAAGGGGGCACTCGGAAAAATTAAAAGGAGACAGGTTTAAAACAAATGCCAGAAAGTTCTTTTTCACCCAGAGGGTGGTGGACACATGGAACTTGCTTCCGGAGGCTGTGATAGGCCGGAGCACGTTACAAGGCTTCAAAGAAGGTTTGGATAGGTTCCTAGAGGATAAAGGAATTGAGGGGTACAGATAAGAGTAGCGGTAGAAACATAGAAACATAGAAAAAAAGCGGCAGAAAAGGGCTATAGCCCACCAAGTCTGCCCATTCCATGTATCCCCCCCCTGAGTTTACTCACTTAAAGATCCCACGTGAGTATCCCATTTTCTCTTAAAATCCGTCACGCTGCTGGCCTTTATCACCTGGAGTGGGAGTCTGTTCCAATGATCCACAACTCTCTCGGTGAAGAAATACTTCCTGAAGTCGCCACGAAACTTCCCTCCCCTGATTTTCAGCGGATGCCCTCTGGTGGTCGAGGGTCCCATGAGCCGGAAGATATCATCTTCTGACTCGATGCATCCCGTGATATACTTATACGTTTCAATCATATCTCCCCGTTCTCTTCTTTCCTCAAGTGAGTACAGTCGCAATTTCTTTAGTCTTTCTTCATACGTGAGATCCTTGAGCCCCAAGACCATCCTGGTGGCTGTTCGCTGCACCGACTCGATTCTCAGCACGTCCTTTCGGTAGTGAGGTCTCCAAAACTGAACGCAGTACTCTAAGTGAGGCCTCACCATGGCTCTGTACAACGGCATCACAACTTCAGGTCTCCTGCTGACGAAACCTCTGCGTATACACCCCATCATTTGTCTTGCCCTGGAGGAAGCCTTCTCCACTTGATTGGCAACCTTCATGTCCTCGCTAATGATCACTCCTAGGTCGCGTTCCGCTGTGGTCCTAACCAAGGTCTCACCATTTAGTACATAAGTTCTACGTGGGTTACTCTTTCCCATGTGCATTACCTTGCATTTTTTAGCATTGAAGCCAAGCTGCCAAGTAGTTGACCATTGTTCCAGCAGCAGTAGATCGTGTGTCATATTATCAGGTAATAAGCTTCTGCCTACTACGTTGCAAAGTTTGGCGTCGTCAGCGAACAGCGATACCTTTCCCCTAAGTCCTTGCGTCATATCTCTTATGAATAAGTTGAATAGAATCGGACCCAGGTTATAGGGATAGTCTGGGACCATTGCTCAGGCAATGGGCCTGTTGGGCCGCCGCGGGAGCGGACCGCTGGGAGAGATGGACCTCTGGTCTGCCTCAGCGGAGGCAACTTCTTATGTTCTTATGTTTGCATCCCATCCATGGGATTCACTGAACCATGTCTCTGTGATAGCGATAATATCCAGATCTGCCTCTAACATCAGGGCTTGTTGCTTAGACTGTGAGCATTTGTGGTCATCGCTTTCCAGCTATTTTTCAGCGGTAATCTCCTTTTTAGTATAGTTTTTTGTTTCGTTTCACTTTCTGTTGCAATGCTAAGAAGTGAGTTGCTGATATTGGTTTACGGTGCAATCTTTACTACAATCACATCTTGTCTTTTGCTGGGGATGGTTTCTATAATTGTCCTTCATAAACACTCCCCCCACCTTTTAGTTTAAATGCCTAGAAACAAATTGCAATAGCGGTTTTTAGTGCAGGGAGCTTATGAGCGTCGGGAGCAGCGTGGGGCATTCAGCACAGCTCCCTACGCTAAAAACCACTATTGTGGTTTAGTAAAAGGAGAGGGGGTATATTTCTCTATTTTTGTATAGTTGTTTCTGAGGTGACATTTCATATTTTAAAGTCATCTGCCTTGACCTCTTTGAAAAAAACCCAGAATATAAATTATAATTAACATTTTCTCTGCATACAGTGTGCTTTGTGTTTTTTAAAAAAATTTTATTGTTGGTAGATCATTTTGACTCAGTCATTTTAAAAGTAGCTCACAAGCCAAAAAGTGTGGGCACCCCTGCCCTAGAGGAAAGAAGGGACAGGGGAGATATGATTCAGACATTCAAATACTTAAAAGGTATTAACATAGAACAAAATACTCTCCAGAAAAAGGAAAATGGTAAAACCAGAGGACATAATTTGAGGTTCAGGGGTAGTAGACTCAAGGGCAATGTAAGAAAATTCTTCTTTACGGAGAGGGTGATGGATGCCTGGAATGTACTCCCGAGGGAGGTAGTAGACAGGAAAACGGTGACTGAGTTTAAAAAAAGCATGGGATGAACACAGAGGATCTTGAATCAGAAAATAATTGTAAATATTGAAGAACTAAGGCCAGTACTGAACAGACTTGCACAGTCTGTGTCCGTATACAGTATTGCTGTTTGGTTGAGGATGGGCTGGGGAGGGTTTTGATGGCTGGGATAGGTTAGATGGGCTGGAGTGAGCTTTGACGGAAATAATTTAGAAGAAGGAAAATTTAAATTAAATCAGTAATTTAAAGAGTGGGTAAGGTTGGGCAGACTGGATGGACCATTCGAGTCTTTGTCTGCCATCATCTATTATGTTACTATGAGCACAGATGGATAACACTATGATTCAGCACACCATCCCTATCTACTGGAGAAGATATTATCAAGGTAAGACCTAATCTCTTTTTGCCCACCCATAGCATTAGTGCTGCCTGATTAACAGATTCAAATCACTTTCTAAAAAATAGGACTCACTGACATACCTCTGAGCATCATATAGTAGCAGAAGTGGTGGTGCTAACTGGTTTGGCAGAAGCAGTGCAGTGAACAGGCTTCTCCTGGCCTACGCGGTTAACAGTCTTCTCCTGGCCTGCCCCATGGGGCCTTCCCTCTTTTGCATCACTGATGATGCAGCAGAGGGAAGCTCTTGCAGGCAGGCCATGAGAAGCCTGTTCACCACACTACTTCTGCCAAGCCAGTCACCGCTACCACTGCTGCCACTTTAGGAGACCCGAAGAGGGGTGGGGTGTCGGTTGGGAGGTACTGCACAGGAGGATAGGAAGGGAGGGATGAAAAGCTGCTGTAAAGGGGGATAGAAGGGATGGAAAACTGCTGCACATGGGTGAGAGAAGATGAATTGGTGGAGATGGGATGGAAGAGAGGAAGGGAGAGATGCTACAGAAAGTGGTGAGAAGGAGATATCCTTCATATGGTGGAGGAAAGGGAGACATGCACGGAGAAGAGAGAGGGAGAAATGTTGGACATAGGGTAGAGGGCATGGAGAGATGGTGCATGGGGAAAAATAAATGGTGCACAAGAAAATGGAGGGGAGGAAGGGATAGATGCTGCATGCAGTGGCATAGTAAGGGTGAGAAGCACCCAGGGTGGTGGCGCCCCTCCCCAACCCACCACATGCATGCCCCCTTCCCTTTCCCCGTACCTTTTTAACTTCTCCAGCGTGAGCAGCATGCCCATGTCGGCGTCAGCTTGCCGTTTGATGTTACTTTCTAGGCATGGATCCTGGAAGTGACGTCAGAGAGCGCCAATGCCGACATGGGCAGCAACCTCATGCCGGGGAAGTAAAAAAGGTTTGGGGAAAGGCAAGAGACGTGCACACCCGGCAAAGAGGGGAGGGGGGGCAAAGGGGTGCCACACCCTTAGGAAGACCACGCCCAAGGTGGACCACACCCCTCACACCCTTCTTACTACGCCACTGGCTGCATGGAAGGGAATAGAGAGGTTTGACCCAGGGCACAAGGCAGGGAGAGAGAGAGGTGGTAGACAGTGGGAAAGAAAGAGAAATGTTTGACATGACAAAGATGGAAAATGTATGGCAGTGGTCTCAAACTCAAACCCTTTGCAGGGCCACATTTTGGATTTGTAGGTACTTAGAAGGCCACAGAAAAAATAGTTAATGTCTTATTAAAAAATTACAACTTTGCATGAGGTAAAACTCATTATAGTTTATAAATCTTTCCTTACTTGCTTTGATAATTTCAGCTATAAACAGCTGAAAGCAGTGCAACATGCATAAAGTGAAGTTTAGATAGTTTTTCACTTTCTGCATGTTGCACTGCTTTCAGCTGTGTATAGCTGAAATTATCAGAAGCAATTAAGGAAAGATTTATAAACTATAAAGAGTTTTACCTCATGCAAAATTGTGATTTAGATTCTACAGTATCAACTGCAAGAGAAAAGATTTTGGTGTAGTCCTCTAGGCATTTTTTGTAGAGAAGAGAACCAATATCCGATTTGTGCCTGAAAAACTTGTGCCTTAAGTGTCTGGAGGTCACGTCTGCAACCGCCTTCAGCTCTCACCTCCTCCAGCAGCAGACACAATCGCCATTTTACATCAAGCAGTCACCACCAGGAGAGGTGTCGAATTTTGCGAGAGTTCACAAGATTACTTACACACACACAAGCTGCACTGCCTCCAATGGTTACCTTATGGTCTGGAACATTGCCCACTTCACGGCTGTAACCTCACACAAGCACTTTCCTGCATCTGTACACGATTGTCCTCTCCACTCCACCTCACAATCACGTAGAGATGCAGGAAAGCGATTGCGTGAGGTTACAGGGCAACATTCCAGAACAATGGTAACATACTGAGGGCAAAATATAAACAACAGATATAAATTATCAAAACAGACACATTTTGATCACTAAATTGATAATAAAATCATGTTTCCTATTTTTGTTGTCTGATGATTTCATGAGTTTCTGGTTGCACTTTCTTCTTCTGACTGTGCATCTAATATTTCTTCCCTTCTTTCAGCCTCCTGTATGCTACCTCTCCTCTAGACCGCATTCCCTCCACCAACTTTTTCTTCCTCTCTCCTTGCCCCCTACCCTTTCTTTATGTCTCCCTGCCCCCTTTCTTTCTTTGTCTTTCTCCCTGCCCTGAGGGCAGGATTAATTCTTCGAGGGCCCCTAGTCACACAAGTATATTGGGGCCCCCCTGGCCCTGCCCTGCCCATACCCCACCCCCATTTATCTGTTTCCTTATTCACTTCTATTTCTTCTTTTTTTTTTTTTCAGAACAAAGATGCACAGTTTTTCTTCTATGCAACCCCCAAACATCTCTGAACAATTCCCCATTCCTTCCCTTCCCACCTACTTACCCAGGACTTTAACTCTGAACTCTTTTCATATGTATATAAAAGTGTTCAAATATATTGTAAAGCAGTAATACTATCCGAAATATAAGTCTATATTAAAAACTAAGTTTACAACGCCTCACTCTACATCAATCAACTGTAACCCATATGTATGTATAAATAACCAAATCTGTAACTCCTCTAGTACATTCCACTCCATGTATGTTAACTTGTAACGAAACAACAAGGCAAGCAGTCCAACAAAGAATCCAACATGAAAAAAAAGATTGGCAGAAAATAAGGAGATTCAAATCAGGTTTATTCAAGGTGCTCCCAAGAACCATGCCCGATGCTTTTCGCCAAACAAGGCTAATAGAAAACCATGTCTTTCATACACACAGAACACAGATACACCCTCACCCAGTATGGAATAAGTAATCACAAACTAAAAATAGAAATATGTTGATAAAGGTTAAATTGAATCACCAAGAAGCCAAACTGCATACAGTGAAACACCACAGAAACAATAACACATAGCCCCCTAATACTCTGCAAAATATAAATATAGCAGATGTAAATTTTAAAATACTGACCATCACCACTTTACAAATTAACAAATAGAAATAAAACCAAAATTGAAAATAAGAATACAGTGGTACCTTGGTTTACGAGCATAATTCGTTCCGGAAGCATGCTTGTAATCCAAAGTATTCATATATCAAAGCAACTTTCCCCATAGGCCATAATGGTAACGCTGACAATTCGTTCCACAACCCAAAAGGTGCCAAGGAATTGGGAGGAAGTGGTGAGGGGTGGCCCAGCGGTGTATACCTATCGGGTGCCGGGTGCTGCAGCGCCGTCTCAAGGAAATGCCTCCTCCGTCCGCCAGCCACTGGAGAACCCCTGAACCCACGCAGCACCGCTTCAGGGGGGGGATGCCTCTTCCGTCCGCCAGCTGCTAGAGAACCCCTGAGCCCACAGAATGCCGCTTCAGGGGGAGACCTCTTCCATCCGCCGGCCAGCCTTCCGCATCATGTTGGAGGAGAGCCTCTGAGCCCACGTAGCCGAGCGCCATCCCACCTGCATGTTGCATATGATCACACACAACGTCGAGGATTGACGTGTGTGATCATAAGCAACATGCAGGTGGGACGGCGCTCGGCTGAGTGGGCTCAGAGGCTCTCCAACATGCGGAAGGCACCCGGCGTAGAAGGCTGGCCGGCGGATGGAAGAGGCATCCCCCTGAAGCGGCACTGCCTGATGCTGTAAGTGCTCGTTTATCAGGGCGGTGCTCGGTTTGTGAGACAAAAGTTTGCTGAGTGTTTTGCTTGTCTTGCAAAACACTTGCAAACCACGTTACTTGCAAACCGAGGTTCCACTGTATACCATTTACTGGACTAATCCATTTTTCATTTAACTTTCTGAGGCCATAGCCTCCTTCTTCAGGTCAATATAGTATACTGCTGTTACATTATACTGTCCCTCTGTGCCAAATTCCATTTTGGAACACGAGGCAGGGAACACGCCGGCGACTCCCCCTCCCACCCTCACTCACCAATCGCTGCTGCTGCTCCTCTTCAAAACAGCCTATTGAGGTTCGCCAGCCAGCTGTAGCAAACCTCGCAGGCCGCGTCAGAGGGAACATGCTACTGAGGTGGAGAGCAGCCTACGAGGTTCGCTACAGCCGACCGGCGAACCTCAGCAGCTGCTTTGTTGAAGAGGAGCAGCAGTGGCGGCAGTGGTTCGTTCTGGTGGGCCAGAAGACACCAGGAACCATGGATGGAGGGAGGGTAAGAATGGGAGGAAGGGAAACAGAAGGGAGCCAAGGAGCAGGTAGGCATGGCACAACAGGGGACCAGGGGGAGAGGGAAATGGGGCTGCTTTGGGGGGAGGGGTGTGCAGGGGAGCAGACAGCAATCATGCTTTGATCTGGGGGGGGAACAGAAGGGGGCCACGGAGCAGGCAGGCATGGCACAACAGGGGGCAGAGGGAGAGGGACAGGGAGCTGCTTTGGGGGGGAGGGGTGTGCTGGGGGCAGACAGCAATCATGGGAGGGAACAGAAGGAGGCCACGGAGAGACAGGCAGGCATGGCGCAACAGAGAAATACAAGCAGGCAGGGGGCCAGAGAGACAGACAGACAGAAAGAAAGACCAACAGATGGGGCCAGGGAGAGACACAGACAGAAAGCATCCAAGGAGAGAGAGACAAAGAAAAAAAAACCCAGTCAGACAGACATCTACTCTAGCACCCGTTAATGTAACGGGCTTAAATACTAGTGGATTATAATACTACTGTATATTCCATCCTTTTTAAGTCAGTTATTTAAGACCTATCAAATGGATTATAAGTTTTGTAAAAAGGTTGATGCTCTTCAAGTGAATCTAAGTTCATTACCTTGAAAGCCAGGTAGTGACTTGGAATGAGGGAGAGTGAGTGAAAATTAGTTCTTAAGAAAACTTTGGTATTATTTTCAGGGTTGACAGGCTCCTTGTTTTACTCGTCAGCTTCATGAAACGATGCAGGTTTTATATCATGCATAATGAGGCTGGTGAAGAACTCAAGACTAGGCTGATTAAAACAAAAACCATGGAAACTAGCAGCTCAAGATTATGAGATTACTATTTTGGCTGTGAAAAAGCTACTGTATATTACTGCTTTATAGGCAGATTGTTTAACTCATATAAGCTTTTCAGGCTCACTAGGAGCATGTTGACTGCATAACAAGGATAAGAAACAATCTCCAATTGGAATACAATGTAATAACCCAATTTTGAATAATTAGATAATGAATATCCAGAAGGGATTGAATGTTACTGTTTATTCTTGTTTAAATGTTTTCTTTATTAATAAGCATTCATCATATACACTCAGATAAAGCAAAGCTTTATAATATGTCATCTCTGCAAAACAATATCTGGACAACCCTATCCCTCTCCTCCATTTAAAACCCAAGTACACACCAAATTATACTAAGGCACATTTAAAATCTTAACACCTCTACTATATCAAATATAAGGTGACCATATCTGTTGAAAGCTATGGGTCGATATTCACCAGCATGTATTTAGAGTGGCTTCTACCTGGGTAAGTTCTGCTCATCAGGACCACCTAATAATTTTCAACGGCATTATTTGGATAGCAAAAGGTCTGTCCTAACCAATGGCGTAGTAAGGGTGAGCGTTGCCCAGGGTGGTGGCACCCCTCCCCTGCCCCCACCTCCGCCGCATGTGCACCCCTTCCCTTTTTATCTTCTCCAGCATGAGCAGCATGCCCACATCGGTGTCGGCTTGCCCTTTGATGTCACTTCCTAGGCGCAGGTCCCAGAAGTGACATCAGAGAGAGCGTTGATGCTGATGTGGGCAGCAACCTCACACCAGGGAAGTAAAAAAGGTTTGGGGGAAGGCAAGGGGTACGTGTGTGGCAAGAGAAGGAGCAAGGTGTGGGGGCAGAAAGGAGGAGGGGTAGGAAGACCGTCCCCCGCACCTGCCCCCTTACTACGCCAATGGTCCTAACTTTAACATGGTAACGATTTGAATGTTGCAGATACCCAGATATTTGCTAGTGGCCACTTTATACTCAGATATTCAGCGCCAGTATCCTAATATAGCCCAGCACTGAAAATTCAGATATAAAAAACTCAGTGGTTTATTAAAATTTTATATAATCGCCTATCCATAAATTTCTAGGCAAAAAACAAGTTAAAACAATACGAGTATATAAAATACAAAACAAGTGCATAAAACCCAAATTTTCTATGTGGGAAAACAAACAGGAACATGGAGAGAATGGGAAGAAATACAATAGTTATAGGATAGAAAAACATATAAGGTTAAACACAGCTAGGAGTAGGGGTAAAAAAGGAAAATATTCTCGTAAAGGTAGGAAAAAAAACAGAATAGTGGAAAAAAATATTTAAACGGCTATATTGAATTAAGATGGAAAAGCATTCTTAAATAAGAAGCTTTTTAGTTTACTCTTAAAATGATTGAGTATTCTTTCTTCTGGTATTTACAAAATTTCAGGGACTAACCTCACAGCATTACTTTGAAGAGTTGTATACTGCTAAGAAATGCAAGGTCAGACATTTGGGCTGCAAAAATCAGAGGGAACGGTACAGTTTAGGGGGGTGAAGAGCTTATGTGCACGACGGAAGAGCGGGACTTGGGTGTGATTGTATGTGATGATCTTAAGGTGGCCAAACGGGCTGAAAAGGTGATGGCAAAAGCTAGACGGATGCTAGGTTGCATAGGGAGAGGTATGGCTAGTAGAAAAAAGGAGGTATTACAATTCTGGTGTGTACAATTCTGGAGGCCGCACCTTCAAAAAGATATAAAAAGGATGGAGTCGGTCCAGAGGAAGGCTACTAAAATGGTGTGTGGTCTTTGTTATAAAGCGTATGGGAACAGACTTAAAGGTCTCACTCTGTATACTTTGGAGGAAAGGCGGGAGAGGGGAGATATGATTGAAACGTTTAAATACCTATGTAATATAAATGTGCATGAGCCGAATCTCTTTCATTTGAAAGGAAACTCTGCAATGAGAGGGCATAGGATGAAGTTAAGAGGTGATAGGCTCCGGAGTAATCTGAGGAAGTACTTTTTTTACGGAAAGGATGGCACAGTCTCCTGGAAGAGGTGGTGGAAACAGGAACTGTGTTTGAATTCAAGAGGGCCTGGGTTAGGCACGTGGGATCTCTCAGAGAGTGAAAGAGATAATGGTTACTGCGGATGGGCAGACTAGATGAGCCATTTGGCCTTTATCTGCCGTCATGTTTCTATGTTTCTATACAATTAATGGAGATCATTCAGTGGAAGATTGTCAGGTCTTTTTGAGCAGGGTCTCATTCCCATGTTTACCTTCAGACTATTGGGAATATTTATGTAAGCTCCTCTCTTTGTTGGAAGATCATAATGCCTTGAAGAGCCTCCGAAACAGAAAGAGTGTCAATCTGGTTAGATACCCATTGGAATTTTATTTAAAAATGTAGGGAGCAATTGGGGCCCCTTTTGTAAGAAGTCTGTGCTTATCTGGGTGCTTTCAGGGCAGTTACAATTATTTTTCTACAGAAAAAACTGATCAGAAGAGTGAAAGATTTATTTTGGCTGATGTATTTTGGATTCCTCTATGTCTTGTAAAGCTTTAATGAGAATGTCCTTTTCATTTGCCTTCCACAGTTTTATTGGTTTTGTTTCTTAATCACTATTGCTATTATTATGTATTTTTGTTATGAACCACTTTGGTTTAAAGCGGAATATAAATGTTTTAAATAAATAAATTAAATAAAATTCTCTGATTAATGTAGACATGAAGTTACTAGACAAAATTCTGAAGGTTGGTCGGAAGCACTATTTTTACTCATTCATCTGGGCTTTATTTGAGAGCCACACATCAATTTTGTCCTGTTGCAGCGTTGCCGTTGTGTGCAAAAATAGTAGAGAACTTGGTACAGCTAGAACATTATATTTCACAGAATGACATCTTGGATAGTCACCAGTATTCATTTCAGAGGCACCACAGCACTAAGACGGTGTTGGTCTCATTGCTGGATGAACTCCGGAGGGGCTTTGACCATGGGAGTTCATGTATCAAGGTCTATCTTGATATATCTGCTGGATTTGATACTTTGAATCATGAGATTCTTGAGTCTAGGCTGAGTGCTTGTGGTTTGGCTGGAGCTGTATTGAAGTGGTTTAGATTGTTTCTACAAGACTGGACCCAAGAAATCATTGTTAATGGGACACGGTCAGCGTTATGTAAAATAACAATGGGGGTCCCACAGGAGTCGGCCTTGCCAGTCATGCTGTTTAATTTGTATCTGTTAGATACTCTTAATATGTCATAAAGAATTTACGCTGATGACATACAATTATTTTTTCCCATTGGAGACTCGATGTTGATGGTGATCAAATTTTTGAATTAAACCATGATAAGCATAAAGGGGTGGTTGGATAATAATAGGTTAAGACTGAATGTTTACAAGACAACTCTGATGTTCCAGTCTAGGGATCTTCAGCGTAACTTGGTGTCTCCAGTTATGTTGTTGGATTCCGTGGTCGAAGTATCATCTGAAATACACTACTTAGAAATAATTTTCGATTCTCAGCTATCGTTTAGATAGCATGACCCTGATTCTATAAACTGCGTTCCAATTGTAGGCAGCAGTAGGCATCCTACCGCTGTCTAACCAGCCAATCGAGATACACGTTTTTAGAAAAAAAGCTCCCGAGGCAGGCCGCCTATATTGGAGGCGCCCTGAGAACCTAGGGAGGCCCGCATGTCCACCTAAGCTGGCCTAAGGCTAGCTGTGGGCATGGTTTGCCTCGGAAGTCGCCTTAGTCGAGCCTAGGCAATTGTACACATCTCCCTAGTCCAATGGGAGACGCTTACAATGTAGGCCAGCGATAAGTTTAGCAGTCACACCTGCGGCCGCCAGTCCTCCTCCCCGAACGAACGCCGCAAGAGGGATAACCAATCCCTCCTGCCCACACCCCCCACCTGCCCCGACCCTCCCCTTGAAGATCGCCAGCAGGAGGGTGCGTCATAGGAGAAGCTTCCACCCAGAGATGCACGCAAATTCAGGCAGGCTCCAGCGGCTTGCACAAATTACACTAACGTGCCATGACGGTAAGGGGGAGGGAAGGAGATAGATGCGGCCAGTAGGTAGGAAGGAGGGAGGTGACTGCGTGCGTTTCCTCCCTTAACTGCAGAGATAAGTCCATTCACCGCTCCACAGGGTGGCGGATGGCCTTGTCCCCGTACCCACAGTGAGAACTTTTTCTCCTCACTGTTTTGGTGGGTTACCCATGGCTAGCCACGGGTAACAACCACTGTGTCATTCTCTAGGTGGAATAGAAAATTTTTAAATAAATAAAATGGATAGGTGGGGGTGAGAAGAACTGAAGTCCCAGTGAGTCAGCAAGATCCCTATCAGCAGTTCTATAGTACGGCCTAGCAATTGAGACACTAGGATACAAATTCTGCTGAAATGTACCTTTTTCCCCCTTTTTTAAAAAATTCTAAATATTCCCAATAAATCTGGCTAGCAGTTTCTGTGCTATAATCTCCAACTACAGATTAAACCTTAAAGCAGCTGTCTGTTCTGACTGGCTATGTAAAATAAATTTTGCCTGCAATATGAAAGACAACAGTTAGTCAAAAGTGTTTATCCCCTCTAATGACAGAACATAAACACTTATACTTGTTCTTATACAAGAAACTAAGGGCCTGTTTTACAAAGCCGCGCTGTGCGGCAACAGCCCCGAAGCCCTTTAAATCTCTATGGGCTTCGGGGCCGTTACTGCACAGCAGCCGCTAGTGTGGCTTTGTAAAACAGGCCCTAATTAAATGTCCACATAAACCGGGGGCAGAACACTTTGGGACCCTGAATTTCACCCCCTGCTTGTTAATTCTACTTCTTATATGCACTTTACAAGGTTATTAAAAAACTGAATTGTTTGTTAAATATTTTAATGATTAAATTGGTTTTATAATTTGAATATTATGTAATTTCACTGATAACGGTCAGTTGTTTTATTTTTGCACATCGCTTTGAACTGAAAGATACTGTGATTCTTAAATAAATGTTATGTTATGTTTAGTGCCCTCAATAAAAAAACTATATGCTTGAGAACAGACTTAAATGGAGCTAGCTGAGGGTGAGTCCAGAATGCCTAGCTGCCTGGGCAAACTAATTTATGTTCAAATGTGTTTTATTGAGCTCAGCAAAAAACACGAAACATTGAACAAGCAAATTACAGACAAGCTCAATATTTTAAGTAACAGAACCCAGCCCCCACAGATCATTTCCCCTCAAGCAACCCCACCCCACCCCCAAACAAACCCACCCCCCGGATCCTCCTTCCAAATACAGCATGACCATGGAAAAACATAAAAGGAACAGGCATACCAAGTGTAACAAAATGGGACAGAAAACAAGGATTCAACAGTTAAGCAAATGGCTGCAAGCCATCGGAGTCATAGTTGTCCAAAATGGTTCCCAAGTGCGTTGAAAGATGCGGCCTGGGAGAGAGGAAAGGTCTGGTACATCCCTCCTTTCCCACATCAAGAGAGTAATCATCCTACAGCGCCAAAGAGAGTAATCTGGAGCAGCATCCTCAAGCCAGTGCAACAAAATACATTTCAGGGCCACGACGACAATCCACTTAAGGAAAGCAGCAGCCCCCCTTATACGAGGGAAATAGTGGGGAACAGTTCCAAATAAGAACAAAGGGGAGCGGCTAATGGTGATTTTCCAAATGCGCTCCACAAAAACAAAAACAGCATTCCAATTTATAACAGCCTGAATGTCCAGTGAATGGACTACTGGTTCAAAAATCATTCACAAACAAGTCTTTGGTTGTCAATGTCATCACTTCTCAGGTAAACAATCCACCACTTGTTCATGACTGGATATAAACTTTGATCCATGTCCTGGAAGGAGTCCAGAAACATCAAGGAAATAATAGAGGAGTATTGGAGCTAGTACCCAGTTTTGTTTTGTGCCATTTGAGATTGAGAAGAAATAAAAGGTTTCACTGTGTTCCTGCACCTTGGCCAGCACTGCTTCAATGAAAAATCTGATAAAAAGTAAATAAAGTCCTCTAGACAGACAATTTTCTGGAGGATGTTCTGTTGCAGTAAGTGTTTTTGATACAAAGATCATATATAGATCTAAATTTTGCTCATGACACTTTTCCTGAATCTGCCTGTACAAGAATCTGTTGTTTCTAAGCCAGATCCAAATCCACATATTAATTTCAGAAGATGCTCCAGATGTTTGTACTATATCAGCAATAATAGATGGAGTAAAAAACCTCAGTGTGGGGTACGAAACCCCTAGAGAGTGTTTTTTGTAGAATCTATCATTGCACCATTAAAAGTGAAAAGGTAGTGAAAAGTGCTTGTTAGAAAACATTCTCAAATGGTTTTGTCCATATAGTGTCACAGGAAATGTAAAAGAAGTTCTTCTGAATCAGGACACATTTTAAGCAGCAGTTCACTAGCAAGTCAGCGGGTTCTCTGAAGCAGCCAGGGTTGGCGAAACGCGTCAGAACCTCGCCGGGTCAACGCTAATTGAACATTCAAGATAAGTTCTTTTTGAACTCACGTATTTTTGAATTTATTCACAAATTGAAGAGTTATTTCACTATATGGACAAAACCATTTGAGAATGTTTTCTAACAAGCACTTTTCACTACCGTTTCACTTTTAATGGTGCAATGATAGATTCTACAAAAAATGCTCTCTAGGGGTTTCGTACCCCACACTGAGGTTTTTTACGCCATCTTGGATTCTGAGCGCCACTTAAGTTTAAAAAGGTATTCAAAGTACTGTTCGTTCCTTCATCAGTTGTTATTGTATCTACGAATTTTGGGAACAACCCTGAGTTTGAATTTTCACCCAGTTCAGCACCAGATCTAAAAAAGCAGGTGTTTTCATAGAAACATGACGGCAGAAAAATGTCAAATGGCCCATCCAGTCTGCTCATCCATAGCATCCACTATTTCCTCCTCTCCTTTTAAAAGATCCCATGTGCCTGTCCTGCACTTTCTTGAATTCAGACACAGTCTTTGTCTCCACCACGAGACTATCCACGCATCTACCACCATTTCTGTAAAAAAAGTATTTCCTTAGATTACTCCTGAGTTTATCACCTCTTAATCTCATTCTTTGACCTCTCACTCTTGAGTTTCAATTTAAAGAGACTCACCTCATGCATTTATACCACATAGGTATTTAAATGTCTCTATCATATCTCCCCTTTCCCACCATTCATCCAAAGTATACATATTGAGATTTTTAAGTCTGTCCCTGTATGCCTTATGACGTAGACTACCAAACATTTTAGTTGCCCTCCTCTGGATAGATTCCATTCTTTTATATCTTTTTGAAAGTGCGGGCTCCAGAATTGTACACCATAATCTAAATGAGGTCTCGCCAGAGTCTTATACAGGGGCATCAATACCATCTTTCTCATACTGGTCATTCCTCTCCCTATGCACATATTACTATCATAACCAAGTCCTTATTTAGATTTTAGCAAAGCCTTTGACAGTGTTCCACACAGAACATAAGAATTGCCGCTGCTGGGTCAGACCAGTGGTCCATCGTGCCCAGCAGTCCGCTCACGCGGCGGCCCTTAGGTCAAAGTCCATTGCCCTATTTGAGTCTAGCCTTACTTGCATATGTTCTGGTTCAGCAGGAACTTGTCTAACCTTGACTTGAATCCCTGGAGGGTGCTTTCCCCTATAACACCCTCTGGAAGAGCGTTCCAGATTTCTACCACTCTGGGTGAAGAAGAACTTCCTTACATTTGTATGGAATCTATCCCCTTTTAACTTTAGTGAGTGCCCTCTTGTTCTCTCCACCTCAGAGAGGGTGAACAATCTCTCTTTTTCTACTAGGTTTATTCCCTTCATTATCTTGAATGTTTCAATCATGTCCCCTCTCAGTCTCCTCTTTCAAGGAAGAAGAGGCCCAGTTTCTCTAGCCTCTCGCTGTATGGCAACTCCTGCAGCCCCTTAACCATTTTTGTTGTTCATCTCTGGACCCTTTCGAGTAGTACTATGTCCTTGATACGGGCATGGCAGAGTGGATCTGAAGTCACTGAACTCCACTAAACTGAAAAAAATGGAAGAAACATCCAAAACAGTGGCCAACAGTTTATCCTAATAAACAAAACAAGAGGCCAAGATCTGCAAACCACAAATAGCAGAAAGCAAGACATAGAGCCAAGGATGTAAGAGAATGGTGGTTTAGTAATGACAGTCACCTGACTTGTCCACGTTTTACCCTAAGACTGCATCAGGGGTTAAGGCTTGTTGTATTATGGTAATCTCCCTAGTGATGTTCCGCCTTAGTGATGTAACCTTGTTTTAACTTTGTATTTTGTATAATCCTTTTTTACTGATGTATACTGCCTAGAAGTCTGATTAGGTGGTATCAAAAATTCTTTAATAAACTTGAAACTACTGGACTTCAAAACATTCATCCAAAGAGCAGCCGAATCTTAGGCCTAACAAAGCTTTCGTCACAGAGCAGCTCACCTAAGCCAGGAACTCCTCCCTTCATAGGGTCCTCTTCATCATATATGCATTTCACACCTGTTTCTAGCACAGCATTAAACCCTGTGCTCAGGGCCGCCATCAGAAATTTCTGGGCCCCTTACTGAGCAATCCTATTGGGCCCCCCCCACGTACTCCTTCCCCCCCCTTTTGTCCGGGGGGGTGCTATCAGGAAATCGGCAGGGGACAAAAAAAAGTATGACAGCAGTGTTTATTGTTTATTGTTGTGCAAAGCAGAAGCATAATACAGGAATTTGTGCTATGGTGGCCTAGGACCAATGTTTCCTCTAAGGATTGATGAGGTGTATGCAAAAAAAAATATGCATGAGCGACAAGTTACATACTCCACAAATTTATGAGCAGGCACGGAGGACGCATTTTAAAAAAAATGTAGTTTATCCTTGTACTCCTTATGTATTTTTAATCATCTATGGATATGTTTGTATGTTTATTGTTCAAATGGTTTTATTTATTTCCCCAAATTTATTTTTGTTATACGCATTGAAAATATTTGATATTGCGTTTAAATCAAAATCTCAATAAACTTGAAACTTGAAACGAGTGCCCGTGAGATTGTGGGAGGGTTAAATACTCAAAACTTAGAAGAATAACAATTTACTTAAAGTTTTTGCTACGCCAGCTTTCTGGTATCTTTACATAGAGTGGCGTACCTAGCATATGTAACACCCGGGGCCCATCATTTTTTGGCACCCCCCCCATCTGTAAGAAAAACATGATTTTTAGTAACAAACCACACGTCACACATGAGTACCTAGGAAAAGGCAGCATCTTACATATTGCAGTGAGCACTACATCAATACACCCATTGTAAAACTAAACAAGCCAGACCAGCACAGATCAATCCTACATCGTCAATCCTAACAGAAAACCATGTCTTTCAAACACAAAGAACACAGAAAACACCTTTGCCTAGTATGGAATATGTCATCACAAACGAACCCCTCCCCCTTTTACAAAACTGTAGTGTGGATTTTAGCCACGGTGGTAACAGCCCTGACGCTCATAGAATTCTGAGCATCAGAGCTGCTACCACCACAGCTGGCGCTAAAAAATGCTCCACAGTTTTGTAAAAGGGGGGATAAAATAGAAATACACAGTTTCAACGCTCTAGCTCAGAGATGCCCAAACTTTTTGGGCTTGCGAGCTACTTTAAAATGACCAAGTCAAAATGATCTACCAAAAATAAAATAAAAAAACACAAAGCACACTATACGCTGAGAAAATGTTAATTATCATTCCTATTCTGGGTTTTTTCAAAGAGGTCAAGGCAGATGACTCTATGCATTGTCACATCAGTAACAACCATACAAAAATAGACAAATATACCCCCCATCCTTTTTATTAAACCACAATAGCAGTTTTTAGCACAGGGAACTGCGCTAAATGCCCAGCGCTGCTCTCGACGCTCATAGGCTCCCTGCACTAAAAAACACTATTGCGATTTAGTAAAAGGGGGCCATAGTGCAAAATATAGACAGCATATATAAATTCAGACACATTTTGATCACTAAATTGAAAATAAAATCATTTTCCTACCTTTGGTAATTTCATCTGGTTGCACTTTATTCTTCTGACTGTATGCTTCCTCTCCTCCAGACCTCATTCCCTCCCCCAACTTTTTCTTTCTTTCTCTATGTCTGTCTTTCTCTGATTCTGTGCCCCATTTTTTTGCTTTGTTTCTGGCTCCCTGTCCCCCCCCCGCCCCACACACACACCTTCTTTCTTTCTTCCTTCCTGCCTCCCCCATGCCACCACCGCCGCGGAATAGGCTGCTGCCGCAATCGGGAACAGGCCGAAATGTCCCTGTTTCTCTTCTGCACGGGGCCAATCAACTCTCGCCGCCCGACGTCAATTCTAACGTCGCGAGAGTTGGTCGGCCCAGCAGGGAAGAGAAGCAGGGAGATCAAAGATACGGTGCCGGCCTGATCCCCGATGGCAGCAGTGAGAAGGGAAGGGAAGCAGGTTGGGCACCACTGCTCTAGACGAGCCGCACGCTAAGGAGAACAGTTGACCGCCCCCCCCCATTGGTATGCCACTGGAGCAGCAGAGTGTCTGGCCGGCTCGTTCGTTCAAAGCCGCGGGTGGCGGCTCCTTGCGAGATCCGCGCCTGCGTCTGAAGCCTCTCTGATGGTGTAACATCAGAGAGGCTTCCGATGCAGGAGTGGATAGCGCAAGGAACCGCCAACCCGCGGCTTTGAATGAACGAGCCGGTTGCTGCTCCAAAAGGAAGAGAATGATCGCCTCCAGACCGCGGGCCACAAATAAAACCTGGAGAGCCACACGCTGCCTTAGAGGGAACACTGCCTAGGACCCTGGGGGAGCCCGGGCCCCCTGTCACCTCCAGGCCCCTGAATGCAGGACTGGTAGTACTGCCCTGATGGCGGCCCTGCCTGTGCTCTCGCCGCATGTCTCTCCCGCAAACGCCCCATGCACAGATTCACCCAACACTTACTATGTCCCCTCCCCCCCCATTACTTGCATTCGGGAATCCCTACCTACAACTTCAACTTAGTTGGATTTCTTCGTATTAACTCACCTGATGATAGGATTATCAGATTTTACTTTAGTAGAATCTGGACCCCCTAGACCGCCCCCAGACCCGCCAAGTTCCTCCCCAGCCCTGCCCCCCACTGCCTGCTCTCAACAGGCAGAAGGGCATCTGCGCAAGCACTGATGCCCTCCTGCCTGACGCGATGTCGAGGAAGCTTTTCAAAACCCGGACAAAGTGCTGGGTTTTGAAAAGATGTCTGGACCCCTGGACATGTCCTTGAAAAGGAAAGACGTGTCCAGGGAAATCCAGACCTCTGGTAGCCCTAGCTGATGCTGACCTTATCCTGCTCCTAAGCTGTTGGTATTTGGACCCTCGCTGCTTACGTACAGTCTTTAGTTAATACATGAACTTCATGGTGTTTCGCGGTATACAAATTAAGTTTTATGTTATGTAATCAGCCTTGTTTCTGCTGAGAGGGAGCAGATGCTGCTGCTCTGTGGATGAGTTGTTCAATTGTGGTTATTTTGGAATTGTCTGTTTTTAGGGGAAGGTGTGCTGAATTCCTCTGTTAGTAAGGTTACCAGATTTTACTGCCATATTTAAGTTTGGTGGGAGGGAGTGTCTGGTGGCAGGAGGGAGTGGGCATCCTTCCTGCCATATGTCTAATAAATAAACAGTGCCCTCAGTATGGGCCCCAAAATGACAACTGGGTTAGTAACTGGTTGAGTGGAAGGTGATAGAGGGTAGTGATGAATGGAGATCGTTCTGAGGAAAGGAATGTTACCAGTGGTGTGCCTCAAGATTCAGTTCTTGGACCTGTTCTTTTTAACATTTTTGTTTGCAATATTGCTAAAGGGCTGACCGGTAAGATTTACCTGAAACAGGGGTTCGACATTCAAATAATAAAGATGAGAGAGATCCAGGGGGATCCGCACCGCCAAATATTTCAACTCAGAATCCGCCCATCGCAAAAGAAACGGGTCTTGCCAAGAAGTATGTACGCACCTCAGGGTAAGAGGGCAGTGCTACAGATTTATCTAGATTGAGAGAGAGCCCAGAATAAAACCCAAATTCCAAGATAAGATCCAGCGCAATCGGTAAAGAAACTTTAGGGTCCGTAAGAATCAAAAACATATCATCCGCAAAATCCAGCGTCTTCAAGTTTGCCCCTGCAACCCGGAGTCCCCACACCTCATCAAAGAGACGAAGCTTACAAAGAAGGGGTTCCAAAGAAAGTAAGAAAAGCAGAGGGGAAAGAGTACAACCCTGCCGGGTACCCCGAAGAATAGGAAAGGAGTCGGTGTGGGTTCCATTAATCAGCAATGACGCCCGAGGATTAGAGTACAGAGATCTCACTGCTTGGAGATAGAATCCCCCAAGCCCAACATACTCGAGAGTTTGAAACGAGAATGACCAATGGACACTATCAAAGGCCTTGGAAGCATCGAGACTAACAAATAACACAGGGATCCAATGATACTGACAATGGGCAAGCGCAAAAAGAACTGATTGGCGGCCCCGAACAAAACCAACCTGGTTCGCAAGGATAAGGGCAGGAAGGTGAGCAGCTAAACGATTAGCCAACGTACGGGAAAGAAGTTTAAGATCCACGTTAATCAAAGAAATGGGATGATAAGAGCCAGGATCATCAGCCACTTTACCCGGTTTCAATAACAGTGTGATCAGGGCTTCAATGGCATAGCGTGGAAAGGATCCCTGAGCTATAGCAGTATTAAAATAATCCAACAAAGGGCCACAAAAACTAGGCAGGAGTATACAATAGAACTCACCCGAAAATCCATCTGGGCCCGGGGCCCTACCCAGTCGCAGAGTTTTTATGGCGGACTGCAGCTCGAGCGCCTGAAGTGGCCTATTGAGGGTAGACACGACATCCTCTGGGAGACAAGGCAGCCCAGAGGACCGAAGGTAATCAACCACCAGATCTTTGGGGGCATCATCAGAAGCAGCATATAACCTAGAGAAGTATTCTAAAAGAGTGGCAGACACTTCCGAAGTATGAAACACGGTACCCCCCCAGGCATCCGAAGCGTCAGAATCGGCTTGCTACCCAACTTGGCATCAACAAAGTGGGCTAGCAAGCGCCCCGGCCTATTACCAAACCTGTGAAAACGATGCTTGTGATAAGCCACCCATTTCTGGGAACGCGAATGGAGAAAGGAGTTAAGCACCTCCTGAGCCGATAAATACTGCTCCCGGGTTGCCATCGAGGGAGCCGAATGAAAGTTTCCCTTTGCAATGCGGAGGTCGCGCTCCAAATTTACTATGCCCTTATTAATCTGTTTATTCCGCGCACAAAGGAAGGAAATAATGTGGCCCCGAAGCACAGTCTTGGCAGCCTCCCAGAACAGAATAGGATCATCCTGGTGCTGTATGTTAGTAGCAAGAAAGTCATCCCATTGAGTCTGAAGAAACCGCTGAAACTCCACATCATGCACGAGATAAAAGGAAAAGCGCCATGAAGGGGAATGGGAATAAGCAGGATCGAACTGAATGTCAATCCAAATCGGAGTATGATCAGAGATACTCAAAGGGCCAATCTCTGCCGATGATACCAGAGGGAACAAACTGGGAGACACAAAAATATAGTCAATTCGAGACCAGGTGTTATGTGCACGGGAAAGATGAGTATAATCACGGACCTCTGGATGTAGAAGACGCCAGGGGTCTATCACTGATAAGGTATCACAAAAATCAGTAAGAAGATGGCCTCTGGCCCCTAATGAGGAAGTCATAACACCGGATCTATCACAGTCAGGATCTCTGACCAGATTAAAGTCACCAACCAGCAGAAGCGGATCCTCGGAATGTCGTGCACAAAGGGCCACCAACTGCTGCAGAAAGGCAGATTCAGACGAATTAGGACCATAGACCACTAGCAGCAAATAACGCCTGTCCCCCAATGTGAAGCGTAAAAGCAAGTAACGGCCATTCAAGGATTTATCAAGAACCTGAACACCCAAGAGCGAGGACCTACGAACCAAAACTGCAATTCCCCCATGGCGTCCCGGGGAGGAGGCAAAATAGACCTCCCCTACCCAAGAGCGGCGCAATTTTAGATGTTCCACATCGGTTAGACACGTCTCTTGTACACAGACAATATCTGCGTGATAGCGCTAAAGTGCTGTCAAGTGCTGTCAAATGATTCCCCCCACATTCCAAGAGTTTAGTCGAAAAGGAGTACTCATATCAGCTAGAGAGAGGAGAGAAAGAAACTAACACACAAAAAAGAACACCGATACAGCACTCCAGGAGCCCAGCCTCCTCCAGGGCAGCAAGTTTCAAAGAGAAGAACAACAGAGAAGAAACCCAAAAGTCCAGGTTTATTATAGAAACAAAAAAGAAAGGCCTGTGATTAATAAAAGAACAGAAGTATGGCTCCCTGAAGCCAGTCCCAAAGCAGAGGGAACCATAGAGACACCAATCAAAATTGGTACAAAGCAATACTACCAGTAATCCCAGATGCCAAAGTAAAATACAAAAGAAGGAGGACTGACCCACCCCCCCAAAACCCCTGCCACCCCAACCCCACCCCCCCCTTCCACCCCCCCCAAGCAAATATCCCCTATTTTCCCAACAAAGAACGCTTGTTCCACCCCACCTAGGTAGAACAAAGCAACTGAGTCACGTTCTGATGTGAACAGGGCCCCCAGATCCCCCCCCCCCCGACCTAACCCCACCCAGCCAAAGAAACCCAACAAGCAAAAGCCATACACCAGAAGCCTCCCCACAAAGCAACAACTGCAAACACACACACATACCTCCCACCCAGCAGGAACACCCCACATCAGTCAAGTAAACACCAGCAAATTATCATAAAGTAAAGCACCAAGCTTCCAGAAACCCACAAAAAAAGAAAAACACGTCCTGTCCCTCCAAAGGACTCGATATAAACGCCCTCCCCTGCAAACAGTTTCCCTACCCAAAAAACAAACCCTAGGCATACCAAACCAAAACAGTCATCTCCCGAAACACTCCAAAAGCCCACAGATTACAGCTCCCAACCAGTCATAGAGGCTACCCGGCAAGTGGGAACCTCCAACAACTGGGCTTCAGAAAAAAGGCCCCATCAGTCCAGGACGAACAGCCACCACTCCAACCTTTTCAAGGCGCCGAAGAGGGACCAGGGGCAACAGGCAAAGTGTCCAAGTAGATCTGGGCGGCCTCGATGGTATCAAAGCTCCTCCACCCAGTGCTCGTCCAGATCTTTAAAAGCGCCAGGTAAAGCAGCATGAAGCGTTGCTTCCGGTCGAACAGGGCAGAGCATACCCGGAAGAATTTATGACGTCGTTCCTGGAGCGCCTGGGAATAGTCCTGAAATAAACAGATCGGGGTTCCCTCATAGCTGAGGGTATTCCTTTTCAATTTATAGCACCGCATCAATTTGGCTTTGTGAGCTCAGTTGTGAACTTTAAGTATGGTCACCCAGGCACGTGTAAGGTCCTCAGACTTCCTGCCGAGTCGATGGGTGTGATCCAGCCGCAAGGGTCCCATCCCCTCCGGCAACGGCAATTCCGTTTGCAACCAAGATTCCAATGTAGATAGAAGTCGAGAGTCGGGGACCGCCTTTGGTAAGCCCACCAAACAGAGATAATCTCTCCATGAGCGATTCTCAAGATCCTCGATTTTCTCAGCTTGGTGCTGCAATTGCTCTCGGAGAGAAAGAAGGTATGCTGCAGACGAGGTATGCGCGTCCTCCACAAGCGCTACTCGGGTTTCCAGCTCCCCAGTACGTTGGGTCATCTTGAACAACAAGGATTCCAGAGAAGTGAGCTGCTCTGATAACTGCTCGAATCGGGAATCCAAGGCACGCACCACCGATGTCGAAAGCGCTTCAATGTGTGCTGCTGAAAGGGGAAGTGCGGAACCTGACTCCGCTGCCACCATCTTAATGCCAGGCTTTGGGGTCCTCAAGTCCTTTTCCTTATCCTTTTTTGTTGCCTTTCCGCTCATGACCGGGCTTAAATGGAGGACAAACCTGTCCATACACTAGCCCCAGCACTATTTTACCGAGACAAGCTCTCAGTGCGGCAGGGTGAGGTGGGATACGACCCAGGGCCCCAGAGCCAGAACAAGACACGTCCTGCTCTGTTCAGCAAATCACGTGATCTCCATTTTTATATTTTATAAATATGCTTATTCCCCACTCTTACAAAACATAAACATACAACATTTCATTATACAACATCAAATTACTGCTTAGAAAACCTGGACCATCAGTACCTCAAAGTCCAATCATTCCAAGTCCAGTTTTTAAAAGTCTCTCTATTAATCTCATGCTACATGGACTTAACTCCTGTGATGATCATAAAATCATGTCAAGGTGAATTCATCTTTGATGACAAAATAATATTCAGCCAGCCTAACACAGTTTCACCATATAGGCATCCTCAGGAGCTGAAGCTGCTTCAGGTTTTCATACACCATGTATCTGTCATCCTGTATTTTTATCATAATACAACTGCAACGCAGGCTCAGAAATCTCACCTCCCGATCAAAAGGTCTCATTCTATAGACAGATTAGATCTTAAAAGAGCAAACTGTATCTAGCTAGTCTCCATAGAATAATAGCCTTTTATAGTTCTACAGTTTTGTAAGATTGAACTTTCTACTAGAGATAATCTCTTGCACGCAGAGTAGGGTCTGGTTTAATCTCCATTCCCTCCCATCCTCCCCTCTCCCACCCACAGCTCGTTTCTTTACTTATAGTCTTAAGTTATAGTCAATTATTCTAATTAGGACAATAGGAGAACTCTTTATTATATATTCTTATTATATTTCATTACCAGCTAAAAATCAAACACTAAATAAGCATACAATATAATGCTAAGGCTCTCTAAGAAACGAACACTAAATAAAGCATAAATTATAATCCTACGGCTCTTTATACTAGTCTAATACATTCCTAGAAGCTTAATAAGGTTTAATTCAGCTCAATAAGATGCAGACAGGGTAGCATAAGGGGTGCTATCCAGTCTTTTGCACTGAGTATCATATGTATGACTTTCTCCCTGTTGGCGAGAATTTATATGTGTGTGCTCGCTGCAAAGAGCTCCTAGCTATTAGAGAATGAGTCTTGAGGCTACAGTAGCAGACTTGGAGGAGCTGAGGGAGACAGAGAGGGATGTTGTAGAGAAGTCCCACCTCTAGTCTGGTAGCCCTTGTGCTGCCTGGGAGGAGAGAGGTCTCCTAAAAATAGAGCATCACCCTGATGAAATAGGAAATCCTTTAGCCAGGACCTGCCCACCAGAGGATGAAATATCCTCTCACACCGTGGATATGTCTCCAGGGGCTTCTGCTCAGGAGGGAAATGTTAGTTGTTTATTCGATCATTAGTTGTTGATTCGATCATTAGGCATGTATGGGTGGCTAGTGGGCTTGAAGATCGCCTGGTCACTTGCCTGCCTGGTGCAAAGGTGATGGACCTCACGCGTCATTTAGGATTTTAGATAGTGCAGGGAAGAAGCCAGCTATCTTGGTACATGACATAGGAAAATGTGGAAGGGAGGTTCTGGAAGCCAAATTTAAGTTCTTAGGTAGAAAGCTGAAATCCAGATCCTCCAGAAAAGCATTTTCAGAAATGCTTCCAGTTACATGCGCAGAACCCAAAAGACAGGCAGAGCTCCAAATGTATGGTTGAGACAATGGTGCAGGGATGAGGAATTTAGATTTGTTAGAAACTGGGCTACCTTCTGAGAAAGAGGGAGCATGTTCTGAAAGGATAGACTCCACCTTAACCGGGATAGAACCAGGCTGCTGGTGCTAACATTTAAAAAGGATATAGAGCATCTTTTAAACTAAGATGGGGGAGGGAGTCAACAGTCGCCCAGGAGCAGATGGTTCAGTGTGGAATATCCTTGATGGATATTGTTGGATCAGAACATCTAGGGAGTCCTAATAGAGAGGTTTAAAAAAATGGAGAAAGAAACACAGTGCTTATGAGGGAAGCAGAGTAAAGATGTCAAGTTGTCCCTGTCATCTTCTCAGCAGCCTGTAGATACAAGGAAAAAAAACACAATTTGAAGTGTCTGTATACAAATGCTAGAAGCCTAAAATATAAAATAGGAGAGTTAGAGTACAGTCGACTCCGCTTAAGTGCATGCCATTTAGACCAGGTCGCCACATGCGCTTAAATGGAGTGTGCACTTTAAGGAGTACCACTTGTTAGTCATGAAAAATCACAGTACGCTGTAGTCAAAAGCAATAAAACTTTTATTCAACCCAAAACACACCAAATACAATAAAATAAGGTACAGTTGTAGAAACAGTACTGTTCGGTCTAATGCAATACATGTACACCTTTTTTTAAACCAACATTCTACTGAAATAATCAGTGTTTTCTGCACGGGACCTTGTTGTTCAGGTGCGGATAACCAAAGCATGCACTTAACCATGTGCACTTAGGTGAAGTCAGCTGTATATAGCACTGAATGACGAGGTAGATATAATAGGCATCTCAGAGACCTGGTGAAAGAAGGACAATCAATGGGACACTGGGTACAAATTATATCGCAAGGATAGAGCAGATCAAATTTGAGAGGGGGTTGTGCTATATGTTAAAGAGGGAACTGAATCATTTTTTTTATTTTATAACTGTTTATTGATTTTATAAAAATAGCTTATAAAAAGTGCAACAATTTACATAACAGTAATATTATCAAAAAGCACTTACATACTGTGCATGAAAACATGAAACAACCCACCCTTCCAACCCATCAAACAAAATAAACATTCTGCATGATAGATAGCAATGTGGAATCCATATGGATAGAAATTCCATGTGTGAAGGGAAGGAATATAAAGGTAGGATTATACTACCGTCCCCCAGGACAGAATGAACAGACAGATGAAGAAATGTTTTCAGAGGTTAGGAAAGCTGGAAAATTGGGCGAGTATAATAATGGGTGATTTCAATTACCTCAATTAACACCTGGCAGGATAAACTGAATCACAATATTCACTATCACTTTATCCTCTTCTATTAAGGGAGAGGCATAAAAGGAAATCTATCACACACGGTGGAGAAAAAAAAGACCTCACTTCCTTACGAGGAGCTTAACATAACAGCGTCAGCTGAAAGAAAGTAAGCTCACTTATCATCGGTCAGAAAAAAACTCCAATTGTGTGTGCAGCACAGTTCTTTTCCAACATTAGGAGAACAGCACGAAGCAAAGGTTAGTATAAGTTCATAAACGTGGAAAAAAGCAGCAAAAAATGAGAATCTAGTAAAGCAGCAGGAAAGCAGAAAACCATACCCATTTATAGTCCAGGGCTAATTATATCAAAACAATCTTACATACAGTCAATCTTACATACAAAACAACTGTCCCAGTGGAATTTTTTTATCTCTTTGACAGAACTGGCATTATAAAAGAACTATTTCCTATTTAAAGAACATTTTTTCTACAAAAGAAGGGAGTAGCTAACTTGTTTATGGCTCAATTTGAGGAGCAGTGGATATACTCCTCTTCTGACTTTCAGTATGTACTGGGTTGGTGGAGGTATATTGATGATATTTTGCTTTTTTGGAATGGGACACCTACATAGTTGAAACAATTTGTAGAATACTTTAACCAGTGTCATCATGCAATTAGATTTGAACTGAATTGAAGTACCTCTCAGATATTGTTTTTGGACATTCTGATTTGTCTTAATGAAGGCAGATGTGGTACGTCTGTCTTCCGTAAATCAACTGATCTGAATATTATCCTCTACTGTTCCAGTATGCACATTCCAAGATGAGATTGCCCTTTGGACAATTCTTGCGATATAGGAGACTTTGTTCAGATACAGCTGATTTTGAAAATAAGGCAATGACGTACGATACTGTGCTATTTGGCACATTAATGAGGGCTAAAAGCCAAATATCTTCTCATAATAACAAACTTCTCTTTATATTGACAGGGGTTGCCATACAACTTATTTTGAAGAACTGGAAAAACTGGGATCGGTTAAATTATACTTTCTGGTGGGAATCTCTATGCCACACTTTTTAAATGGAACGTATGATGGCCATACAACAGAGACATTATAGGAAATTTATGGATGTTTGGGAACCATTGACAAAATTCTGTAAGGAATGATAATTGATCTTATTTTTGGCACTTTCAACATACACATCCAGAGTGGGAAGGTGAAGGGGGAAATTGCACTATTATTTCAAATTGGGAAAGGTTATTGAAAGATTCTATGGCTTTGTATTTTCTTGTTAATTAGTGGGTGGGTGGGAGGGTTACAATGATTGCTCATGTATATCTGTAAGATGAATGTGCTTTTCTTGGTATTATTATATGTATATATATATATATTTGTGTTTTGCACTGTTGTTTAGAAAATCAATGAAGATTAAAAAAAGAAAATAAGTCTGAACAGTTGAAGGAAAAACGTACACAACGTGGATACCCAGCTAAACTGGTTGAGAAGGGCACTAAGTGAACCAGATGGAATCATAGGGAGCATCTACTCCATTATAAGGATCATAAGACAGAAGACGTGCTAACATGTGTTATGAAGTATAATGAGTATACACCTCTGAGGGTCAAGGCTATGAAATGCCATTTTCATATTCTTAAGGCTCACCCAGCTTTGAAGAATTTGAACTGTATTTTTTCATATACTAGGAATATGAATATAAGAGATAATTTGTGTCCTGCGGAGATGATGAGGTGGAGTCTTTTGGCCACCGTAGTTATGGCCATTGTGTAGCTTGCCCAATGCAATTAGAAGGTCCCAGTTTTGTAGATGATAGAAATAACAAGGTTTATCATTTGAAAGCAGATATGCCCTGTACTTCCATGAATGTGATCTATTTATTCATCTGCCCCTGTGGGCTTTAGTATGTGGGAAAGACATCAAAGCAACTGAGGATTTCTCTAATGGAGCATCACCACTGTATCTCTGCGGGAAAGATAATGGAACCTCTGGTCGAACACTGTCAACAACAACACAATTTTGCATCTTTCCCTTGAACAGCTGAGAGTGACAGCTTGGCGGGGTGATATCCAGCACTGATTGCGTCAGAAAGAACAGCATTGGATATACAAGTTGCAATTTGCTGCCCCTGCAGGTTTAAGCCAGGCTATTGAGTGGAAGGTGTTTCTATAGAGAGCCTGGTTTAAAAGCAACCATTTCGTTAGCGTGTTCATAAGGATCAGCCACAAGTTGGAGTTAGAGGCTTGGCTAACACCCATGATGATGCTTGTTGCAAAATGGGGTCTCCTGTTGGGATTATTGGTGCCTACTTAATCGTAGATGTATGGCTGTTACAAAAGTTTGGGAAGAGAAGTAAGCAGCAGAACAATTCACCAGTTGATGTGGAAGTCATCTGGAATTTCAAGCTAAGTTTGGTCAGCTGTCGAGGGACGTACAAGTGTGTTGACAGTTGTTTTGTATGCAAGATTAAACTGTTCCTTTCATCCTAAACCCTCTGCTTCTCTCCCTCTATTCCTGGTCTCTGTAAATAATACTGTTATCATTCTTGTCTCCTCCGCTCATAACCTTGGAGTCGTCTTTGACTCAGACCTCTCTTTTTCTATCCACATCCAACAGACTACTAAAGCTTGTCACTTATATCTCTCTACATCACCAAAATTCACCCCTATCTCTCTGAACACACTACCTGAACTCTTGTCCACACTCTTGTAACCTCACACTTAGACTACTGCAATCTACTTCTAACAGGTCTCCTGCTGAACTGCTTCTCCCCCCTGCAATTTGTACAAAACTCTGCTGCATGACTTATCTTCTGCCAACCTCGCTACACTCACCTCACCCCTCTCCTCCAATCACTTTACTAGCTCCCTAGCCTTCACATACAGTTCAAACTCCTATTACCAACTTACAAGTGTGTTCATTCTTCAGCCCCACAGACTCTCCTCTCTTGTCTCTCCTTATACACCTCCTCAAGAATTCCATCCTCAAATTGCTTTTATCTGTACCATTCTCCTCCACTTCCAATTCCAGACTTTGTGCCTTTCGTCTCACCACCTCTTATGCCTGGAATAAACTACCTGAGTACTTCTGCCACGGCCCTTCCTTTTGTTCAAAAGGCAGAAAACCCACCTGAGACAGCCTTCAACTCATAACCCTACTCCCCTCTGCTCATCACCCTAGCCAGTTTAACCATCCCCTTTAACTGTAACCCCTACCCTGGCATTCTGTCTGTCTTGTTTAGATTGCAAGCTAATTCAAGCTGGGACTGCCTCCTTTGTGACCTATACAGCACTGCAAAAAACAAAAGGAAATGACCCCAAAATATCCACAAAGAAGAAAATCCAGAGAAAACAAAAAAAACTCTGTGGAGTGACGATGTTCCCAAATGGACTTTATTTGAAAGTATCAAAGTTCCAAAGGTACACTAAAATCATCCACATAAAATAATTCCATCCACATAAAAGTAAATCATCCACATAAGAGCCTTAAAGGACCTAGTCCGCTAGGGATACAGGACCCAACACGGTCCGCGTTTCGACAAAAAGTCTTCTTCAGGGGTCCTATAAAGGTGTGTACGTGGGAAACAATTGTGTGGTGAGCCGGAAGTGAGACACTGCTTGCATTTGGGAACATCGTCACTCCACAGAGTTTTTTTTGTTGTTTTTTCTATACAGCACTGCACACATCTGGTAGTGCTTTAGAAATAATAACAGTAGTAATAATTAATTTAGTTGCCTAACTTTAAATGTCTTTTATAGAATCTGGGCCTAGGTTTTTGCAGATATTTTGCAGGATTTTCATGTGTAACATTTTATTCTAATCTGGTGATTGCACCCATGCTCTGGCCTTTGCATATGTCCCCCTCCCACATATGCAGTGTATGTTGCAGAATAATATCAACCACATTTACAAGTAATTGTCAATTAATGCTGCCTGTTACCCATAGATATACTAGTATTCTGTAAAATAAGCAGTTATTTGGCAAACTTATAGAATTGCCTTTATCTGTTATATACATGTAGTGAAGCTGGGATCTGAAGTTAACAGAGAGACCAGGTTTGAACACCTTGGACATGCAACATTGTTCTATCTTTAGTTGACCAGAATCCATGCATATCACACAGATGGCTACCAACTCTCATCATCAAGATCACTGTTCAAGTGATGAAAAAGGCTGAGTTACTACGTGACATTCAGTCAGAGAGACGGTTTCCAGAGTTCGGCCTTGTGTGTGCACATCGCACTGATAACTTAGAAAAGAAGAGCCTTGAGGAGAGAAATTTGCAGAAACTCAGAGCTAGAGACTTTATTTGGTAATTACTGGTAGCAGAGAAGGCTCTGTTTATTTGCTTTTATTATTCTCTCTCCCACAGTCTCTAACCAAGATTTGCTAATCACTGGCAGCAAAGAAGGAACAGTTTATTTGCTATTATTCTCTTTCCTTCAGTCCCCAACCAAAAATTCAGGTTAGACTGGCTTTGTGTTATTTTCCTGACAGGATATTACAAGCTGGCCTTCATCCATTAACTTGGAAGTACTAACAGCTTACCTGTTGGACTGGAGCTGTCACAGATAATAAAACCAACCAATTACATTCCGTGGACCAGTGCCTAAAGTCACTTGGCTGCACAGGACTGTAAGGCTGTGTAATCCTCTTGTTTTGTTCCTGTTTGGGAGTATCTAGTGAAGAAATTCTCTAGAAGTTAGCAAAACTATGGCATGCATTTTGCTAATATAGGATCTTGCTATAAAAGTCTGCTTAAGAAATTTACTTGCCTTTGCTCCTGTTTTGCCTGTTTCCAAAACCATCTCTTAGAGCCAATAAACAAAACTGCAGGGAGGTATGTTTATGATTCATCTAATCAATATATGCAGTAAGCACTACCCTACAGGTACAAGAACAACCCCCCTTCCCCCCATCCCAACCTGCCCTTCTAACCTATCTCTCCATACCCTAGAGCAGGGGTGGGCAACTCAATCCAATCGGGTTTTCAGGATTTCCCCAATGAATATGCATTGAAAGCAGTGCCTGCAAATAGATCTCATGCATATTCATTGGGGAAATCCTGAAAACCCGATTGGATTCCGGCCCTCGAGGACCGGAGTTGCCCATGTCTGCCCAAAACAGAATAAATAACATCATCAGCCCAACATAACAATACAGCAAAACAAAACAATCCAGGGTAAAAAAAAATTAACACCTGTAATTGTTAACTACAAATATGAATGCACATGTTCTGCAATAAGCCAGCTATCCAGCTCACTGAAGGAGCTCATAACATCCTCACTCTCTTAGGTAAAAGTTAACCACCACAACCAGCTCCTTTCAGTTCATCTGTTGCCTTGGGTAGTTGCTGATGCCTCATCTGAGCTGCACCTGAGTTTTCTCCCACCCTTGGTGAACTGTTACTATTTGGGTAGCTCTTTCAATCCATTTGGCAACCAGGGACTGATCTGGGATCCCTTCAATGTCAGCCTCTCTGAGAGCCTGCCAAGTCGTCTCGTCTAAGATCGCTTTTAGGGAAGAACTGCTCACAAAGAATTAAATGTTTTCAGCTTCCACATTTTTATGGAAAAATCTTACTATCATTCTAAAAGGAAACTATATATATTGGTAATATACATACAATGTCATAAAGTCAAACTGTATACTGTATATACTGAGAATGAACAGTTATTTCATTCCCCATTCAGCCTTCAGATTTTGAAATGAAACTCACCAAATTCATGCCTGAGTTTTAATGTGGTGGGGGTAAGATCAATGAAGGTCTCAAATCTGTGACCCTCCTATTGAAAATGGCACAGTCTCTTAGCTTTTGCAAGTATGCTATCCTCATACTCATGATAGCATACAATGATGTCTCAAGGAAGAAGGGATATTGCTCTACGGGAATCTAAAGCCTGATGAGCTCTCTTACTCTTTAATTCTGTTCCCTCTGTCGAATTACCATCCTACTTCATAACCACTCTGCTGATCTGCAAGCGAATCACCAAACTCTAAGGTCTCTGGTAATCTCTGTCTTATATTGTTTCTTTGTTATCTGTTTTATTTGGCCAAGCTTTTATTTTACCTTTCTGTCTTGTTCACATATTGCAGTAGAATGGTAAGCTCATAATAATTTTTATCAAGACATCGCTCAACCTCCTCTACTTGTTTTCTGATCTTCTTGGTATCCAATCACAGTTTTTCTACCCGCTTGGAACTTTCTCCCTTCATTATTGCTATGTCTTGTTTGCTTTCCAGCAGCCATTCTTTTAGCTCAGGTTTAAAAACACAGGCTCTTCTTCAGTTGGACCTACTTCACATGCATTGGACACAATCTCCTCTTCTTCCTGTAGAATTCCTGCTTGAGCCAGTCTTTGGACTTTTTGAGCATTTGCATCCACTCTGGTGCATATAAAGTCCTTCAAATCAATGATCTTCTGTTGTCATAGCTCTCGATAGTCAGTGAAGCTGGGAGACCAATGAGGTAAAAGACTTCAAAATCCCATTATGCAGGAACATAAAAGCAGGATTATTTTGCACCTGATCAAGGCCCCTGCAAAACAGACAACTTGCCCTTTCTGGAGGGGTTTGGATTCAATTTTAACTTCCATCCTGGGAAATAATTACTAATGATTCCTGGATCATAAGTACCATATATTTAAAATTAATTATCCATTACAGAACCATCACTAAACTTCCAGATCAGCCTTTTCTCCCGTGCCAAGCTTTAGGAAAGCCACTGTAGATGCAATGATTCTAAATTGCTGAGCCCTTTGCTTTAAAGCTCAGAGGAGCATTTGGGAGACAAAAGCTGTGTAGATTTCCTGACTCCATTCTTTTGTGGTAGTACCCAAGGAAAAATTAGGTATTTTCTTTAGGCCCTGCAGAACGGTCCAGACACTGACATTTGGGTTATGCATGCCTACCAGCAGACGGAGACTGAGAACACCTGAGCTTTGACTTGTATAAATTTCCTGTGCAGTTATTAGAAAGCCAGTATTGAATCACAAAAACAGATATAAAGATACCAATTTCCCACAGCTGTTGTCAGAACACAAAATGCCAAACCACTAATGCCAAACCACAAAATGCCAACCACTAATGCACTAGGTTGTGTCCCATCTTATAAGCTAGCCTTCTTTTATTTCCTTTTAATTTTCAAATAACCACAGCAACTAAAATGAAGAATTGAAAAAACTCAGATTAACAATATACAGAAGGTCCAGCTGGAACAAACCAGTCCTCCACAAATGAACTCAAGTCTTCACTACACAATGTTTGCCCTCCATAAACCAAACCACAATCAGAGTATGTTCTGAACCGGTCTGGTGGGTCTACAGGAAAGAAAATTATCAGATAAGACCTAATTTCTCCTTCCTTGTCAGTCATTCCAGACACTGACACTTGGGATGTACCAAAGCAGAAAGAAATGTATGGGTGGGACTCCTGGAGCCTGGAAGTTAGTACTCCCACAACAAATGCTGCAACCTATCTGGCTTTTACATCTAACCCAATAATGTCTAGTGAAGATAAGTAACCGGACCACTACTTTACAAATATCTTGTAGCGGAATCAAACCACTTTTGGCCCACAAGGCTTCCATGCTCCACACAGAATGCACCTTCAGCACTTGGGGCAAAGTCTGCCCCTTAAGAAGATATGCTGATGCAATTGTTTCTTCAAGTCAGTGAGCTAAAGTCACCTTAGATGCCGCAGCTCCCTTGTGACCACAAACAAGATGAACAAATGATCCAAACAGTGAAAATCCTCAATTTATTTTCCAGGTAAGTCATCAAAATTCACTTCACATCGAGAAGTGCCAGTTGGTGCTGCTCCTTATAACTTTAAGATTACCAAGTACTGGAAGGGCAAAACCACCTTGGGAAGAAAGGAAGGGACTGTCTTCATAACCACTTTCTCAGAAAAGAACAAAAAAGGTTCTCTGCACAAAAGCTCCTGTAGTTCTGATATTCTCCTTGCTGAAGAAAAGGTGACCAAAAACACTGTTTTCAAAATAAGATACTTCAAGGTAGAAGACAATAGCTCATAAAGATACCAACACTGACAAGACCAAGTTCAGATCCCATAGAGGGACTAGAGGTTGGCAAGGAGGCTTGATGAGTTTGACTCCTCTAAGGAAACACAACACATCACGAGAAGACAAATCTTGCCAGCGCTGCCACCTGAACTTTCAATGAAGTCAGCGTTAGTTCCTTATCAAAACCTTTTGCAGAAACTCCAAAGCTAGAGGTAAAGATGCATGCAGCAGAGCATATCTCTTGTCACCGGCCCTCAAACATATACCAGACTCACACTTATACCAGAGACATAGACCTCCTTCAAGACTTTAACATGGTCGTTATTGCTGTTGTGTCTTCTCAAACATAGAAACATAGAAATAGATGGCAGATAAGGGCCACGGCCCATCTAGTCTGCCCACCCCAATGACCCTCCCCTACCTTTCTCTGTGAATAGATCCCACGTGTCGATTCCATTTGGCCTTAAAATCAGGCACGCTGCTGGCCTCAATCACCTGAAGTGGAAGACCATTCCAGCGATCAACCACCCTTTCAGTGAAAAAGAACCTGCAAGACCGGCTGGCCAACCTTCCATGCATGGGCAATGAACTCTTCGATGGCTCCATCAAGGCGGCTCGGACCTGGTTGTCTCTGATCTGAGTCTCCGGCGGTCGCTGGTGCGGTCTCGGACTCCATCCCGTGGGGCACCGACTTCGGGAGCTTCGGCTTCTTTTCCCGACATGTGTCATCTTCCCAGGACCCTCGAGGGGGGCTTCCTCAGTCCTCGGTGCCTCGGACCCCGGGGTCCTCACCTGCGGGGCCCTCCAAACGCCGACTGTCCTCGACTCCCCCTCGCTCTTTCAGCAGGGCTTCTTCGACGTCCCTGCCTGTTGATACTGACTTGCCGGCGCAGTACTCTCGGGAGGCTTCCCCCTCCTTTTCTATGGCTTTGCAGTCTCGCTCGACCTCCCCCCTTTAGGGGCGGTCGGAGAGCAAGCCTTCCTCTTTCACCAGATTTGTGCTGGACATGGGGAAGGCGTTGAATTTGGACCTACAGTCGGATTCCCACTATACCAAGGAATATTTAGAGGAGATGGAACTTCCCTATCCTCCTAAGGAGTCCTTGCGGCTCCCCTTGAATCCGGTGCTGCAGCAGACCTTTTTTCGCAATCTGGAGACTCTGTATGATATCCATGCCATCCATCTAAAATGTAAAGGCTTCGAGAAGGCTCAGCTTTCCCACCAGTCATTAGTGGTGGAGTCTTCCCTCAAGAAGTTCCACCCTTCTAAGGTCTACGCGGCTGTTCCGCCGGGCCAAGAGGGCAGGACTATGGACAAGTTTGGTAGGCGCCTGTACCAAAATTCTATGATGGCCAACAGGGTGCTTTATTATAACTTTACCTTCATGTCTTATCTGAAGTACTGCCTTAAGTCTCTGCCCTCCTTTCAGGATGATCTGCCAGCCCATCACCGTGCGGATTTCCGCCGGCTTCTGGACACTTTGTCGATGCTGCGTCTTTATATGTTCCAAGCCTCGTATGATGCTTTTGAGCTTTCTTCTCGGGTCTCTGCCTTCGCCGTGACCATGCGTCGCTTGGCGTGGCTGCGCATAGTTGATATAGAAACATAGAAATAGACGGCAGATAAGGGCCACGGCCCATCTAGTCTGCCCACCCTAATGACCCTCCCCTACCTTTCTCTGTGAATAGATCCCACGTGTCTATCCCATTTGGCCTTAAAATCAGGCACACTGCTGGCCTCAATAACCTGAAGTGGAAGACTATTCCAGCGATCAACCACCCTTTCAGTGAAAAAGAATTTCCTGGTGTCCCCGTGCAGTTTCCCTAAGAGAGAACAACTCTGCAGGGGATACCCAGACTTGTTGGTTTACATAGGCCTCTGCTGTTGCATTGTTGGGAAGAGCTCTCATTGCTATGCTCTTTAGGACTTGCAGAAATGGCCCCAGGGCTAGGTGAACCACCTGTCTCCTGTCTGTTAATCGACCATGAGGCTTCCTCGGAAGTTCAGTGCCCTTGTGCCACCTGACCCAAACAATGAGCCCCCCCTCCCCAACTTCTGAGACTTGCCTGTCGTCATCAAGATCCATCTTGGTGGTTCCAAACCCACACCTTGTTGCAGATGTCTTGGGTCAAGCCACTACTAAAGACTCTTCCTCACCTCCCCCCAGAGGGATAAACGCATCTCCAAATCATGGTGCTGGGGAGACTACCTTGACAACAACATGCACTGAAGAAGCTGCATGTAAGCCCTGGCCCACTGTACCGCTGCCATGGAACCCAGCACTTGAATATAATTCTAATCCCTAGGAGCTCTGGCAGCATTCACCACCCAGCAGGAGCAAAAGGAAGACTCCAGAATTATCTAGAAGATGATGATTGAATGTCCTGGATCCATCAGTCTGAAGTGATTTGCGTCTACCTCTGGTAAAACTGAGCAAGTCACCCCCTCCCCTCATCACAGGGAAGACCCTGACATCTTCAATGGGAGCCTTGACCTTGGCTGTAAGGAAAAGGACTCAGGCCCTGCTCAGCAGATGCCATGAAAGGCCTGAGTCCTCTGAAAGAAACAACTACACTAGGCTCCACTGGTTCTGCCTGAACAATAATGGCGACGTTCCTTGAATCTACCTCTTGCCAAAGATCCACTGCCTTCAGGCAACTGAGAAACCTTCACTTTACCTAGTCCCTTCACCAACTTATCCATAATAGAAGAGAACAGAGCTTAGATTTAGAAGCCATGTCAGCCGCAGGCTCTGCTAGCTGAAACAACCAGGGATATTCTTAGCCAAAGCTCTCAAAAATTCATACATCGTGTCTACTAGAAAGGAGGGCTCCTTCTTCAGCTTAGCAACTTCTGTAGTCACCATGGACTTATCTGCACTAGGGATTTTCAACATTCATCCTGCCCAACAAAAACAAGCCTTGACCACCAGACCCCTGCAAACAGATGCCTGCAGCACCAAAGATGAAAGATCAAAGCTATGCTTTAATAATGTTTCCATTTTATAATCCTTAAGGGCAGGGCATCCACCTATAGGGTATTCATCCTTTTTGTTACTGCAGTGACAAAAGCCTCTGCCATAGATGGTCTAAATGAGTCTCTGTCCTCTTGTGGAATTGGATAGAGTTTTGCCATCAAATCTAGCTACTTTGCATGGCACATCCAGGATCATTTCCCTAAGATCTGCATTCATTGGGAAGATCTTAGGTGGTTTCCAGATACCCTTGACCAAAGTATCCACTTTCTAACCACTAGAAGAACTACCTGGGTAGAGCATCATATTCAAAGATAAGCATAGACCATACCTGAGCTATGAACTCAGAAAGCTCAAAATTTGGACTACCGAGAGGTCCTCCCCTGGAGGCAACAAATCCTCTCCAGGTCCTAAAAGGCAGTCTTCCTCAACAGGCTTGTTAAAATCACCCTCCAACACCAGAGAGGCTAGGTCCTTCAGGTCCTTGGTCCAGTTCACTCTGGCCTGTTTAGCAGCAGAGGACAACTGTGTAGGCAGGGTCTTCTCTTCCCCCGTGGGATCCCCCACCTTCCAGGCTTTGTACATTATCCAAACAAATTTGGGAGGAAACCACATTTCCCACCTGCAAATGAAAAATGCCTGGCCAGAATCTTATTGACCTGCTATGGCAGGGTCTTTGATATGCAGATACCACAGTTAGATTATAAGCCTGCTGGGACAGATAGGGAAAATACTTAAGAATACCTGATTACTATTCAGTGCATTGTAAACTGCTTTGGGTGAATAATTCCATGAAAAGGTGGTTAATAAATCCCAATAAATAAAATCAGTAATGGCAGCAGTTCCTGCCACCTGCACATGCCTAGCTATGCTCCTCCAAGGCTGTGGACACCAAGGGTTTGTGTTCCCCCATGCTATATGCATGCCTCCCCAGGCAGCTCAACACCCTTGTGGCCACAGGCTTTATAAAGCTGGAGCTGCATCATGCTGAAGACCATGCCGGCTTCTCAAACTGTGGGACCCCAGAGAAATAACAACAGCCAACCTACTACAGAAGCTCACCCTTTGGAGGATTGAAAGCACAGGTAGTACACTAATTGCTAGCACCTTCTCTAGGGACTACAACTGTGCTAAAGGAAGACTTGCCCCAGAACAATTTTTTTTAACTTATTGGCTGAAAGACAAAGGGCACTCAAGGCTACAGTGAATCACACCAGAGTTGAGACACAACAGTCCTTCCAGAAGGGAGCCATAGAGGGAGAGAGACCCGGCTACCTGGCTGTAACACACCTATGGGAGGGGCCTTAAGCGCCTGGGCCAATCAGAGCCTTAGGCCCATCATTGGCGCATGCCACGTTGCATCATGAAGGGGAAGCCCGCCATTTTGAAGAGGCTAGCTTGCCGATTGGAGGGAGTAGGCATCACTCTGGTTGGCCTTTGTGAAGAAGGTGGACAGGGGGTCACAACGGCAGCAGGGGGAGAAATGGGCATCCCTCCCACTGCTAGGGGGTGTTGGGGGTGGGGGG